>NC_137798.1:42486826-43109326 GCF_963383645.1 Muscardinus avellanarius | reverse complement strand
CCAAGCCCTGCGTTTTCCTTCCTTATTGTCTCTATAATGTAATTTTATTTCAAGTTTTGGATTTCAAAAATGTAACTTCATGAAATTTTATGCAGGACCTATTTAAAGATTTTGCATCTGCGTGTGCGCGTGCGTGTGCGCACGAGCATACACACACACACACACACACACACACACACACACCCTGCACCCCCCACAGTACTAGTTATGTTCTACCACTGAGCTACATCCCCAGCTCTTTTTAGTTTTTTTCTTCTTAACAAGGACTTACTAAATTGCCCAGGCTGGCCTAGAGGCCTTGAACTTAAAGTTCCCTTGCCTCAGCCTCCCAAGTAGTGGGATTACAGCCATGTGCCACCCTGCCCTGCTTTAATTAAGTCTGTATATCGGAGGTCTAGACTGTCCACTGGGCTCCAGCTAGCCTATGAGGGCAGGAGTGCAGTGGATGATACCATTAAGAAACTACTTAACAGCAGATAAGGGAGCTATTTTGCTTAAGCCCCTAACTTAACTTCAGGAAGTGATTGAGATAATAGAATAAATTAAGATGGAGCCATAATTTTTATCACTTTGCCTATCAGAGGATATTTAAATCATATGTGGTATTCTCAAGAAAAGTCAACACCAGTAATAATTTTTTATCGGTTGGTATTATTGACTGGATTAACAGGTATTTAAAAAGCAAGAGGAAAATGGTTAAGAAAAACACTGAGAAATGTGGCCAACAATATTTAGTTTTAAATTTTCATTACTATTTAATGAGTTTGAGCCGGGTGTGGTGGCGCACGCTTGTGATCTTAGTACTTGGGAAGACAGGAGCTTTTCAGTCAGCCTCAGCTACTTGGTGAGGCCCTCTATAATTCAGCGAGAACCTGTTTCAAAATAAATAAGAGCCGGGCGTGGTGGCTCCCGCTTGTAATCCCAGCATTCGGGAGCCTGAGACTGGAGGATCGTGGTGAGACCCTCTGCAACTCAGTGAGACCGTTTCAAAATCAAGAATAAAAGAATATATAGGACAGGGGGTGTAGCTTAGAGGTCGAATGTCCCTTGGGTTCCATCTCCAGACCCGCAAAAAAAAAAAAAAAAAAAAAAAAAATAAATAAATAAATAAATAAAATAAATTTTAAAAGTAAAAAATAAAAAATAGGGTGTAGTTTGGAGGTAGAATGCCTGAGTTCAATCACTCAGTACCACAAAAAACTGTTTTTTAATTTCTACCATAAGTTCCAAATCAATCAAATCTAATTCATTTCTACCCTCCACCACAAAGAAAAACATTTTGCTGTGTAAAAAGATATCTAGAGTCAGATGTGAAGACACATGCCTGTCATCAGTACTTGGAAGGCTGAGACAGGAGGATCGTAGGTTCAAGGACGAAATCAGCGATGTGGTGAGACTTTCAGCAACCCAGTGAGACTCTGTTTCAAAACAATAATTAAAAAAATTTAACAGGGCTCATGAGCACCACCAGGGTAGGGACAATGTATATTTTGTTAATCATTGTATAAATATTTGGTAACTAGTGAAATACAATTTTTAAAATCAGTAGAATACCGCTTATGAACACATATTTTACATATACATACACACACATGCTGAAGAAAAGGAGTAATTTTATTTACATTCTCAATTCTAAAGTAATGGATTGATGTTTTGATGTTGGTCCCCTAAAAGTAGGTTTCAAGAATAAAGGTAAGTCAAGCAGGGTGTGGTGGCTCCCTCTTGTAATCCCAGCATTTGGGAGGCTGAGACAGGGGGATCACGGTTCGCAGACAGTCTCAGCTACTTAGTGAGGCCCTTTGCAACTCAGTGAGACCTGTTTCAAAGTACATGGAATAAAAAATCGGGCTGGGGGTGTAGCTCGGAGGTAGAATGCCCCTGGGTTTCATCCCCAGTACCACACACACACACACACACACACACACACACACACGCACACACGCACACGCACACACGCACACGCACACACACACACAAAGGTAAGTCAATTACTCAGCGTGAAGCTTTGTAGTAAACATTCTTAGTCAAAGGCTTTGACAGAAGATTAAATGAGAGAGTACTTATCTAAAGAGAACAGACTTCTCCCATTTTATTTTTATTATTTATTTATTTATTATTTATTTTTGTGGTACTGGGAATAGAACCCAGGGGCATTCTACCTCCGAGATACACCCCCAGCACTATTTTTTATTCTTTATTTTGAAACAGGGTCTCACTGAGTTGCAAGGGGCATCACTAAGTAGCCGAGGCTGTCTGCGAACCATGATCCTCCGGTCTCAGCCTCCAGAATGCTGTGACTGCAAGCGTGTGCCACCACGCCCAGTGGCCTTTCCCACTTCAAGTGAAGGCAGTTTGGGGGGACTTGGCAGAAAAGATGCTAGATAAAATTGCATTCTAAGTGGAAACTAAGTCAAAGTTAAACTTCTGTATTGGGATTGAATTCAGCTCCTGTGCTAATGATGTAGTACTGATTTCAAACCCAGCAATTGCAGTTTTTCTTTTAGATTTCCTAATTTATCCACGGGGGTGGGGGGGGGCAGAAAGAGAAGCATGCAGAGGAAGAAACTACTGTGAATCTATGTACATCTATGGGAGAAGGATCACAGTAAAAACAGGCTGCCATAAGACACAACGTAAAAAAGCAAGTTGATAACTTTTTAGCTATTCTACTCAAAATTCTTTTGCTTTCTAAAATTCAAAATGAAGAATATTAATGGCACTTTTTAAAGACAGGATGTTGATTAGTGGGAAAGTTTCTCTTGTTTTTCCTGTTAGGGTGCTTGTGTTTTACTCCTGCTCCCAGCTTGTAGAAAAACCCCATTTCAACATTTGTTTAAGTTATATCTGAAGGCTCATGCGCAATTCCTATATATTTTAGCTTGAAATAGATTGTGTATTGATTGTATCATTATTTTTTAAACATCACGGGGTTGCTATTTTCAGAGTGACTTTTGTTAAAAATTAGGAGTGACAAATATTTCCTTCTTAAATTTTTTTTTTTTAAACTGCTCAATCACATTGCTTTAAACTTTTTCCTATGGAGAACTGATCCTTGGTTTCAAGATAAGTATACAACAAATGGAAGTTTGAGATACATTCTCATTTTTTTTTTTTTTTTTGGTGGTACTGGGGTTCCTGGAAGCCCTTCTGCCTCCGGGCTACACTCCCAGACCTATTTTATATTTTTGAAACAGGGTCTCTTACGCCAGCACGGCTGGCTTCGAACCTGCGCGATCCTCCTGTCTCTGCCTCCCAAGCGCGGGGATTACAAGCATGCGCCACCATGCCCGGCCTGAGATACATTCTCATTTGTGATATTTTTAGACATTTAGGTCTTCAATGATCCTTTCTGGCAGTTTAAAATTGTATGTTACTGGACTCATATATTGTGTAGGGACCTACATTTTTTGTGTCAGGAGAAATCCATATTTTTAATTAATTAATTAATTTATTTTTGTGGTACTGGGTTTTCTGGAAGCCCTTCTACCTTCGGGCTACACTCCCAGACCTATTTTATACATTTTTATTTGGAAACAGGGTCTCTTAAGCCAGCCCGGCTGACTTCGAACCTGTGCGATCCTCCTGTCTCCGCCTCCCAAGCAAGGGGATTACAAGCGTGCGCCACCACGCCCGGCTCGAAATCCATCTTTATAAAACATCAAAATTTAACTAAGTGACATGCCCAGGAAGAGGCATATTGTTCTGAAAATTTTATGAGACATATTCTACATAGGATATACTTTAATTAAAACTGTCACACAACAACATATAAAAGGAGAAATTTTATGAAGACCTACAAAATCCAGATGTTGAAGAATGGAATAGGAATATGTTTCCGTCCATCTCAAAATCCATGTGTATTTCAAGCATATAGTACACATTTATTTGTTCTTTATAGACAAAGAATTCTGGACGCATAGAAAGACTGCCATTTCTGGGTTTCATTTTTCTCTGACTTATGATTATTATATGCCACTTGTAAATGTAATTTCCATTCTTTAATATCCATTCACTTCACAGTTAATACACTTTAAGCACCATAGATGACTTGAAATTAAATCACATACATCTTTCTTTTATGCGTTAAAGTGTTAGTATTAAGGATTAATGGACTTTATTCCCAGTACCTGGATTATTCTTTGGTAGTCAGTTAGTGATATGGGGAACATTAACTCTTTCTAACTGATAGGACACTACTTACTAAGTAGCACTGAGGACTGACCATAATCTTAAATGCGAATTACACTTATGTTCATGTAATATTTATGATAATTTATTCACAGAGATGATTTTTTTTTACATGATTTCTTTTTTCTTTTTCTTTTTTTAAATTTTGGCACGGGAGATTGAACCCAGGGCCAGTCCATTTCTGAGCTACACTCGAGCCCTTTTGAAATTTTTTTTTCTTTTTTTTTACTTTGGTGATACTGGGGGTTGAACCCAGAGGCCTTCTACCTCCGGGCTATACTCCCAGACCCATTTTATATTTTATTTGGAAACAGGGTCTCACTAAGTTGCTGAGAGCCTCACTAAGTAGCTGAGGCTGGCTTCAAACCTGCGCGATCCTCCTGTCTCAGTCTCCCGTGCGCCGCCACGCCCGGCCTCCCTTTTGAATTTTGAAACAAGGCCTCACTAAGTTGCTGAGGGTCAAGTTGCTGAGGCTGGCCTTGACCTTGGGATCCTCCTATTTCAGCCTCTTGAGTTCTGAGATTATAAGCATGCCCTAGCTTCATACGATTTCTTTTACATTTGTAGTATTTGTGTTGTTAATAGTGCACAAAGATCTTTATATTTTAGACACTGCCTTGAAATTGGCAGAAGAGACAGGCTCATGCATTTATAGGAGCATGGTTACAGATTACCAGAGGACCAGTGAAAACCATTCCTTTACCTTAATTGGCAAAACAATTCCTATTCAGGTGGGAAGAGAATAGCTTCAAACTGACCCCTGATAAAACTCCTAGGGACTTCCCAATACTTCACAAAGTACGATATGTGAGTATTGTAATTCATTGTTATTTTTCTTTAGGTTAGTTTAGGTTTTGGCAATATGAAGTGCTCACCTCTTCTGGTGTGTTTTGTTTCCTAAATGTGTTTAGAAATATCTCTTACAGTTGTGGTAAATCTTTGTTAATAGCCCGTCTACATTCTGTGTCTTTTTTTTTTTTTTTGCAGGACTAGGGATGGAACCCAGGGACAGTCTATCTCCAAGGTACATCCCCAGCCCTATTTTGTTTTTTTTAAATTGGTGCATTGTAGTTGTACAACTTAATGGAGTACAAGATGGTAGAGGTATACAAGCAAACATCATACAATTAGTTCTTCCCCAGTTCCTACCCCATTTCCTCCCCTCTTCCTCCTTCACATGTTTGGCTTAGTGATTGACTCTGATGTGTTTGTGACTGCCCAGCTATATTTTTTATTCTTTATTTTGAAACAGGTCTCACTAAGTTGCAGAGGGCCTCACTAAGTAGCTGAAGCTGGTCACAAACCTATGATCCTCCTGTCTCAACGTCCCAAGTACTGGGATTACAAACATGCCTCACCACGCCTAGCTTCATTCTGTGCCTTTTTAAACAAAATAATTAGCAAAATTCTCTGTACATACTACTTTCAGCTACTTCTATCTGGACTTTTAAATGTCTACACACAGCCAAGTGTGGTGGCACATGCCTATAATCCTAGTACCTGGGAGGCTGAGACAGGAGAGTCACCGGTTCACAGCCAGCCTCAGCAACTTAGGGAGACACTCTGCAACTTAGTGAGACCTTGTTTCCAAATATAAAATAAAATAAAATAAAATAAAATAAAATAAAATAAAATAGGGCTAGGGGTGTAGCTCAGAGGAAGAATGCCTCTGAGCTCAACTGTCAGTACTATAAATAAAAAATAAAAAAAATAAAAAATAAATCTCCACACAGCAGGTTAGTTCAGAGAATTCTTCTCAACCTGAGTAACTTTAGCTTGGAAACTGATCTGTGTTTGCCCAGTAGAGGAGTTACATACATATTGCCTTCCAATGAATGACATCTCAAGCCGCAGCCTTGACACTTGGCCTATCTATCTTTGAATGGCTTGAGATACAGCTCTTCAGAATAATCTTTATGATTCAGAATAACTTTGGACATTCTGACTTTTAGCACTAAACTCCACAGAAAGAGTTTAATTATGTGGGGGGGAAAAAACCGGGTTATATAATCTAAATTGCTATCATTCCAGAGAAATTCTCCTGGGTATACCTATTATTCCTAGGGAAGCCTTTCTCTTCTTTGGCTGTTCAGTTTCTGGAAGCCAATTTTGATGAGTTTTATATCTGCCACCTGGCAGTACTGTTCTCAAACTCAACTTAATATTTTTTCTCATAAATTTGTAAGTTAGGGTTATACAAAAAGAAAATGAAATTAGTTCTTAGCACTGAACGAAAGACATTCTATTAATGGCGCTGTGTTGTTTCGACCCCTTAGGCAGAAAACCTTAAAATACTGACTTCTTTACCCTTCGCATCTCTTCATCAAGTCCTATTTTCTCTGTAGTGTTTTTGATAGGAATTCCCGCTCCCACAAAAGCACACCACCTGCCTATCTTATTATACTCTGTTATTATGATGGCTTCTTAGGTGGTACCTTCACCTCTAAACACCAATCCTTCTTCAATTAATCTTCCAATGCTATTTTCATCAAATACTTGCTGTTACTTTCAAAGTTCTTGTTTGCTATCATAGGAAATCTGAATGCCTTTGCATACCTTGAAGGCTGTCAGACATTTAAACTTGCCTCGCCCATCTGATGCCATTTCCCAGGAATCTCCCAGGAACCTCTACTCCTGCCGGGCTGAGCCCTGGACATCGCCTCACGTTCACATACGTGGACCTCTCTCTGCTTTTCACATGCTGCTTCTCTCCTCTCTGTGACCCTCTTTTCTTCCCTTCCTGTTAATCCATATCCTGCCCATTCTTTACCTATACTGGTCTTTTCTATAAAATAATAAATGACTGAGCCGGACGTGGTGGCGCACGCTTGTAATCCCCGCGCTTGGGAGGCTGAGACAGGAGGATCGCGCAGGTTCGAAGCCAGCCTCAGCTACTTAGTGAGGCTCTCAGCAACTTAGTGTAGAGACCCTGTTTCCAAATAAAGTATAAAATAGGTCTGGGAGTATACTCCAGAGGTAGAAAGCCCCTGGGTTCCACCCCTAATATCACCAAAAATAAATAAATAGATAAATAAATAAATGACTGAGGAAGAAAGTACACATATATTACTACCAGATTTTCTTTAACTCAATTATTTTATGTGCAGGAATTTTTGCCCTCTTCAAATACTGGCTACAAGTAAGTTTAATAAGGCAGCATTTTATTTTATTTTATTTTACTTTATTTTTGTGGCACTGGGGATGGAACCCAGGGACATTCTACCTCCGAGCTACACCCCACCCTATTTTTTATTCTTTTTATTTTGAAACAGGGTCTCACTGAGTTGTGGAGGGCCTCACTACGATGTAGCTGAGGCTGTCCACAAATTGTGATCCTCCTGTCTCAGCCTCTCAAATGCTGGGATTACGAGCCTACGCCACCAGGCTGGCTAAAGGAGCAGTATTTTAAAACAAAACAAAACAAAACCCTGAATGCCAGTCCTATGCACTTCTTGTAGGCAAGGATACTTCTATCTCAGCAAACTTAAAACACTGTTAATATATGATGCAGTTTTTTGATGAGTTTTCCATTTTTTAAATCTTTATTACAGTAACAGAAATTAAAATAAAACTCAAATTTATTCTTTTCTTTTTCCTCCATTGATCCACATTTTCCACTAAAATCCTGTATCTTTCCAAAGAGTGATAAAATATTTTGTTTCATATAGCAAGTAGACTAACAAAAAAAGTTTGTTTATGCTCACCATGAAATGGTGATGAGGTGTTGCAAACTTTAAAGAACAGGTGGAAAGATGAACCTTATTCATAATTGCCATGTTTCTGTCAAAAGTTTCCAAGTGTATACACTTGTAATGCTAATATTACATATAATTAGCATTATTATGTAAAACTTGAGCTCATTCTTACCATAGAAAGTATTTTTTGATAATGTATTTTATAATTACAGATAAGATGAATCATCTATTTACTACAAAAACCTTGTACCCTCCTATTTTCTATATATACAAAATGAGTTCAAAATCTGCTGTTCCTCGATGGTATTTCTATACATGCACAATTCTTTCTCTAATTAATAGAATTATTTTTTCCTGGGACTAGGGCTGGAACCATGGGCCATGCTATCTCTGATCTATATCCCTAACCATATTTTATTTGTTGTTTTGAAACAGGGTTTCACTTAGTTACTGAGAGTCACTAAATTGCTGAGGCTGTCCTGGGATGTGCGATCCTCCTATTCTCAGCCTCCCAAGTACTGGGATTACAAGCATGTACCACCATGCCTGGCCGATAAATCTATAAAAAACAATTTTAAATACTCTTTAGCTGAACATTTCCACTTCCACATCTATATGCCTTCTCTAATAACTGCAAACAGGTGCAAATTTTTAGCTTCTGGCATGTGCTCTGCAGCAGTATCATAAAACAAATGAAAAGTAACAATAATCCATTGATTCATAAATTACAGTACAGCCGTACAGGAGACTTAAAGGCATTTCAATTATTTAGTAAAATATTATGCATAATGGCAGAAATATATCATCAATTCCATACTTCTGTCATGATATGTTAAGTGCTAAAATATTTTATAAAATTGTATGCATTGTTTGAAAACATTTTGTAAAAATGCCAAGTTGTTCCTGGGTGTGGTGGCGAACGCTTGTAATCCCATCATTTGGGAGGTGGGGACCTGAGGATTGAGGTTCACAGACAGCCTCAGCTACTTAGCAAGGCCCTTCGCAACTCAGTGAGACCCTGTTTCAAAAAAATAAAAAATAAAAAGACTAAAAATAGTGCTGGGGGTGTAACTCAGAGGCAGAATACCCCTGGGTTACATCCCCAATACCGGGCGCGCGTGCACGTGCACACACACACACACACACACACACACACACACACACACCAAGTATTTTACCTTATTTACAAATCTTACTAAAATGTGTATTGCTTTAGTAATTTTTACCAAATAAATGGTAAAATAATAATTTTCTAAATATTTAGCCTGTAATATTTACTATATCTCCTAATTAAGATGAAAACATCTACAAAACTACTAAAACAAACAAGTGGGTATTTAACAGGGCAAAATTCAAATTCTTTTATTCCCTCTTTCAATTCTCACTTAATTTTTGCTGAACCCTTCACAGGTTTAAGGACCTTATAATCCAGACAGCACGAGACTTAAAAGTCACACGTGGCTATAATGTTCAAATTAAGAAACATATTCTGTGTAGGCTTTACAATTTTACTTAACAGCTAAAAGTTTTGCAGAAAGATTAATTAAGGAACACATGATTGGAAAAGATGGAAGAACTACTTATTTTATTGTTTTTAAAATACCATAAATCAAGACCCTAAAATTTTTCGAATTTAGCCTTTATAATACTAAAAAATTGAACTGAATGGGACAGATATTCTTTTATAGTCAAGGCTATCTCAGGTGCTTTCCTTTCATCTACCACGCCCAAATGAAGTCAACCTAGCATCTAAGGGTTCAGACCTCTCATTGTGTTTTGATCCTGTTTGCTTTATCCTTGAAGGATATTTGTTTTGGAAGAGGAGATTTATTGCTGAAGAACTATGACTAAATAGCTTATTTGCTAAGATAAACCAATGTGAGTTGGCATTAGACTATGAAAACCATTATCTACCAGACTTCTAATTAATAAAAACTCTTTGTTTGAAGAAAAAAGTACAGAAAGATCAGGTTTACAAACAATTCTAATGCTTTAAGGTAATCAGAAATAGTAATAAAAATAAACCTTAAATGAGCAACTCAAAGAAGGCAAGCTGTCTCAGTTATTATAAATACCACAATTTAACAAATAAGCTTGATACTCTACAGGAAAAAATTCTGTCAAAAAACAAATTATAAACAAGAAAAAATCCTTACAGTATATATAATAAAAATCACCTTATTTATTAATCAGAGAGTTCTTACAAATCAATAAAATTTGATTCACAGTCTTATAAAATGGGAAAAGGTCAGGCAGTTAACATAAAAGGAAAAATACATTGTCATAAAAATATTAAAAATGCTTCACCTATACTTAAAGAAATGTCTATTCAAATGAGGCAAAAATTTCCACCTATCAGACTGGAAGGTTAACAATTTATTAAGTGTTGAAGGCTTGAAGAAACAAGCCTTCTCAGGGATCACTAGTTTGTGAGTTTTATTTATTTTTATGCTTTTATTGGTGCATTGTAATTATACATCATAGCGAGGTTCATGTGGCACTCACTCGCTGTTCTGTTTCCCTGTGGATGCCACCCCCCCCCCCGACTCTCCATACAGCTTCGTGAGACTGGTGGTGATAACTTCATACATGGACATAGCACCATCTGAACTGATTCCTTCAGTGTTTCTCCTTACCCCTCTTCAGTTCCCACCCCAAATTCTCTTCTACAGGTCTCCCTCCTTATTCATCCATCATCCCTTTTGTTTCCTAATTTCTCTCTAGTTTCCACATATAAGAGAAAACACATGACTCTCGACTTTTTGATCTCAGTATTCTCCTGTTCCATCCATTTTCCTGCAAATGATATAATTCTGTTTTTCTTTATAGCTGAGTAAATTTCTATTGTGTATATAGACCATATTTTTGTTATCCATTCATCCGTTGATGGATACCTAGGTGGGTTCCATAATTTGGCTTTTGTGAACTGTGCTGCCATAAACATGGATATGCATGTATCATTATAATTCTGGCTTTCTTTTGGAAAGACAAACGAGGAGTGGCATCGCAGGGTCATGTGGCGGTTCTATTCCTAGTCTTCTGAGGACCCTCCATACTGATCGCCAGGGTGGTTGACTGATTTACAATCCCATCAACAGTGTATAAGCATTCCTACTTGCCCACATCCAGGCCAGCATTTATTATTTGTATTTTCTTTTTTTCAGGGCTGAGGATTGACCCTAGGGCTTCATGCACACTAGGCTGGCACTCTAATGCACACACCCCTAACTCAGTTATTTCTATTCTTGATGATTATCATTCTAACTGGTGTTAGATGAAATCTGAGTGTTGTTTTGATTTGTATTTTCCTGATTGTTAATAATATTGAATATTTTTTACATATTTATTGGCCATTTGTATTTCTTCTTTTGAGAAATGTCTATTCAGTACAATTGTCCTTTTTGATTGAACAATTATTATTATTGGACAATCATTATTATTATTATTTAGTTTTAATCTTTTTAAATTCTTTGTATATTCTAGATATTAGTCCTCTACCAGAGGAGTTAAGTGGCAAAAATTTTCTCCCATTCTGTAGGCTCTCCCTATAGACTTTTCATTGTTTCTGAGGTTTTTTTCCCTTCTTTTTGTACTGAAGATTGAAGCCAGGAGTATTCTATTTCCAAGCTACAACCCTAGCTCTGCTTTATTTTTTATTTTAAAATAGGGTGTCCCTAAGCTGCTGATGGTCTTACTAAGTTGCTAAGGCTGAAATGAACCCATGGTTCTCCTGCCTTAGCCTCCCAAGTCTTAGGATTACAGGCATGTACCACCAGGCCTAGCTGTTTATAAGTTTTGTTTGTTTGTTTGTTTGTTTTTGGTGGTACTGGGGTTCCTGGAAACCCTTATACCTCCGGGCTACACTCCCAGACCTATTTTTATATTTTTATTTGGAAACAGGGTCTCTTAAACCAGCGAGGCTGGCTTCGAACCTGCGCGATCCTCCTGTCTCCGCCTCCCAAGCGCGGGATTACAAGCGTGTGCCACCATGCCTGGCGTTGTTTGTAAGTTTTTAAAAGAATAATTTGGCAATATTTAACAAAATTTCAAAGCACACCATTTTTTTGAACCTTAAAATTTTCGTTTCAGCCGGGCATGGTGGCCCATGATTGTAATCCCAGCATTTGGGAAGCTGAGACAAGAGGATCATGGTTTTAAGACAGCCTCAGCTCCTTAGTGAGGCCCTTTGCAATGCAGTGAGACCTTGTTACAAAATAAAGAATAATAAATAGGGCTGCGGGTGTCCCTTGGAGGTAAAATGCCCCTGAATTCCATCCCCAGTACCGGAAAAAAACAACAACAACAACAACAAAATTTTTTCATTTCTTAGATCAAAAGAACTTTATGAAAATATGTTTGGAGAAAGCCATCATTTTATAGCATTGTTAATAGTAAATTTTAAAAGTCCCAATTTCTTTTCCCACAAAACTTCTACTCTAGTCTCTAAAAGGCATGTGCATTAATTACTCTTGTATCTTTTGTTCTATTTACGTGTGTGTGCCTGTGTGTGTGGTACTGGGGGTGGGACCCAGGGGTTTTTCTACCTCTGGGCTATACTCCCAGACCTATTTTACATTTTATTTGGAAATAGGGTCACACTAAATTGCTGAGAGCTTCACTAAGTAGCTGAGGCTGGCTTCGAACCTGTGAGATCCTCCTGGCTCAGCCTTCCAAGCGCAGGGATTACAAGTGTGCGCCACCACGCCTGGCTTCTTTTGTTCTATTTTTGGTATCGAGATTGAACCTAGAATTACATGCTATGTATGTGCTCTACCACTGAATTATACATCCAGACCCTTATATTATACTTAATGTTTTCTATTCATTGGAAATTAATAATCAGTGATTATTGTTCTGAAAGTCTCTGGAAGTTAATAGTTTTGAAGAGATTAAAATCTCAAAGTTAATTTTTTTCTAGCACTATAAAGATGAACACATTTGCCTTTACCCTTTTTTTTGTGTGTGTAGAACTGAGGATGGAACCAAGGGGTATTCTACCTCTGAGCTACACCCCCAGCTCTATTTTTTATTCTTTTTATTTTGAAACAGGATCTCACTGAGTTGCAAAGGTCCTCAACTAAGTAGCTGAGGCTGTCTGAGAACCGTGATCCTCCTGTCGAAGTCTCCCAAACGCTGGGATTACAAGCGTGCACCACCATGCCTGACTTTGCCTTTACCCTTTTGAGCACATCAGTACTATTTTTGTGATTAGGTAAATGCTCAATTAAAAGCATGGTTGCAGTCACCAAACATTGAAGGAAGAAGCTGTGGAGAGGTCAAAATGGTTTCATTTGGGTTGCCATGAGAAATTGAGGCTCTAACTACTTTGAACTATGTTTGTATCTTATCTCACCTTTAGTGGTTCATCCCTCAAAAACTAGTTGAGGACTGTAATAGAAAGACATCTTTTACAGAAAAAAAAATCACAAATCCCTTTTTCAAAGAAAAAAATCCCTTTGGTGTGTCACTGTTTGGCTTTTCTATTTACTTAACCCAACTAATAAGTGGTTATACATCTCACTTTAGATTCTGGAAAACAAATATAACAATAATGAAATAAAGTGTTGAAAAAATGTTGAACTATGAAATGTTTCCAGTTGTGACAAAGTCCTCATAATAAACTTGGCCTGGTCCATAAAGTTACTATATCAACTGGTATATAAAGCAACATACCTTGACCAGATTCTTAACATAAGCCTAGGCTAATTAGTCAAGTTGTTAAAATCATATTTAAGAATATTTATCATATTTTTGGTAATTCTTCTGCTTCTATAACAATTTTTATAAGCCATTATCTTTTTAAAACATTGTGATAAGCAAGCCGGGCGTGGTGGCACACGCTTGTAATCCCCGCACTTGGGAGGCTGAGACAGGAGGATTGCACAGGTTTGAAGCCAGCCTCAGCTACTTAGTGAAGCTCTCAGCAACTTAGTGAGACCCTGTTTCCAAATAAAACATAAAATAGGTCTGGGAGTATAGCTTGGAGGTAGAAAGCCTCTGGGTTCCAACCCCAGTACCACAAAAAAAAAAAAAAATTGTGATATGCCATTAGGAACACCCTTTTTTCTCATTGATACTTCCCATTATTGAGGCATAGTCAATATAACATCAAAGAAGAACAGACTTAATTGTTTTAACAGATTTTTCCCTTTACTTTTAGCCATTGGTATTATAGACACAAAGTAAAATTTTTGTTGGGTATCTATTTTTTCGCGGTACTGGGAATTCAGGGGCATTCTACCTCTGAGCTACATCCTCAGCCCTATTTTTTATTCTTTATTTTGAAACAGGAGCTCACTAAATTGCAGAGGGCCTAAGTAACTAAGGCTGGTTGAGAACCTCGATCCTCTTGTCTTAGCCTCCCAAGTACTGGGATTACAAATGTGCACCAACAGCCTAGCTTCACTGGGTATCTTGTTGATTTATCATGCCTATATTTATAAATTTTTTTATAATATACTATTTCAAAGTTCAGAAAGCTCTGAAAAACCAAATGCACTGTTATGAGTTTGCTGCAAACTTATATAGCTGATCTTATTTAGGGTGACAATTTCTATATGTCCTTGCATGTGTTTGATTATGGAGTCCTTCTTTGGAACAACTAGAAGGGGCATGCAATAAGGAGGATGAACATCATATTTTCTCTCTAAGATTTGGAAAATTTGGAAAAATCTATAGACCGAAGGGATCTAAATGAGTGATGGGTATCTGATTAGGCTCTGTGTTATTATACTTTAAGTAGGTGACAAAAACCTATACATATGCTCTAGCAAGTTCAATATTTTAAAATCATGTCTTAAGCTGGGCGTGGTGGCACACGCTTGTAATCCCAGTGCTTGGGCGGCTGAGATAGGAGGATCGCACAGGTTCGAAGCCAGCCTCAGCTACTTAGTGAGGCTCTCAGCAACTTAGTGAGACTCTGTTTCCAAATAAAATATAAAATGGGTCTGGGAGTATAGCCTGGAGGTAGAAAGCCCCTGGGTTCCACCCCCCAATACCACCATAATATAAAAAATAAAATAAAATCATGCCTTATGAAGGGCTGAATTTTTACCTTTAAACTCCTTTTCTACGACACACTCTAACAGGTAACCCAGACTCCTAACAACTTAGCTGAAAGATTTAATGGAGCATGTTTTTCGCATCTAAAAAGTCTTCCTGACTCATCCAAGTTCAAGAGAGTTGTCCTCTCCAAGTGCCCCCATGAGTCCCACATACTTCTCTTATGATCGCTGTATTTGATGTTAACCCTTGCTAGACTGCACGCTCAGTAGTG
Organism: Muscardinus avellanarius; assembly: GCF_963383645.1. Taxonomy (NCBI): domain Eukaryota; kingdom Metazoa; phylum Chordata; class Mammalia; order Rodentia; family Gliridae; genus Muscardinus; species Muscardinus avellanarius. Next base: position 43,094,167 of record NC_137798.1, on the reverse strand, counting down.
GCAGATGCTGCTGCCTTTGGTTTTATTTTATTTTATTTTTAATTTTTTATTGGTGCATTATATTCATACATCATATTGGGGGTAATGCCTTTGGTTTTATTTACGATTGATTTCTGTACTTGATTAAAGGAATGATTAAATTGAGGAATCAAAGAGATAGGTTTCAAGGAATTTTCTAAGTGTCTTCAAATAATTCAGGGTTCTTACAAAAGGGCAGGCACTATTCTTACTCGCTTCTATCCTTATTTAAGTTTTTTTTTTTGTTCTTATTTTAACAAAAAAATATTATTATTTTTTACGCTACTGGAGATGGAACCCAGGAACATTCCACCTCCGAGCCACACCCCAGCCCTATTTTTTATTCTTTATTTTGAAACAAGAGCTCACTGAATTGCAAAGGGCCTCACTAAGTAGCTAAGGCTGTCCACGAATCGCCATCCTCCTGTCTCAGCCTCCCAAATGCTGGGATTACAAGCGTGTGCCACCATGCCTGGCTCAAAATATTTTAATACCTAGCCACTCAAACTGACATTTTCATTGTGGCAATATTTATGCTCATTTTATTTCATGTTATTTTTGTAACATCTCATATTAGTGGTTATACTTATTCTGTTCTTTTAAGATATGCGTCAGTGTTCAAATACTTATATTTGATTACTTTTCATTGGTAGTATATTAAACATAAACTATGCATATCATCCACAGCATTAATACCAAGAACACACAGATCTGAAGTGCCAGTAACATTGGCACAGTCCAGCATCCATCCAGATCATATTCAGTGGCTTTCTACATTCACCAGCACGCAGCCCTTTCCACCCCATTATTTTGTTTTTCTCATTGAGCAAAGCCGGCTCAATTTTTTTGCCTCAGATTCTCTTTGTATTCATCTTGATTTGAAAGAGGTAAAAGCGAGCACTTCCTGCATTGTTTTTACTCTACCTAGTGGCACATTCAATCATGAAGTTTAAATATACAAGTAAGAAGCCGGCCAGACTGACAGCACCACGGAATGGTCCTGCTCACTGCCCGGCTCACCATCTATCGGTATTTGAATACGCATGATTCCTGTGCTTACTTTTGGCTCACGCTGTGGTTTCTTAGAAGTTTTGACCCTGCCCTGACCTCTGGTTTCCTGAGAATCGTGCAGATTCTCGGAGGACTGTGTCAGATTGTGAATGCGCATTTGCCCACAACTGTCCATAAAACAGTGTGATTAACTGCACGTCTTACAGACCACCGATGTTCAACTACCCAAAGCCCAATAAAAGTAACGTAACTTTTCATAAACTTTGTGGGAGGTAGCTTCTGATGTGTCTCCTAAGGATTCCTGCCGGTAGTCGGACCCTTGTGTAATCCCCTTCCCTTCAGTGTGGATTGGACCTAGTGATTCTCATTTTTCTCTTTCTTTCTCTCTCTCTCTTTTTTTTTTTTGATACTAGAGAATCCAGGGGCTCCTCCAAGTTATGCTCCCAACTTGATTTTATTTATATGGAAACAAGGCCTGACTAAGTTTCGGAGGGCCTCCTTAAGTTGCTGAGGCTGGCTTTGAACCTGTGATCCTCCTGCCTCAGCCTCCCAATACTGAGATTACAAGTGTGTGCCACTACACCTGGCTCTCTCACTAAGATGAACAAAATATGGCAAGAGGGATGGGCTGTCTTGTCTGTGATAGGTTTATAAAACTAGGACTCCATTCTGCTAGCGTACTTTCTCTTTTACTCCTTTGCTTATTCATTCTGCTGAAGCCAGCTGCCATGTTGGACCACACAGCAGAGAACCAAAGGAGGCCGTGGGTGCTTGAGGAGCGGAGGCTGCAGTCTAGCAGCCTATGAGGAGTGAATCCTGCCAGCAGCCCGTGAGTCATGTGGGAAGTGGATCCTCCCCAGTCAGGCCTTCATAGGACCGCAGCCTGAGAGGCCCAAGAGCCCGGAGACTCAGCTAAGCTGCACGGAGATGCCTAACCCAAGAAATAGTAAATGTTGTTTAAAATCACTAAATTTGGGTCTAATTATTATACAGCAATATGAAAATGAAAAATATAAACTTCTAAAGCAAAATATTTTTATCCTGAAACAAAATATCACTAAAAAAATTATGGTTGCAAATTATGTATTTGCAGCCGGGCGTGGTGGCGCACGCTTGTAACCCCAGCATTCGGGAGGCTGAGACTGGAGGATCGCAGTTCGCAGACGGCCTCAGCTATTTAGTGAGGCCCTTTGCAACTCAGTGAGATCCTGTTTCAAAATAAAGAATAAAAACCAGGGCAGGGGTGTAGCTCGGAGGTCAAATGCTCCTGGGTTCCATCCCCAGATTCCCCCCCAAAACAATTATGTGCTTGCCCATGTTCACAGCAGCACAATTCGTAATAGCCAATATATGGAACCAACTTAGGTCTCCATCAACAGATGGATTGCAAAATTATGAGAAATACACGCAATGGAATTCTACTCAGCAAAAAAGAACAAAATCATGTCATTTGCAAGAAGATGGAAATATCTAGAGAATATTATGTTAAGTGAGATCAGCCAGGCATAGAAAGAGAAGGGACATATGTTTTCTCTAATATGCCCAAACTAGGGAGTATTGGGGATACCAGAGGGACTCCAGATAATGGAGGGGAAACCTCAGCAAAGCTAGAAAGGAAGGATAGGAGAGGAAGAAGGCTGAGGTTGATTAATGGAGGAGCTACATTCGAATATGTGCGTAAGTGTGAATGTAGCATGGTTAACATGGACACTCAGTGTTGGAAGGCGGGTAAGGGAAGTGGGGGTGGCACCAAGCACCGTGTGAATGTATGCCATTTTCAATATGATCCACATAAAAATAAAATAAATTATGTACTTCTCTGGTTATAATGTATCCATTATATCTTTTCTCATGAGTTCATGATTAGCTCAAAATACCTATAGCAGAAAAAAGTTCAGGCACAAAATAATTGAGTGACAGGATTTGAAACCTAATCTGATTTCAGCATGATGATTCAATGAAAACTTTTTGGATAAACACGATTTATTTGAATGAAAAAATATATCAATTAGTATTCCGAGGCTGTGCCTGGTATTGTAGATATCAAACACATCACATGGTGTTATCTGGCCCCTTCATATAACCCAATGGTAATGTTATCAGGCAAGAGAACTACAAGTTATCCTCTTTGGAAATTTTTACAATAAATGATGAGCAATATAAATTCCAAATATTTTATTAAATACACCTATTAAGACTTCTGGAGGATTTACTGTTATAAGTCCTTAAAAAAATTAAGAAATCAAGAAAGGTTTCACATGGACCTCACTTGGAGGTCTCACACACTGCCCAAATCCAACCTGTTATAAGTGTTACTCCATTTCAAATGTTCTTCCTCTGGTCTTCCCCACCTCAGTCAATGGTATTTCCATCTTATCCGATTATACAGGGCAGATATTTGGAAGCTCTCCTGGACAACCTGCCTCAACCTAGGAAGTCCTCCACCTACACAGACCTCAGTGTCACCTTTTCTGCCCATCTCCAATGTCACTGCAGATTCCAGCCAAAACAGGTTCTCGCCAGTGCTGCTCCCCAGCAGGTTTCTCTGCTCCTGCTCCCCTCATTCCAATGGCCCCCCATACAGCAGTAAGCGAGACTCTTTAGAAAATGCAGGTCCCTGATCTAAACCCATCCACGACCTCTACTGCCCGTACGAATAAGGATAGAAAAATGTAAACAGACACATCTATTTAACAGGATAAATGGTTCTACAAGATATGCATGCTGGGCTGTCATCCTTTTTGTTCTCAGCCATCCTCATTTTGCTGAAAAGATCATCCTTCAGTTTCTCCCATAAGCCGTGTTCCTTGCTTCTGCTTCCACAGGGAAGGTTTCCCCTGCTAGCTAAGTCCTTCCTATCTACCTATCATCTCCATCTATCTATCTTTCATCATTTATTTATTTATTTATTTATTTATTTATTTATTTATTGGTACTAGGGGTAGAACCCAGGGGCATTCTACCTCCGAGCTTGTAGCACCCCAGCCCTATTTCCTTCCTTCCTTCCTTCCTTCCTTCCTTCCTTCCTTCCTTCCTTCCTCCTTTCCTTTTCTCTTTTCTTTCCTTTTCATTCTTGGTACTGGGGTTCCTGGAAACCCTTCTACCTCTGGGTTACACTCTCAGACCTATTTTTATATTTTTATTTGGAAACAGGGTCTCTTAAGCCAGCACGACTGTCTCCTAACCTGCACAATCCTCCTGTCTCCGCCTCCCAAGCGCCGGGATTACAAGCATGAGCCACCACGTTCGGCTTATTCTTTATTTTTGAAACAGGGTTTCACTGAGGACCTCACTAAGTAGCTGAGGCTCTCCATGAACCACGATCCTCCTGTCTCAGCCTCCTGAATGCTGGGATTACAAATGTGCGCCATCACACCCAGCTGCTAAATCCTATTTATACTACCAGTGTCAGCTCAGAAAATACCTCTTTCCCTACTGTAAATATGCAATACTCTCCTATAGAAAAATTTTCCTTCACCATATTAAACATAATTTATAAGCCGGGAGTGGGGCGCACGCTTGTAATCCCTGCGCTTGGGAGGCGGAGACAGGAAGACTGCGCTGGTTCGAAGCCAGCCTCGCTGGCTTAAGAGACCCTGTTTCTAAATAAAAATATAAAATAGGTCTGGGAGTATAGCCCAGAGGTAGAAGGGTCCGCAGGAACCCCCCAGTACCACCCAAAACAAACAAAAGACATAATTTGTAACTCTACAATTATTTATGTGGATAGTTAATACTTGATCTCTCTTTATTTTTTATTTTTTTTATTTTTTTTTTTTATTATTTTTTTTTAATTAATTTATTTTTTAAATTGGTGCATTGTAGTCATATATCAATCACATTGGAGTACAAGACTTGAGAGGATATACAAGCACACATCATCCAATTAGCCCTCCTGCAGCCCCCGTCCCATTCCCTCCCCCTCCCTCCATCCCACACTTCTTTGGTGATTTACTTTGATACATTTGTTTATGTACCTCCTGCATTTTAAAGAGGCTCCGTCCTCCAGTATTACATACCCTCTGATTGGTCACATTAGTTGCTTCACTATAGGGCCCTTTCTATAGCTCAACCTCTTCCTGTTGCCCGTTTCCTCCTAGTTATTGCTGATTAAGGGAAGCGTCTGATTTATATTTTCTGCGATATTTCTCTGTGCATGCTGCGTTGCAAGTACCAATCCCACTCTTGATGGTCCCAGTAGTGCCCTGGCTACTCAGTGGACTGATCCAGACCTCGCTGGCTCACGCAGCGGCCTTGCCTCATGGGAGGACCCAGTTCTGGTCTCGCTGGCCCCTGAACCGGTCAAACCCCTAAGCTGGCTTTTGTCCCGACCTTGGAGGCCGCAGGAGTGAACTTGCCTCACGCCAGGCTCCGATGCTGGCCATTGGCCCCTGCACCAGTCTAACCCCTTGGCAGGATTCCAGTCCCGGCCTCGGAGGCCCCAACATTGGTAATGCCTCACGGCAGACTCCGATGCCGGCCTCACTGGCCCCAGCACCGGCCTAACCCCTCGGCAGGCTCTTATCCTGGCCTCGAGGCCCCAGTACCGGCCTTGCCTCAAGGCAGGCTCCGATGCCGGCCTCGCTGGCCCCAGCACCAGCCTAACCCCTCAGCAGGCTCTTATCCTGGCCTCGGAGGCCCCAGTACCGGCCTTGCCTCACGGCAGGCTCCGATGCCGGCCTCACTGGCCCCAGCAGCGGCCTAACCCCTTGGCAGGCTCCGATCCCGGCCTCAGAGGCCCCAGTACCGGCCTTGCCTCACGGCAGGCTCCGATGCCGGCCTCGCTGGCCCCAGCAGCGGCCTAACCCCTCGGCAGGCTCCGATCCCGGCCTCAGCGGCCCCAGCACTGGTCATGCCTCACGGCAGGCTCCGATGCCGGCCTCGCTGGCCCCAGCACCGGCCTAACCCCTCGGCAGGCTCTTATCCTGGCCTCGGAGGCCCCAGTACCGGCCTTGCCTCACGGCAGGCTCCGATGCCGGCCTCGCTGGCCCCAGCAGCGGCCTAACCCCTCAGCAGGCTCCGGTCCCATCCTCGGGGGCCCCAACACTGGCCTTGCCTCACGGCAGGCTCCGATGCCGGCCTCGCTGACCCCAGCACCGGCCTAACCCCTCAGCAAGTTCCGGACCCGACCTCGGAGGCCCTAGCACAAGCCTTGCATCATGGCAGGCTCCGATGCCGGCCTCGCTGGCCCCAGCACCGGCCTAACCCCTTTGCAGGCTCTTATCCTGGCCTCGGAGGCCCCAGTACCGGCCTTGCCTCACGGCAGGCTCCGATGCCGGCCTCGCTGGCCCCAGCACCGGCCTAACCCCTCGGCAGGCTCCGATCCCGGCCTCGGAGGCCCTAGCACTGGTCATGCCTCACGGCAGGCTCCGCTGCCGGCCTTGTTGGCCCCAGCACCGGCCTAACCCCTCGGCAAGCTCTTATCCTGGCCTCGGAGGCCCCAGTACCGGCCTTGCCTCACAGCAGGCTCCGATGCCGGCCTCGCTGGCCCCAGCAGCGGCCTAACCCCTCGGCAGGCTCTTATCCTGGCCTAGAGGCCCCAGTACCGGCCTTGCCTCACGGCAGGCTCCGATGCCGGCCTCACTGGCCCCAGCAGCGGCCTAACCCCTCGGCAGGCTCCGATCCCGGCCTCAGAGGCCCCAGTACCGGCCTTGCCTCACGGCAGGCTCCGATGCCGGCCTCGCTGGCCCCAGCAGCGGCCTAACCCCTCGGCAGGCTCTGATCCCGGCCTCGGAGGCCCCAGCACTGGTCATGCCTCAAGGCAGGCTCCGATGCCGGCCTCGCTGGCCCCAGCACCGGCCTAATCCCTTGGCAGCCTCTTATCCTGGCCTCGGAGGCCCCAGTACCGGCCTTGCCTCACGGCAGGCTCCGATGCCGGCCTCGCTGGCCCCAGCACCGGCCTAACCCCGCGGCATGCTCCGATCCCGGCCTCGGAGGCCCCAGCACTGGTCATGCCTCACGGCAGGCTCCGCTGCCGGCCTCGTTGGCCCCAGCAGCGGCCTAACCCCTCGGCAAGCTCTTATCCTGGCCTCGGAGGCCCCAGTACCGGCCTTGCCTCACGGCAGGCTCCGATGCCGGCCTCGCTGGCCCCAGCACCGGCCTAACCCCTCGGCAGGCTCTTATCCTGGCCTCGGAGGCCCCAGTACCGGCCTTGCCTCACGGCAGGCTCCGATGCTGGCCTCACTGGCCCCAGCAGCGGCCTAACCCCTTGGCAGGCTCCGATCCTGGCCTCAGAGGCCCCAGTACCGGCCTTGCCTCACGGCAGGCTCCGATGCCAGCCTCGCTGGCCCCAGCAGCGGCCTAACCCCTCGGCAGGCTCTGATCCCGGCCTCAGCGGCCCCAGCACTGGTCATGCCTCACGGCAGGCTCCGATGCCGGCCTCGCTGGCCCTAGCACCGGCCTAACCCCTCGGCAGGCTCTTATCCTGGCCTCGGAGGCCCCAGTACCGGCCTTGCCTCACGGCAGGCTCCGATGCCGGCCTCGCTGGCCCCAGCAGCGGCCTAACCCCTCGGCAGGCTCCGATCCCGGCCTCAGCGGCCCCAGCACTGGTCATGCCTCACGGCAGGCTCCGATGCCGGCCTCGCTGGCCCCAGCACCGGCCTAACCCCTCGGCAAGCTCTTGTCCTGGCCTCGGAGGCCCCAGTACCGGCCTTGCCTCAAGGCAGGCTCCGATGCCGGCCTCACTGGCCCCAGCAGCGGCCTAACCCCTCGGCAGGCTCCGATCCCGGCCTCGGAGGCCCCAGCACTGGTCATGCCTCAAGGCAGGCTCCAATGCCGGCCTCGCTGGCCCCAGCACCGGCCTAATCCCTCAGCAGGCTCTTATCCTGGCCTCGGAGGCCCCAGCACCGGCCTAACCCCTCGGCAGGCTCTTATCCTGGCCTCGGAGGCCCAAGTACCGGCCTTGCCTCATGGCAGGCTCTGATGCCAGCCTCGCTGGCCCCAGCACCGGCCTAACCCCTCAGCAGGCTCCGGTCCCATCCTCGGGGGCCCCAACACTGGCCTTGCCTCACGGCAGGCTCCGATGCCGGCCTCGCTGACCCCAGCACCGGCCTAACCCCTCAGCAAGTTCCGGACCCGACCTCGGAGGCCCTAGCACAAGCCTTGCATCATGGCAGGCTCCAATGCCGGCCTCGCTGGCCCCAGCATCGGTCTAACCCCTCTGCAGGTTCCAATCCCGGCCACGGAGGCCTCAGTAGTGGCCTTGCCTCACAGCAAGCTCAGATGTCGGCCACTGGCCCCAGCGCCCGCCTAACCCCTCAGCAGGTTCCGATCACTGTCTCTGTGGTTATTATTTCAAAGGTTCCAGTTGTAATGTATCAGATCTCTGCCTCCCCCGAATATTGTCCACTGGCATTGTCACTGCCTCCACCGTTTCAAATCCTTCCCAGGCTCTTTTTCCACTCTGAAAGTTGTCCAGTGTTCCTAAGCATGCGTGATGGTAGCATTCGACATTTAGTGTAATTTCTCCAAAAAAATAAAGTTGGTAAGATCCGGTTTCTGCTTCTCCTGAATACAAGTCTCCACCACCATCGCGAAGAACTCTTTCAACACCGCATTTCTCCCTGGTCTCCGCTAAACTCTCTCCTTATATGTGATGTCTGAGATTCTTAACAATATAGAGAAATAGCAGTCCTCTTTCACGGCGAATTTTTCCATAAGTTCCAGTGCATTTAGATAAGTTTTGTCTGCATCTCCAGTGTCCTGGCATCCATAACGGCTTTCTTACCACCTCTCCGATATTTTTCTTTATCTTTTTCTGTTCTGGGCCCGGTTTCTCCAGGGGTCTGGCGTGCTACTCGCAGTTCGGCCGGGACCCAGAGTCCCGCGACCCGGGCCCCATCTGGCGTGCCCAGCCCGCGACCCCCGCCCAGAACCCAGCGTCTTACTGGGTCCGGTTTCTCCAGGGGTCTGGCGTGCTACAAGCAGTTCGGCAGGGGCCCAGAGTCCCGCGACCCGGGCCCCATCTGGCGTGCCCAGCCCGCGACCCCCCGCCCAGAACCCAGCGTCTTACTGGGTCCGGTTTCTCCAGGGGTCTGGCGTGCTACGCGCAGTTCGGCAGGGGCCCAGAGTCCCGCGACCCGGGCCCCATTTGGCGTGCCCAGCCCGCGACCCCCGCCCAGAACCCAGCGTCTTACTGGGTCCGGTTTCTCCAGGGGTCTGGCGTGCTACGCGCAGTTCGGCAGGGGCCCAGAGTCCCGCGACCCGGGCCCCATTAGGCGTGCCCCGCCCGCGACCCCCACCCAGAACCCAGCGTCTTACTGGGCCTGGTTTCTCCAGGGGTCTGGCGTGCTACGCGCAGTTCGGCCCGGGGCCCAGGGTCCCGCGACCCAGGCCCCGGCTTTTGTGCGCCCCGCGCAACCCCTGCCCAGAACCCAGCGTCTTACTGGGCCTGGTTTCTCCAGGGGTCTGGCGTGCTACGCGCAGTTCGGCAGGGGCCCAGAGTCCCGCGACCCGGGCCCCATCTAGCGTGCCCAGCCTGCGACCCCCGCCCAGAACCCAGCGTCTTACTGGGTCCGGTTTCTCCAGGGGTCTGGCGTGCTACGCGCAGTTCGGCAGGGGCCCAGAGTCCCGCGACCCGGGCCCCATTAGGCGTGCCCCGCCCCTTGATCTCTCTTTAAAGATTGTTTGTTCATGCTATAGTTTTAGTTTGTTCACCAGTGCCTAACCTAGTGCTTGACACACAGAGAGGCTTAAAAGATAGTTGAAGCCATTTAATCTCATTACTTGGGAGGCTGAGGCAGGAGGATCACAGGTTTGAGGCCAGCCTTGACAATTTAGTGAAACCTTGTTTCAAAACAAAAACTGAAATGGGGCTTGGTGTAGCTCAGAGGTAGAACGTCCCTGGTTCAATTCTCAGTATCACAAATTTTTGTTGTTGTTGAATAAAGACACGAATAAAACTGATCCATAAGCTGGGCGTGGGAGACAAAAGATACAGATGTAAGACAGTATAAGTAAGAACTCCTTAGTTCAGAATTTAAAGTAATAGTATCAATTCATAATGAATTTATTATTTCTTTAAAAATGTGTGTTTGTAGCCAGGCATGGTGGCGCACGCTTGTAATCCCAGCATTTGGGAGGCTGAGACAGGAGGATCGCGGTTCGCAGACAGCCTCAGCTACTTAGTGAGGCCCTTTGCAGCTCAGTGAGACCCTATTTCAAAATAAAGAATAAAATATAGGGCTGGAGGTGTAGCTCAGTGGTAGAACGCCCCTGGGTTCCATCCCCAGTACTGAAAAAAAACCCTGATCAATACACTGCTACTGCGGTTGAAATTAAGAAAATATTTAAACCATGGGCTGCTTTGAATGTGAAAAAAATATTTTTTCATTCACTGAGAACTTTCTCTTTTGCCTTCTTTATTTAGAATGAAATACATTTGATTTTTATATCTGAAAAACCCTAATATTTATATTTGGCAGAGCTATCATAACTCACCTATTGATTTTCTTAACTAATCATAGGTAATGATTTGTGTTTAGATTTTCACTTCACAATAACTAATTTTTATTTCATAAGTAGTTGTGAAACCTAGATCAATCAATTATAGACAATCACTTTCTAGTAAACAGACAAGAGTATTTCTCATAATAAAATCTACCTGAAAAGTGGCACCATTAAAGAATTCGGCAGCTGTGCATGGTGGCGCCCGCTTGTCATCCCAGGAGGATCGCGGTTCGCGGACAGCCTCAGCTACTTAGTGAGGTCCTTTGCAACTCAGTGAGACCCTGTTTCAAAATGAAGAATAAAAAAAAAAAAAATAGGGCTGGGGTTGGAGCTCTAGCTCTGAGGTAGAATGCCCCTGGGTTCCATCTGCAGTATGGAAAAAATAAAAAATAAAAATAAAAATAAAGAAAGAACCGGGCATCCAGATAGATTAGCTGTTAAAGGTGGTCAGATTCTAATGAGGACTGAACTTGTTCACAGGGCAGAAATTATTTTAAAATAAGGAAACGACAAGACTGCAACAGCAAATATCTGATGCATTTATCTTCTTCCCTTCTTAACACACTTCATCGGTGCAGAGTGTATTGTGTTTTCATTTTTTACTTATAATACTTAAAAATTTTAAGGTTATTTAAGTTATTGTAATATGTTACAGAAAATGTATAAAAAGATATAAAATTAAATTACTGAATATTTTTACTAACAGATCCTGTTTCATTCTCTAAATAAAAAATGTGATTCATATCCACTAATTTACCACTAACATATAACTACTTAAAATACGTGTCTAAGATATAAACATTTTTATTGTTTTACTATTCTGTGAATTCATTATTTGAAAAATTATGAGCAGTATTATAACCAACTTATATTACAGAATAAGCTATGTATTCTATGAAAGTCAAATGTTTTCAGAGTCAATACAATCACAACATGCTTTTTTGGACTCACACGTTCACTTACAGTTTGCTTATGCCTGCTTCCCAGGGATGGAAGTTTGTACACTACACTGAGGTTTTACTGATTTATCAGCCAGTGACTATACTAAGCATACCCAGGAAAGCAGGAGAGCGAGCTCTGCAGCTAGTATCATATAACGGCAAGTGGTAGAACACTGCACAGCAAATCCAGAAACTTGGCATAAGAAAGATAAACGGTGTAAACTGGACTAGCAAAAACTAATATTTAGTAAGTCCAGTAACCGATTATTAGGTTCTAGAATTATACATTTGTCCACGATCAGAAAAATATTTACTGTTATTTGAAGGTATATAGAGAATCCTATAATGAACTAGTAAGTTTTTGAAAAATGTTTTCATATTTGAAGATGTGTAAAAACTTCTTTAACGTTTATTCTTCCCAGCAAACGATTTCTTTCTTTCAGTAACTTATATCCTAACAATAATTTCAGGTAATTTAGTTGACTTCCAGGTATTTCTGCACTTTTGGTTAATATGTAGTAAAAATATTTAAGAACATGTTTTTGAGTATTTTAAAATAAATATTTTAAATATTTTATTTAAATAATTTAAATTTTATTTAATTAAATTTATTTTAATTAAAATTATTAAATTTTATTAAATTTTATTTAAATAATTTATTTAAATAATTATTTAAATATTTAAAATATTTTATTTAAAAATAAATAAAAAAAGAAAAAAGTTTTTCTTTTTGCATGACTTGGGATTGAACCCACAGCCTCACATCACATATGCTCGGGAAACACCCTACCATGGAACTACATCCGCAGCCCTCAAATAGCATGTTTTGAAGAAACGTGTTAAAACTGACAAAAAACGGTAAAACTGCCCCTGCAAAGCACTTAATAAAGTTGTCTAAATTATAATTTTTAGATCATGTAATTAAAAAATCCATAGGAAGGTCATGTAACCAAAGGTGACGATGCCTGTTCTAGTTCTTATTTTTGAAGTGAAAGAATATAATGATCATTAAACCCTTTTTGCTTATAAAATGACCTACTTTGAGGAACCCAGAGTCCATACGAATGAGGGCAGTAGAGTTTAAGCAAAGATCAGAAGTGCTTGTGCCTCAGGCCCACAGCTGGTCAACAAGCACTTTTTGAGCATATTTTTTTCTTTACCAGTTGTAAATTATTTAACTTTAATTCCTAGTGAACCACCGAACACTCAGATGTTGAATACAAATTAATGAGGGGCATTAAACATAAACATGTAAATTCACCTTCAGATTTTCTTTACAAGATCTATAAATTGTGTTCATTTGACCAAACTACTCACATTGCCCATTAAGTAGCTGTTATATGAAAGCAAGGTTAAAGACACAAGATACTAGCCGGACGTGGTGGCGCACACTTGTAATCCCCGTGCTTGGGAGGTGGAGACAGGAGGATCGCGCAGGTTCTAAACCAGCCGCTCTGGTTTAAGAGACCCTGTTTCCAAATAAAAAAAAGAGAGTATAAAATAGGTCTGGGAAGCCGGACGTGGTGGCGCACGCTTGTAATCCCCGCGCTTGGGAGGCTGAGACATGAGGATCGCGCAGGTTCGAAGCCAGTCTCAGCTGGCTTAAGAGACCCTATCACCAAATAAAATATATAAAATAGGTCTGAGAGTGTAGCCCAGAGGTAGAGGGCCCCTGGGTTTCATCCCCAGTACCACCAAAAAAAAAAAAAAAATAGGTCTGGGAGTGTAGCCCGTTGGTAGAGGGCTTCCAGGAACTCCAGTACCACCAAAAAAAAAAAAAAAAAAAAAGACAGAAGATATTAGAATAATAATGTTTAATTTAGTTTTTCATATATTAAAGTAAAACCCCAAACGCCCACAATGTGCTATTTGCTGAAATATTCTGGCAAATGGAGGCTAAAAACCCTCTATTACTTTATTTTAAAAGTAAAATGTTAAGAATTCTAAATATCATCTCATAAGTAGTATTTAATACCATAACATGTTACTAAATTTTAATCTTCTTTCCTTTTTATATTCAGTCTCCAAACCAAACTTAATATACCATTTTAAAATTTAACAAACTATGCCTTTTCTTACATAGCTGAAGACAAACACCATGTGATATTAAATATTATGAATATTAAAGATTGGGTTTAAATAAAATGTATAAGGCAATCAATATAAGTTAACTTCTTTTCTTATTCGAGTGCCAACAGGATGTTTAAAACACTACCTAGAGAATATACATTGCTATTAGAGAGATTCAGGAGTCAAGATAGGCAGAGAAGTGTTGCTGGAAATTGGAAAGATTTTTGATCATTTTAAAACCCAGAAAAGTTTCAATTAATGATGGAGGGAGTGAATCACTGATTTTTATACTGCCAAGTGAAATGCAGCAAGCTAGAATAACTGGTTAGTTTTATTAAGGTATCTTATTAAGATGGCTTATTAAGCTACTCACTATTGTTTTCATAGGGCTTTAGGCTGATACTAAACTTTAAAATGTAGGATTCTTTCCTTCCTAACTTTCATAAAAGTCATATATAATTAGCACTGAATGAAATTTTCTAATGTCAACATTTCAAATTTTGATTAACAGGGAATACAAATCAACCTTATTCGAGTTTAATTCAAAAGACTGGCAACATCCTTTGGGAGACTAGTAGAGATAATACATCGATGCAACTTCAAATTTCAGACTAAGCCATGGGCCTACAAAGTCAAAGTAATATTCAGCTTATTAAGCTGGCATGGCGACAGTCATTTTCTCTACCCGATTTAACGCTGATTCATAAAAACTATATATTACCAAATTAAAATGAACATTTAGGGTCTAGGATGCAATCAGGGCCCTCCTGTTAACATGTAGTGATGTCTGATATACACAGAGTAAAAAAGATGATTGTAATAAGGATAAAGCAATGGTTGACAAAAGTACTAAGCAGAAGGAAAGAAACAGAAATGGAGGCAGTGGTAGGCTGTCTGGACAGCAAATAATTAAAAACCTGACCAAATTCTACAGCATGCAAACAAACATAGCCGTTTATAGTCATACCACAACATCTCTGAACACGAAATATACTATTCAAAAGAAATCATGTATCCTCTGTGTTTCCAGTGGGACTCCAGATAATGGAGGGGAAATATCAGCAAAGTCTGAATGGAAAGATAGGAGAGGAGGAAGGCTGATCTTGATTAATGAGGGTCTCCATCTGAATATGTGTAAAATTATGAATATGACATGGTGAACCTGGACAACCATTGGTGGGAGGGGGGAAGGGAAAACGGGGGCGGGGGGGGAGAGGGCACCAAATATAGTTTAAATGTATACTATTTATGTTCAATAAAAAATTGTTAAAAGAAAAAAAATAAAAAATAAAACATCTTGAACAAGCAGGATTAAACTTAAAAAAAGAAATCATGTAGTTATAATAACTTAGATGTTGTTCATTATAATTATTATTAGTAGTATTCTTAGTGAAGATAAATTAGGAGTATCTTTTTTTCTCCTTTTGGCTTTATCTTTTCTATTTTTTAACACTGTATTTAGAGCTAGAAGTATGAAGAAGTGAATGAGGCACTCATTTCATGTTAAAATTTAAATGAGTACAAGCCGGGTGAAAAGGTGCACATCTGTAATCCCAGTATTTGAGATGCTGAGACATAAAGATGGCAGGTTTGAGGCCAGCCCCAACAAGTTAATAAAGTCCTGTTTCAAAAGAAAAAAGAAAAAGGGCTGGGGGAAGTAGCTTGGAGACAGAAGGTCCCTGGATTTAATCCCCAGTATCAACCAAAAAAAAAAAAAAAAAGTGTGTTTGTGTGTGTGTGTATGTGTGTGTGTGTGTGTGAATATGTGCAAAAAAAGCTCTTAGTAATCAAGATTATTTTAATGAAATATTTTAAAAATGAAAAATCAGGCCGGGCGTGGTGACGCACTTGTAATTCCCAAGCTTGGGAGGCAGAGACAGGAAGATCATGTAGGTTGGAAGCCAGCCGCTCGCGCTGGCTTAGGAGACCCTGTTTCCAAATAAAAATGTAAAAATAGGTCTGGGAGTGTAGCCCGGAGGTAGAAGGGCTTCCAGGTACCCCAGTAACACACACACACACACACACACACACACACACACACACACAAAATAAATAAATAAAAATAAAAAAATAAAAAAATAAAAAACTCCACGGTAAGCATAATATCAAAAATTTAAATAAGGAAAGAATCAGTTACCTAGTCTAATACTGATAAAATCTCTAAGGCAAAACTTCACATTGTAGGGAGTTTCCTCTAAAGATGAAATTTGATAAAATGTTGAGTGATTTAGGTCTCTTTGCTATCATTTACATAAGCATAGAATATCTGAGTCAGAAAAGTTTCCAAAGTAAATTTTAATAAATCTCTAAATATTGTTCAAAGTACTTTACATCCTAAATCTCCATGTCTAAGCCCAGTCTGAATTTTAAGCTCTAACCTCCTTGCAATATGCTGTTTCCCCCAAACTATTTAGACTGATTCTAGTTCCAAAGAGGCTTCTTTTAACTAACTATACTGGTGACTGCCAGTCTTGCTTGAATTAACTACACTGGGAGTTTCAAGTGGCAAGTCTCTTCAATCATTCTATCTATATTTAATAACTGATATTCTTTTGTATGAGAAAGTTTTCCCTCTCTACCACCCATCTCTCTTCTTTAAAAGTATCTTGGTGCCGGGCGTGGTGGCGCACGCTTGTAATCCCCGCGCTTGGGAGGCGGAGACAGGAGGATCGTGCAGGTTCCAAGCCAGCCGCGCTGGCTTAGGAGACCCTGTTTCCAAATATAAAAAAGTATAAAATAGGTCTGGGAGTGTAGCCCAGAGGTAGAAGGGCTTCCAGGAACCCCAGTCCCATAAAAAAAAAGTATCTTTGTAGATTTTAAGATGTAAGTGCTCAATATTCTATAATCATGCGAAGTTCTTTTTTGGAGGCACAAATTGTCCCAAATTTGGTCAGTGGACTTTCAAGCTGGCTCCGGAGTCCTTTTCAATATACCCCATATTTCAGTATTACTACCCTAAGCACTTTCTTGATTTCTGACACAAAATGATATCCCGAATTAACTTTTTACTTTCACTGACACAGACCTAGGGAAGTCACATTTGGAAAGTAAAATCTGGATGTTATGTGTGGCCATTCCTGTGAGGCCTTTTCAGTAGACAAAGCTAAGAAGAAAAATTAAATCATAAGTAGTCTCCTATGTGATGCATCATGGTTTATTTAGCTACTATTTGAGTTGTTTTTATTTGCTATTAAAATAATATAATTCTTATCTTATTTCATATACATGGAGGTATATTCAGGATAGATTCCTATAAGTAATTTTCCTCAAAGGGAATTCATATATAATTTTGTTAGATATTGTCAAATTCTCCTCTTTCAGTGTTTTACCATTTTGCATTGCCATCAGTACTGAGAATGTATGAAATTTTCTTTAATTTCATTTTCTAAGATCTTTGGCCAAAAACAAAGACACAAACAGAAATAACTCTTTTCAAAAGTTACATGGCATTTACATTATCTCTGAAGCAAAAAATTATTTTTCTCTTACTATTTCTTGTTCCAAAGAGGTAATCATAATTTTTAAAGTTAAAATCTAAGTAGAAGAATTCAGTTGTTTACACCCATAGAGCACATTATATTTTCCAAAGCCCTTAAGTACATATATTGTATTTGATCCTTACAGCCCTGGTTTGAAGTAGAAATAGCTAGTGTATCAGCTCCATTATCCTGATGAGGACATTGAGGGGAAACACAATTTGATGATTTGTATGTATCTAATTATGACCAAGGGTCCTACTATTTCTACTAAATACTAACTGGCTCCCCTTTAACTTGCAATTCTACAGTTTTAACTTATTGTATGCTAGTGTAACTTACTACATAAAAGCACTAGGAATATAGACTTAGTCATTATATTTACTTCACAAATAGTAGAAATAAGAACGGTATTATTAAGTTCATATTTTTAGTTTATTTTGGCTAAAGCTTCATTTGTTTGGGTTTAGCTTAAGAATTTTACAAACTATCTAGCTAAGTCTAATAATACAGTTTATTCTGGAAAAATATGCCATACTTTGATTTAAATTAAGACTCAAGTTATGTAAATAGAAGCAACAAGTTGAATATAGTAAATTATTTTTTAATATATAAAACAGTCATTATGAATATCTACAATCTTTGCAACATATATTTATCATCAAGTGAGCTGCAAGAAAGTATAAAGGAATGACATTAACTTGAGAGTCCTCAAACATAAGCAATGAAATCAATGAGCATAAACATAAACCCCAATTGTGGTGTCTTATTCATACTGTAAACCGACTGCCATGAAGCACAATCTGTATGTTAAAGATGTCCTTTATTTTTGAAGTTGAAAAATAACAAAAAAGACTTTAGACCCATATAGAAGAGGTACTCCTTTTACCCTTTTCTGAGACACTGACCTGTATACTCATTTAAAAATGAACACCACATCTTTACGTTATTAAATCTTTGTTTTGATCTATTAGTATTCACCAAAGTGCCATTTTATAAAACCCTGTGCTGAATAGACAAGGCTGGAGGTGACCATCTGCAGCTTTAGAGTCCGCATTTGAATTGATGAAAAGAGCTTTGTGTTTTCATTGCCAAGTTTGATTCTTCCAGTCATTAGGCATTCCCCTCAGATCGCATCAATGAAGCCGGACTCTCTTACACCCATGTGTTAAATTCTCCTCTCCTCATGGTTTCCTTTGCCAGCTCTACTCAAGAATGACGACTGGGTCTTAGCCACATTCTTCTCACAGCTGTGTTAAAAAAGAGCATCAGAAAGTCTTCCTAAAACCCATATGTGTATCTGGTCAGTTCTCTGTCTTAGGGTCACCTCACATTGTGGTGTGATTATACAGAGATTCATTCTCGTTCTTGAACTGTGCTACTACCATCCTTCTGGGAAAGATTAGGCCCTCCCAGAGTCAGCTGGAGAGGACTTGGAAGACCAAAGTGAAACTCACAGAACTCAGCTCAGAGGGCAGATTAGTTTAAAGAAAATGTTCCAAGATATTAAATGGGTTTTTTTTTTGTTATTTTACCACTACATAGCATATTATGTGGCACATAGTAACATAAATGACAAATAACATATGCTTACACATGCTTTTAGGATACTGTTGTTTGTGGCAAAGGAAAAATAAAATAATGATATTTTATGAACTATTAGTTTGTATAGTCTAAATGTCAAAACAAATAGAAAATTAAAATTAGTAAGTTCTAAAATATCATTTACTACATAAGTTTTAGAATCTGATGTTTTTCTTCTAATCAGTCTATCTATGGAAACACTTGGAAAATCAATCTGTATTTTTTCATTATATTGTAATTAGGTTAAGAACAGAAGCAGAAAACTGCCTCTATTGAGTTAGTTGTTCAAGAATGTACAGCAATTAAGGAAGAAGAGAGGTTCACTTCAACTGCTACTATACACAGTATTATTAGAGAAGTTTTTCTCTTTAAGTGTAAATGATCAAGAATAAAGTTTATGTATGAACAATGCTTATAATTCTGCACCAAAGTAGCAGTGACACAAGTAAAAGGTTTTCTTTTTTCATTCTGTAAATTTGCTGAGGGACAAATACACAGGCGGGCAAATTCCTGACTTAGTAGAAAGAAACAATTAGTCATAGAATCTTAGAATCCAAGTGAAATTTGTATTTCTATTTCCTCTTGGGTTCAAATGAGTTTTTTTTTTTTGCAATTATAATTTGGAAATACAATGCATTCCTCCTAAGGAAGTTAAAAACGACTGCTTAGGTAAGTTGTGTAACTGTGTACATCAGATTTTAGGTGAGTATATGAAGAATTTATTATAAGCAACCTAGATTCTCATTTGTAAAAAAATACACATTTTCTATATTAACAAGTGGATATATTATATTCAATCTACATATTTAAGAATAAGATAACCTTCAACTTCACTAGGGCATTACAATTTCTTGAACAAATTCTTTTTCAGAAAAAATAATAGAGAAAACAAAGAGTACCAAATACAAAGTATAATGACGCATTATAACAAGTGTATATGAGTATAATGAGGCTGAGCAATAGTTAAGTAGGAATAATGAAAATCTAAAAAAATCTAATTTCTAGAATAGCTTCGTTTCCTCCTTTACTACTACAAAATATTTTTAAAGTATTGAGGTCATTAATTAATCTTTTCTTAGGGAGTTCAAATCGCTTTATACATCTTAATTATATGAATTATTCAGTTACTCCCAAGTAAGATGGATGAGTTCTAGCTTTGTAGAAGTGCCCAGGAGCTATATGATCTGTTAAGAGTTAAAGGGCAAGAAGGAGTTTGACCACAGCTAAGAACAGAATCAAGGAAAAAGATACTTGTTAGACTGTATATGAATTCTAAGGAACTCACATTCACAGATAAACACACATGTGAAAAACCACATTTAAGTTTCTCTGAGGTATGAAACTCCTGTTGTATTGTTTTTGAGCCTACCAAGTGCTAATAAAATGTGTATAATTATTTTAAGTGGATTCTATAATTTCTCCAAAATGACAGGAACTCCGCCTGACTTTAATCACCATAGCACTGGGATTAATGACAACTATAAAAACTTCTATGTTCTATAAAGTTGTAAACTGGAAGTATATGAATCACTCACTTTTTGTCTTTTGTTCTTTTTCTTTCATTCCACTCTATTGTGTTTGCCTGAAACATATTTATCTATCTTAGTGTGCAGACATGTTTGCAAGAGCCACTCTAGTGCCTCTGTTGGAAGACAGCTTCTGACATGCAGTAGATCCCGTGCGAGAAGTCCTGTTGTATTTCAACTTTTCAGTTCTTA
The DNA here is from genome assembly GCF_963383645.1 of Muscardinus avellanarius. Classification (NCBI taxonomy): domain Eukaryota; kingdom Metazoa; phylum Chordata; class Mammalia; order Rodentia; family Gliridae; genus Muscardinus; species Muscardinus avellanarius. The sequence continues at coordinate 43,073,902 of NC_137798.1, read as the reverse complement.
CTTTCATTCTGGTTTTAATTCTTTCAGTACAGTTAACTATAAAAGGGATCTATCTCATCAGGGAAAGCACAGAATCTTAGATTCAGAGAGGTCCTTTGCTTCTTTAGCCTGGTTCCCTTCACTTTCCACTCCACTGGAATCTCTCAAATTCTGAGTTAGGTTCCAATCCTAAAAATCCTAAATTAATCCTTGTCTGGTATAAAGGAGTAAACCAGAGAGTTGAAACTATGTTTCCTTCTGGTAAAGTGACTTACTTCCTAAAGGTTAATGTATAAGGCCCAATTCTTCAGCTTCAATAAATAACTGAATAGTTATATTTATTAAATATGGTAGGTATCTCTGTATACAATAAAACAAGTTCTAAAAACCTACTTGAGCTGCTCCATGATAAAAAGATGATCTACTCTATACATATACATTGTTATTAAGAATTTGAATAAAATACATACTTAACAGAGTACAAGATTTATATATCATAAGTTAAATATATAATCAGATAATTTAAAAACATGTCCATAATTCACAAATTCAAAATATTTCTTTAAAAGCCTATCATGTTTCCAAGAATAGAAATTAAGTATGTTTAAATACTGCACATTTTATGATGATTGCTTATTAGTCATATCAGTCCATCTTCCACATATAAATGACAATAAAACTATATATAATTAGATCTAGATTAAGAAGGGTCTCTCTAAAGCTGATTGGGGATAGCACCTGTAGATAAACTACAACAAATAAGTCAACTATTTGAACTTTAAGTTTTCTGAGATGTGTATTTGACAGAGCTCTTAAGTCTCAAATACACACACACACACACACACACACACACACACACACACACACACACATTGTGAAGAGCAATTTTCAGAAAAAATAAATCCCCCACTTATTAAAATACTAATGAGTCAAAGCCAACTTCAAACATTATATTAAGTATTGATTTATACATTATGCTGAGTTGAGAATTTCTAAAATGTAGTCTTTGATTCAATTCACAAGAATTTACAATATTGTCTTGGAACTAACTTATAGTCCAAACAAGATTTTACAGAAAAAAATATCACAGGTAAAGTTGACAGAAAGCATTATAACTATTGAAAGGACCATGTGATTCTAGAGAAAAAATTCACAGGGGCTTTTCACATTAAGCTACTTAGGAATATTTTAGCATTATTGTTTTTCTTTATGGTTAAAACTGGAATCTGGAGCAATCAACAAAACTAAAAAGTCAAGTGAAGTCTTTTGATAAAAATAGTAGTTTTTTTTTTTTCTTAAATCAAAAACTGTGGAAGTGCTCTGTTCCCCTTCCCAGCACCCAGAGTCATCTATCCTGTTTTATAATTCAACCTGCAAACAGATTAAGCAGCTGAGTTTGTGGAAAGTATGTTTGCTCTACACTAAGAACCCTTATGTGGCACTATGGAGACTCCCCTGACACGTTGAGGGAACCACATTCAGCTCTTACTCATCAGCAGGGAAACTCGGCTGAGAATTCGCAATTTCTTTGTAACATCAACTTCTTTATAGAAATCAGCATTTGGCCAACAGGCAGGAAAAATTGTTAGCTTTAAGTGGTCCTCCCCTCCTTGCTCAGAAGATACAGAATGCTCTGTGTTTCAAAAGGATAATTACTATTGTAAAAATCTATCTATTAGAATGTTTTATTTTGGCCTTCAACACTTTACCCTACTAAAATTTAAAGTGAGTAGGACTAATGCAAATTTTAAGTAACTGATTTTCGTTATATTTTTATTGGTATGTGTAATCAGACCTCACAGTCAAAGTCACACAAACACACACACACACTCAGAGGTCTTGGTGTGCTGCCTTTCAGGCTCCACCCACTCTCAGTACACAACAGCAATGTTGGTAGTGATACCAACATACAGGGGAACAGCACAAGGTGAATTGTTGCTTTCATCAGTTCAGTTTTAAACAGGTGATACATCTTTACATAAAAATGAGTTTAAAAGCTAAATTTTCTACCTATTCTGAATGACTTATTAATGAGGGATTTTGCATCATATTATAACTGTGGCCTCCAGTACAGATGATAGGTAACAAAAATTATTTTGGTATAAAAAATTTCTGAGAGCTCTTTTAACCTTATAATAATGGTTATAATTTCACTTTAAGTAACTATGTGCAGATTTGGGATGCTACCCATAGCAAAAATATATTTTTAAAAATCTTTTAGAATTTTTGTTTCAGGCCGCAAGAAGCACAACTATAGGTGGAAAATAAAATGTAACATAAAGCAACACTGAGTTTTAAATCTCTCACTGAAAAAAACATCCATTTAATTGACTAGTATGTCAGTTTTCTCTTTATTAAGTGGGGATTAGAGATGGTCCTTTGTAGAACTATTAAGAGAAGCTTCTCCTGTAAGGTTTCTATGCTCTTAATCTACTCTTTAGTTCCCTGTATTTCTACATAACTCCTCTCTCCAAAACCAAGCATTAGGAAAAGAACTAGAAGCTAAATCACAACGTTCTTTGCTTTCAACACACAAACTTTTTTTTTTTTTTTTTTTTTTTTTTTTTTGGTGGTACTTGGGTTCCTGGAAGCCCTTCTACCTCCGGGCTACACTCCCAGACCTATCTTATATTTTTATTTATTTATTTGGAAACAGGGTCTCTTAAGCCAGCGAAGCTGACTATGAATCTGCGTGATCCTCCTGTCTCTGCCTCCCAAGTGCAGGGATTACAAGCGTGCACCACCACGCCCGGCTCAACACACAAACATTTTAAACAGAAGTACCTAAAGTTAACAGAAGTTCATAGTACTCAACCCAAAGGAATGGATTTCCACTGGTGAAATTGTGGGTTTTATGATAGCTGGGCCAAGAATTATTTGTGGGTCTGGCATTCAATGAATTTCACCCTGTATGGACTTACAGCCCAGTTTATGGATGCTAGTTCTGTACCAATTTTCTTTCCAGAAATATTCTTATGCTTCATAATATTTCAGAGTGTATTAACATTCTTATGACTGAAAGAAAATAAAATACAGATTTAAAATTCTACAATTAGCAATAGCATATGGTCTCTTCCCACTAAAACTAAAGATTTCAAGTCTTAGATGTAATTGAACCTGTTGAAAGTGTGTGGTTGGAAGCATCTGATCAAGAGGCCATAAGCGATCCCTGTTCCTAGGAAAGGAGAAGGCCTAGTGGTGCCAGTGAGGCGAGGTGGGTGGGATCAACCACAACAGTCATGCTTTCCTACAAAACTGGCACAATCTGGGCACTGGGCTGGGAGAAAAAGTTTCTATCCAGGGTCTAAAGTAGATCAGAGCGCATCTGAAACTTTCATGTCTATCCCTGTCCTGATCATTTTTTATGTTATTTCATTATTCTATCACATTATCAAATTGTTTTAGTTCATTTGTTCATAAGTATTTATGGAGTACCAAACTTTTTTTTGTGTGTGGTACTAGGGATTGAACTCAGAGACATTCTACCTCTGAGCTACACTTCCAACTTTATTTTATTTTTTTATTTGAAAACAGCGATAGGCCTCATATGTTGGAAATAGGGTCTCACTAAGTTGTGGAGGGCCTCATGAAGTTGCTGAGGTTGGCCATGAACCTATGATCCTCCTGCCTCAGTGCCCCCCAAGTTCTGGGATTGCAGGCACATGCCGCGATGCCCACCTATGGAGTACCTACTTTACATAGGCATCTGTGTGTTCATAAAGGAGATGGGGGATACAAAGAAGATTAAGACACTGTTTTGGGAAATTTGAGAGAGGATAGAGTAGATATAAAATAATCATACAAAAGAATTATAATACCTAGATGATTAGGATATCTAATAAACATATGAATTAAGTAGTATGGAATCAAAAAGGAAAAGATACACAATGAACTGGGAGAATGAAGCCAGTTAAATCATCATAGGGACACTGATTGGGCTGGACTTTTGGGAATAACAACAGTTTGGCCATGCACTAAAAGGCAGGAATATATTCTAAAAAACAAAAAAAGAAGGAAAGAAGGAAAGAAGGAAAGAAAGAAAGAAAGAAAGAAAGAAAGGAAGAAAGAAAGAAGAAAGAAAGGAAGGAAGGAAGATCATATGCTAAGATGTGTGGTAAGGGACCTGGGAGGAAAGGAAGCTTGAAAACAGGGGGAGAAGGCCAGGGACAGGCCTCAAGTGTCATGCTAAAGTTGGGAGGCTGAGACAGAAGAAACATGAACAGCCTCAGCTACTTAGTGAGGCCGTTTGCAACTTAGTGAGACCTTATTTCAAAACAGGAATAATAAAAAAATAAGGCTAGGAGTGTAGCTCAGAGATAGAATGCCCCTGGGTTCCATCCCTAGTCTGTCTGTCTGTCTGTCTGTCTGTCTGTCTCTCTCTCTCTCTCTCTCTCTCTCTCTCTCACACACACACACACACACACACACACACACACACACACACACATTTCCTGGGAATTATGTAAATAGAGGCAGTCTTTAGAGAAATCATTATTTTGGGATAGGTGGCAGACATATTACCTGAAAGTAATGTAGTCAAAACAGAGAAGCAGTAGAAAGAAAAGAAAATGGTGCCCTAGGATCCAAGGGGGGGGGGGGCTTCAAGGAATGGTGAAGAGTATTAATGATAAGGAGAGTTCAAATAGGATAAATATTTTAAAATTTGGCTGCATTTGTCATTGGGGTGCTTACCAACCTTAATAAGTCCTAAAGTAATATTATAGAACACATGGTTATATCTTAACATCTTTGTAATTCCCAGACTTTAGAACCTAAGCTTTTTTGTTCTTCTCCTATTTTCAAGACATCCTTTAAACACTCTAAACACTCCACAGGTGAACTGCATAATGCACACTTTTAGGACACGTTTTTTACTCTCATGGGGCTCAGTCTAGCAGGAAGATGCATGGACATAAATAATGTAGCACAGTAACTATCTTTGAGCTTGGCAACAGGCTGCAAAGTCCAATTTAATGTGCATACTGTTGATTGGAATAGCTTCTTTTTTAAATGTTCTTATCAGTACAATGTAATTATACATCATAATGAGATTCAAAGTGATTACAAACATACAAGTACACATCATGCGATGTATTTCTGTATACCGCCCCACTGTTTCTTCCTCCTTCCCATATGTGTTAGTAAGATTGGTAGTTAAACCTTATATGGATGTAACCTTGTTTGAACTATGGAAAAGCTTGTTCTAATAAAATATTTTTAAATAAATAAAATGTTCTGGCTTAATGTGCACTAAGAGAACATTTTTTTAATGTGAGAAGTATCTGGTGTGATTTTTTTTAAATGTGAGAAGTATCTGGTGTGATTTTAGTCTTAGGCGGGATACTTGAGTGCCTCTGTACATCTTTCTTGGCTTTACTTTCAACTAATTAAGAAACAGTCACTAATACATGTTTACTGACCTTTACTTGGTTGTCACTAATATCTCATGTTTCTTGAGAGCAAAAAGAAGAGTAAAATGTCAGCCAATTTTGCTGCTTAACAGTCTTACTAAATATTAAATTCTCCCTTAATTCTAAAAAAAATTAAAAATGCCAAACATTATGACAACAGACAGAAGAGAGTTCTTAAGTTGGAGAAGCATTGTAGAGAAGATGTAATTGAACTGGTCTTGCTATACTGACGGAAATGACGATGCTAATCGCTTACAGAATGCTTACCACAGTAACTGGCGCCATGTCAGGCATTTTTCATGATCTCCAGCTGCTTCCTTTGCCTGTGAAGCCAGTACTACTGAGTGTATCTGAGAAACTTTTCCTTACAAGGGTAAGTAACTTATCTAAAAATTCACAAGTAGTAAGTAGAAAAGCAGGAAGTCAAATCCAGGACTGTCTGACTGCAGAGCCCAGTCTCCGTTCTCTGTGTTGCACTGAGTCTCACAGCAAAGGCGAAAGCCCCCAGGCAAGGGGTTCGCATCAGCAGAGGCATCTAGTCTTGAGAAGGCAGAGCCCTCCTGAGAAATGACACGGTGCAGTGTGTAACGAGATGACAAGACAAGGAGGAAATATGTAACACCATTGTTCTAAAAGCATTGCTTGGCATTATTTCATCAAATTCTCACAAAAACAAGAAGAGGCAGGAGTATTATTGTCCATTGTGTTTCAAAATAAAATGTCTAAATTCACACATAGATATTTTGAATCCACAGCCTGGGCTTTTAGATCACCGTGTTATATTGCTGAAGATATGTGAACTTTAGTTTTTTTTTTTTTTACCATGATTATTATGAATTTTCTCATAAAAATATGGGTTAAAATAGGTCATTGATTTAGGAGTTAGGAAATTACTTGTGATCTTAGAAAATTCAGCCCAAGAGTCAGCTTTAATGTAATAAATAGCAGAGAAATAAATGGGAGTTGAAAAATTAGAGATAGATGACTACAGAAATTTTAAATCGCCTGGAATACTAACATATTTTCAAGAGACTTTCCAACATGTTTGGTAATAGTAGCAATTTCAATTTGTATGGAGAAAGCTAATATAATTTTACAAAGTTTTTTTAGATTTCTTTTTTCCTGTACTGGTAATTGAAGCTAGGGCCTCACACAGTTGTAGGGAAACGTCCTACCCCTGAGCCCACATACCCAACCCATACTCTTATTAGATGGTTTCTTTTCAGAGGATAACCTTCCTCTAAAACCCAGTAAAAAAGACTAATGTCCACATTAATGCAATGAATATATATTTGCATAATTGATGGCAACTAAAAAGAAAATATAGTGAATTATTAAAAGAAAAGCTTGATAATATTACATCTAGATCTTGTTGAAAATCAGAAAAAAATAACATTTAAAATTAACATCTGGCTTTTGTGAATGACAGAGCTATTATGCTTAAACTCTGATTGATGGATTGATGCCATCCCAATATAAGTTTTCCTGTCTGTGGTTAAATGTGCAAGATGAGGATGATATAATAATTTTCATCTAATAGTTAAATTTATTCTACTTAAATTAACTATCTGAGATAATGTTTTCTATAATAGTTGATGAAATCTAAAAAATAAAAAATAAAAAGTTGACATTTCCAAAACCTTTCTGAAAATCCAATTGGTCTCTGGGAACCACTGTTTTAGGGAATTTTAGTTTTGTATAGAAACTAAAGGATTACATGCATAGCCAACTTTGAAATTTGTAATTATTTGTAGACTTCAAGCAAACAGAGCTAAATCAGATCTTGCTGGCCAAAAGTTACTGATTGTGATTTATAACAAAATAATATTCACCTTTATAATACAATATTTTTAGACTGTTCATTGTGAATAACAAGAGATAGCTTCTGATTGAATATAATCCTAATTTTTAAACCTACAAAATATATGCTACTTACATAAATCAAGTTTCAAGGTACATTGGTAATAAATATTAATATGCACAGTCCCTAAACTGTGTTAAAATCATCTTGACTACAGGTTCATTTGATTTGGGGCTATTAATTAAAATACAATTTTAGAGATGTTAAAGAAGTGGTTGACATGACTTGTTCTCAAATAAGTAGTAGGAAGTATGAAACCTTGAAGGAAGCACTCTTTTGTACTGTAAAACCAGGACAAAAAAATAAGAAAAAAAAGGCGTGTGCCAGAAATGGAAGGTGATTAGGTGTGTGAACGATGTCATGCTGTTCACAATATACAAAGAAGGTTAAAACGACAAGTTTTATTATGTTAAACCTTCCTCAAGTCCCATAAATTAACAAGTGACTTCTTTGCCTGGTAAGTTGTTAACATTCTGCGACTGTCATCAGGACTGACTGATTATGCAGCTTTATTTAAATTTTAATAAAAATGGAAAGATCATTCAAAATAAACAAATATAATTATGCACTGTGAAAAGCTGTATTGAATTCTTCAGAAGAACAACACAAGGAAATTAATTTCCCTGTATTGGGTTCCGTGCATCTCGCGGCCTCAGACTGCAAGGGCACCGAGGATCTCAACCCCAGCAGGATTACTGTGGCACTCAAGGAGGACAGGTGCTAACTTGACTGCCTCTTCCTCTTGCAAATAACTCTGCTTATAAACTAGGGAGTATGGCATAATTTAAACAGTATGCCCTCCCTGGACTGATGAAGATCACTTATTAATAAAAATAGTTTGTCCTAACTAGTAACAACTACTCCCAGGAGAATGGCTTTGTGACCTCAGACACAGATATGATATGCAATGTAAAAAGTTCCATCGGTTCCATTTGCTTTTTTTGGGGGGGGGGAGTAAAAGGTTTATTGGAAGCAGTAGGGAATGGGGCAAGGGTGGCTGAACACCCCCAAAGGGGCTGGAACTCTGGGTCCAGCAGCTTCCTTCAGGACAATACTTGAGAGTAGCCCAAGCCGAATTGCCTTCAGGTGCCATTTGCTTTTGTCTTTACTCTTCATAGCATGAACAATAAATATAAATTGTGTGGTTCCCAGAATAAAGTGTGTTTTGTTTCATGTTTTTAAATCAATGTGAGATCACTTTACTTACTTCTGGACTTTCTCATTGGCCACTTGGGAGGCCTCCACGGCTTGCTGAAGTTTTAATTCCATATTTGCTCTCTCTGTCAGAGCTTGCTGCAGTTGGGCAGCGAGTTCTTCATTCTGCTGTTGAGTGATGAAAACAATGTTCTCTCTGTTTTTTAAAGCTTCTTCATAGGTACTAAGGGTATGATTAAACTGATCCTTCAGGTTTTCTTCTTGAGATAAAGATTTGTGTAGGCTGAGAAAATACAAAAATAATTTAAATATAAACAATGTGGCTGACTGATCAATGAGCCATACAATAAAAATCCCTGCTTAGAATCTCCACTTCTAAAAAGCAATACTAAAATGCTTAAGCGGGTAAATGAAAAAAACTTTATATCACAATATTATGATCGATATTTATTCCATAACTCGGCTTCTAGGCTGAAAGCTATTCAGACAAGTGATTATCTATGCTACCGAGACACACAGAAAAAGATGCTGCAAGATGTTAATTTAATTATATCAGTGTAAATATTACATTCAATTTTATTTAAAAGGAATAGCAGAGAATGGGAAAATAAAGTATCTCTAGGTAAATAAAAGAATATAATAAGCTGACTGCAAAGAAATGAGAAGTCAGAGAACAGGCATCAGTTTAGGAGATTCAGGGTCTATTCTGCTAAGCCTTAATGAGAATGGATGAGGTTTGTGCAAATTCTGATGAGCCTTATACCCAGAATTTCTACTTGCCACAGTTGAGATAGAAATGAAGTTGAAATCACTAGTTGGGTGGTACAGAAATAATATTTTTCTTTCTTCCTATACATATTTTTATGGTTAATGAATCTTATGCCAAATACATCCACCCATTAAGTTATACAGAAAAATAGCATATAAATTAAGACTAAATGAATGCAGAAGAAAATGCAGATAAATAGAATCCTAAAATGCTAAAGGTCAAATCTTTGATATGTCATTACACCTACCACCTGAGGTTATTTTGAAATGGCACCAAGCACCTCACTCAATTAAATAAAGACATTTTGAAAATATAAATATTTAATAAGGGAAATTTAAAATCCACATAGGAGATGTTCTTTTTTATTAAATAAAATCATTTCAGTATATGCATACAAAGGAACTGTCAATTGGAGACTTGAAGTACAGCAGCCTAACTATATAACACCGGTTTATAATGTGAAAAAGAAATATAATTCTGAAAAGCTGAAAAAAGGCTAGTCGGCAAACCAGCACTGACCTAACACCTAGTCTGCTATTTAAAACTCTTCAAACTAAAGCAATTTAAAATGTCCTCTCTTTAGGTTACCTCTATGAGCTCTCAGTATTGTTACTTTGGAGTAGGCGTCACATGGAAATAAGATGGACATGAAGCAGGACAGCATATCCAAAGAAATCACTTCTGGATTCATACGAGTCCTTAGGAAGAGAGACTATCACTGAACTCTGGCCAATTGGTTATAACATATAAAATTAGAATGATGTGCAGAGGGACATGGCTGGATCATTTACGCTCAAGCTCTTAAAAAGCTGCTCATCATTTGGAATGCCTTAGAAACCTTTTAATTTCCACTGAGATTGTCTCAGACAGAAGCAGTGTCTGACTTGATCTTTTCAAAAGGATAAAGAAGAGAACATCATTTAAGATTCTGCAATAGCCTCTCATTGCACTCAGAAAATAATTTCTGAAAATAAAAAATTACATACATTAACTCACTAAATCTGCCAACCTGTGTGAGAAATCTTATTCAAATTTCTGTTTTATTGATTAAAAAAGAGGGGAGGGACAAAGAGAGTCAAGTAATAATCCAATCAACCCCCATCCCTGTGGGAGAGCTAGAGTTTGAACTTGCAGTCTTCCTCCCAGTGCGTGAGCCTGCTCTGCACGTGCTGTGGGCCACAGAGCTTCACTACTCAGGCGCTGGGTTTTTCAAGCACAGCAGGCTCTTTCCTGCTTCATTAGTTTGCTCTGCCTTCCCTCCAGGACTGACCTGACAAACTCCTACTCAGCCATAAAGTTGCAGCATAACTACCAATTTCCCAGAAACCTCTGCGACTCCTCAAATCTAAATTTAATGTTTCTTCTCAGACCCTACTCTTTTCCTCCTTAGAACGTATAATAATTGGCATTTTTACTGGTGCATTGTAATTACACATTATAATGAGGTTTAGCACAAAAGAAACATACTCGCACACGGCACTTGGTGTATAACCCTCTGGATCCAACCCTGCTTCCTCCCCATACACAATATTGAAATTGGTATTGATTACTTCACATATAGACATAGCATTACTTGAGCACATTTCATTATTTGAAATTTTTCAATTTCACTTTTTGATTTACTTCCCACTGTCAACACAATAATATTTCATTTATACAGGTCAATTTTACTTTATGAGAAGAACACAATCTTTATGAACTTGAATAAATCAAAATGTTTATAACTCTTTGCCTATAGAAATAAGAATAAGCAGGGATGATATGTTCTCAGCATATATAAATCTATAAAAAACTGAGAAACATTTCCTGCTTTAGTAACATTTTTCCCTCAGAATGCCCTTCCTAAACAGAATGGAATTGTTTATCTTTCTTCATGGAGTCCCATAACATTTTACTCTTTCCAAAGGTTCTTATTTTCAGATTCATTATTCAGGATATCAGCATTATAACTTCATGTCACTTAAGTAACATGGGAACATACTTTCAGTTACAGTAAGAATAAAAGATGAACTATCTGGAGAACCTCTGACTTACTCTCAGAAGGTAATGAGGGAGTAATAAAAGCAAAGTTTCAAGTCAGACTTTCCATTTTTAAATTGTATAATCTTGATGAATTTAATTTTATAATTTAGCATAAAAATGAGGCTTTAAATATACTTAGTGATATTTTACATTCTTATATTTACGATTCATACCAAATAAGATTGACATCATCTCCTCTCCTCCACATCACGAAGTCCAAAGGAAGGTAAAGGTAGAAGTGCCTTGAAAGGGCCCTGCTCCAGGAAGTGGAATGTAACAAATTTTCTTAGTTTTAGTGTTTCCTGATCTATTGTCTCATGTCTGTGGCTCTGATTGTTTTCCTGGTTCCTGACTCTCTGTACTGCTTCAGTTCAAATATGTGAAATGATCAGGTTATAACCCACTTACTTTTTACTTGAGATATTTATGGTCTCCTCACCTTGTCTGCATACCTGCTTCTTGAACTCACTCTCAATTGTAATGTCACATACAAATACGGATACTTTTCCTTTAATACCAACTCCTTCTCTCCTCCTCCTCCTCCTCCTCCTCCTCCTCCTCCTCCTCCTCCTCCTCCTCCTTCCTCTTCCTCCTCCTCCTCCTCCTCCTTCCTCTTCCTCCTCCTCCTCCTCCTTCCTCTTCCTCCTCCTCCTCCTCCTCCTCCCCCCCCTCCTCCTCCTCCTCCTTTCTTTCTTTTCTGTCCTGGGAACTGAACTCAGTAGCATTCTACCTCTGAGCTACACCCTTGGCCCTATTTTATTATTTTTTTAAATTTAAGACAGGGTCTCGCTAGGTTGCTGAGAGTCTCAATATGTTGCCGAGGCTTTCCTTGAGAGACTGCCATCCTCCTGTCTCAGCCTCTCAAGATTGAATGCTACCTTTCCTAATTTTCTCATCTCCTTGATGAGGTATTACTCAGGTCCTTATGGGAGATCATTTTATTCACCATACATTTACTCTTCTATGTATGTTTCATTTATTTCACAGTAATTGTGCAATCAATTGTGTGTTCTATATAAGCTGCTCATTTTATTTTTATTTATTTATTTATTTATTTATTTATTTATTTATTTATTTTTGGTGGTGGTACCAGGGTTCCTGGAAGCCCTTCTACCTCTGGGCTACACTCCCAGACCTATTTTATACTTTTTTATTTTTGGAAACAGGGTCTCTTAAGCCAGCATGGCTGGCTTTGAACCTGTGCAATCCTCCTGTCTCCGCCTCCCAAGCGTGGGGATTACAAGCGTGCGCCACCACGCCCGGCTATGCTCATTTTAATTGAATAAGGAGTTTCAAATCAGAATTTACAGGAGAGGTACCAAAATATAGACAAGTAGTTCTCAACTGGGAGTAACTTCCTTGGGACATCGCTGGTTGTTACAACTGCAGGGATGCTACAATTAACATTTAGTGTGGTAGAGGCCAGAGATGCTCATTTTCCATCGGAGAGGACAGACCTTCACAACAAAGAATTACACAGTACATTATATCAAGAATACTGGACCTGTAGATGAAAAGATGTTGGGTTGGATTTAGAAGATGTAGATTCAAATTTCAGTCTTGTTATTCGCTCTGTGTGACCTTTGAAAAAATACTTTTCCTCTCTGAATATTAATTTCCTCAACTCTAACACAATAAGAAAAATGTTCTTGAGTTCACATGAGAATAAGACAAGGTGATCTATGCTGTGTGAAAATACCTAGCACAATACCTGGCCAAGAACAGACATTTATATCTGTATGATGTTTAAAAGAAATGATTTGTATCTAATAAACTTTGAACAAAATCTTATATGATACTCAAGACATTTTATAAATATTTTGCTCAAAACCAGCTGCCTGTTTCTACAGGTTTTTCATGAATTGGGAAGTCAACTAGTTTTCTCAACCTTTATTCCCTTACTGATAAGATTCTTATATCGTTCCTAAAAAAAAAAAAAAAGGCAGGTTTGGCTTGTTTTCGGAATTAAAATAAATAAAACCAAAGCAAGTACGAAAGGTAAAAGTATGTGCTCCCTTTTCTGAAAGGACAGCGTCTGCTCTTATTTCCTGGTTTACTGCATCAATTAATCTGCTAAGACCTGTTTGAGAAAATAATAGTTGACTTCTGTTCTTACTTTTGAGGTATGTAGCATATGTGCCAGTAGGCTTTAATTTGGAACGACATACAGAGAGAAGAAAATATATTTAGAGTGGTTAAGAGTGTGGATGAAGAGCCAGGCGTGGTGGCACACACTTGTAATCCTAGCATTTGGGAGGCTGAGACAGGAGGAATGCAGTTCGCAGGCAGCCTCAGCTACTTAGTTGAGGCCCTTTGCACCTCAGCAAGCCCTTGTTTCAAAACATAAAGAATTAGAAATAGAGGTCAGAGTATAGCTTTGAGACAGAATGCCCCTGGGTTTCACCCTCAGTACCGCAAAAAAGAAAAAAAAAAAAAGTGTGGTTGGGGAGATTTGAGAAATCAATCTAGTGGCCCTGCTGATTTACTTCCTCTGCTGCATCCAGTTGATTTAGCTTAAAGAACAAACCTGTTAAAATTATTTCAGAGGAAACAATGATTTCTTCATTATAAAATGAGATATTTAAACTAAAGTTTTCAACATATTACTATTTACTGAAAAAGCTTATAGATACTACATTTTGTGAAATAAGCTGGTAGTTACTAAATACATGTTGAATTCATTGATAGAAAAAAGCATTAATCTATGCAGCTGACTCTAAGGATTCATTAAGAATAACTAGTAAGTGCACAACAATAGTGGAGTTGATGTAGTTCTAATTCCAGAGTTATCCCACACTGGGCCACATGCTTCATGAATTTGGTGAGCTGGAAAGCAGGGCAGTAGGGGACTGTGCTTACAAAGCCACTCCTATATCACTGCACAGACCATAGAGACCAAAGTCTATCATAGAGCCCATAGATATCATTTTATGGACATTGCTAAAACCATAGAACAGTATGCCCGGCGTGGTGGCGCACGCTTGTAATCCCCGCGCTTGGGAGGCAGAGACAGGAGGATCGTGCAGGTTCGAAGCCAGCTGCGCGCGCTGGCTTAAGAGACCCTGTTTCCAAATAAAAATGTAAAAATAGGTCTGGGAGTGTAGCCCGGAGGTAGAAGGGCTTCCAGGAACCCCAGTACCACCACCAAAATAAATAAATAAAAAAATAAATAAAACGGTAGACATAACTGGAAATAAAATAAAAATACTTTAAATTTAATAGAAGGGAGATTCCCGCTTTTGAGAAGATGAAAACAGAATATGTAATGAAAAACTATGGAAATTTTAGAACTGAAAAATACAATAACTGAAATGAAAAGCCCAGTGGATAGGTCTGACAATAGAATGAGAAGACAGAGAAAAGAATTGCTTAACTGAAAAAAAAAATGAACAGAAAAAATGACCCAATATGAACCATAGAAAAATAGACTTCACCAAACAAACAAATGCATATAAGACCCTCAGGGCATGGATTATAATAAAAGAACTAACATTCACGTCATCAAAGAAGGAGAAATGAAGACAGAACTGAGAATGCTCAAAGACATAATGATGGAAATATTCCCAAATGTTGTAATGTACAAAACCTTCAAGAAGGTGACAGACTCCAAAGGGAGAAAATTCACTTAAGTACATGCAAAGACACCTTGTAATTAAGCTTTTGGAAGCTAAAAACAAAGATAAAATTTTGAAAGCAGTCAGTGAATGACACTTTACATGTAAGAGAACAGCAATTAAAGTTACAATAGAGTTCTAATCAGAAACCATCTGGACCAGAAAATTAAATGAGAAGTAGCATACTACTTCCCAAAGGTCGAAAGAAAAGAACAGCTGACTCATGATAGTAGACCTGGAGAAATGTGCTTCAAGAATGAAGGCAGAAGCCGGGCGTGGTGGCCTAAGTTTGTAATCCCAGCATTTGGGAGGCTGAGACAGGAGGATCAAAGGTTCTCAGTCAGCCTCAACTCCTTAGTGAGGCCCTCTGCAATTTAATGAGACCCTGTTTCAAAATAAAGAATAAAAAATATGGCTGGGGATGTAGCTCAGAGGTAGAATGCCCCTGGGTTCTCTAGTACTGGAAAAAAAAAAAAGAAAAAAAAAGAGAAGCCACTGAAGGCTATTAAAGAAAGAAGAAAGAGTAACAAGATTTGTCTTAAAAGCACTGCTCTGGCTAGGGGGTTCTGTATAGCTAAAGTTCAGGAACTAATCTTTTAGTTATATGGACTAGACATACCACGGAGACTTTGTTTTGTTTTCTTCAAGGAATTTGATTCATTTAATTCTCCCAGAGTTCTAGTTTGTTATAAAAGATGGGATTTATCTAGGACCTAGCTGGGTTATCTTAATTAGAATCAAGTTATCAATGCTTGTTGTTGTCTTTAGCTTCTCAATTTCAATCAAGGTGCTACAATCTTCTTTGTCTCCAACTGTGC
Source organism: Muscardinus avellanarius (assembly GCF_963383645.1). NCBI lineage: Eukaryota > Metazoa > Chordata > Mammalia > Rodentia > Gliridae > Muscardinus > Muscardinus avellanarius. The sequence goes on along the minus strand of NC_137798.1, from coordinate 43,058,273 downwards.
CAGTGACATTGCTAAAGATTAAAGGCACTTTTCAATTTTTATCTACTTGAACTATCTGGTTCCAATTCTTTCTGAAAATGTCTTTTGTTGTTGTTGTTGTTGGTACGGATTGAACCCAGAGGCTTTCTACCACTGAGATGCGCCTCTAGCCCTATTTTATTTTTTATTTTGAAACAGGGTCTTGCTAAGTTACCATGCACTGCCCTCAAACCTGAGAGCCTCCTGTCTTGGTCTCCCAAGTACTAGTATTACAGGTGTGTACCACCTCGCCCCGCCTAAAACTGCCTTCTCTCCCTGCTTTCAGTGACAATACAGTTTCAGTTTCTGTGTAGTTTTCTTGGCTTCTCAGTCTCCTCTGAGAGCTTTTTTCCTTAACTCGACCCTTAATGGTTGTGTCAATCTACCTTGACTTTAACCACTCTCAGCGCTTCACTTAATCATCCAGAATGATAATTTCTCTCCATGTGTTCGGAGCACATCTACATAACCAGCCTGTGGACATCTCCACTCACCATTTTGCAAATATCTAAAACTCAGTATCTGAAATTGATTTTGTGATCTATATCCCTTTTCAAATTGTGGGATTTTTTTTCCCCTTCCTCCTCTTTTGCCTAGATACCACTGTCTACTTGGACACCCAAGCCCTAAACTCTGTATCATCCTTAATATATCTTATCTTGTACTCTAATTAATTTCCTTGATTTGCATTTAAATCTCTTGCATATTTCAATTTTTTCTAGTCCTATTATCATTATCTTTATTTACAGTGCCTTTTATTTTCTTTCCTTTGTTGGGGGTGGGGAACTGGGGACTGAATTCAAAGACATTCTATCTCCAAGCTACACCCCTATTTAATTTTTATTTTGAAACAGAGTCTCACTAAGTTTCTGAGGGCTTTGGCAAATTGCTTAGGTTGGCCTTGAGCCTGTGACCCTCCTGTCTTAGTCTCCCAAGTACTGAGCTTACAGGCATATACCATCATGCCCTATCTGGCTTTGCCTATTATTACTATTATTATTATTATTATTATTATTATTATTATTATTATTATTATTATTACTGGAGATTTAACCCAGAGGTATTCAACTCTGAGCTACACCCCAGTCATATTTTATTTTTTATTTGGAAATAGGGTCTTGCTAAGTTGTGGAGGGCCTTGCTAAATTGCTGAGGCTGGCTTCAAACCTGAAATATTTCTGTCTCAGCCTCCCAAGTACTGGATAATAGATGTGTAACACCATGCCCAGCTGTTATTACTTTCTTGGATGAATTACTGCAATGCTCTTATAACTTGTTACTTCTCGTCAATGAATTTTCTAAAGCACACATACTAATCTATTATTCCTTGGTTAAAACTCTTTAATGACTCTTCACTCTTCCGAGGATAAAGTCTAGATTCCTTAAATATCATATATGAAGTCCTTCAAGCCTCTCTTTCCAGCTCATTTCTCACCATTCACCTTTTACCCCTAAATTATCATTCAAGATGAGTAACTTCCACATCCCCTAGAACACTGACCCATCCCCTCTGGCTAAACTCCTTCCTACTCATCTTTTTGGATCTCAGCTCTAATAAGGGTTTCTTCAAGAAATAAAATATGGTGTCCAGTAAGTTGATTCTCTCAAGTGTTTTCACTCTTTATCTCAAGTGTAGGAAACAGGAAGACTCTCGAACCACATGATCTTTGTCTACTACTTTGACAGGAGTACAATGAAAATTTGTAAAAGCTGAATTAATGATTGGGTCTTTATGCCTACTCACAAGGTTCTTAATTTTTATGCTTTAATGGTTGATGAGAACCTTTGCAATTTATATGTGCCCCGTGGAATATAAGATAGGGATATTTAGTGACTACTGTAGACTACAGGGTGGTTGCTTTATAAACACTAAGAGCAATAAAAAGGCTAAAATTTAAAAAGAAAATGTAAGTTTTAAAAAGTGAGCCTAAAAACTTCCATGAGTTACTCTATTCTTGAGAGAGATTTTAAATGTAGACTCATTATTAGATTGTGGACTTCAGTTGATTTCCTGGAATACTGAAAACACATGCTACTGGAGGCCCCCCTTGTGGTTGAGTGTACATTTGCTTATAGTGAAATACGTTTTGAAAGGGGTCATTCATTCACTAGCTATTTATTGAGCAACTACAGCACATGCTTGTGCGTGTACATGCACAAACACACAACATAATACACTACAAACTAAGTGCTTGAGTCACAATAACAACCAAAGCAGATGAAGATCTCTAACCTTAGAATTTGTGTGTGTGTATGTGTGTGTGTGTGTGCATGTGTGTGTGTGTGTGTGTGTGTGTGTGTGTGTGTGTGTGTAGATAGAACCCAGGGCCTCATACATGCTAAACATGTACTCTACAACTGAGCAACACCCCCATTCCTACTTTAACGAGATTTTACTCACCATTTATTCTTTAGTTCCTGAAAAATGCTTGTTAAATATTTGTGAATTAAATAATTGTTGTTGTTGTTGTGTGAGTGTGTTTGTGTGTTTGTGTGTGGTCCTGGGATAGAAACCAGGGGCATTCTATCTCTGAGCTATACCCCCAGCCCTATTTCATTGTTTTATTTTGAAACAGGGTCTCACTAAGTTGCAGAGGGCCTCACTAAATTGCTGAGGCTGGCTGCAAACTCACAATTCTCCCGTCTAAGCCTTCCAAACACTGGGATTACAAGCCTGTGCCACCATGCCCAGCTTAAATAATGGTTTGTAAGGCCTGTGTTCAACCTGAGTCATTCCAATCCTTACGTATTGATGGTCTTCTGTTCTCCATGTGATATTGCATGGAAAATGCCACAGATAAGAAAGAAGGGCTATGTTTGACTTGATTCTCCTGGGGGAGGGGAAGCTCTACTTTTCTCCTATTTTTCTTTAGTTCCTTGATTTTTAAAATCATTTCACATCTGGGTGTGGTGGCCAACATCTGTAATCCCAGTGCTTGAAAAGCAGAGACAATAGGATTGCAGGTTCAAAGCTAGCTCCAGAAACTTAGAAAAGTTCTTAGCAACTTAGACCCAATTTCCAAATGAAAAGTAAAATAGAGCTGAAGGTATAGCTTGGAGGCAGAATGACCCTCGGCTTAGTCTCCAGCACCACAACAAATAAATAAATAAATGATAAATAAATATAATTTTACCATAATTTAGTATAATCACCAGAATATTAGCTAATGAAATTTAAAGCAGGTCTCTTTATAGTGAATAGGTAGGGATTATAAGAAATTATTTTTTTATCATAATTTTGCCCAGGATAACTACATAGAAATATTATTCACTCATACCAGAATGGTCCCTAGTTTTAGTAAGTAACATATATGCTCTATGCACTTAATTTTTTTAAAATTGGCTTGTTATTTATTTCTTTTTCAGTAGTCTCTCTGTAGACTATGTGAAATTGAGAACTTGATTAAGTAAACATAAGCTTCTATCATACTGATTTATCTACGTGTTTTGGGAATATAAAGATAAAAGTAAGGTTATTTTTTTTTTAGAGCTAACACACAAGGTAAAGCATTCATTAAGGTTTCTTCAAAGGGAATACTTTAGTATATCAGCAGTCTGATAACACTAAAACATGCCTTATAACACATTTATAAGCATCAGAATTCTTTTAAAAATGTAGCTAATAATCAGGATGAATGTCATTTCCTTTTGTTTGGGTCTCCAGGGAATACTGTTTACTCTGCTTTAAAATTTATGTGAGTCATTTGGTTATATGCCTTTTTTAATTAGCTTGAAGGAAGCAATCACCGGGGAGAAAGCGGAAATCAATTCTGATCCGATATTGATAGCTACTGTGCTGTAAACTGTGTGTCCTTTCTAATTAAATGTAAACATGTTCAGTTCTAAAGTCCAGCGGCAATGACAACAGTCACTAGGAAAGATTGCTTAAGTACAGCTCAACTGATTTGCCTGGCCTTTCTTTCTTTCAAAGTTGTGCTTGTGCAATCATTGGTGGGGTGAATGCTGGTTGTAACTGACTTTTTTAGGCCATCTTCAGAGGAAAGATTTGACAAGAATGTAGAGTGCTCTGTAATACTTAAAGTTACTTATTAACTCTGTCCTTCTGATAGCTAATCAATGGCACAGCATAGAGTCAAATTTGGTGCACTAAACTGTCCCCTTGCCCAAAGCCAAGTCTTGGTAAATATTTAATGGCTGTAAAGGTGTTTTTCTAGTTATCAAACTGATATGTTAGAGGAGCCTTAAAAGCAACTTTATCTTGCCTTCCCCTCCATAAATAATTTGCTCAGCAATATAGTGTATAGGCGTAAAAGAATTTGGATTATTTCATTATATTAAGTATCTTGTTCAGAAAAAGACCAAATGAGAATGAATATAAAATAACGTTCATTTTAATCGAGTACCATATCTCTTAAACATAAGAGAGAAAAACAACCACAACACTTTTCTCCTTGGTAAAGTGCCAACTTATAGTATAAAACAACCCGGCCCCTTTAAAACACCACACTAGACTTGTTCAAAACCTGTTGTACAGCTGCTCTAAGAAGGAAATGTAGTTTCTGTTGCTACAGTTGCAACACACTCTGAAAAATCAGAAGACTTTTGGCTTTTTGCTTCTTATTCAACACAGCAAAGGATGAAATTTGCATATTTAGTTTTAAAAATGTGCATTGAGTTTTGGACTCTCTTTATTGATGTTTTTTGAACTCCTGGCTAGGCAAAAAGAGTGGTAGTTTTACTTTTTAAATAGGAAGAAGCCTCCCCATACTCAAATTTTAGTTTAACACTTGGTAATTACTCAGGTATTTTCTAGAAATGAGGCTGATTTCTTTAAACTTGTATTCATTTCATGCTTACAGATTTTTAAAGCAAATTTATATGTATTTTTACCCTAGATGAAGAAATAGTTTTTCTGTATTTCAGTGTAAAAATTTAATATGCTTAACAAATACTTTCTGACTGGAGTGTAACTTTTAATAGTCCAACTATAGAAAATCACAAGTTATTTTTCAAAGCTTCAAATAAGAGCTGAGAAGCTGAGAACTCAAGGCACTGAACTGAATTTTATGACCCTTCAAAAGGCACCCTTTATCAAAAGGGTCAAAATTGAAAATACAGAAAAAAGTGTTAGGATAAAAGGTAAGTTTTCAAAATGGAAACTATTACAAATGTGCCAGATTTGAAGTTGGAACACTGAATTTAGCAAAACTGGGATGGTCTGTTTATTTTACTTTGTGGTGGTCTGAAAGGAAGGAATGTTTGCTTTTTTTTTTTTTTTTTTTGGCCTGACATGGCTGGTATATGGAAGGCTTCTGTCAGTGACATACAAAGATAATTTTAATATTTATAAATGTCATGCATTTTCCTAAAACTCTGTTAAAGGATTATTTAATAACACTGTATTATCTGCTTTGAAAGAGTAAGGTACTATTTCAACTAGAAAAGGAGTTTCATTTCGTATACGGGCAATCTTAGTATCTCCGAGTTTAGAACGATGGCACAGGATACAAATGTTTTAAAGTTGGTATTTCTGGTTCGTGTTTCTTAAAGACATGTCTGTATTGATTTTGATCTCCCAAATGTCAAATAATACAGTTTCCCATTGATAGAATTTCGCCCAGGGATGCAGGTCAGATCAGAACTTGGGACAGGCCAGCAGGTACTTATCCAGGCCTTCAACCTAAAATGGCCACAAAACCCTCACTGGAGTAAGTTGAAAAGATGATGCTAGTTAACTCAGGTTGCACAAATAACCAAATGAATCACGAAAATGAAAAGTATAAATTAGGTATATTGCTGCTAAAATAGAGAAGAACCTTAACAAGAAACTAAGTTTTTATCTGGCACTGGTACAACCGAAGACAAAGTGCCCCAACTACATTCTACCAGCCAGTTGACTTCTGAAACCAGAGACTACGTGGTGTGATACAACGGGAGTTTGAGTTCTAAAGACTTTAATATGTTTTCTTAGACACTGTCTGGTGAGCCGGGCCTGGTGGCACATGCTTGTAATCCCAGCATTTGGGAGGCTGAGACTGGAGGATCGCGGTTCGCGGACAGCCTCAGCTACTTAGTGAGGCCCTCTGCAGCTTCGTGAGACCCTGTTTCAAAGTAAAGAATAAAAACTAGGGCAGGGGATGTAGCTCGGAGGTCAAATGCCTCTGGAGTTCCACCCCGGACCCCCACCCCCTCCACACACACACAAAGAAACTGTCTGGTGTAGAAAGTTGCAAAAACAAACAATAAGGACAAGGATCTATGAGGTCACATGTTGGGAGAAACACCCAGACTGATCAGGGTTACCAAGGAGGGCTCCTGGAAAACATGAGGTCTAAAGCTGTGTCTTGAAAGAGTAAGAGTTCACCCAATAAGGAAGAATAAAGGAGGTTCCATGTAGAGGAAATCATAAACAAGGAAGAAGAAAACCTTTGCTGAAAAATTTAGTTATTATGGGTTTTAAAATATGGCTAGTTACAAATAGAAACTGACACATCTTTGTAAAGTGGGTGAGGGTACACTTTCTTAAAGAGGGAGATAGAATGCTTATTTCTCCACTTCCAAGTATTTTCAGAAACCAGGAAAAAAGAGCCCATCTTCCGATAGCTGGGAGGTCAGTGTGGGAAAACCCTTGGGTCTGGCTGAGGTCATGTTCATTCTCATTCATTCAACAAATGTTTACGGAGCACCTACTTTGTGCCAGATGTTGTCCTGGGCACTAGGGGTGGGCAAAAGATAAAACAGATAGAGATGCCCGCCTGCATGGAACTTTTAGAATGAAGTTTACCCAGCTCTAGGAAAGACCCACTTGGCAGGGAAGGTCCTTTTCTGGACACCTCACCTACAGCGCTTGTCCAAGAGCCTCCCACTGCTCAACACTTCTCTATTCTATACTCTATAGCAACACTCCAAGATTTTTAAAAAACTATTGCTTTATTTTAAATTTTATATTTTCCCAAGTCGTCTTTTTATATACCCCTGCAATAAATTTACTGCCAACAAAGTATATATTGCTGTACTATGTCTTTTTAATTAATAAAGTTATACCCAAATATTATGAAGATTTCAAAAAATTATTAGCTACAAGTTTTCTTTTTTTGGGTACTGGGGATGGACCCCAGGGGCTTTTCTACCTCCGGGCTATACTCCCAGACCTTTTTTATATTTTATTTGGAAACAGGGTCTCACTAAGTTGCTGAGAGCCTCACTAAGTAGCTGAGGCTGGCTTTGAACCTGTGCGATACTCCTGTCTCAGCCTCCCAAGCGCGGGGATAACCATGCTCGGCTTTAGCTGTTAGTTTTAAGAAGTGAAATTCATAGAATTTGTTGACACATAGGCATTTAGAAGGAAGAACAGCTTTATAAAAGAAGTTGCCACTTTCGGTTTAGCGTTCTGAGTTGGGATGCTAATGAAATATCAACTGGAAATGTCCAGCAGATAGTTTTGATGTATCTACTGAAAGTAGAGAGAGCTGGTCTGAATATTTACAACTCTTATTTGATGACTCTTAAAGAGTCATCAGCCCACAGGTGGGGGTTAAAACCAGATGATGTGGAGTCAGTCCACAGAAAAAGCCTTATAGAGTAATTGTTATCACCAAAATGGAAACATTCCCCAGAGAGCTACTGTAAAATCTTGCTAATGTTTTTTTAAGAGATAGCAAGCCAGACATGGTGGTATACCTGTAATCCCAGTACTTGGGAGGCTGAGAAAGGAGGACCACAGGTTTGAGGCCAGTTTCAGCAACTTAGTGAGATCCTCAGTGACTTAACAAGAACTTGTTTCAAAATAAAAATAAAAAGGGGTGGAGGTATAGCTTAGAGGTAGAATGCCAAAGGTGTATCTCAGAGGTAGAATGTCTTGGGTCTAATCCCTAGTATAAAAAAAACAAAACCTCAAACCAAACCAACCAACCAACCAAAAAACGAGAGAGAGAGAGGGGGGGGGGAAGAGAAGAGGAAAGAGGAGAGAGGGAGGCAGGCAGTCCTTTTTCTGGTATTCTAATTAAAGTAGGCAATCAGAAATACAGCTACCTCCCATGCGTTAAGTGCTAAGGGAAGACGAATCACCTAGCTAACACTCTGGCAATGCAGTCATGCACTCTAAGGTGATGTTTCAGAAGTGACAGGCCCACTTAGGATGGGGGTCCCTTAAGGTCACAATGAAGGTGAAAAATTTAACCATCATAAAACCCATCACAGCACAATGTTACTCATGTGTTTGTGATGTTGGTGTAAGCAAATCCACCATGCTGCCAGTCCTGTAACAATATATATAGCACACACACTTATGTATAGTACAAAATACTTGATAATAGTAACAAATGCTATGTGGTTGGCTTATGTATTACTATACTATACAATACTTTTTGTCACAATTTAGAGTGTACTCTTTCTACTTAAAAAAAAGGCTCACTGTAAAATAGTATGCTCTGTTATATGGGAGCAGCCTCATATATACCATGATTAGTGCATCTCTTGATTACATCAAGTGACCGCATGTAGTCACTGACCCGTACCATTGGGTATGTGTAATTACACTCTGTGATGTTCGCACACTGACAGAAATCACCTAACAATGTCTTTCTCAGAACACATCCCTGCTGCTGAACAATGCAAGTCTCTCTTTCCCCTTTGGAGTTACACAGAGATGCTTCATTCATATGATGAGAGGTTCCCGTCACAACACGGCACTGACTCTGTTTTCATCACAGGACATTGTTAGCAAACCGATCGCGAGCTATGACTGTGGGTTGAAAAGAGTATGAGGTTTAGAGTCAAAACCTAAGCTTTATGCCAGGCGTGGTGGCGCACGCTTGTAATCCCCGCGCTTGGGAGGCGGAGACAGGAGGATCGCGCAGGTTCGAAACCAGCCGCGCTGGCGTAAGAGACCCTGTTTCAAAAATATAAAATAGGTCTGGGAGTGTAGCCCAGACGTAGAAGGGCTTCCAGGAACCCAGTACCACCAAAAAAAAAAAACAAAAAACAAAAAAAAAAACAAAAAACAAAACCTAAGCTTTCCACTTAGTGTCTGGGTGACTTTGGGCAAGTTACTTAATTGAACTTTAGATTCTTAAATTGTAGGACAGTACTGCTTACTTCACATGGTTGCTATGAAGATTGACTTAGATTATAAATATGAAAAAACTTGGTCAAAAGTTACACTGTACATAACTGCTAACACCATCACTGCGCCTTTTCTGGGAGACTACCCAGACAGCCTGGAGGGTGAGGGCTGGAGGACACACGTCAAGGCTGCAGTGGAGGCTGGCCCCCGAAAAGGCCAAATATGGGGAGCACCCTGAAGCCTGTGGAACAGCTGCAGTAAGGGACTTGAGGTCATGAGCACAGTTCAGGTCAGAGGGCACCTGGGGTCATGGGTGGAGTCAGCAGGCAGAGCACAGGTTTCACAGATAAAGAGATATTGATCCTGGGCAAGCTGTATGACATATTGTGAAAATGTCTTATGTTATTTATTCTAGGTCATGGCTAACTTGGTCCACACTGCAGATTCTGATGAATGCCTGTTGACAAACCCTTCTTGATTTGATGTGTTGATGGCATCCCTCTGAAAACCAGCAGTTCTTTGGAACAGAAAGTATCTAGGATTCCGCCCCAAATGGCAGAATGACTCTTGAATGTGAAAAGCAGAAAAAGAAAGCAAAGATACTATTGAATAGTGTGAACTAGTGAGAAGCTGACTAAACAGCTGAGACAGTTTTAATAAAATACAACTTTTTTTTTTTTTTTTTTTTTTGGTGGTACTGGGGTTCCTGGAGGCCCTTCTACCTCCGGGCTACACTCCCAGACCTATTTTTATCCTTTTTTATTTGGAAACAGGGTCTCCTAAGCCAGAGCACGTGGCTGGCTTCGAACCTGCGCGATCTTCCTGTATCTGCCTCCCAAGCGTGGAGATTACAAGTGTGCGCCACCACGCCGGGCAAAATACAACATTTTAATGCAAAGAGCAATGTTTTTGGTTAGGATACCTGGGTTCTAATTCCATTGGTGCCACTAATGAATGATGTTACTTTGTCTGATTTTTTTTTTTTTTTGTGGTATGGGGATGGAACCTAGGGGCATTCTACCTCCGAGATACACTCCCAGCCCTATTTTTTATTCTTTATTTTGAAATAGGGTCTCACTGAGTTGCAAAGGGCCTCACTAAGTAGCTGAGGCTGTCTGCAAACTGAGATCCTCCTCTCCACCTCTCGAATGCTGGGATTACAAACGTGTACTACCATGCCCAGTTTGGTTTTATTTATTTAGGTCTGATTCTAAATCTGTAGGCAATATTAAAAATATTACTTATTACATTTTGAGGGCCTTCTTGGATACTTACATACATTATATCTAATTTGTAAAATAATCCTAAAAGGGAGCTGGGTGCAGTCATGCATGCATGCCTGTAATTTCTGTACTTGGGAGGCTAAGACAGGTGGATTGCATACTCATGACCAGCTTCAACAAATTAGTGAGATATTCAGCAACTTAGTGAGATCCAAAATAAAAAATAAAAATAAAAAGGGCTTAGGCCAGCTGTGGTGGTGTACTCCTGTAATCCCCACGCTTGGGAGGCTGAGACAGGAGGATCGCACAGTTTCGAACCCAGACTCAGCTACTTAGTAAGGCTTTCAGCAACTTAGTGTGACCCTGTTTCCAAATAAAATATAAAAAAGGTCTGGGAGTATGGCCCAGAGGCAGAAAGCCTCTGGGTTCCACCCCTAATACCAACAAAAAAATAAAAAATAAAATAAAAATAAAAAGGGCTTAGGTATAGCTCAGTGGCAAAGTGTCCCTGGGTTCAATCCACAACATAGCAAACAAACTACAAAATGCATGAAAAGTAGAATGAAAAAAAAAGAAGAAACCAAAGAGACCAAATAATTCCAGAGTCAAGCAAGTAAATGGCTGCACCAGTAAGACAAGGATGATGCAATTTATTTATTTATTTTTGGTGGTACTGGGGGTGGAACTCAGAGGCTTTCTACCTCCGGGCTATACTCCCAGACCTATTTTATATTTTATTTGGAAACAGGGTCTCACTAAGTTGCTGAGAGCCTCACTAAGTAGTTAAGGCTGGCTTCGAATCTACGCGATCCTCCTGTCTCAGCCTTTGAAGCGCAGGGATTACAAGCGTGCGCCACCACGCCCGGCTATTTTTGTTTTTCAAAATCATGATTTTCTCAAGATTCTTTCAGCCTTAAAATGTTGTCAGGTCAGTAGTTTAAGTACAATAAGCCCAAGAACAAATTCTAAATTATATCATGCAGTATATCAATGATTAGTTATGGAATCTTGACAAAACCATTAAGCTTCTCCTTTTTTCACTTTTTAAAAATACTTAGGCTGGGCGTGGTGGCGCACGCTTGTAATCCCCGCGCTTGGGAGGCTGAGACAGGAGGATCGCACAGATTCAAAGTCAGCCTCAGCTACTGAGTGAGGCTCTCAGCAACTTAGTGAGACCTTGTTTCCAAATAAAGTATAAAATAGGTCTGGGAGTATGGCCTGGAGGTAGAAGAGCCCCTGGGTTCCACCCCCAGTACCACACACACACACACACACACACACACACACACACACAATCCTTTCATTGGTGTATTGTAATTATGCATGAGAGTGAAGTTCAAAGCCATACAAACAAACATGTACATAGTACTTGGTGTGTCTCCCTTCAGGTCCCACCCTGCTACCTACCCCTCCCATACAAAACAACGAGGCTGGTGGTGATATCTTTCTACATGGACAGAGAATAATTTGAATTGTTTATTTCAAAGTTCCCTCCCCCAACTTTTCCACTACTCTTCTGGTCTTTTTCCTCAACGATCTAAAGTTACTTTTGTTTCCTATTTTCTGTAAAGCTTCTGCATATGAGAGAGAGAGAGAGAGAGAGAGAGAGAGAGCGCGCAATCATCTGACCCTCGGCTTTCTGAGACTGGCTGACTTCACTTACCATAATCTTCTCTAGTTCCATTTTCCTGAAAATGACATATTATTGTTAGTCTTTATGGGTCATTAAATCCACTGTGTATATATAGCACATCTTCATCATTCTTTCATCTGTTGATGGACACCTAGGTTGGTTACGTGATTTGGCTATATGGATGTGCCTGTATTTCTCTAGCATTCTGAGTTTAATTATTTTGAAAAGACACTGGTATAGCTGGGTCAAATGGTGGTTACATTCCCAGTCTTTTGAAAAACCTCCATTCTGATCTCCATGGTGGTTGTACTAATTTGCATTCTCACCAACAGTGCATAAAAGTTCCTATATACATATATCCTCACCAGCATTTATGTTTGTATTATTGATGGTTTCCACTCTAACTGGAGTTAGGTGGAATCTCAGTGTAGTTTTGATTTGCATTTCCCTGACTGTTAATGCTGTTGAACATTTTTTTTTCATATATTTATTGGCCAGTTGTATTTCTTCTTTTAGTTCAATTACCCAATTTTTGATTGGGTTAATTTGCTCTTTTCACTTTTTAAACCATCTAACTGAAAATAATTCATGCTGCTACTTATCTCACAAGAGGTAGGAAAGAGAAAGTGCTTATAACTTTGCTATGGAAAAGACAAAGAATACAGATAATATAATCGCCTATTACATATCTAAGAAAGACTTTGATTGACTTTAATAGAGGTCATATGGCATTTGAAAGAAACTTCTTTCATTGGTAAATAAAATGGACATGCGAACATCATTTATTTTCTAAGCAATTACTGGTGCTGCTTAATACCTGTGCCTGGTTTCTGAAAGACAATTCCTTAGAGGCCATTTAAGCAAAATACCTTAGGACTAAAGCTTAAGGAAGAGAGAATGAACATCCTGCTACTTGACATTAATCACATTAACTCAGAGCAACTAACAGACGACTCTGGCATTACTCCTAACTGGAAGACACTGAAATTAAAGCACAGGACTTTAAAGTTAATGGGAGTTGCACAATTGAAACACTCTATGTCAACTTGATAATATGCCCCTAAGTTATTGTTCATGGATAGTGCCATTCCTCTGTTTAATCAAGAGTTAAAGCATGTGCAGTAATTCTCTATTTTCACAATATTCTTTCTGACAATAAAGATAACAACTATGAGAATGGTATTTAGCTGGCTAAACCTGATGTACTGGTTTTGTTAATAAAAAATTCATGACAATTAATGAAATGGATCTATTAAAGACAGTCCCCAAAGTAGTACAGCTGCCCCACCTACAAATGAACTTCTCATGACCTATATTACTCAGAAAGAACTGTAGTGACTTGTACTAAAAATTGTTACATACAAAGGGCTCCAACCAAATCAAAGCATTACTCAGAAGCTGGCAAGATACTTCAAGTGAAGAATGCGTGATATGGCCACCTTTAATCAAGTTTTCATTTGCTGCTTACATTTATAAGATTATTCCTGTAACTCATATTTTGCCTACTATATTAAATTTAATAAATGCAAATCTATATTTAAAAATATTTTTAAGATGATTATAAATAAGACTCAGCTGAATTTCAGATTTCATTCTTTGTTATTCTAGCTGCATTGAAAAGAGAGACAGTTTAGTAGCCATATCTCTTTCTTTTCATCTTAAGTCCTCAATGGTCAAGTGCTAGGCAAAGAGAATAGACTAATGAACCTCGACATGTTTGAAATACTTGGACAAATATAACTTAGCAGAACATTTATTTTATATGGTTTCACCTTAAAATAATCCTTTGCTTTGTCTAAGTCATGCTTTGATTTTCAAAATTTCCAGGATGTCACTCATTTTTCTACAACAAATGTGTTTTCTTTCATCAATAATAAAATCCATTATTTGTGAAAAAATTAAGTCCATTTTCATATACAAGAGTCAGACCCTGCATAGCAAACCTCGTTGTTTGAGAATGAGAGACCTACCCATAAGACAGGTGAATATGTTGCCCATGAGGAGGATATGGGAAGCTTTAGTTGTACAATATTTTCTAAATTAAAAAAGTCTCGCCACATCTGAAACTATTCTTTATTTAGAAATACTTTTATATCTGAATTTGTCTGAATTATATCCAAATAGAAGAAACACTGGCTTCTGTGGCACTCATGAGGCTATCACAAGCTGTTTTCAAAGTTGGTTGAGCACTTACAATGGTGCGCAAGACAGTGGAGAGAAGGTATGGAGCGGAGGAAGGAGGTGACACGTAGGTGAACAAAGAAGATGCACTGTTCAAAGGTGTTGGATAAGAGTGAAGAGTACATGGAAATGTGTATAAAGTTGCTAATAGTTTCCTGGGAAGAGATGTGGAGAACTCCATAGAATATATTTATCTTGATAAATAAATACACTGTAGGCTTTAAAAATAATGTTGGAGTAATATGAGTAGAACAAACTTATTCCTCTTTAAAAAATCATATTGTTACTGAATTAATGTATTGATTCAGTTGTAAAGTCACTTTATTAAAATTTTAAGTGAATATAGAATGTTTGGGCACATAGCAAGGCACAAAGCTTCTAATAGATTCAGATACTGCAAAACATTCATATTCAAATCAAATGTATGTGAAATGCATTCAAAAGAGTAAGGGGTAGAAAATAAATCTTTTTGTTTTTAAAGCATTTGGGATATGAATGCTATTTTCTCCCCTCTTTCCATTATTTTTAAATGAAAAAAGCCACAGAAACCAAAAAACTCTACATGCACATAAATACTTGGCAATTTAATTGTGTAGAGAATATGAATTACTTCTCCAAATCACTAGTTTACTCTCAGGGACTAAAGCATACATATATTATCCCATGAATTCACCTGTTCTCCCTCCTGAGATCACACGGAAAGAAAAGCATCTCAGTATAAAAGAAATAAACTCATGAAAAGGAAGTGAGCTGGGAATCAAGATGGTGATTAATCCCAAAGAGAATTTCAATATATTCTGGAGACAGAAAGTTGATGTGTGTCAACAGAAAAAATAGGAAGATCAAGAAGTACCCCTGAATATACTACATGGAATATGCTCTAAAGGAGACAGTACTATGGCTCTGGGCTAACAGGTTATGGGGCAGGGAAAAACATGGTTCTTAAAGCAGAGGGCCAACTATTATTCTCAATGTGAGGCCATTAACCAGAGCACACAGGGCCACCATCTTGGTGTTCACCACCAAGCCAAGGGTCTATCATTGTTTCTCTAAAAGAATTGGCTGAACTGCTAGGGAAATGCATTACCTGGAGGAAGCTAGTCTGAATATGCACACCCACAGCAAACATTTTTTGCGTTGCCACTTGTGGAACTACTTACTCACAAACTTAAAATTAAGGAGGATCCTTCCAGTTTATGTTCCCTATAGTACCCCACACAGATCTCTCTAACAGAACCCCTACATGGGAGAGTAACAGATCTACTTACATAAAACTAAGGAAGTTTACACTGGATACACACCCCTTCTCTTTTAATTATTAAAAGACCAACACTAAGGACCACAGATAAAAGAAAAATAAGTGGAAAAACTAGTCCCCCCAAATCAGACCAGTTCAGATGAAAATAAGAAACAATTTAGACAGAGACATGAAAAGATTATAAGCTTATACCTGATTATATAAGGATGCCACAAAAAGTGAATTAAAAATGAGAAAGCATTTTTTTTTTTCATGGTCCTGAGGATTGAACCTGGAGACATTCTACCTCTGAACTCTACCCCCAAGCCTGGTCTTGCTAGGTTAGAATCTTACTATATTGCTGAGGCTGTCCTCCAACCTGCAATCCTCCTGTCTGATCCTCCCAACTTACAAAGATTACAGGTGTGCACCATCATGCCCAGCAAGAAGGCATCCCACAGAATAAAAATACTATATACTAAATTAAATGTTAATAGATCTTGATTGCACAAAATGGTGAATGTACTTAATGCCACTGAACTATACACTAACAATGGTTAAAGTGGTACATTTTGTGTTTAGATTTATATGTGTTGTAGATGTGTTTATAGGTACATTAAAATACATGAAAGCAGCTGGGCGTGGTGGTGCACGCTTGTAATCCCAGCATTCGGGAGGCTGAGACCGGAGGATCGTGGTTCTCAGACAGCCTCAGCTACTTAGTGAAGCTCTGCAACTCAGTGAGACCCTGTTTCAAAATGAAGAATAAAAAATAGTTCAGGGGGTGTATCTTGGAGGTCAAATGCCCCTGGGTTCCATACCTAACCCCCCCCCCCCCAAATGAAAGTGTAAGCGTTTACAAAACTTACTAAATAAGAAAGTATTTTCCAGAAAAGCTTCTCTTAAGAGTATAATAGCCATGATAAAAATTTTCTATCTATAGATAAATTATTTTTATGTGAGGAGATGAAATTCTTCTTAAAAACACCAAAGTAGATATGTTTTATATTAATGCAAAGGATTTCTCAAATGCATTGACAAAAATAGATGAAATAACATAGAAATTTTTTAAGATCATGCATCAGATATGTAAAGATTTAGAAAATAAAGAAAAATATGAAGTCAGCTTAGAAGGTGCAACATCTGGCAGTGTTAGAAATCAGAGAAAGACATAATGGGTGAAAAAGAGAAGAGAAACTATCAAATAATCTCCAGGAGCAATGCTCATAAATGAAAGACAAGAGTCTACAGATTGGAAGCATCTCTAAGCACAGATCACAATAAATGAAAGAAGATCCACTTGCAGACACCTTCTTATGAGATTTCAGAACACCAAGGTGAAAAGAAATTTAATATCTTCCATGAGAAAAAGTCTACAAAAGAAGATTGATTTGATTCACTGTGGAATCAATTACTGGAAGCAGAGAAAGAGAAGAGTAATATCTTAAAAGTTTTGAAAGAATGTAATGCTCAAATTTGAATTCTATATTCAGAAAATGGTTCTGTTTGGAAGTTACTTGAAGAGGGAATAAAGCAAGACAGAAGACATGGGATCCTAACAGTGAAACCACCCAGAAGAGAAGTGAGGACGGATCCTAGGATGACCACTGTGCAGCTCAGAGAACAAGCTGCTGGTCCAGACCAGAGCAGGAGGGTAGGATGGAAGAGCTAAGACAAGAAAACACGAGACTGAAGGTAAGGAAAGATCGCTAGATACTCCAGGAAGGATGAAAGTCATGTGTAAAATAGGGAAGAATCAACACAATAGGTTATGCCTCTTAGTCCTTGATGAACAATTAACAAAATCCTTTTTTTTTTTTTTTACCCAAAGAACATTCTGTTGGGCACAGAGTTGAAAAGTTCAATCCAAAGGAAAAGAACTATAATTCTATAACATCATATGACTAGCATAGTCAATATGATGTTTCTTCTTTCTGA
This sequence comes from Muscardinus avellanarius, assembly GCF_963383645.1. Lineage (NCBI taxonomy): Eukaryota > Metazoa > Chordata > Mammalia > Rodentia > Gliridae > Muscardinus > Muscardinus avellanarius. Next base: position 43,041,018 of record NC_137798.1, on the reverse strand, counting down.
TTTCACTGTAGGACAGGTAGAGAAAAGAAAAAAATAAGATTCTTTATTTTTATTTAACTTGTCAAAATATTTTTAGGACTACTTGAGACAAAACATTATTTACAGACCTGTATGCTTGCTTAATTCAATGTTTTATATACATCTAAAATTTTATTGTTTACATATGATAAACTATAAAATATAACTAGTATTTATATGTTTTGTCAATTATTTGTAATCACTGCCAAAATATTTTTCCACTTTTTTATTGGCAAAATCTGCGGCAAACCCTACTAATATTTACAGACCTGTATGCTTGCTTAATTCAATGTTTTATATACATCTAAAATTTTATTGTTTACATATGATAAACATAACTATAAAATGTAGCTAGTATTTATATGTTTTGTCACTTATTTGTAATCGATGCCAAAATATTTTTCCACTTTTTTATTGGCAAAATCTGCGGCAAACTCTACTAACAGTGAGATGAAAAGAAAATGGAGCAAGCTATTGATTCTTAGTATGATTTTGACATGGCAAAAATTGCAGCGACCTGTCTGATCAAGCACCATGTACGGAATGTGGAAAGATGCTCGAGTGACAGAAGGAAGAATGTGATCCTGCTGCCATTCCCTTTTTTGTTGGCATAAGCCAGAAATTATTTTAAGGTAGTTCTGACAATGTCTATGAAGTAAAACTGCATTTAAAAACTTTAAGAGTTATGTAAAAATAAAGGCCTGAGGAACTTAAATTTGAAGGTATAAAAGTACATATCTACATGGAATTTGAACACAGTACAAATTCATTTACAAATATTCATTAGTGGAAAACTTGTGAACAATCTTCATACACATAAAGGGTAAGCAGTATGCTAATTGTGAAATTTAAGAACTGTTGTTCTGTTAGCACATTTAACATTGTAAAGACTTAATTCTCTGATTCCTTGAAGAAGTCTTTATCCTCTTGTCTACCCTCTTGCTGAACCCCCCACTCTGGTTTTAAAAGGAAACAGCACACAAATAATGACATTAACATTAACTTCCTTGTAAAGATTTTAAGACTATTTAAAAGGCTAAAGAATAAAGTTAACTGCTGAGATTTTGAAAGCTCATATTGTTTTGCCAGTGTTATTAACAATTATTTATTGACAAATAAAATAATCCTTTGTGAATAAGAAAGGTCAATAAATATAGTTTTGCAGGTAATAAGAATTTTATATATTAGAGCCTATTTATAATAACCTGAGTTAAGACATAACTTCCTCCCAATGACACTGTGGGAGCTTTACTACCAAGACCATTTAGAGCTAAGGAGCCTGCACAGGACACCCTGATTCAAGTTTGTTTCAGAATCCACGCTGCCTCCTGCTTTGACAGTTCCGTGGGTTGTGGCTGCTACTGCTACAGTGCATAGCCTGTCCCCTTCAAGAGAAGATGAGCGCCAGCATGGTGGCGCACATCTGTAATCTCAATACTTGGGAGTCTGAGAATCGAAGGTTTGAAGCCAGCCTTAGGAGGAGTGTAGGTTTGAGGATAGCTTCAGCAATTTAGTGAGACTCTCAGCAACTGAGTGAGACCATGTATAAAGAAAAAAACAAAAAATAAAAATTGCTGGGGCTATAGCTCAGAGGTAGAATGCCCCTGATTCAATCCCCAGAACCCTCCCCATTACCAAAGGCAGGTACTGAAAAGTTGTAAAGGATGATTAGCACCTAATTGAATTTTTCCCCCCTGGTACAGTTACTAAAGTAATATTATGAAACGCAGTTTCAGAGAGCAACACTTTGTCTCTGATTGGACAGACTCTGTTTTTGTGTTTAAGAACATATTTACCATTCAGCCCTGTAAAGAGGGAGGTATTTGAAAAAACAGAATTTCTTTAAGGATTGTTTTATAAAATTAGCCATCAAGAGTCCTGAATTTTGAGCCAGGCATGGTTGTGCACCCCTGTAATCCCAGTACTTGGGACGCTAAATAGAATTATAGGTTGCTAGCCAGCCTTAGCAACATAGTGAGGCCCTCTGCAACTTAGAGACACTGTTTCAAAAAAAAAATTTTTTTTAAAGGGCTGAAGGTGTAGCTCGTAGGTAGGATACCCCTGGGTTCAATCCCCCGTACACACACACACACACACACACACACACACACACACACAGCTGCAACTTTGCTCTTCTATGTCAATGGCCAAGTCATTGGGCCTCTAGTTAATCTACCAGCGTTAATCACTGCCTACCTATCCATAAATGGAAAAGATGGGTAACAGTATTCTTTAGGTTCTTTGAGCAAAATAAAGTCACATTATATCTATATTATTAAAAAACAGAGAGCTCACTGGAATTAAAGTATTAGAAGAAACGAGTAAGTCATGTTGACTCTAGCCGCCACTGGGAGTAAAATGCAAATCAGGAGCATCAACAAAGGGCGCTGAATTATCCGCAGGCACATGTCATTGTTCTGACTCTTGTTTCTCTATTTAAGTCTAACATGTTCTCAATCTTGTAGCATGTTATACACATACAAGTGCAGTGGCAAAAGGAAATACTGGTGAAACTGTTATGCATTTCAGTGCCAGGTGAGTACACCCAGAAGCTGTGACTGGAGAAGCTACTTAGATTGAGAGGGAAATGAGGGAACCAGGAGCTGCCTGATGAGGGAGTATCTTTTTGAAGCTATACCTAGTTTGTACAGCCTCCTCAAAGTGCGATAGGCAATCCTCACTGAGATTAGAGTCAGAAACCAGAGCTAGAGGGGAGCCACTTACTCATTATATAAATAATTACTTAGTATCCGCTCTCGGCCAGGCAGTATGTTAAGTGTGGGAATCAAAAGTCAAATAAAATGTTCCTGCCAAGGAAATTTCTGTGGAAGGTGTGAGGTAAGGGTGAAGGCTGTTTTCACAGTTATCCAGTTGTTCTCTCACTATTTCTTGAAGAGCAGACTTTTCCCTATGAATTACTTTGTTATCTCAATATATTGAAAATAAATTGATCATATGCATTGTGGGGCTCTGTATTTTATCCTGGTGGTTTATGTGTATGTCTATTCTGTCACCAATACTAGCATCTTGATATTTGAGACTTTACAGAATATGTCTTAAAATCAAGTTGTATGATTTTCCCACTTGTTTCTTCTATAAAATTGCTTTGACAATTCTAAGTTATCTGCATTTTTGTATAAATTTTAGAGTCAGCTGCTCAATATCTATAATTAAGATCAATGGGATTTTTATTAGAATAATGAAAAATCTACCAATCGATTTTCAGGGAATTGATATCTAAGCAGTACTGAATCTTCCATTTATAAACATCATGTATTTCTCCGCCTACTTAAGTCTTCCATACATGCTCTCAGCAATCTTCTGCTGTTTTTCAGGACACACTTTTGAATTCATCCTTAAGAGTTTTCATAATTTGGGATTTCACTTTGTTTTAAAATTGATTTGTCTTAGCTGGGCGTGGTGGCGCACACTTGTAATCCCAGTACTTGGGAGGCTGAGACAGGAGGATCGCACAGGTTCGAAGCCAGCCTCAGCTACTTAGTGAGGCTCTCAGCATCTTAGTGAGACCCTGTTTCCAAATAAAGTAAAAAAATAGGTCTGGGAGTATAGCCCTGAGGTAGAAAGCCTCTGGGTTCCACCCCCAGTGCCACACACACACACACACACACACACACACACACACACACACAAAATTGATTTGTCTTTTTTAGTGAAACATCATTATTTGTACATCTTTATGAAATACATAATGGTAATTTGATACATGCCCACTAAATGTAATAATCAAATCAGTGTGACAAGTATTTATGCATGCAATTTTAAAAGAAACTGAATTTTTAAATTTTAGGCAGAAAAATATTACCAGAATGGCCATTCTTCTAAAAATGATCTACAGATTCAACACAATACCATTAAATTAACAAGGTTATTCCTCACAGACATAGAAAAACCAGTCCTTAAATTCATTTGGAACAACAAAAAAACTAAATAGTCAAAGTAGTTCTCACAATCTCTGACTTCAAACTATACTAAAAAGCTATAGCAATAAAAACAGCATGGTACTGGCACAAAAACAGACACATAGACCAATGGAGCAGAATAGCAGACTCAAATACACATCTGCACACTTACAGCCAATTGATTTTTTTTTTGTGTGTGTGTGTGTGTGTGGGTCTGGGGATGGAACCCAGGGGCATTTGACCTTTGAGCTACACTCCTTGCCCTATTTTTTATTCTTTATTTTGAAACAGGGTCTCACTAAGTTACGGGGTGCCTCACTAAGTAGCTGAGGCTGTTCGCGAACTGTGATCCTCCGGTCTCAGCCTCCAGAATGCTGGGATTACAAGCGTACACCACTACGCTCAGCTGCCAATTGATTTTTGACGGGTAAGAAGATAGCCTCTTCAACAAATGGTGTTGGAAAAACTGGTTAACCATATGCAGAAAAATAGAAATGAACCCCACCTTCTTTTTTCTTCTTTTTTCTTCTTTCCAACTTCTTCCATTCTGTAAGGGGAATGTCTAGCCTCACTCTCCCACCAATGTATTTTAGAAGCAGATAGCCTATCGGTTTTCAGTTTCACAGCTGGTTGGGAATATTCAGTTTCACAGCTGGTTGGGAATACTGCCTCAGGAAAAAATTTATCTAGAATCTCACCCATACTTGATTCAGGTAACATGATATTTAGGACTTAGAGTTGAAGGACTATATTAAGACCTCGAACCTGTGGAAATGAGGGGGTGAATGTAAGAAGGACATGGATCTTATAGGTTTAGAGGGTAGAGTGTTTTGGACTGAATTGTGTCCTTCCAAATTCATATACTGAAGCCTTAAACTCACTATCTCATAATATCATTGTATTCTGAGATAGGGCCTTTAAAATGGCTATTGAGATAAATAAAGATGGGCTCTAAGATAAATTAGGTGGGCCCTAATCCAATCTGACTGGTGGCTTTATTAGAAGAGATTAGACATACAATGAAAGAGACATCAAGAGCACAATTACACAAAGAAAAAGCCATAAGCAAGGACATAGCAAGAAGGTAGTCATCTGCCAGCAAGAGAAGGCCTCAGGAAAAGGCACCTCCAATGCTTTGATCTTGAACTTACTTTTTCCAGAACTGGCAAAATAAATGTCTGTTGCTTAAGAAATGTAGTCTGTGCTATTTGTTATGGCAGCCCTTAGTAAACTAATACAGTGCATTACACTTATCGATTTCCAAATGGCAAGCCAACTTTGCATTGCTGAGATAAATTCTTTTTCATCATTATGTATAAGTCCTTTCATATGTTGCTGGGTCCAGTTAGCTGTTTTCGTTTTTTTTTTTTTTAAAGTGGGTAGAACACACATAATATAAAATTGACCAAAAGTATTATTTAGTACATTCACAATGTTATTCCACCATTACCATTATTTAGTTCCAGGACACTGTCATCATTACAAAAGGGGATCTTGTACCCAAGATACAAGAATCACTCCTCAAAATCCTTTTTCCCAGAAACCAATAATCTGCTTTCTGTCTCTATGTATTTGCCAATTCTGAAAACTTCACATTAAAAAAAAAAAAGTGCTATTGTGCCTCTGCGTCTGGTTTCTTTGACTTAGCATGCTTATTCATGTTGTAGCATGCATTAGTATATCATTCCTCCCTATGGTTGAAGAATATTCCATTGTATGAATATATTACATTCATGCACATATCATAAATCAATCCCTTCAACTGCTACATATTTCAGTTGTTTCATATAACAAACATCAGTTAATTCACTGATGGATATTTTGGTTGTTTTTACCTTTTGGATATTGTGGAAAGTACATGATGACAACAGTGTACTAGTTTTTTTTTTTTGAATACCTATCTTCAGTTCTTTTGGACATGTAACTAGGCATGAAGTTGCTGGGTCATTTTCTTATTCTGTGTTTAACATAATTAGCAATTATCCAACTGTATTTCACAATGCTGCACTTTTTCTTATGTTCTCACCAGTAATGATCCAGTGTTCTGGATTTTCCACACCCTCACCAATCCTGTTTATCTTCCTTCAAAAGAAAAAGTCATCCTAGTTATTATAAATGTTAATTTTAAAAAATTGCAGCTTAGGCTGGGCGTGGTGGCACACACTTGTAATCCCAGCATTCAGGAGGCTGAGACTGGAGGATCACGGTTTGTGGACAGCTCAGCTACTAAGTGAGGCCCTCTGCAACTCAGTGAGACCCTGTGACCCTGTTTCAAAATAAAAAGAAGAGCTGGGATTGGTGGTGGACGCTTGTAATCCCCGTGCTTGGGAAGTGGAGACAGGATGATCGCGCAGGTTCGAAGCCAGCCTCGCTGGTTTGCAAGACCCTGTTTCCAAATAAAAATATAAAATAGGCCTGGGAGTGTAGCCTGGAGGTAGAAGTGTTTCCAGGAAACCCACTACCACAAAAAAAAAAGAATAAAAATATAGGGCAGGGGCAGGAGGGTGTAGCTTGGAGGTTGAATGCCCTTGGGTTCCATCCCCAGAACTGCAAATAAATAAATAAATAAATAAATAAATAAATAAATAAATAAATTTAAAAATTGCAGCTTAGCTCTATTCTGATAGTTTTACAGTAGATATATCTTTGTGGATGAGTAAACTTGAAGCATCTCCCTTCTATTGTAATACTTTGATGCCTAAAAGGATGGTTCAAATAAATTCACCATATTTGTCTTTAAGGCTGATCTCAGTGACTTCTTATGAAGCAATGCCATCAGGCCATATGACCACAAATCTATAGTATAGTCTTATACAACAGATGAATGGATTAAAAAATGTGGTATGTACACAAAATGGAATTTTACTCACCCATAAAGAACAAAATTATGTAATATTCAGGAAAAATAGATGGAACTAGAAAATATTAGGCCAAATCTCAGAAAGCCAAGGATTGTATATTTTCTCTCATATGTGGAAGCCAGTGAGAAAGATAGGAAAGAAAAAGAACTTCATTTAATGGGAGAGATCAGAGGGATAGTGAAAGGGGGTTTGGGGAGAGAATTGTGGAAGGGAAAAAGGAAGCTTGATGAAAGAAAGAGTCCAAATAATGCCATGTCCATATACAGGCATCACTACCAACCTCACTCACATGTATGGAGTGGGGGAGTGGGACATCCAGAGGAACACACACCAACTGCTCGACGCATGTATGTTTGTATTACTTTGAACCTCATTATGATGTGTAATTACACTGCAGCAATAAAAGTTGATATAACACACACACAAAATGAACTATGAGGGATAGAATAGATAATGCAGGAGTTAGAGCATAACATATAGTTTAAGAAATGTAAAGTTTAAAAATATATAGTTTTAAAAATTATTAAACAACTACCTCTGAAAATAAAAAGTACTAACTGGGTATGGTGGTGCACACCTGTAATCCCAGTACTTGAGAAACCAAGACAGGAGGATCGCAGGTTTGACACCAGTCTCAGAAACCTAGCAAGATTTTTTTGAAAACAGAAAATTAAAGAAAGGACTGAGGGTGTAACTTGGAGTTACAATGCCCCTGGCTTCAATCCCCAGTACCACCCAAAATAAAAATTAAATAGATGTTGGCATTACAATTCTTGCAAATTCCTCTCAATACCATAATGTAATACAATATGTTTTGCAACTTTTTCACTTGCTCAATCAGATCTTCGTGGTAGAATGTCCCTCCTCCTCCTCCTCTTCTTTTTCTATCAGAATTCTATTTGTGCATACTGCAATTCTAAACATTCCATGAAACTTGTCTATTCCACTCTGTAATAATCTCTCCCTTTAGTGACTTCCATGGAAATGTTCAATTATTCCATTTAATGGCAGATCTACATATGCTTTTTTGAATCTATATTTTATGTCCAGTAAATCATAATTCATTTGAAAGTACAAAATGCACCTTATTCTCAGTTACTCTGTTTTCCAGGGGGGTTCTCAGAGTCCTTAGTGTGTAGTAGGCTCTTAATAAATCCATACTGAACTGAAAGTGACTATCTGGTTAATGATTACATCTAAATATGGCTATTGTGAGGTTAGCGTTTATGCCAGAGCACTGATAAAACAAAAAGTAATACTATACATACTAATAAAAATAAAGTATTATGATTATGTGGATAAAATTACTGTCAGGCACAGTATTTACCTTTGGTAGCTTGACATATGATATAATGCAGAAGCTTAAAGATTCTCAAAAAAAAAAATCAGAGGTATTCTATTTATAAACCCAGACATCAACTGTGGTTGTAATTCATATAGTTTGGATGAGCACAGACAAAGACTATTAAAACTCCAACGCAGGTCAGATTCTTTTTCTGTTTTAACCTGTCTTTAACGTGGTCTCAGTGGTATGTTTTGTGCAATAAACATATCAAGCATATCCAACTTGGAAAAATAGTGCCTCTTGCTTGAGGAGTACTTCTGAGGGAGGCGAGGGTGGGGAAGTTGTCTAGAGGGTAAAGGAAGAGACCCAGGTATCAGGTGAGCTTGGTAATACCTATGCTTGTATCACTGGCCTTGGTGTGACCTAGGCCATTTCACCTCGCTGTGAGTCAATTTCCTCATTAGTAAAAGGGATAATGATATGGAAAAGATTAAAAGAGACAATGGCATATATTTGAATGTGTACTCTATGAGAAAATGGTTTTAATAGGTTAGAAGTGATAAGTTTTTTAAAATTTCTAGCTGTCAATAGATTTCTAAACATTAAAAACATTTCTAGAGCTGGTCGTGCTTGTGGCACGACCTTGTAATCCCAAGCACATGCTTGTAATCCCAGCATTTGGGAGGCTGAGAGAAAAAATAGAGCAGGGGGTGTAGCTCGGAGGTCGAATGCCCCTGGGTTCCATCCCCAGATCCGCAAAAACAAAACAAAACATTTCTATGCAAACAAACAACTTCTGAAACTGTTAATCAAAAAGGGCTATATCTAAGTTCAAGCACATAATTTTGATTGAATATATATATATATATATATATATATATATATATATATATATTGTGTGTGTGTGTGTGTATGTGTGTGTGTGTTGCTGGGGATGGAACTCAGGGGCATTCTATTTTTGAGCTAGACCTCCAGCGCTATTTTTATTCTTTATTTTGAAACAGGGTCTCACTAAGTTGAGGAGAGCCTCACTAAGTAGCTGAGGCTAGTCATGATGATTATATTTTTAAAGTACCTGACAACAAGGAAAAAAAGAAACTCCCTTCACTCCAGTAAAATCTGGTCCCCAAAAGAAAAATCAAACAATTACATATTGCTATCACAATATGGCGTTTAGAGCCTAAAGCATCAACCCCCACCATGTATTAATAGACTCTCAACGAAAAGCTAATGATGACGATATGAACTTCATATAGGGAATAGCAATGATTCCCCTTTGTTAAATACCTACATCTGTACCCAGACACAGTATAAAGCGTTGAACATTCATTATTTCATTTGATTATTCTCAACAATGATATGAGGCAGGTATAATTACAATTCCTATTTTACAGGTCAGGAAATTGAGGATTTAAGAGGTTAATTACCTGTCAGAGGTCATTCAGCCAGAAATTCAAAATCTGCACCATCTGTTTTACTGTAGTGTTATCTCTGGATTAAAACATCATATCACATGGGAAGAATGGATGCAAAGCAGAAATTTTCCATATAAAAAGATGGACAAAGACCTATTAAAGCAGACTTAGGAATATATGAATTGTTCTTCATTCTGGATTGTAATCTAAGCCAACATTGTATACAGATTTCTAGAACAAAATCTCAATTTTCACCTTTTTTCATATAATTGATGCTTTATAAAATTTCTATTTTTAATAGTTAAGGATAGCTACCCAAATTTGGTACAGCAATCAGACCTTCCATGAATTAAAATAAGTTAAAATATTCATCAGATTAAAAATGTCTAATACAACTAACCTAAAAAGAAACTCTAGACTTGTGAACTTTCTGATTGTTTCGCAGAGTAACTGAATATTGTTTCTTTCAGGTGCAATCAGAACCAGGAAGTTTTAGCAGATATTTCAGGAAATGACTAGAACTATATTAACCGAAGACTGATAGCCATAAAACCCTTACAAACTTAAAAGGAATAAGATATACTATATAACAACACTTAAAACTTAAAATACAATAGGAAATTAAACCTTAACAAACTCAAAAGTTTCATATTAAATTTGGAATAGTAAGAGCACAATATTTTTATGTTGTGCTGAGTTTATAAAATGACTTCTGAGTTTGGAATTACAGTAAAAATATTCAATCAAGTCTATTTTGACTGTAGTAAACGTTAGAGAACTAATTCGTGATATAAAGAGTGAAAACTCTAGCTACTTCATATATACCTGAATATAGACTATTTACACATTTAAATGCCTACCAGCAGGTAAACATTTGTCCTTTGGGGAGAGGCCCAGGTAGAAGGCCCCATGGCAAAATAACAACGTGAAGTCCCGGATATCTGATGGTACTGCCAGTGCCGCCCAGTCTTAAAAATATTGTTGGATCATCATCCTCATCCTTGGTCAATATTTACTTAGCTCTTTATGACAGCAGCAGTGGCATTAGAAAGTTTATAGAAATCCAGAGTAGCTTAAAGATCTTAGTTTATTATATCTTGTCCTGTATGTTATTTATTGCTATTTTCGATTTCTGAAATGAATATTCAGAATATTCCTGAACAAAGGTCTTCAATTATTATCTGTTATTTCCATTTGCCAAATGTTATTAATTAGCTAGATTCAACAAAAACTTTAGTGCATTTACTGATGTCATATGTCCTGTAAAGAAATAAGATAAAACATTTGTAATTCAAATATGCTAAAAATATAATTATATTGAATGAAGTTCCTTAAATAAGAGGAAATTCTCTGCTTTCATATTGTCATTTCTGGCCACAGCTAATGTTATAGACTTGATTTTTTAAAAAAGGCACCCTCTTCTAATCTGTCATAGACTCCTCCTTCTGTAATGTGGAAGAGGAATGCTAAAGTGAATACTTATTTAAGGCTGGTAGGGTCTGGGGATGTAGATGAGTGATATAAGAGAGCTTGTCCAACATGTGTGAGGGCCTGGGTTCAGTCTCCAGTAATCCCTCCCCACAAAGTGTGTTGATAATATTTTTCTAAACATTTTGTTTTATTTTAAAAAGTGCTCAATTTCTTCAATGACAGTACTTTTAAAATATTTGACAAGGCTGACACAAGTGAGGTTTTAATTTACTTGTATATCTTCATAATGCAGGTGAATAAATGTACTTTGGATTTTGTAACTACCTTAAAATATTTTGCCTTAATTAAATGTGTAATACTAGTAAAGTTTACTTTTCATAGGTGACTATTTATAGGCAAGTCATTTGTAGACAATAATCTTTATGCAGCTATTATGGATAAGAGTCTTTGTTTTTAATATTTTGCTGGTGCATTGTAATCATACATCTTGATGAAATGCAGGGTGGTAGAGCACTGACCGAGCCCTCCCCCTCGTTTCGCCCCATTCCCTCCCCCTTTCCTCTTTCCAGTGCTCAGCATAGTGACTGACTTTGATATGCTTGTGTATGTACAACATGTCCATTGAGGTGTCTCCCTCTTCCCCTCTCATATCCTTAGTTAGGTCGCCTTCTTCACTCACCTAAGGTTTCTCCTCCTTTGTCTGAGTCCTTCCTGTGTCCCCTTTTCTCCCCAGCTTCCACATATTAGGGGGAACATCCAACTTTTCATGTTTTGTGTCTGTCTCGCTACATTTAACATAATATTTTTCAGTTTCATTCATTTCCCTGGAAATGATATAATTCTGTTCTTCTTTATGCCTGAGTAAAATTCCATTGTGTACATATCCCACAGTTTTGTAATCCATTCATCTGTTGATGGACAACTTGGCTGGTTCCATAATTTGGCAATTGTGAATTGTGCAGCTATAAATATAGACATGCATGTATTATTCTGGTAGTTTGGTTTCTATTCTTTTGGGTAGATACCTAGGAGTGGTAATCCTGGGTCATATAGTAGGTTAATTATCATACTTCCCAGGATCTTCCATACTGTTTTCCAAAGTGGCTGCACTAGTTTACAGTCCTACCAACAGTGTATTAGAGTTCCTACTTGTCCACATCCTCACCAGCATTTGTTGTTATGTTTTTAGTGATTGCCATTCTAAGTGAAATACAAATATTTCTAAGAATTATAAACTCATTTGATAAATTTTATATAAATGGAATACATATAAAAATTCAAACACTTTATGAGAGTATGGGATGAAAGCTGAAGTTTTCCTTCCTTTCATTTACCATGCTAACGCAGTCCTACATCCCAGGATATCTGCTGTTAAGGTCCTGCTTTATCATGTTTAAACATCGACATATATAATCATTCACTCACTCATTCAAAAACATTTATTGAGTACCACAGACCTACCAAGCACTGATTCTTGTGTTAAATGGGGTGGTAAGCAAGTCAAAATCCTTGTCCTTGAAGAACTTATATTCTAGAGAACAATTCACAGATAGAATACAGTAGAGTGTCAAAGTAGGCACGGCTATTGTGGATAAGATAAAGGTTGATAACAATAGGAGGTAAGGGGTAGACTATTTTAGATAGTGTGGTCAGGGACATTTATACAGAAAGGTCAAAAAGTCAAGGAGCAGGACAAACAAATGCCAGGGCCCTGAGACAGAAGCTTCGTGGGGTGTTGGGGTGAATAAGGGAGCTGGTGTGGCTGGGGTGAACCAGGAAGCAGAAACATGTTAAAAAAAATGAGGTGAGAAAGCTGGGCGAGGTGGACACGCTCATAATCCCAGTACTTGGGAGGCGGAGACAGGAGGATCTAGGGTTTGTGGCCAGCCTCAGCTATTTAGTGAGGCCCTCCAGAACTTAGTGAGACCCTATTTCAAAATAAAGAATTTAAAAAATCGGGCTGGGGGGTATAGCTTAAAGGTAGAATTTCCCTGGGTTCAATCTCTAGTACTTAAAAAAAATGAACAAAACTGGGAGCCAAAATATGATTGATGAAATATTAAACCAGAAACAGAGGTGGTGGTAATATTATAAAAGCTTATTATGTTAGGTTAAAAAGAGTTTGGAATTTCTTATATAGGTAATCCAGTGTTGTTAAATAACGTTGGTGGTTGACAGAGTGGTTGAAAATAACGTTTTAGGAATCTCAAGGGAAGTAAGGAATAAAGACAACTTGATAAGTAACAAGGAATGCTTGCTGTTCACAGGCTGAGATTACAGGTGTGCATCACACCTTGAAATCTTAGTAACTGGGAGGCTAAGACAGGAGGATCACAAGTTTGAGGCTAACCTCAGCAATTTAGAGAGACCTTGTTTCAAAAATAAAAAAAGAAAAGAAAGGAAAACTTAAAAGAAAATAAAAGGAAGAAAGCTGGGTGTGGTTGCAAATTTGTAATCCTGGTAGTTGGGAGGCTGAGACAGGAGGATTGCAGGTTTGAGGACAGCCAGCCTCAACAAGCACTAAGACTGTCATTAACTTACCGAAACCCTGTTTCAAAATTAAAAAATAGAATTAGGGCTGTAGGTTGGAGGTAGAATGCCTCTGGGTTCAATTCCTAGTAACTAACACACACACACACTCACACAAACACACACACACACGAATATCCGTGGGTTCAATCCACAGTAACCCCCACATGTTTGATCACGAAATTATTCATGTGATCTAAGATAGATGACAGAAGTGAGCCAGTGATTGCAGGGGAAAATCTATGAAAATGTGGTTATAAATGAAAGAGATAAATCAAGAATTACTTATGTAGGAATCAACAGACACTTGTAGAGCTAAAATAGTGGTGACTATGAGAACCCAAAACAAGATGAAGACGACATTTTTAATCCAATAAAATACATTAATTTTTTTTGAGCTGATAGGAATAATGTTCATAAATGTCAAGTCTGATGATGAATTGGCTATCTCCTCTGTGGCTCTGAGCTCCGTTCTGAGACCCCCTCCTCTCTGGGGCTGGTGATTTTTTTGTTTCTCTGGTGATGGTGTTTTCTGGCTATGAAAGGCGCCGATTTTGTGGTAATAGAGATTGGTTGTTAGCGGGACTCTTAAGCCCCGCTTTTCTCGGTCGCCATCTTCCCGGAAGCCCCCCTATTTTTTATTATTTATTTTGAAACAGGGTCTCACTAAGTTGTAGAGAGCGTCACTAAGTAGCTGAGGCTGTCTCAGCCTCTCAAGTACTGGGATTAAAAGCATGTACCACCATCCCCGGCAGAAGATAGTTTTTCAAATAATCTGTTGTCATATGTTTCAATAAAACAAAATTTTAGCAATTTTAAAATAACATTGTTAATACTTTTCTTTTGCATAGTTCTTTGGAGTTTTCAAAATAGTTCAAATATATCATCTCACTGATTTTCAAAATAAGCCTGTCAGGTATTAACTTTGTTTACAGGTGAAGAAACTGACATTTAGAAGTTAAATAACTTACTAAATGTCACATTCTATAGGTTGAGATGACAAAGAGAAGAATCTTTAAATATACTCCAAAGTAATTGAACTTACAGCTAAAGTAAACTTAAAATTTTTGTTTTTAAATTTTGTTTCAGTTTTTTTAGTTTTGCATTCCAGAGCCATCAATAAACATGCCTGGTGACTTGAATAGTTTAGGCGAAGCCATCTGTGCATTATAGGTCTTGAAAGCAGTGGCATGAGAAGGCAGCTGGGACATACAATATTACTAAACAGAAGCTGAATCTACCAGATGTCAATGGAGCAATAAGTTCCATAAAATGTTAGCATTAGGAAAAACCTGCAAAATTAAAGAGATGAAGAGCTAGATTTTGGAACTTATTTACGGTGTAAGTAAGTGACATGGAAATGCAATTTTCAAGTCGTCTTGATTTCTCTCACCGTTCTGCTGCGTGGTATGGTAATGTATGTAGCTCCGTGAATAGGTAATCCCTATGGAAACCATAGGTATGATAAAGCTTTTATGTCACTGGATAGGCTCGTTGGCACACCCTATTAGAACACAGAACTAAAGAGGTCAGGACTGGGTGTTCAACTCTATTCTTGAAGGATCTGTATTGAGAAAAATCCAGCCCCTGGTGGTATTTTTGTATTGCATGCTGTAAGCACTCTTGACTGTGTAAGCAATGCAGAGTTTTGAATGAAGAGCACATGGTCCAGTGAAAAACTACCATCACAACCATTAAAACCAACAACGGTCAGATCCTAATAACACTTCTAATATTTCTGACTATTAAGGGCAGCGTAGAGACAAAAATGTATGTAAGAAAAAGACTAAATAAAATTTATCAAAGGGACTGCTATGATTTCAACATGCCCCAAAGTCCACATGTTGGAAGCTTACTCCTCAGCGCCACAGTGTTGGCAGGATGTGATGTGGTGATTAGGCTGGGAGGGCTCCGCCCCCGAGAATAAATGAACCTTACTGAGGTGTGGGTTAGTCATCACAAGAGTGGTTTGTTATAAAAGCAAGTTTGCTTCCCTCTTCCATGCTCATTTTCCCCTCTTGCCCTTCTGACTTCGCTAGGGGAAGATGCAGCACGACCCCCCCCCTCCCCCCGGCCTCCAGAGCCATGCTCTTCAACCCCCAGGCTGAACCAGAGGCCAAATACACTTCTGTTCATTATGCCTGACCCAGCCCATAGTATTGTTGTAAATAAAGTCCACGGAAGATGAACTAAGACATGAATGGCGGGAAAAAAGTTAAGAATTCCACTCTGAGTACATCTTATATAGCCTCTATCTTATGGCTTCTGTGAGTTTGAAATGTTCATTACAAAAGCTGGGTGCAGTGGTGCATGCTAGTAATCCCACTACTTTGAGAGGCTGAGACAGGAGGATCACAGGTTCTCAATCAGCTTCAGCAACTTAATGGGGCCCTCTGCAACTTATTGAGACCTGTTTCAAAATAAAAATAAAATAAAATAAAATAAAATAAAATAAAATAAAATAAAATAAAATAAGGGTGGGAATGTAGATCAGAGATAAAATACCCCTGAATTCAATTCCTAGCACCCATGTGCACGCACGCGCGCGCGCACACACACACACACACACACACACAGAAATGTTCATTATAAATCCAGGTGGTCGGGGGTCATGTTTTGCTCATTTTTCACTCTATAAAACACCGAAGTATTACATTTAACTTTTAAAAAATATCAATCATAGAAAACAAAGTATCTTATAATATAATCTATTAGGTATTTTTGCTCTTAAATGTAAAATTAAACATTTCAGAGTGGCATTACAAATTCACACATAGAATCAGCAAAAACAGAATAAAATTTAAAACATACTATTGCATTTCTTATAATAAATAAGCACATTAAATCCTATCTACTGGCACCAAGCAAGAGGATCTAATTCTTGTCTAAACATTTTAATTTGTACTTTCTTTAAGCAAAAGAAAATGTAAGGAAGCACTAAAAACTCAGCAAACACTGAAATGTAGGCATTCCCTCCATTAGAAAAGCATTTGTTATGATTATGCCTCTTGAACTTAGGAATGTAGCACTGCAAGTTTACAACAACAGGAAAAATCATTACTAAATACAAATCTAATCCCAGCAGGTTTAACCCATTTCATCCCTCTGCTCAGGAAGCGGAGCACCTATAGAAACTTGAATGTATCATTTAATCTAAAATATAATAATAAGTTATAAGCTGATAATATTAAATTAATATTAATGCAATAATATAAATAAGATCAATATCATAATTTTCAGCCTATTCTAATGAACCTGTGTCAATTTCGTTGAAATGGTCACAGAATTGAAAATTTGGGATTTAATGGATTAAAATGTTTCCCTTATGAAGTTTAGATTTATACTAACAAAGTTCTTGAAATATATTTAGCATTGCACACAGCAATAAGAAGTTACTAACGCTTTACTGGCGTGCTTTTGTAATAAGTAAAACTTATTTTAAACCTTCACATTGTTATTCTTCTCCTGCTAGCTCTCTCTTTACATGAAACAGCTATGAGCTACAATGGTAAGTCCAGTTTCTGTCCCTGCTCACTGACCTCACTGGCCCCTGCCCCAACCCTTCCCAAGGAAACAGAAGACCAGTTCTTCCTTTTCTTAGCATTCAAAGTCTTCTAAAAAATAAATAAATAAAAAGAACTAAGCCAGGTGTGGTGGTGCACACTTGTAATCCCAGTACTTGGGAGGCCGAGACAGGAGGATCATGGTTCATGGCCAGCCTCAGCTACATAGAGAGGCCCTTTGCAACTTAGTGAGAACCTGTTTCAAAATAAAAAATAGGGCTGGGGGTGAAGCTCAGAGGTAAAATGTCCCTGGGTTCCATCCCCAGCACCACAATAAAGAAGAAAGAAAGAAAGAAAGAGAAAGAAGAGAAAGAAAGAAAGGAAAGGAAAGGAAAGGAAAGGAAAGAAAGAAAGAAAGAAAGAAAGAAAGAAAGAAAGAAAGAAAGAAAGAAAAGGGAGAGAGAGAAAGAAAGAAAGAAGAAAAGAAAGAGCCAGGCATGGTGGCGCACGCTTGTAATCCCCGCGCTTGGAAGGCTGAGACAGGAGGATCGCACAGGTTCAAAGCCAGCCTCAGCTACTTAGTGAGGCTCTCAGCAACTTAGTGAGACCCTGTTTCCAAATAAAATATAAAATGGGTCTGGGAGTATAGCCTGGAGGTAGAAAGCCTCTGGGTTTCACCCCCAGTACCACAAAAAAAAAAAAAAAGAAAAGAAAGACAGACAGACAGACAGACAAGGTTGAATGCAAGTCACTGGTATATTTTAATCTTCCCTAACACTAATAACTGGTCATGCGCCCTCTTCTGCTCTGGCCACAGAGGTCGAGAGCCAGTCTTTAGGCTTACTTACCCCTTTCATGGTATTTACATGTAAGCCGTGTACTGACTCACTCTGGGTCCAGCTCCTAGTCCCCTTATTTTTTACCTAATTTTTCATGATTACTAACATGTAAATTTCTTTAATAGGACAATATATATACATGCATATCTGTATGTATAAATGTAAAGCTGATTTTAATAGCTGAAAATATATTCTTTTCTCAATCCTCACTAGACAGAATCTGTAATCAGTGAGAGTATTTATCTCTATCTGAAATTACAGAATTAGTCTTGGTTTTCTTTACGTAAAAATGAAACATTTTTTCCCTTTATAAAATAGGAAGCTTTGAGGAGAAAAATATCAGTGTGAATTAGTTGCATTGTACATGGGATTGGATGTACCATCAATTCAAGTATACAAGAAACATTGTTTAGCTCCACTTCAATCAGAATCTAAGCTTCCTGAAACTTAAGGCTGTTTTGGGCAACTTCCTCTCTTTTTCTAGAGTTGTACAGTTGTACATGTGATAAAATAATAACTTAGAATTTACCTTACTATTTTTTTTTTTTTTGGTGGTACTGGGGATGGAACCCTTCTATCTCCAGGTTACACACTCCCAGACCTATTATGCATATGTGTGTGTGTGTGTGTGTGTGTGTGTGTGTGTGTATGTGTGTGTGTGTGTGTGTATATATATATATATATATATATATATATATTTTTTTTTTTTTTTTTAATTTGGAAACAGGGTCTCTTAAGCCAGAGAGGCTGGCTTCGAATCTGCGCGATCCTCCTGTCTCCGCCTCCCAAGCGCGGGGATTACAAGCGTGCGCCACCACACCTGGCAGCCTTACTAATGAGAGTATTGGGGAAGGAACCCAGGGGTGTCCTACCTCTGAGCTACATTCAAAGTCCTTTTTATTTTGTGACAGTGTCACAAAGTTGCTGAGGATCCTGCTTAGTTGCTGGGGCTGGCCTCAAACCTGCAATCCTCCTGCTTCAGCCTCCCAAGTATCAGTATTACAGGGGTGTGCACACATCCAATTTGATTTTCAAAAAAAAATTATTTTGGGGGGTGGTACTGGGGGTGGAACCCAGGGGCTTTTGTACCTCTGGGCTATACCCCAGACCTATTTTATACTTTATCTGGAAACGGGGTCTCACTAAGTTGCTGAGAGCTTCACTAAGTAGCTGAGGCTGGCTTTGAACTTGTGCGATCCTCCTGTCTCAGCCTCCCAAGCACTGGGATTACAAGTGTGTGCCACCATGCCTGGCTTGATTTTCAAAATTTTAAGTGGACAACTCGGTGGCAGTGAGTACTTTCACAGTGTTGTACAACTATCACCACTATTCATTTCCAGAACATTTTCGTCATCATAAACAGAAGCTCTGTACCCATTAATTATGATTACTCCCTCTTTCTCCCTTTCCTCCTGCCCCTAGTAACCTCGAATTCTACTTTGCTTTTTTTTATAAATCTCATTTTAGATAATTTACATATGTGAAATCATACAATATTTGTATTTTTTGGTCTTGCTTATTTCGTTTAGTGCAATGTTACTGAGGTCCATGCATGGTGTA
Organism: Muscardinus avellanarius; assembly: GCF_963383645.1. Taxonomy (NCBI): domain Eukaryota; kingdom Metazoa; phylum Chordata; class Mammalia; order Rodentia; family Gliridae; genus Muscardinus; species Muscardinus avellanarius. Next base: position 43,021,657 of record NC_137798.1, on the reverse strand, counting down.
GCATGTATTAGAATTTCACTCATTTTTAAGGCTGAATAATATGTCATTGCATGTATATCCCAAACGTTGCTTATCCATTCATTTGTTGATGGATGGCTGGGTTGTTTCTACTTTTCTACTGCTGTGAATATCACTACTGTGAACACTGGTTATACTAGGATTCATCTGAATCCTTGCTTTCAGTTCTTTTGGGCATATACTCAGGAATGGAATTGCTGGATCATATGTTAATTCAGTGTTTGACTTGAGGACCTGTCAAACTGTTTCCATAGCAGCGGCATCACTCACATTCCCAGCAGCGATGTACGAAGGGTCTCCAGGCTTTTATGTTTTAACAGACACTATGCCTCTTCCTGGACAATGCACTTCTCTGTATTTCTTTGATTGGCCACCTTGTGTGCTTCTGCCTATCACACATTTCTCAGGTTTATTTCTGGATACATCTAGATATAGATCACTCTTTATTTCAGATGAGATCGGGCATATTCAGGGTGGTATGGCCGTAGACTATCACTCTATTTCAATATATAACTTTTATCTACTTATTTTAGGTTATTTTTGGCCTGTAACAGGGATTCCCCAACACATGCAGCAATTTTTTGGGGACGATATCTAAATGAATATTAAGTAATTTAGTTTCTTGAGTCTGACATCCTTCTATCTTGTGACTTCTCATTTTAACCATGCACTTTTTTTTTTTTTTTTTTTTTTTGCAGTACTAGGGATGGAACCGAAACCCAGGGGCATTCTACCTCCAAGCTATAACCCCAGCCCTAGTTTTTAGTCTTTTTTTTTTTTTTTTTTTGGTGGCACTAGGGATGGAACCGAAACCCAGGGGCATTCTACCTCCAAGCTATAACCCCAGCCCTAGTTTTTAGTCTTTTTTTTTTTTTTTTTTTTGGTGGCACTAGGGATGGAACCCAGGGGAATTCACCTCTGAGTGACACTCTCAGCCCTAATTTTTTATTCTTTATTTTTAAAACAGGGTCTCCCTGAGTTGCAAAGGGCCTCACTAAGTAGCTGAGGCTGTCCACAAACTGTGATCCTTCTGTCTCTGCCTCCTGAATCCTGGAATTACAAGCGTGAGCCACCATGCCCAGTTTAACCATGCATTTTTAAGGTACTGCCTTGGATATCATCATGCTCAGAACTGAGTATTTCACTTGAGATCTTAAATAGCAATGTTGTGCTTTCTGATTATAACCTCCTATTCTCTCAGCTCTGAATTTTTCATATTACATTACTTTACCTTATGGTATACTTAAGATTTATAGTTACTTGATTCTTCCTGTTTTCATGGTACATACACCTTCAACTTTATTTTCTGACCTATTTAATTTAGACCATCATTCATAATTTAAACAATTCTTTTACTAGTAAGCTCAATTTCTCTGCTCTTTTATCATCTTGCCTTGCAAATTTATATCCTGAGTCAGTTCAATACTTTGCCTTTAACCATACATGGCCAGCTGAGGTATTAAACTACATTAACTGTAATAGCACCATCCCAAGCTGAGTCCTCAAGACTGCTTGACTTGGTTAGTTTTTGTGTGTGTGGTAATGGGAATTGGATCCAGAGCCTTGTGCATTCTAGGCAGGTGCTCTAATCCTGAGAGGTATCCCCAGCCCTTGGCTTGGTTCTTTTTCTTGTCCATATTTTCTCTCTTGTTCTAAATGTTACTGGTTATTCTCACTTTGTCATTTTTTTGTCAGAACTTTCTGATCTCTCATGTTCAGAAGCTCACAAAGATTCTTATTTTAAAAATATTTTTGTTGGTGCATTACAGTCTCCCATCATAATGTGGTTTGTAGTAATAGTGACATAAATGCGCACAGCATTTGGTGGGCTTTCTCCTGGCTTCTTCCCCAACCTCCGGTCTCTTCCCCATACAGGATATTTAGATGATATTGGTATCTCACATATGGATATGTCAATGGAAGCAATTCCTTTATTGACTCTCCCAACCTCCTCCCCCTAAACACCCTCTCTGCCTCCACTGGAGCGTCTCCCCCATTACCTGAAGTCCCTCTGATACCCCATTACTCCCTAGCTTCTACATATGAGAGAAAGCATTAAGACCCTTTACTCTTTGTGACCAGCTAATCTCAACATACTGTTTTAGAGAGACATTTATCTTAACATTGGTTGAGCAATAACAATAAGCCGAATACGCACTTAACTTTCTAAAGTAGCCAGTACTAGTCTCATTTTTAAAATGACATGAGTTAGGTAAAGTTTATTTCCATAAGGCCATGCATTCTGTGGTGGTCTAACTGTGAATCCCAGTAGCTTCACCACATCACCAGCATGTTTTAAGTAGCAATTAGAAGGGAACTTGTTAAGTGTATCTTTGAGCCAATAATTGCTAACTCTATTTAGAAGAAATTGTGTAACTTTTTCATTCACGTATAGAAGACCAAATATTTTAGCTTACAATTTTCAGAAACAATTCAGCAATCTGCAATTTAGCAAGCAAAGGAGCCTTAAGAGCAGGCATCAAAGTTTACTCTTCAGATAGTAAAGTGAGTCATGGAAGATTATCATACACCTCTTGAAATCTTGGGCACTGTCACTTCATCAACAGAGTGACTGTTGTCCTGTCCCAGGACATGAAGCAGGAGAAATTTCCATAAAAACGCTTCATACCCATGGAATGAAGTCACTACCTTTCACACTATATAACATCCATGGCCGGGGCACAAATAACAAAGCATGCTTAAGCCTGTGTGGTGTGTGTGTGTGGGGTCTGTGTGTGAGTGTTATTGGGGATTGAACTGAGGCGTGCCTTAACACTGAAGTATATCCCCAACCCCCTTTTAAATTTCAAGACAGTTTCGATATGTTTCTCAGGTTGGTCTAGAACTTGTGATCCTCTTGCCTCAACTTCCTAAGTAGATGGGGTTACTGGCATTTACCACTGTGCCTAGCTCCTAAGTCTTAATAAAGAGACAACATATGGCTCTTTTTGCTATTTTGCCTAGAAGAGACCCTAATGTGTTGCAGCTAACTGAAACATGCATGTGAAACATTCAAACTTGGCTTAATGTAGGGATTTCTAGAAAGCTTCAAAACAAAGACACTTTGTATAATCCGCTTGAGTCTAATGATAACTGCAGGTGATTCTAATGATAGCTCCTGTTGAGAACTGCTGCTGTAAAAGACTATTCTGGTAGAGTCTCCTCCACCTCCCTCCCCCCAAAAAAAACCCCAAAGTCAATCAGCAAGATGTATTCATTCATTATCTGTGTTTGCCTATCTGAGTCCTCACCTGTAGACACCGATGGTAACTGCAAAAGCAAATGACTTTCCATCAGTAACCAATAAAACATATCTGGTACTTGATAACTGTGCTAGCTTCCTAGGGATGCTATGACAAAGTACCACAGTCTGGGTAGCTTAAAACAAGAGAAATTTAATGGCACAGAGTTCTGGATATTAGAAGCCTAAAGTCAGGTGTCTAAAAGGTATAAACAAGACTCCTTCCTTGCCTCGTCTAGTGTCTAGACTTTGCTGGCAACCCTTGGTATTCCTTGGCTGTAGATGCACCACTCCAGGTTCCTGGCTTTCTTCTATGTATCTTCATTCTGCCTCTCCTCTGCACGCTTATCTCTTTCTCCAGATTTCCCTTTTTTCTAAGCACACCAGCCATACTGGATTATATCTCACCCTAATGACCTTGTTTGAACTTGACTGTCTCTGTAATGAGCCTATGTCAAAGTAAGGTCACAATGTCAGGTAATGAGGATTAGAAATTCAGTTTATCCTTTCTGGGGGGACACAACTCAGTCTGTAACAACAACCATCTACTGCCTATATCAGTAACACTGCTTCAAAACAGGGCTCTTAACTTGGGGGTGGAAAAAGTTCAATTTTTATTTGTACTAACTCTCATGGAAGTACAATATTTCTTATAATCATAGACACAGGAAACAAGCCACAGTAGTAGTCGTAGTTGGTGTTAAGGGTTTGCTCCTATAGAAATCACTGGTTTTTCACGTCACACTTCAGCACTTGCATTTACCACAAAAATAACACCCACCGGCACCGCTAGTTTGAATTTACGGTTATTAGTAACTGTGCTACTATATCTAGCTTTTCAATATATTAATACTGATGCACATATATAGTAATATATTCTGACATAAAACTGGTAATTGTATTTCAGCAAAACTGATTTTGATTGGATTTCATTTTATACATTTGATAAGATTATTCTGAGAAGAGATCCAAAAAAAAAAAATCTTTCAATAGCCTACAGTTCCAGTTAGTGAATTCTCACATTTCAGACTTGAGAGTTTCTTTTTTTTCATTTAGTAATAAAAAATTATACAGGGCACTGTACATCACCGACGTTTATAAACTTTTTTCTTTTTAAGCACTGTGAGAACACACATTTTACATATAACCCAATATATAATCTTATATCTCTCTTCACATACACAACAAAAAAGTAAAACAAAAATATGAGAAAACAACATTTATCCTTATTACAGGGCATGTACTGATATTTCCAATTCTATTTCTTTGAATTAAAATATGCCGGTTTTAAGCCGGGCGTGGTGGCGCATGCTTGTAATCCTGCGCTTGGGAGGCTGAGACAGGAGGATCACACGGGTTCGAAGCCAGCCTCAGCTACTTAGTGAGGCTCTCAGCAACTTAGTGAGACCCTGTTTCCAAATAAAATATAAAAAAAGGTCTGGGAGTATAGCCCAGAGGTAGAAAGCCTCTGGGTTCCACCCCCAGTACCACACACACACACACACACACACACACACACACACACACACAATATGTCAGATTTTATCTATTGAATTCATTTCACAAGCACTCCTGGTACTTAAACTAAGTCTGTTAAAAGTCATTTAGAGCTGGGAGTGGTGGCACATGGTCGTAATCCCTGCGCTTGGGAGGCTGAGACAGGAGGATTGCACAGGTTCGAAGCCAGCCTCAGCTACTTAGTGAGGCTCTCAACAGCTTAGTGAGACCCTGTTTCCAAATAAAGTATAAAATAGGTCTGGGAGTACAGCCCGGAGGTAGAAAGCCTCTGGGTTCCACCCCCAGTACCACCAAAAATAAATAAATAAATAAATAAATAAATAAATAAATAATAAAAGTGTTTTAGAGACATTTTCTTAGAAACATCTCATAAACATAATGAGTGAAAAGTTCCCATTAATGCTCCTCATGTACTACTTAAAAATATGTATCATTTTAGAAGTGTCATCTAGATAGGCAAACAGTTCAGTAGCTAAACAGGCTTCATTTAGACAAATAGTGTTATATAAATTTTATAACTTTAATAGAAGTATGCATTTAAGTTTCATCAAGTGTAGAAAGAAAAAAGGTAGAATGGTGAGTATCTAATGCCAAAATAAATTTAAAATTACAAAAATGCTTTAAATGCGTGTTTAATTCCATTGCGGTGTTTCTTCACCACTGCAAAATCAGGTGAAAACATTTTTCAACAATATTTACTTAAGCCCAAGCTAAAAAGAATTTTACCTGTAGTAAACTCGTAGTGTCTGGATTTCTTCTTCCAGTTTTTTGTACTGTTCAATTGCAGTTTCTCTGGCTTGTTGCATTGATAACAACTTTGCCTGTAAGTAGTTAATATTTTTAAGTATTAAATATTAGCTGTGGCATGGTAAAAATACAGTAGTACAGTCTAAACAGGAGTCTTACATTCGGGGCAGCTTAAAATATATTAATTAGTGTCTCAATTTCTCCCCAAATAGTCTAAATATACTAATAATAGGAATACTACACATGAGCATATTAAATTATGAACTATGCTTATTACTAAACTTCAACCTCATTTTATCTGTATCATCAGATCCATGCCCTTCTGCAATGTTTAACTTTATACATAGAATTCAGAATGTGGAACAGGGGTTCACAGCAATATCTAAAGTAGAGATAAGCACAATGGGTATTTCACATACAAATTTAATATGGCTCCATTGCCTGATCACACTAGATTTTCTTTTAACTTTATTACTAGTAAAACTCAGAAAATTCAAAATATGTTGTCAATCTATCTTTGATATTTAATGTGAAAAAATATACACAAGACTGCAGCCTGATTCTTACAGATAGGATTTAACCTTTTCAATTCCTTTTCTGTAGGGGATAAAAAAAAATCCTTAAGAAGGGAATGCCAGCAACTGTGAATGATAGAGAAACTAAATGTATTTTAAATGAATACATAAAAGCATAGAAACTAAACCTATTAAGAGGGTGAATTAATGTTTTAATGCATGCACACATTGTATAATGTTTAGGTAAAACATATCCATCCCCTCAGTTAAACTGAGGTAAAAATTTTCAACTTATTTTCTTCTAGCTTTGTGAAATGCAGTTTATTATTGGTTTCTATAGTTTTTTTTTTTTTTAGAAAGGGTTCAAAGCAGTAATTTTAAAATAATTTGTTGCTTTTCTACCATCATTTCCACTGGATTTTAAAAAAATGTCAAAAAGAGTTTTCAGCATAACATTTTAAATATGGTACCAGTAGGTTAATTTGCATGAAAATAAACTTTCACTTTAAGTGGTATTTCAGAGATAACACAGAACAAATTGTTGCCACAAACCTCAGAAACTACACCAATATCAAAAAATTAAAAGTACCTGAAAGTTTTGAGGCAGAGTTGAAGAAATTTGCTAAATTTATTATGATTTCATTGGTATTATTTTCTTGCATTAGAATGCAAACATAAGATCATAAATTTATATTTATAGAAAAATTAATTAGGGTAATGAAAGTGAACATCACCTAATGCCACCTTTCTATTTTAATAATGGAGAATTACAAAAACATGCAGCACTTTGGATTTTTGCATATAAATATAAGAACAAGATATTAATTTCTTCTATATCTGGGCAAAAACTTCTAATAAAGAGTTACTGTGTAATTAAATTTAAGACGTTTGATGCTTTGCTTTAATATTCTGTATTCTATAATTATAGATGAAACATTCTCAAAAAGTAGAAAAAAGCATTTCAAATAAGAAAGTGGTTGGTTTTTTTATGTCAATAATTAACTGCTTTGCTAGTTTTCACTGTACCATAAAGTGTGACCGAAATGGTAACTCAGAAGGCACAGATATCCATTACAAGTATTGGCAAATTAAAAAGAACCACACAAAAAAGAACATATTGCACTCAACTTACAAACCTTCAGATATCCTGTTTCATGTATTTAAGGACTACTAAATACTAGACAGGTAATAGAAAACTTGATAAATAAATATGTGCCAATGCTAAATAGCTTGATGATTACTCTAATATTTAAAAAACTGGTACTTCTGCAAAAGAATAAAACCAAGAAACCAAAACCAAACAAAAAGCAGTGTTCTTGTAGGAAAATACCAGACTGTAGATTTTGCCTAGAAATTTCCATAGTGAAAATAGGATGGCGAGAATTTTACTTAAATTCTCCTGCTTAAGAAAATATTGAGCACTTCACATTCACGCCTACATTTAGTTGGCAATGATGATAAGGTGATGCTTCATAGACAATTCATTCAGTTTTTAAATTTCCAGCATCCAGTTTTCTGTTTAAGTCTCAGTAACTATTTTTCAAAGCTGCTACAAACTTCTGGTTTTACAATATTTTTACTTTGTAAGATATATAAAGATATCAAATATAAATATATCTGATGTAAAGATACCAGATATACGCTGGTTCATCTGGACAGCATATCTTTTTGGAAAAAAGTACCCTAACCCTATGCCACAGGGCTCCAGTTCAGTCCTTGTGGCTAGGATAAACTGTATCCCTCATCACCTCACATATAAGACCCAGGCTGTCCCGCCAAGAGTACTCCATCCCTAAGCCCAGATGCAAACCAAATCCCAGTGATGCATTTGCATCCTGGGGTCCATTTATGCCAGAGGGTAGATCCAGATCTACTTCTTGGGCTTCTGGGAAGATAACTCTGTGTGTGTGTGTGTGTGTGTGTGTGTGTGTGTGTGTGTGTGTGTCTTAGTCCACTGAGTTGTATGTCTGTTACATGTAGTATAAAAACACTTTGTGTGCTATTTATTTCTATTGTATTTCCTAGATTCATCATTAATACCTAATTCTACCACACTAAGATTAAAAATAAATTTCATATCAAAATATTAAGGAAATAGGCCGGGCGTGGTGGCGCATGCTTGTAATCCCCGCGCTTGGGAGGCAGAGACAGGAGGATTGCGCAGGTTCGAAGCCAGCCGCGTGCGCTGGCTTAGGAGACCCTGTTTCCAAAAAAAAAAAAAAAAAAGTAAAAATAGGTCTGGGAGTGTAGCCCGGAGGCAGAAGGGTTTCCAGGAACCCCAGTACCACCAAAAAAAAAAAAAAAAAAAAAAAAAAAAAAAAAAAATATATATATATATATATATATATATATTAAGGAAATAAGCAAACAGGGTACTTTTCCTGTTTCGGGGGCATTCCATGCCCATGTTTCTGGCAATTACTTTCATGACAACTATATGCATTCATTTATGTACACACTCATAACCAAATGCATCCATTAAAGAAAACTAACAAACTAAAAGGGAAGATTCAAGGGAAGATCCAATTTAATGTTGTCTCCCACCTCTAGCCTTCAGTATTATACATCCCCTCTACCATGACTGATGACCACCAGCTGCTTGTTATGGATCCTTCGAGAGATAGTCTATGCATATACAAGCAAAAACTGAGTTACTTGTACATTTTGCAAATAAATGCACCTATTTATAAAATTTAAAAATTAATAATCTTAGTTATACACCTTGCTTTAATTTTTTTAAATATTGCTATTTTGCTTCAGATTTTAAAAAATTACTTCATTTATTCCACACACCACACATACTGATCACATACACATTCATTTCCTTCCCTCTCAGCCCCAAAGTAAAACATTTCCATGAATTTGGGTTCATCAGTTTAAAAATTATTTTATATTTTTGCTATAGTGTTATATTCCTATAGATAATATATATTTATTTTTTGGTGTCTGGGGATTGAATCTATTGTCTTTAGGGTTTTAATCTCAAACATAAGTGATACTCTACATATTTTCTTTTCTGTGGTATTGGGAATTGAACCCAGAGTCATTCTATATACTTTTTATTTTATTTTATTTTATTTTGTGGTACTGGGGATTTTTTTTTTTTTTTTTTTTTTTTTTTGGTGGTGGTGGTACTGGAGGTGGAACCTAGGGGCTTTTCTACCTCTGGGCTATACTCCCAGACCTATTTTATACTTTATTTGGAAACAGGGTCTCACTAAATTGCTGAGAACCTCACTAAGTAGCTGGGGCTGGCTTTGAACCTGTGCAATCCTCCATCTCAGCCTCCCAAGTGCTAGGATTACAAGTGTGTGCCACCATACTGGGATTTTTGAAACAGGGTCTCACTAAGTTACTGAGATGCTGGCTGCAAACTGTGATCGATCCTCTTGTCTCAGCCTCAATCTACTAAGTACTGGGATTACAAGAGTGTACCATCATGCCCTGCTAATATTCTATACATTTTAAAGATATTTGATTTTTGGTCAGTTATTCATAATGATACATGTATCCTTTCTTATTTATCTTCACACATGTATAGTGTGATTAAAAATATAATAGAAATTCTTACATATTATTTCATTTTTTATATTATATATCCTTTTCCCATATTTTTTATCTGTCCTATATCAGGTCAATTTTTTTTGTATTTCCCTTCTATTATAATGTTTAGAATCTCAATGTATTCTATCTTAAAAACCTTAATAGAAACACTAAAAAATACTTTTAAATATAGCCCCAGTAGGGCAGAATTTATATATGTAAAATCATAGTTTGAGGGATACATATATGAGAATAATGCTTTTCTTTTCTGCTTACTATCATATTTTAGGTAAAATCTTATCAAGGTAAAACATGCATGTGATATTATATAAGTATGCACATGGATGTGTGTGTGTGTGTGTGTGTGTGTGTGTGTGTGTGTGTGTGGTGTGTGTTTGTGGTACTAGGAAATGAATGCAGGAGTGCTCTACCGCTAACCATTTTTATTTTCTTTTGCGACAGGATCTTGTAAATTGCTCAGGATGTCTTTGAACTTGTGATTCTCCTGTTTCAGCCTCTTGAGTGGTTGTGGTTACAGGTATGCATCACCATACCTGGCTACACATCATTTTTAAAGTCAGAATTATATTTATATCAAGTAAAACTTCACCCATTTGAGTATATAGTTCTGTGAATTTTGACTATATATAGCCACATATCAGCCATCACAATCAAAATATAGAGTATTCCCATGGCCCCTAAACATTCCATTGTACACCCCTGAAGTCAATGCCTGTCCTTTATATCCAGCCCCTAGCAACCACTAATGTGATTTTTGTTCCTATAGCATTTCCTTTTTCTATAATGTAATCTATTAAAATGGAATGCAGTCTTTGAGTCTGACTTCTTTTATTTAATAAAATGTTTTTGAGATTCATTTGTATTACTGCATGTATGTTACTGCATGTATTTCTATAACATGAATATCTATTCACCAGTTAACTGACATTTGGATTGTTTATAGTCTTTGGAAATTATTAAGTTGCTAGAAATACCTGCATACAGGTAAATTTGTGGAAATAGGACTTCATTTCTCCTTCCTTTCTTCCTCTTTCTACCTCCTTTCTATCTTCTTTTTCTCTATATCCTTTCCATCTTCCCTCTTTCCTTCTTTCTTCCTTCTTTCCTTTCCTTTCTTCTTTCTTTCTTTCTTTCTTTCTTTCTTTCTTTCTTTCTTTCTTTCTTTCTTTCTTTCTCTTTCTCTTTCTCTTGTGGTAGTAGGGTGTAATGGTTTGATTTTGGAATGTGCCCCCTAACCTTGGGAGCAAGGTAGCAATGGGAAGGAAAGCTTGGTTGTAATATCCTCAGTGGGTAGACCATTGTAATGAATTTCCTGGGTGGTCACCTAGGCAGGTAGGGAGTGGCTGGAGAAGGTGGGTCTCTGGGAGTGTGGCCTTGGGGATTACATATGGTTCCTGATCCCCTTACTTGCTTCTTGCTTCTGCCTCCATAATACAAGGAGCAGAGCCAATGTGTGGTCACTTTCTCTGCTTCCTGATGCCATGGCCCATCATGGTGTGAGATTCAGCTTCACACCCCAAGCTTCATGGACTGAACTCCAAAAGAAGTGGAACAAATAACCCTTCATTTATTTAAGGTGTGGAGTCAGTTGTCTTAGATGACAGCAGTGAGAATGCTAAGGCATGGGGTCTGAACCCAGGGGCATTCTATCCCTGAGCTACACCCTAGTCTTATTTTATTATAAAACAGGATCTCTCTAAGCTGCAGAGGGTCTCAGTATTGCTGAGGCTGGTTTTGAATGAACAATCTTCCTGTCTTATACTCCCTTATAGGCATATCCTATCATACCCATCTGTGTGTGTGTGTGTGTGTGTGTGTGTGTGTGTGTGTGTGGTACTGGGGATGGAACCCAGGAGCACTGAACCTCTGAGCTACACCCCCTGCCCTATTTTTTGGTCTTTATTTATTCTTTCTTTCTTTCTTTCTTTCTTTCTTTCTTTCTCTCTCTCTCTCTCTCTCTCTTTCTTTCTTTTCTCCTCCTTCTCCTTCTCCTTCTTCTTCTTTTTTTATTTTGGTGGTACTGGGGTTCCTGGAAACCCTTCTACCTCCGGGCTACACTCCCAGACCTATTTTATATATTTTTTTATTTGGAAACAGGGTCTCTTAAGCCAGCACGGCTGGCTTCGAACCAGCGCAATCCTGTCTCTGCCTCCCACGCACAGTGATTTCAAGCATGCGCCACCATGCCCAGCTTAGTGATTTTCATTTTTTGAAACAGGGTTTCACTGAGTTGTGAAGGGCCTCGCTAAGTAGCTGAGGCTTTCCAAGAACCGCGATCCTCAGGTCTCAGCCTCCCAAATGCTGGGATTACAAGTGTGCACCATCAGGCCTGGCTCATTTTTCTTGAGTAAATACCTAGAAGTAGAATTGTTGGGTCCTATAGTAAGTATATGTTTATATACTTTATAAAAAATTACCAAACTTGCTGCCTACATTGAAATACCTTTAGAGTATCTATGCTTAAATACCAATGCCCCTTGTTGAATGTCTACTAAGGGTTGGGCATTATATCAAGTACTTAAAATTTATTACTATAATCTATCCTTACAAACAACCTATTAGATAATTCCCATTATCTCTACTTTACAGGTGATAAAAAATAAGTTCATGAAGCTTATTTATACAACAGAGCTAATGACTGGTTAAACTACAGTGCAAATTCAGGCCTATTTGGCCCTCAAACACATAATTTCTCTTTTACCACTGTGAATCTTCACATATAGCCCCAGACAAAATAATGCAATCAAATAATCACTTAGAAAAAGTTACTGACAATAACAGAAGTTCACAGAATACTCAGAATGGATTTTCCATCCTCAGCATCCTTTTCTACATCTGAAGTAACTGAAAGAGAGATTGGTTAACCAGTGATAGGTTAGTCTTACAGTCAAATATACCATTATATAGTTATCTGAGAAGTCATCAAAATAGGACACCATTTGTACTAATACTACTTTAGAAATGAGCTATATTATTTCCTTACAGTTTTATCTAGTAATTTAGAATGACCAAGAAAATAATCCATCGTTCATATCACTGAATACTGTTTGTTATAGGCATTGTGAATAAACTCCTACTATCTCACTCTAAAATCTTGTTATGTTTGGTTTTAAATGTGTTTTTAATAGTTATACTCTGATGTAATTAAGCCTTTCTTTGGTAACTCCAAGACCATTAATGGAAATCTATTTTTATGGTAGAACAGAGGTGGTTATCTGATTGCAAAATCTACTAAATAAAGAAGCATAGAGAACAAATTAAATTACTGAGCCAAATAATTTTATACTGGGAATGGATTTAGAGGTAATCTAGTCCTTTACTTTTATAGACGAGGAAATTGTTGATAATACAACATGCACAGAAAAACATTTGGTGATTATTCAAGATTTCACAGTTAATTAGAAGGAAAGTTGGAACTAGAATTCATGTATTCCCCCCAAAGTTGCTTATTTATCAGCCAAGCCACATTTCAATACCTTATAATTTAATATATATTGATTGTTTTAGTGGAATATTTTATAGCATAACCACAAAAATACATAAATATATAACACATAATACATAGATATACATGATATACAGGACCTGCTATCCTATTAAACATATCTATGAGATATCTAACTAAATATCTCTAAACAGTATGTCTAATTAGGCAGTTGCTCAAGCAATATTACTGTGTCATCCTAGGACTTTAGTTTTTAACCTCAGATTAAAAACATAGAAAAAATAACTAAATAATTTGCAAAAATACCTTAAAAATTAAAAGTTGATATCAAAAGGCTTGAAATGAGCAGATTTTCATTGTAGAGGAAGATGTGGGTTGCCCACCATGGTATATTAACACAGTGTAATGCTTTTTCAAGGTGAGTCTTTGAGGTTCTTGTGATTTGTCCCCATATCTTGCCTTTCAGTTTATGAGATCAGAGTTGAACAGGTTGATCATCAAATGTAGTAACATATGCGTTGTCTACTGACCTACAAAGTGTGCTGACACGAAAGTGGGGAGACAAAGGTTTGTGGTAGAAGCAGAAATCAGAACATTAATATGCAGGAACTGATTCAGGAACAGGAAACAGAAGGCATGGAATAGAGAAAGAGAGTGGACAGCATGTCAGAAACACAGCCAGGCACACTCTGGGGATGGGAATGGCTGGGATCTCATCCTGCTCCCCTATACTTTCTTTTGTGGTACTGGGGATTGAATACTATCTCTTAGCTATACCCCCAGATCTTCTTATTTTTTATTTTGAAAAAAGGCCTCACTAAGTTGCTGAGAGCCTTGCTAAGTCTCAAGGCTGGCCTTGAACCTGCAATCCTACTGTCTCAGCCTCCAATGTACAACTTCACCTGTTTCCATTTCTTGACTGTCATGAATAGTGCTTCAATAAACATGGGAATGCAGATGTCTCTGACATAAAGATTTCAATTCCTTTGGATATAATACCCAGTAGTGCATTGCTGGACCGTATGCTGGATCATATACTAGTTCTATTTTTATTTTTTTATTTTGGGGGAGAACTTACATAGTGTTTTCCACAATTCCTGTACTAATATACATTTTCACCAAAAATGTGCAAGGGTTTCCTTTTCTCTCAATTCTTGCTAAAACTTGTTATCCTTACTCTTTTGGGTAACAATCATTTTTAGTGGGGTAAGGTGAATTTTGATTTGCATTTCTTTTATGATTAGTAATGCTGAGCATGTTTCATAAACCCATTGGCCATTTATACGTATTCTTTTGAGAAATATCTATTTAGGTCTATTGCCAATTTTTCAATTGGGTTATTATTTATTTCTGTTGAGTTCTTGGAACGCCTCATATAGTATAGATATCAACCCCTTGCCAGATGTATAGTTTGCCTGTTATTTTTAGTCTGACTTAATTTACTTTTTAAGTCATAGTAATTTAAGGCCTTCTTTCTGAACCATATCTTTGCACATTAACTCAGACTGTTTTATCAGACAAATCATAGTAATTTAAGATCTTCGGCTTTTTCTTTGTGGATTAATTTAGACTGTGGAGGCTTTATCTTTTCCTTGTATCTTGTAGTTGAATGAAGTCTATCTTATAAAATACTACCATGACCTTAGATCTATTGCTTGTTAGGTGTCAGTTAGATGTCAGGTACCTGAGACTTTCCCACTATACCTTTCAAGGTCATTTGAGGTTATATACAAAATCACTGAATACTTCACTGGCTTTACTAATAATTATTCTCATTTAATGAGATTTGTCTCCTTTAACATCTAGAAACCAAAGGAATCATGGAGTATTTATGGTCTTCAGAGAGCATCATATGTTAAATTATTGAATTTGTATCTACCATCCCACCTGTTCTTGAGGTCATTTTCTCAAGAAAAATAATTATATACAAGAAAACACTTCATATAAGGCAAAATGTGAGTTCCTAGGCTAAGTATGTGCTCAGTGGTAGAATGCATGCTTAGCATGTGGGTTCCTCAGGAAAGCCCAGTGTCCTTGTTCATGGCACGATACATTCCTTTCACTAAGCTGTCTGGTACTACCTAAGAACATGAGCACACAGAGAAAATTAAATTCTTATTTAAACTCAAGAAGTAAACATTTCCCAAAATGACAATATTCCCCTCCTTTCCACTTGGGTCGTAAACATTTCTCTACATGCCAATGCCCTTTATTTAGTTAGAATTTTAGCCAGCAGTATTTTGTTTATTTGTTCAGGATCGTGTATGTTTTTTCATTACATCTATAGTACACTTCATCACCTGAACACCTGCTGAACTAAACTTGTCTTGCCAACAAAAATTTTGAAATTATGCAATCTGTAATTCAGTCCATTGCAAGCACTTGGGTAGAATTTCTTCTATACCTTTCAACATCAATTAAAAAACTGCCTGCATAGAAATATTGCCAACTCAAAAGTTAGTGAAACAAGTTTAATCAAGTGAACTCGACTATCGGTTTAGCTAAGGACTTTGCAGATACTCATATTAAATAAGTCCCATAATCACGGTCTATCTAATTAACCATGATTTTATTTTAACATTTTAGGAATGTGTTGAAAGGAAAATCAGTACGATTACGTGATTGCTAATTAACAAGTACGTCTTCATTAATCAAAATGGTCTTATATATTATCTTTTATACATTTATATTACATATATGTAAAGATAATATATATAGGATTTAAAGATAATATAAAAGACTATAAACAGCTACTGAAAAAATTTAGCCATAACTAAAAAAAATTCTGAAAGGAAACATTTAAATCAGTTATATTATATCTGCTAATTTTTAAGATAGGAGACAAAATGAAGACTTTTTTGACATGTGCACATTAACAAATAATTAGCAAAGACTGTAAAAAGCATATCATTCTCTATAATCAAGGCTATATGAAATATATTTTTTACCTAAACAGTTCACAACTAAGACAACTGAAGGTATTTCAATAATAGTATTATTTTTATTTTTCATTTGTGAAAGTCTTATTTGTCTTAAATTCGAGCCCATGAATATCCTATTTGTTATAAAAATCATTAGGTAGTAATCAAAATTATCTGAAGTAAAGGTTTCTTTTAAAAATGATCAAGTCACATTTTAAAGAGAAACAGACCAAGCATGAATTCACAAATTACCAAATGTTTTCTTAAGTACTGAAAATTGACATATAGATATTAAAATAAGTAAGCTAAAGTCTTTCAGAGATGATAGTTTTTTAACAAAAAGAAAAGGGCTCACTACACCTGACTTCATTTACGTTAATCAATATATGCAGTAATTTAAACAAAAATTCAGTATATGAATGTGGAAATTATTCAGGAGTCGTGCCTAAGCATGTGAAAAGTGTAAGAAAAAAGAATCCCCTGTTTCCATTTGGATATTTCAGACAACAGCAACACAGCCTAGGGCACGCTGCTGCGGATTTTAACCGTTGTATGGAACTACTCAAAATGCTTTTGATCCATTTTATCTTGCAAGTTAGCAAAGAAATGTTGCAATAAGAAACACCAACAAAGATCTGAAAAAGTTAAGCTCTGGATTACCATATTGTGTTCTTCTGCCATTCAATGCCTCATACAAAGGCAGTGGTGTTCAAAGTAAGGAAAAAAAGTGGGGGGAGAGGAAAAAAGAGAAACTGGTCTCAGAAAGTGCAAAGCACAAAGTAAATAATATTCTTCTACATCCCTTCTTTTTCACAGATTGGATGTTAAAAGAGTTGCAGCAATTAGGCTTTTGTTAATTACCAGCTGTTGAAACAGATGTGTTGACTATCCTTATTAGTTAACAGCTGGGTGAGAGGAACAATTGATGCTCCCTAAAACCAACAGCCAGCTGCTCTGCTGTAATTATCTCCAATTAATAATACAGGTGATAACGGCAAAAAGCTCCTAGCCTCTCTTTCAATAACTTTGGCAGTTTCAATAACTATGGCTTTATCATTACAGAGTAATAGAGAATACATTTATTACAACAAGTAAGGTTGATATATTAGAGTCGCATTAACTCTATGGTAGTTTCCATTATGCATTTCTGCAGAAGGAATCAGACAAGTGCTAAAAGTAGAAGCAGACATTCTGTACACTTTTATTTATCATATTTCAAATGCCACTGCCAACTTACCCCTCCAGCACTAACAATAATAGCTAAGCACTTAAGTTCTTTGAAAAAGAGAAGCATAACTAAAATCTTTTCTTTTTGATTTCCAGGTGTTTTCGCTGATCATGTTTTATATTCAGTTCACTGAAGCAATATATTTTCTCTTGGTATGCCTAAATATCAGTGTCTTGTTCCCTAGCTTATATTTCCTAGGTGACTGGTAGAAGCAATTTTACCAAAACCAAAAAGAATTTGCCTCAGAGCAGTAAATATTTCTTGTATACAAAGAGATCATCAAAGCAAACAAGCAGGAAATCAAAAAGGAAAACCATTTCATTTTGTAGGCACCATTTTATGACATATAACATTTAAGTTTCTAATTATGATATCAAAAATAAAAATCACAATAAATCATACTAATAAATAGCAATGATCACATGTTAAAATTATTTTTACTATTTCCTATTTTTAAAATGTTCACACATTAAAAACTTCACTTATGGGATGGAAAGGGAAGTACTGGAGAATGAAATTGATCAAAGTATGGCATGTACACATACAAATATGTCACAGCAAATTCCAATATTATGTATAATTACAATCTACCAATAAAAGATTTTTAAAAACTTCATTTACAAGAAATGTAAAACAAAGAATTAAATAGGCCAGGCAGATCATCTCTGTCCTATGAAAGAGGTGTCTACAAGAATCTACAACCATATCTTTTCACTAATTAGAGAACACTTAAAGACACTGCCTTTTTGAAAACCAGGATTAGAGCTGGATGAATACACCCCTTTCACAAACCTTCCTCATGTCTCTGTTGGGTCATCATAAGCAGCTTGTTCTTCCAGCATTAAATAGAAAAGCCTAGTGATTATCAGTTCTGAGCGCCTCAGTGAGGCATCAGGACAATTAATAGGGACAGAAACTTTAAATAACATGTAAGTAAATCATTTCACCACAAGAGGCTATAAAAATAGTGAGCAAAGATGAACTTTCAAATCAATATTATTTAGGTTGCCACTTTGTTAAGATGAATGTCTAATCTAAAAAATATTAGTTAGAAGCTCCTTTTACCAATCCTATGTAAATATGGCTTCTAAAGTTAAGAATTTCAACATTTTTGTAAGTATAGAACAAAAGAGATAAATACATTGCCATGAAAAAAGTCATCCATCTCTGAAACTGACCTCCCACAAGAATTTGTAACATTTTAGATTCTACAATTTACAGGGAATCCCTTATATATGGAAGCTAACAAATGTGTAAAAGAAGAGCAAACTTTTAGCTTTTTGGTTCGAAAATCTGTATTAGGCCATACAATTATTCTCAAGAAGACCTAATTTCTCAGCACAGTAGCAGCAAGAGTAAATACCTTCTGCCCTGACACTGGGGAGGTCATTCTTTCCCTCTCCACTAGGCAGGATATATTTGAGAAATACACAGAACGATAGCAGCCAACCATGTTTCTCTATTCTCTGTGAAATGCAAAAGACAGTGGTTACCATCTCAAAAGCTCACCACATCTAACTGTGCAGGGCAGCCATGCTACTCCTGAAGCAGGAGGGCTGTCTCTCCTCATTGCATCCAAGGTAAGTCAAGCAGGAAAGGCAGAAGTGAACCCTATTCTGAAGCCATAGTTCCTAAGTCCATTGCTGTTTAAAAAAAAAAAAGAGCCAGGAAGTTTATATCTTCTCTCCTCTGAAAAAAACTAAGACCAATATGTAGTGAACATCTGATTACTGTACTTAGACTTCTAAATGCCGCCCTTTTTGAAATTTAAAAGTACTTATGAGACAGGAGAATCACAGGTAAAAAGTGAGCCTATTTCAAAATAAAATAGGAGAAGGGGTGTAGCTTGGAGGTAGTAGAATGACCGTAGTTCAACCCACCGCACCACAAAAACAAAACAAAAACCTTAGGCTTAACCAGAACAGGACACAAGCCAGAGCTACTTTCAATGGATATTACCTGAGATATCTCCTTTTCACATGAATTTCAGTGCATTTCAATAGAAAAAATTTCACTAGATGGCTCAATTAGAGATAAATACCTGGGTTTTTCATCTATAACATATGCCTCCACTATTCAGTATGCTCTGCCTACCTTGTTCCCCAACAGACTTATAAACATCTTCACAGTTAAGTCTTTCAAACCTTTTCCTATGCTTCATTTCACCTTGTGTATAAATCACTTATGGCATTCATCTAATTTTACCTACACTTTTGGTATATGTTTCTCCTCAATACATGTTAAATTTCTTTTCCTTTTCTGCATTCTCAGCCTGTAAGATATAAGCTCCCATTAAGCATTTTCAATAACTAAATAATTTAAATCGGAAAAATAACTTTGCCTAAAAATTGTTCAAAAACAATTGTTCACAAACCATAAATATGTAAATCACATATTAAAATATATGGCTCATTTAACTGCCTTGGCCTACCATGCATGCCATTATGAATAGGAAAATCTATTCTTTCAACTGAAATGATCAAATTGGCTTTACTGAATCTCATATCAAGATGCTAATTCCAGTTTTAAATCATCTCACAATTGATATGCTTAATGAATAAAGAAATTGAAGACAAAGTAAGATCCTTTAAAAAAATCCTCCATAACTCCCACTTCTAACACTTACTTGGAATAATTTAAAACTATAGTTCCAAGTCATCTTTAGGATTTTTCTTATGTATATAATGCATTTCTAGTAGCCTTTTTTTGTTTTGTTTTGTTTTTGCAGGTCTGGGGATGGAACCCAGGGGCATTTGACCTCTGAGCTATACCCTCTTCCCTATTTTTTATTCTTTATTTTTGAAACAGGGTCTCCCTAAGTTGCAGAGGGCCTCACTAAGTAGCTGAGGCTGTCCACGAACCGCGATCCTCCGGTCTCAACCTCCCGAATGCTGGGATTACAAGTGTGTGCCACCAGGCCCGGCTATCGAGTAGCCTTTCTTATACAACACAATGAAAATGGTTACTGCTTTAGAATTATCTATAAATTTTAAGAAATGCTATTACTATGGTCTGGATATGGTTTGAGTGTGTCTCCCAAACTTTCATGTGCTCAAAGGTGGATCCCCCAATGTAATGGTACGGAGGAGGTATAGCCTTTAATCGATGTTGGAGTATGACCTTCAGAAGAAAATGATGTAGTACTCACAGAAATGGTTTAGCACCTGTAAAGTGAGGCCACCCCTATGGGGATGGATTCATCTGCAGGCAGCCAGTTTCCTTTCTGCCTCTCGGCTCTATTGTGATGCAGCCAGGAGGCCTTTGTAGGATGCTGGTATCATGTGATTTGGAATTTTCAGCAAACAGCTGTGAGCCAGATCATCTTCTTTTCTTTAGATTGCCCAAACTCAGGTATTTTGCTAAAACAACACAAAATGAACTAAGACACTACCTTCCACTGATTCTTATACAATGCCCTTCTCTCTTGGGGATTTTATTTTGGCTGTAATACTTCACCAATAAATTCTTCCACAAAACAGAAATAGGTATTTCTTATTGCTCCTTGTTAAAAAATAGTCTTGGTTTTGTTCTCCTATATAAAATGATCTTCTTTAGAGATACGTGATTTACAAATTGAAGTATTTTCCTCTGAAGTTTACAAATATAGTTGCACTGTTCTGCTTTCCAATGTTGCAGGTGAGAAATTTGATAAGTATGATGCTTTAACCTTACAAATAATCAGTTTTAAATATTTTATAACAAATGGTATAAAGGAATAACATTTTTAAAATTAGTATAAAAACATTTTACTTATGTCTCTAAGTGTAGCATATACATATGTAAATCTTCATAAACACATATGCAATTAAAAATTTATTCCACTTATCATTACTATGAAATTGCATCTTAATAACTCATTTTTTTCTGTGCAAGTTATTTTTCTTCTACTATTTCTTTGCATATGGTTTATCTTATTTACTTATAAATTTAGACTTGTTTCCCATGGATTAGGCTTTCAGTTATCTTTATTTCTTTCTATTTTTGCTTAGTGTTATTTCCTTTGCTGTTCCAAATCAGTGATTAGAGCTATACCCCTAGCCCTTTTTATTTTGAAACAAGGTCTTGCTAAGTTGCTCAAGGTCTTGCTAAAGGTGCTGAGGCTAGCCTCAAACTTGCAATCCTCCTGTCTCAGCTTCCCATGACTAGGATTACCAGCATGCTCAACAATGCCCAACCCTACCATATTTTTCTAAACAGTGATTTTTTTTTTTTTTTTTTTTTGGTACTGGGGATGAAACCCAGGGGCCTTCTAACTCTGAGCAACACCCCCAGCCCTATTTCATATTCTTTATTTTGAAACAGGGTCTCACTGAGTTGCAAGGAGCCTCACTAAGTAGCTGAGGCTGTCTGTGAACTGCAATCCTCCTGTCTTAGTCTCCCAAATGCTGGGATTACAAGCGTGCGCCTCCACACCCAGCAACAGTGGTCTTTTTTATTATACCTTCAAAATAATCTTGGTTCTCCATGTTCTGTAATTTGAAATTTTTTTTGAATCAAATAGACCCAATTAAAACATGGTCTTTCTGACACTGTGAATATGATGATCATGCTTTCTAATGATCCAGTTCATGAAAAAGAGAATGATGACAACAAAATGCCAGCATAATCCAGACATCATTGGAAATGAGGGCTAAATGGAAGGACACAGATGACTGGCGTAGGGAGGTAAATAATCCAAACAACGCATCCTATAAATGACTCTGAAAAAAATTTGGTGTTGGGCATGCAAAAAAAACAATCCTTCAAAATAACACCAATAATTATAGTTGCTGAATTATGTTGAATATGCCACAGGAATAAACATTTGGTTTCCTTGATTGTTCTATGAAACTGAGTAGTCATATTTTCACTCAAACTGCAAATAAAATGTCTTATTTGATAAACAAAAAGAAGAATTTTTTTGTGTGTGTGGCACTGGGGTTCCTGGAAACCCTTCTACCTCCGGGTTACACTCCCAGACCTATTATTTTATATTTTTATTTGGAAACAGGGTCTCTTAAGCCAGCAAGGCTGGCTTCAAAGCAGCGCGATCCTCCTGTCTCCGCCTCCCAAGCACGGGGATTGCAAGCGTGCGCCACCACACCCAGTGTAAGAAATTTTGATAAGAAAGAAATCAAAGAAGACCTTAGAAGATGGAAAGATGCTCTTGGATAGCCAGAATAAATGTCATCAAAATGGTCATTCTTTCAAAAGTGATCTACAGATTCAATGCAATACCCAATAAATTACCAATGTCCTTCCTCACAGACATAGGAATAACAGTCCTTAAATTCATTTGGAACAACAAAAAAACTAGAATAGCCAAAGTAGTTCTCAGAAACAAGAACCATGCAGGAGGCATCAGAATACCTGACTTCAAAATATACTACAAAGCCACAGTAATAAAAACAGCATGGTATTGACACAAAAACAGACACATACAACAATGGAGTAGATTAGAAGACTCAGAAATAAATCCGCACACTTGCAGCCAATTGATTTTTGACAAAGAAGCCAAAAACATACACTGGGGGAAAAAATAGTTCTTCAACAAAGGCTGTTGAAAAAACTGATTAGCCAAATGCAGCAAAATGGACATAAATTCCACTTTCTCATCCTGCACAAGAGCCAATTCAAGATGGATCAAAGACTTCGAAATCAGACCAGGGACCTTGCAGCTCCTTGGAGAGGGAATACGTCCAACACTGCAATATATAGGCACAGGTAAAATCTTTCTCCACAAGACCCCAAAGGCACAAGAAATTAAAAGGAGGAAAATTAAGTGGAATTGCATTAAACGGAAGAGCTTCTGTACAAAAAGGAAACTATCAAGAACCTCAAGAGAGAGCTGACAGAATGGGTGAAAAATTTTGCCAACTAATATCTAGAATATCGGACTAATATAGAATATACAGAGAACTCAAGAAACTCAGTGCTAAGAAAACAAACAGCTCAATCAAAAAATGGGAAAGTGAAATAGATACTTTATAAATGAAAATTTCAAATGTCCAATAAATGAATAGAAAAATGTTCAACATCACTAGCAACCAGAAAGATGCAAATCAAAACTACCCTGATATTTTACCTAATTCCAATTAGAATGACAATCATTAAAAACACAAACAACAACAAATGATGGTGAGGGTGTGGAGAAGTGGGAACACTGTTGTTGGGACTGCAACAAGACTGAAAAAGAGTTCATTCATTCAAATTCATCAAAATTAAAAATGCTGGTCCTGACAAAGGCACCATGTAAAAATAAAGAAGCAAAACCCATTAGTTCAATGCAAATTTTTTTTTTCTGATACTGGGGATTGAACTCAGGGTCATTCTACCACTGAGCTCCCTGCACCCGCCACTAGCCCTATTTTTTATTTTTATTTTGAAACACGGTCTTGCTAGGTTGATGAGAATCTCACTACTTGCTGAGACTGTCTCCAAACAGGTGATTCCCCCGTCTCAGCCTCCCAAGTACTGGAAGTTACAGGTATGTACCATAACAACAACAACAACAACAAACCTATTGTTTTGTTTTTGTAGAGCTAAACACATGCAATACTCTCAGCCCCATATAGGAATTTTACAGTGGAATAATGTATATTTTGCTTACACTGAATCTCACCATGATGTATAAATGCAATTCATTATTAAAATTCTTTTTTAAAAATGGGATCAGGTTGGGTGTGGTGGCGCATGATTGTAATCCCAGTACTTGGAAGGCTGAGACAGAAGGATCCATCCGGGTACTAGGACAGCCTCAGCTACTTAGTGAGGCCCTTTGCAACTTAGTGAGACCCTGTTTCAAAATAAAGAATAAAAAATAGGGCTGGGGGATAGCTGGGAGATAGAATGCCTCTGGGTTCCAACCCTAGTATTGCCAAAAAAAAAAAAAAAAAAAAAGAAACGAGAATGTTTACAAATTCTCAGTCTATATTATAGAACTACTGAATCAGACTCTTCAAGGAGGGTTTCAGTTTATATTTTTAAATAACTGTGCAGGCAATTCTGTTACACATTTAATCCATGGGCTCTCATTTAGAAACTATTGTCATAACAAATAAGAGATGCAGAATAGAGAGGAGGAACCGATGAGATGGCCCTGAGTAGGAGCAGGGATGCTATTTCCTCTGAAACTAAAGGAAAGGAAATTATGACAAGAAGTTGAGAGTTCAATGATCTTCTTTTAAGTAAGATCAATGTTTATTTTCTCAGAGATATAGAAAGAACACTAGGCTAAGAGCTCCAAAAGAACAGCAGGAATTTTAAATGGCTGCCATGGAGATCATGCTGAGATCGTCAAAGCTGAGGTTGAAGATAAATACACAGTCGAATCAATTGACCCAACTAGTGGTGGTGGTTATTATTATTATTATTATTTGATTATTATTGCTTTAATGACAGTTTAAATAGCAAGAAAAGTTTTAGTGTCTGTACAGGATGAATATCCCTTATCCTAATGTTTGGAACTAGAAGCATTTCAGATTTTGGAGTTTTGGGGATTTTTGAATATTTAAAAAAGACTTTACTGGTTAAGTGATGCTCAAAAGCCTTCAGCTTTTAGAGCATGTTGAATTTGCAAATTTTGGATTAGGGATGCTAACCCTATACTTTGAGGTCACCTCAGTAACAGCATGGTAATAAACTCATGATTGGATTATAATTCAGGAATTTGAGCATCCCCTGTGCCACAATTCCCATCAACTTCTCCCCTTCTCTACTGTAAGCACCCCAAACTAAGCCACTATCATATCTTCCCTGACTACTAAAATAGTCTCCTAACACTTCTCACTACTTCATTCTTATCCCTCTCTAAACACTACTATGTTTGGTAGCTATAATCTTCTGAAGATTTAAATGCTATTCATATGCTATTAACCATTACTGATTTATACTATAAAAACAGAAGGTCCCGGCTCACTTTTTACACCTAATTTTTATATATGTGTTCGCTCTCATTCATTATAATCCAGTTATGCTATATTCCTATTTGCTCAACAGATCATACACATTCATGCCTCAGAATGTTTATCTTCCCACCCTGACATGCTCTTTCTATAGGTCCACTCTTGCCATACTCGTTGTTATTCAGCTCTTCTTATTCTAGCATCTTTACGTAGAATATTGGAATGTTGACTTTCATCCTTTTTGTTTTTCCAATGCATGTTTTAAGAATATGCCTTTCTCTGAAATGTAAATCAAAACTACACTGGGATTCCATCTAAAGTCCAGGTAAATGGCAATCACCAAGAATCCCAACCCCAGTTTCCAATTCTACTGCTCGACCTCATTTAATTGAAGTCCTTTTTGGTAGTGTGGCCATTTAAACAATTTTTTTGGGGGGGGGGTCTGGGGATGGAACCCAGGGGCATTCGACCTCCGAGCTACACCTCTTGCCCCCCCCCTTTTTTTTATTCTTTATTTTGAAACCGGGTCTCACTGAGTTGCAGAGGGCCTCACTAAGTAGCTGAGTTTCAGCCTCCCGAATGCTGGGATTACAAGCGTGCACCACCACACACCCGGCTTGAACAATTTTTATTTGAACTATCCAGTACCATGGGAGGTCTTTCTATCTTTTAAGGCCTTCAATTTCTTACCTCAGTGTTCTATAGTATTTATTGTAGAGGTCTTTTACCTCCTTGGTTAGATTTATTCCTAAGTATGTTTGTTTGTTTGTATTTAGACTATTGTGAATGAAACTGTTTTCTGGACTTGGTGTACAGAAAAACTATTGATATTTTGTTGGTTAATTTTGTACCTGACTACCTTGCTGAACTTGTATATCAGTTCTAGAAGTCTTCCAGTTGAGTTTTCTTTTGTTCTTCCAAGTATAGACTCATGTCATCTACAGAGATAATTTCACTTTTTTCTCTATTTGTATCCTTTTAATTTCCTTCTCTTGCCTAATTGCTCTGGCTAAGATTTCATGAACTATATTGAATAGGAGTGATGACAGTAGGCACCCTTATCTTGTTCCTGATTTTAGAGGAAATACTTTCAGCTTTTCCCTGTTCAGCATGATGATGGCTTTGAGCTTAGCATATTTTGCCTTTATGATGTTGAGGTTTCTTCTATTCCCAATTTCTCCAATGTTTTTAACATAAATGAGTGTTGAATTTTATCAAATGCTTCTGCACCTATTGAGATGACCATGTAAATTTTGTCCTTGTTTTTGCTTATGTGACAAATCGTATTTATTGACTTGTATATGTTGAACCAATCTTGCATCCCTGTAGTAAAACAAACTTGGTTGTAGTGCACAATCTGCTTGATGTGGTTTTGAATATGAAGTATTTATTAAGAATTTTTGCATTTATGTTCATTAAGGTTAACAGTCTGTAATTTTCTTTCCTTGAGGTATCTTTATTTGGTTTTGGTATCAAAGTGATACTGGCTTTGTAGAATAAATTCGGGAGCACCCCATCTCTTTACTTCATTAAATAACTTGAGAAACTCTGGACTTAGTTCCTGTTCAAACGTCTTGTAGAATTCAGAGGGGGAATCCATCTGGTTCTGGGCTTTTCTTTGTTTAGGTTTTCTATATCTTCTTGGTTCAATTTAAGTATGTTGCATGTGTTTAAACATTTGTTGATTTCTTCTAGGCTTTCTGATTTATTAGAATATGTTTTCAAAATGATTCCTAATAGTCTTCTATGTCTAAACTGTGATAATATCTCCTTTTCATCTATTATTTTAGTAATATGAGTCATTTTTTTTCATTCCTTTTGGTTTATCAATCTTTTTTATCTTTTCAAAAAGCAAACTTTTTGTTTGATTGATCCTTTGTATTGTTTTTTTATTCTCTATTTCATTAATTTTTGCTCTGATTTTAATTATTTTTTTGACTTCTACTGGCTTTGGGGTTCGTTTGTTTCTGTTTTTCATGGCCTTGAGATGCATCATTCTATTGCTTATTTGGAATCTTGGTTTTTTAAATGTAGGTACTCAGTGTTAAAAATTTTCTAGTATCCCACAGATTTTGGTAAGTTGTATTTCCATTTTAATTTGATTCTGGAATTTTTAAATGTCTCTCCTCATTTTTCCTATGATCCAGTCCCCATTCAAAAGCATTATTCAATCCCCACATGTGTATGTAATTCCCTTCTATATTCTTGCTGTGGACTTCTTCTTCTTCTTCTTCTTCTTCTTCTTCTTCTTCTTCTTCTTCTTCTTTTTTTTTTTTTGGTAGTACTGGGGACGGAAACGTTCTACCTCTGGGGTACACCTCCAGACCTATTTTATATTTTATTTGGAAACAGGATCTCTTAAGCCAGCGAGGCTGGCTTTGAACCTGCGTGATCCTCCTGTCTCTGCCTCCCAAGGGTGGGGATTACAAGTGTGCACCACCACGCCTGGCTTCTTGCTGTAGACTTCTAAAGACTCATAACAGAGGACATAGAATATATACTATAACTTCCGGGAAGATGGCGACCGAGAAAAGCGGGGCTTAAGAGCCCCGCTAACAACCAATCTCCATTACCACAAAATCAGCACCTTTCATAGCCAGAAAACACCATCACCAGAGAAACAAAATAATCACCAGGCTACAGAGAGAAAGCGGACTGAGAACAGAGCTCAGAGCCACAGAGGAGATACACCGGCCTCATGCCAGAGGACGCGGAAGCAGCACCATACTGCCGGCGGCAGCGGCGACTTCACCGGACGGCTACAGCAAGCCGAGGTGAGCCGCTGCGGAACAGCCAGGCGGGATTTTTCAGCGCAGGGAGCATCTAAAGCTCCCAGTGGCTGAGCTAAGCACACGCTGCAGGGACTCAGAGTGGAACTCAAAACCAAGAAGAAATAAGCCAGCCTCACGGCCGAGGGCCTAGCAGCGGCGCCATATTGCTACCGGCGGCAGCAGCAGCAAATTCACCGAGTCCAGTACAGCTACATCTGCGAACTCAAGAACAGTGAGTCATATTGCGGGCCCCAGAGGAGAAATCCCAGTACTGTACTCCCTGGGATTGACCCAGTGGGAGAGTGGTGGTGGCAGAGATATCACACCATAGGAGAAGGTGCAACCTGGCACCCCCCATAGTTTAAAGCAGCCTCTATCGACTCCCTGGGTCGGAGACTCTGTGATACAACCCAGTAAACGAGTAGTGGGGTCTGAGATACTACAGACTCGAGATCCAGAGCACCTTAAGCGAAGTCATAGTGACCCAAGGGAAGAACCCAGAGAAGGCACAAACTTCTGAAATCATGGGAAAGAGGAATAACACTGGAGAAATGAATGCCCACAACCCCACAACATCAGAACCCGATAAAACAGAAAATCAGAGATTTCTAGAAGATCAAATCAGAAAAATAACTGTAGAAATAATAGAGGTGCTTCGAAAAGAATTCAAAGAGAACCAAAAAGAGATAAAGGATGCAATTAATGAAGTAAAGGCCTCAATTCAAAGCACAAACAACCGATTAGACCACATGGAGAACAGAATCTCGCTCTTAGAAGATGATCATTCCAAAAATGAATGCATAGTTTCTAATCTAGAAAAAAATATCCAACAGCAGGAATCTGACATTGAAGAAATATGAGCCCATCTTAAGAGAGCTAACCTAAGAATAATTGGAATAGAGGAGGGAAAAGAAAGTGAAACCAAAGGGATCAACAATCTCTTCAAGGAAGTAATAGCAGAAAATTTTCCAAACATAGAGCAAGAGGTTGATACACAGATCCAGGAAACTTATAGAACTCCCTTTAGACAGGATCGGAGAAGAGGATCCCCACGCCACATAATTGTCAAAATGACCAATGTGGAAGCCAAGCAGAGAATCTTAAAGGCAACAAAAACAAAGGACCAAGTGACATTCAGAGGCAAACCAATTAGAATCACTCCAGACTTCCCAAACCAAGTTATGAGAGCCAGAAGGGCTTGGAGTAACATATTCCAAACTCTGAAAGAAAACAACTTCCAGCCAAAAATTTTCTACCCAGCAAAACTTTCTATCAAATTAGATGGAAAAATAAGAAGCTTCCATGACAAACAGAAACTGAAGGAATTTATGTCTTCAAAACCAGCGCTAGAGAAAATACTCAAAGAAATTAACTACAAAGAAGAAATAGGTAACACACACCAGAACCAGAGAAACAAGATTTTCCATCCAACAGACAACTAAGATTGGTTATCTGTGGAGATTCATTACTTATGTTAGTCTTTTACCTATCTCTAAATGGTATTGTTTGCCTTTATTGTTAATTTTTAGGATTTCTAGTTGGAATATTAATATACCTTCAGATATAGCATTTGGAAATATTTTATCCCATTCTATCAGTAACTTTTAACTCTGTTTACATTGTCTTTGGATATACAATATTTTTTTTATTTTTTAGGGAGTTTGTATACTCTTCTGTTGCCTGTGCCATTGAAATCATATCCAAGAAATCACTGCCAATTTCAATGTTGTGAGGTTTTATGACCCAGATTTTCTTCTAAAAGTTTATAGTCTTAAGATTTATATTTAGGTCTTTTATCTATTTTGAGTTAATACTTATATATGGGATTAGGTAAGAGTCCAATTTTATTCTTTTCCATGTAACTATTATTTTTCAACAATATCTAGTTAAAAGATTATTATTTCCACCACCAAATGTTCTTGGAAACCTTGTCAAAAATAACTTGACAATATAGGGAAGAATTTAGCTCTAGGCTTGTATTTAACTCCAATGGTTTATATATCTGCCTTTAGAAGAGTACTACACTGTTTCAATTATTGTAGCTTTAGATGGTTTGAAATCAGAAAATATATATCTTCTAGCTTTGTTCTTTTTCAAGATCGTTTTGGGTATCTAGAATCTATATTCCATATTAGGATAGATTTTTTTCTGAAAAATAAATATATAAATATATGATAGTTTCACCTAAAAAATAGAAAAAAATATTCTCTGGTAAGAAAGAAAGCAAAAAGAAATATTGAAATGTTATCTTTAAGTCATCAAAAGCTTGGTATCAGACAAATGAAACTGTTATGTGAGATTATCATTTTTAATTTTGGATAAATTGCTATAATACTAGATGTCAACCACTAAGGAGGGATGGGGAGAGAATGGGGTGGGGATCGGGTGGGGGCTGACTGGGTGATGTGTGCATGTATGTCTACAAAAGTTTGTATCCCACTATGATGTATGAATACAGTGCACCAATAAAATAAATAAATAAATAATAATAAAAAAAAGAATATATACTATAAAAGTTGACAGAAAAATACCAAATAGGTAGATTATCAGACTATCAAGAAATCCAGATGGAAAACCACATATCTTCATATAAATCATGTCAGACATGAGGTATACACAGGTATGTGTAGATATGCACATGTATGCACATATTACACAAGCAAATATATATGTGTATATGTTAAACACACACATTACATGTGTGATTATTTTTCTCGAAGAGTTGAAAAGGCAAGGAATAGAAACTAAATTCCACCTTATAGTATAACAGTATATATATTTTTTTCCTTTGCAGTACTGGAGATTAAAACCAGGGGCATTCTACCTCTGAGCTACACCCCTAGCCATATTTTTTATTCTTTATTTTGAAACTAGGTCTCACTAAATTGCAAAAGGCCTCACTAAATAGCTGAGGTTGGCCGTGAACCCTCAATCCTCCTGTCTTAGCCTTCCAAATACTAGATTACAAGCATGTGCCACTACTCCGGTCGCTCATAGTGTGTAGTTTTTAATCAGATAAAGAAGACAATCATCATTCTCCTAATCATAACCTAACTTGCAGACAGTTGTCGTTTTCCTACTCATAAACTAACTTTAAGATCAGATCTAGATTGTTCTAAGGCAGTAATTATAGTTTACTCCTTTGGCCACAGAATTATTTTATAGATCGGTGAACAAGCACACGACCTCTAATAATTCAATTCAAGTTAACAAGGGTATCTGTTTTTATTTTTTATAAATAACTTTTCTTCTTTTTATATTTCATCTGGGATACAGGAAGGGAAAAGCTTTTACCTCCACGTGACTTGAAAATTAAGCCATACACAGGAGAAAGCAAACAAAACTCAGTAATAAAACAAAGCCTTTTGGGTCCTAACCAAGCTTCCTATGAGGTTACAAGAGGAATGAACTACTGTTACACACACAGAATAGGTGACTCTCAAACTTATCATGCTGAAAGAAGCTAGACACAAAAGGGTACATATTATTATTACACATATAGAGCACTCTAGAAAATACAAATGCCCTTATAGTGATACGAAGCAGAGCAGGGGTTGCCTGGGGCTGGGGTGGATACATAGATAAACCTGAAGTAAGCACAGACAATCTTGGTGGAGTGACAGAAATGTTCTGTGTCTTCATTATGGAGGACACAGATCTATCAAATGCACTGAACTGTATACCTTGAATGGATGTAACTTATTGTACGTACATTTTGCATCAATAAAATTGACTGAATCAAAGTGAAACAAACAAGAAGTACCCTTGTCTTTTGGTATTCACAAGGGACTGATTCCAAAACATGGTGGATACCAAAATCTTCAGATGCTCAAGTCTCATATAAAATGAACTAATATATATTATATATTAGTTCAACATATATTTATATGTTGTATATATATTATGCTATATATATTTATATATTGTATAAATAGTTGTTGTAGATTACTATTTAGGGAATAATCACTAGAAAAAAAATCTGTATGTGCTCAATACAGATGCGACTATTGTAGGCCTATCTACATCTTCAATCTGTACTTGGTTGAATCCACAGAAGTACAACCTATGGAGAGAAGGGGTGACTGTTAATCTCTGGATGTAAGCCTTGTCCTTGGTCGTCTCAGTTATATGAACAACACATTTCATTCTTGCCTAAGCAGTTTAGTATGTGGCTTTCTGATCCTTGAAATAAGTAAATACTACCTGATATAATTAATCAGTTTATAAAATTTACTATGGCATGCAGATGGATTAATGCCTTTTCGAAAGATAGTAAACAATGGTTGAAAACTGGGGGAAAGCTCACCAAATGCTGTGTGCATGAATTTTACTGCCACTATAAACTACATTATGATGAGACTATAATGCACCAACAAATCTATGAAGTATAAACAGGTTTACAGGCACTTACTCAGTTTTCTTTTTATTGTAAAAATGCAATTCTCCATTACTTTGATTAACTCAAGTTTATTTTTAATCCTAAGGGGAGAGTCCAACAATGTTTCTTAAGTTATTATATTATTTAAGAATTGTTATGTTTTCCCTAATCATTGATTTAATATTTTTCTGTTCATATTTACTTCTAATTTGACAAGAGAAAAATATAATTCGCCAAGTAACAATATCAATATTTTATAGTTCAAGTTACATCGTTGGCTTTCTTGAAGTTTCAGTTATCTTAATTTCCATCTAAAGTTCCCTCCCTCCCTCCTTCCCTTCCCTTTCTAGTATCTTTTGTATCTTAGAGTTTTCCCATTTCTCCCTTAAAGTTACATTGGAAAATACTAGTTGGAGAGAAATATGAGTTGGAAAATACTCAATACTCTATAAAAAACCATATTTCAAACACAAGACTGAATAGCTTCAAGACTGAGAAAACCTGCTGTACATGCTTACAGAGGTAGTCTTATAAATAGGGAAGTTGAAAATATGCGTTTGTGCATTTAAATACACATATTAATTACATCCAAATATTTATTTTTCATTAGAAAATTGCAAATCTTATATAACACAATAAAATGAATATACGCAAATTAGGCTGAACCTTAGGTCACAGAGAGATAGTACTTATTGCCTAATGGGAATTGTCACCAGGACAAAACTGACACACCCCGTGGAAATAATATATCAGATTTCGTGACTTAAGTGAAGCAATTTGAGTTTCTGGAAGCTAATGTACTAACAGCCCTAAAAGAATCTTTTATCCTCTGTACTTCCTCATCAGCAGTCACAGAAAAGAATTAAAATGAAAAACCATAAATAAAATTACTCTGTTCTCAGCAGTTTCATTTGTTTACAAAACCAGTTCTGAGCCATGTTAAATGTACGATATAATATTATTACAAATACTTATTAACTCATTTGTTGCATAATTTATGCTATTTAAAGTAGTTTACTACTTTTCTTATGTTTAAAAAACTTCCTGTTGTTTTCTTAAATGCTTTCATATTTTGAAAACTCAATGTAGTTATTTTCCTCAAGATTTTATTATTTTCTACATAATATGCATTATTATTGTATGTAATTCCTTTTGGGTACTGTCTATAGCTAAATATTTTTCACTTAGTCATGACAGAGAACAAAGTGTATTGCTAAAATATTATTTATTTTTATATTAGAGTCAATTATTGCCTTATGTTAATACCTAACATGGTGACTTGTACTAAGCCCTAGTCAGTTCAGTATTTTAACTCTGATTTCCTTGTGATCTACTATATTAACTGTCTAAATTACCCTGTAAAGAATGAACTACTATCTAAAGAAAATATGACCTACAATAATGATACATAAACTGGTGCTCATGGATAGGCTTAGTAAAAAAAAATAAACTCCTTGAAATTATACGCAGATATATGCATAGGTTCTTTTTATTTTTTAGGGAGAAAACTCAAAGTTTGCATTGGCTACTCAAAAAGATTCAAGTACACAGTATGTTAAGAAAATAGGTATATAGAGAAATAAAGATCAATTTCTTGTAAAAAGAATTATTACTTTTCCATATTATTCTAGCATGATGGTAACTGTAATCTTACAGAAATAAACTTGACAGTCGGGAATTTGAATGTAGAAGAAATGCATCACAGAACCCTTGACATCTGTGTCTACTATGTTAATTAATTAAGAGGCTTACAAACCAAAATTACTGTAACAAACCCCAAAAAACTCCAGCTATCCAACTAAAATGTCATAGCCAGGATCACCTCAAACTGAGAATAGTAAAATTTATATACTATATAGTATATAAATATCATAAACTAATAAGAAATGTATAAAATAATTACTTTAAAAGCTCACATCTATAATTTGGAAATGACCAGCTAAGAAATAATAGTGAGTAGAACCATCAACCAATTTTTAAAACATTAATGATGGCATACATAAGCCTATAGGGGAAATTATATTTGTAGATTTACAAAAATGTTTAAAAACCTAATCCTTATAAAGAAAACATATCAATATAAAAAAGATTGAAAAGATTCCTACTAAAGAATGAAATATTAACCAAGTATATAATACATGTTAGGTCACATTTGGCTCATACAATTTTCTTCCATTCTCTCCAAAAAGGCATAGTGAATTTTTATTTTCCCACAAACTTCTTTTGATTTTGAGAGAAAACATATCTATACAGTGACACTTAAACTTAACAGTTTTTTAAAATCATTTTTCTAGTCAGTGAACAAAAGGAAAAAAAAAGACTGAGAAGATACCTAAAAAAAAGCATGTTATAGTATAATATGGAGACTGTATAAATCATATATTACTTTACAATACACATATATTTACATACATATATACATAGAAAAAAAGTATAAAATTAGAGAAGAGAACTGAAGGAAACTAAATTCTTCCAACAGAAAACAAAGGTGTAAAGTCGTGTGTGTGTGTGTGTGTGTGTGTGTGTGTGTGTGTGTGTGTGTGTGTGTTTTCTCTACTATAAAAACCCAGCCATCATGAAGGTCTGTGCCATTCTTAGGTCACTTTCAGGCAGATTCTGAAAAGCTGGAAAGTAAACACAGGTGTTTTAAAACTAGAGCTGCTGTCACGGACAACCACAAACACCCTTAACTCTGATGTGGCAACGCCTCTTTCCCGCCCTCTGTTTTTTAAAGCAATGCTCGAAAAGAAAATGTCAAATGTTTCACCTTTCAACACTTCAGAATAAGTAAGAGCTTAAAGTATTGTTCTGCAAATCTCTAGCAAATAGATCATTTTTTCACTACTTTTAAATGTAGCCAATTAAATATTAATTACATTAAAACAGTAGAATATCTTAAAGAACTACCATAACCCCCGTCTTTTTACCCCCTCCTCTACTACATTTGTAGTACTTTCTTTAGTTTCTAAAAGTAAAATATTTTAACCAGACTTCAATGTTTCTTCTGTCATTTAATTTTCCAGAAAATGCATGTTATTTTTCTTGTGCAGTTTAACACACAATTAAAAATAATATGAATTTTACAAATTCAGAGTTTTAATTATAATATGTAATTCTCTTTTAGAAAACTGTATTCTAGTAAGCTACCTGCAGTGGAGGCAGAAATAATTACACAGAAAAAGAGAAAACAGAAAGTAAAATAATTTCCAAAGGACAACAAAATTCACAAATGCAATTAATTCTAACACTGAATTATCAACCAAATATTTATAATTATATAAAACAGCCTTCAAAAACCAGCATAAAATTAATCAGGAATTGATGAGTCACTACGTAATTAGTGAATATAAAAACCAAAGTAGAATGAATTCTTCTCATTTTTAACATAAACATCAAGAAAAAAGTGCTGTTAAGAGAATGACCAAGTACCTATCAGTTCCCAGATTAATCTCGAAGGTTCTTTTGAGAGCTTTAATCTTAAGGATTCCACAAATATTTCTTTGGTGCAATTCACACAAAAGTTGAGCTGTGAAATCATACTTGTGTATTTGATTATTCATAATAGAACACTGGTAGTTTCCTACTGCTCTAAGCTTCTAATAAAAAGAAATGTCTCTTTTAAAGTGTCAGAATAAAAATTAACAGCAATTTAAAAAGAGTTATCAGTATCTACATTTTTTCCAAAAATTTCTCAGATATTTTATGACTTTCTCGTATCTTTTTAAAAAATGTACAGAACTCCTATCAGAGCTGCATGATATCTGAATAATGAGAGGCAATCAACTATAAATGAGAGAAAGGCGAATTAACTTTTACCATCTTGTTCAGATCCACCCTTGCATCGCTCCATCTCATACATGAAGGACATTATACAGCATTAAGAGACAAAATGTGTTAAGTTGTGACATAAACCAACCAAGTCAAGAAATTTAGAATTAAGTTTGACAGTTCTTAACGGAGTCCACTGTACTTTGGTATATTAACACACATGAAGCCTTCGGGCACAAAGGAGCAAGAAAGGGCAGTGTGTCAGCCTTAGAAGTTAATTTCCTTGCTTTTGTTGGTTTATATTACCATCTAATATTACGTAAACAATCCGTTTCTAGGCAATTTATTTTTTCCTCTACCATGATGAGCTGAGTTCATTTGTACGCTAAGTTTCTTTCAGCATATAAAAATCCAGCGTAACAGCAACAAATGCTGGCAAAGAAGTGTCATTTAAAAATAAATTTACAAAAATATAAGATATACACTGGCTTAATTGGAAGGATCAATACTGCTTATATTTTATAACCTCTCAAAAGGTGAAGGTAAATAGCATAGCAATTTATTAAAAATAAATAGCCTAAAAGTGCTCAGGGCTTATTAGTAATTGCTTACAGGTCTTTCTAAAGGTAAAGTAACTTATAGATCTATATAAAAATCAATATAAGTGAATAAAAAAAGTTAGATTTAAGAAGCTACTAGAATAAGTGGATTTTTAAAAAGGCATTTCAGAGTTCAAAGCCTATAATCATAGAATAGAGCAAAAATACAATGAAAAATATGCTTTTTTGATTACTTAATCATCAATTTGTTATTCTCTTCTAGTAAAAACGAGTATTCATTCTAGTATTTGAAACAAGTAATTTGTGTAATAAAATTCAATTAAATTTGTCATGTTCGGAAGAACAGAAATGCTGGGAGATAATGTAATATATTTGGGGAGTAAAATGCATAAAAATGATTCTGGACTTAAAATAGCAAATATAAAAAGAAAGGGAATACAACCATATAATCATAAACCACAAACAATACAGGAAGTAGGATATGGGTTATATTGGAAACACTTCCATGGAATTTAAAACTACACTGCATGACTTTGTGAAATTATTAAGGAAGTAGAAATATAATATAAATGCCTTTCAGCTATGATCATGGTTAAGCAAGATTCAAAGTTAACATTTTCTAAAGACTACAAGTTATCATAACTCTTGTTGGCTGCTATTCGTCTAAAAATATACAGAATTTTCAAGACTATGAAACATATTCTAAAAAAATAAAATGAATGCAAAAGATCCAAAGTATTGGCACTATGTTGTTCATATCAAATTTTAAATACTAAGCAATAAATTACAGCATGTTTAAAAATGTGTCTATGAGTCAGTAGGCAAGAGTGATTTTCCAAGATGCCTTTTTTGTTTCAGTTAAAATTAAAATCCATGCTGTCTAATCCTTGGAGTCAATTTGTAATTAAGGGGATTTGATGAGAGACCAGGCACTGAATTAATGATAAAATTTAATATCTGTTTTAATGCATCAACATAACAGAAAAACTAACCAACACTGAACAACACAATAAAGTCATTTTGTTACAGAGGAAAGACTGTAGCCATGTCAGATTGCGAATGTTAGTTGTTTTTTTTAAAGTAAGTGACAAGTTAAAGTTGTGTAGATGTACTGCTAAGAAGTGTGTATCTGAAAATTAACACTCATGTCAAAAATACTAATAGAACAAGGATTTTTGTCCAAACTACACTGGCAAATGCACTTAGTTTTACATAATTCTGATGACGAACTCAACTATTTTCCATGTTATGTCTCAAGCTAGAACCTTGTTTATTTAGTAACTAACGTAAATTGTGTTTGGCAAGCTAACATTTGTTTTCTAAACTATATTTTTAGTTTAGAAAAAACATAATTTCTCTTCAAATCCATCAAATTAAATTCTATCGTATTTTAAGCAACCATTTGGATCACTGTATTAGACTTTTCACAGCATTACTATACTGTAACTCATAAGACAATTTGGTATATCACATTTTCCAATTCACTTTTGGGTACAACTTTATATAAAATTTGGTAACTGAAAACAGCTAAAACTGAAGGAGAACTTTTCATGACCATAATTCTCCATGTAGACGCATCAATCGTACTCATAAAATAATACAAAAGCACATACATAAAAAAGCCTAACATGAGTCAGGCCTCCAAAATACTGACAGCAGCTCAATATAGAAGCCAAGTCGAATTAAGTGGAACTAAAATAAAAAAGCACAGTTGATTATTTTTAAAAACAAAACAAAAGATAGGCTGAAATGAAAGAAAATATATATATTTTTGTCCTATTTAACTCTCCAAACACAAACTCCATAATAGACATGTTTTCAAATTCAGAGTAAGAGTGAGATCCGAATCCGGTAGGCTGAGATTGATTACTGTCAAAACACTCTTTACATGCCTCTTCAGAGAGAAACTGACCTGTACCTATTACCTATAACAACCAAATGACTGGATCTACTAGCTACTGCTTTAAAGGTATCTAGGGCATTGCTCTCAAAGATGCACCTGCCCTTCTACATCTTCTTGGCCACTGTATTACAAAAGCCTACATAGGTCCAGAAAAACAAGGAAGAGATAAAAGGGCAACAGATGAGGAGGAAGCTAGCAATGAAGGAACCGTTGCTATGGGAGGAGGTTAGGACGGCCTGGAAGGAAATGCTGGGACACTGACAGCACCTCACACACTGCACTCCTTTTCAAGTCAGTGCTTATTGCTTAGAAAGATGACTTCATTCTCCCACTTGGATTGCTCGCCATAGTCAAGAGTCCTAGGGCCAAACTGAAGAGAGCATGCGTAAGTGTCCGGTGGGCATGGGAAGTAGGGCAACAGGTTTAGGCCATACAAGGCATTTCAGGTGGAGGAACCACCACATCCAAAGACCAGGTGATACAAAGACTGGAAGAAGGTCCCAGGGTATCCAAAGCCACTTCAAGTAATGATAAGTCTGACTGGTGTATTCCAATTCAAACTCGTACTGAAAGTTTTTCTTTACTCAAGTATTCATGAAAACTTTTTCAGCGTATTACAAAATGCACGAAACAGAGAAATGTGCCATGCAACATCATTATTTATCAAGATAAAATATTAAATTTATAAAATACAGACCATGAAATTGAAAATTAGAAAGAGTCATTAGTAACCAATGTTAAATCAATCTAAAATGCAAGAATTGCAAGTACTACATTTGTGTTTGCCACTGATAATCTCCACAGCAGTTCCTCACAGGAATTCGGTATTGTGTTCATGGCAGAGGTTACAGGTCACAGTTGTTTCATCTGTATTTCATCAGTATGTGTCTTGATGCACCTCCATGGACTATAATGATCTGGGTATACCTGGTTCTGTAGTCCACAGAGCCGTCCTTTGATGTAGTGCTTATTTCAGAGAGCTCCTAAGGAATGCTGTTATAGCACTTCCCCATTTGGGATGTAGGTCTGGTTGAGAATCATGCTTGTAAAGATTCTCTCCTGAAAAGGGGGGGCAGGGATCTATCGCTTGGCATGGAAACAATGCTGTTAGGAACCAGAGCAGAGTCTCTCTCCATCTCCCTTGCTCAGAAATTTGTGTTTTCTTCTGTATTCGCACCTTTCTCTACTTTCCCTAACTGGTTATTCAATAATTTCATGTCAGGCATGGCCTATGCTAGCCTACCTGGTCCAAGCCTATGTCATGATCTTTGATTCAACCTTCAAAGCCAACTGGATCATTCTCTTTCAGTTTCCCCACTCCAAATTATTGAAGGAGGAATCTGATTTGCTGATATTTTCAAATCAGGCCACATGAATAAAGGTCACTAGCTAACTTTGGGTTAGACAGCAATGCATTTTTTTCCTTTTTTGTTTGTTTAGTACTGGGAATTAAACCAAAAGACAGTCTACCTTTGAACCTACACCCCCAGACCTGTGATCCACCTGTCTCAGTCTTCCAAGTACTGGGATTATAGGTGTGCGCCACCATGGCTGGCTTGCATTCAATTTCTTAAAGAGAATGGTTGGGGGATGGCTAAATGAATTTGAGTAGGAAACAAAAAATGTTTCTTGCTCCCTCTAGTCTATAAAGTAAATCATAGTGTGACATTCACATTATACTCTAACCTTCTCAGTTTTACTTAATAAACAAGTTCCTTAAAAATAATGTACATTTTCTTGTTTTTAAACTTTGTATTTAAATGGAGTCAAGACTTCTACCACCATCACTGAACTGACAGTGCAGTGCTAAAGCTCCTGCTGCCCCGAGATCCATGTCAAACAGCCCTTCTCATCTTACTTGACTTCCCTATAGCATTTGATCCCATGCACAACCCCTTTGTGAAATTCCATTCAATTCTGAATTATTTCGTAACACAGTCTCTTGGTTATCCTCCTACTTTTCAGACTATTATTTCTCAGTCTCCTTTGTGGAGCACTCATTTTTGTGCATTATTTAAATGTTAGAATCACTGTTATTTCATCTTTTTATTTCTCTCCTAAATCTGATCCCTGAGCATTCCCAAACACTTCAAATATGAATAGAACCTGTGCAAGATTTGCTATCATTCTCTCCCACTTAAAATTATTACCTGACACTATACTTCTCACCATATTGGTCACTTGTCCACTAAATGAGGGCTAGAGTATGCACAAGAGTACTTATCAATGCTTTGCTTGTGAT
This sequence comes from Muscardinus avellanarius, assembly GCF_963383645.1. Lineage (NCBI taxonomy): Eukaryota > Metazoa > Chordata > Mammalia > Rodentia > Gliridae > Muscardinus > Muscardinus avellanarius. The sequence continues at coordinate 42,980,955 of NC_137798.1, read as the reverse complement.
GTTTAAAAGCTGGAGATAATCATAATGTTCTAAAATAGAGAATTGAAAAAATTAAGGTTGTGTATCAAGGCACTGAGATCTACAAAGTCAAAGACCATGCAGGTCTGTATTACTAAGAGAGCTTTATGGCATATTGACACATCGTTCTATTTTAGTTTAAAGTATTTCCATAACAATATTGAGGAAAAAATCCTGAAAACACAGGCTTCAACTGACACATGTGTCTACTTCTGAAACAATCACTGTGGCAAAGGCATCTGATAATCTTTATTGGTCAGGCCTGAGACCACAAAGGTAGGAACTCCAGCCAAATTACACTTGAGGAGAGAGGAAAGTTGCTTTCTTATAGGGGAATCAGGGTTATAGAAATCAGGTGCAAGATAAATTAATTCTAAGCAGCAAATTATTGCTGATCAGCACCACTATACTAGAAAAAGAAAGGAAGAAAGGAGAGAAGAAAGACAAAGGAAAAAAGGAAGGAAGAGATAAGAAAAAGACTGCATTAAGTTCTGAAGCTTTAAGCAATCTAAAGAATATTATACAATAATGGAAAGTATATATGTATGGTCTCAAAAGAAATAATCCTAAACAATGTAAGCTTCATGTTTACATTGTTTTTTTTTGTTGTTGTTCCCCACGTTCCACAGGAACAACACAGAGGGGCACAGGCAATGCTACATACACACAGTGGGTTCGTATCACCTTGGAACAGCTTCAAGTTGAAGGAATCCACATCTTTTGTAATATGCAGCAAGCAAACCTGCCCAACCTTTGCCTCAGAGGGAGATACTATACTGGACAATAAACAAATCTACCTTCACTTTGAAGGAAGATACTACCCAAGGCTACTTTTGAGCTAAATATCCTTTAGAACATAGTTTGGAACAAAGGCTATAGTACCTCTACAAGATATGTAAACAAACACATACACACCAAAAATGGGACGATTTTTTCCTAATATGCTTAGAGGGTCACAACCAGCATTAATTTTTAAACAATTAAATAGAGTTAAAAGTATCCGTGTCATTAAATTAAGTAGTCTTTCCTTGGATTTTGCTTTTAGTCCTATATGTATTTGTGTATTAACTAGATGATGTTAATAAAATATATTTCATGCTGAGATGACTAAAAATACTCTCTGGTCAGTTATAAATATTTATAGTAATATAAATACTGAACACTGAAGTAACTAAAGATGAGAAAGCTAAATTCTCACCTTAATAAAAAGTCAATAATATCTAAAAATGAAAAATCAAGAAATAGCAGAAGCTTTGAAGAATAAAGAACTAAACAAGGGGAAAGTCATGTTGCCCTTGCAGATGGAATCAGGAAACAGAGGAAGTAGATTACATTTTTGTTACAATACTTATAGAATCATTTGATATTTATAATATGTGGTTTAGTAAAAACAATAATTGAAAAATATTTTTGTTTGCTAAATATGGCTAAATTTTTATGCACAAAATATTTTCCATGCAATATTCACAACAGTGTAAAACTATAAGCAACTTATTCAACTTTGAAGGAAACATTTAAATTATGGTGCATCTACACAGGGAAAATTACCTAGCATTTTAAGGGAATATTTATAAAAAACATTTAAGTCTACTTGAGTATGTTTATGCAATATTAACCACAAAAAGATGATATTAAATTACATGTGTGGCATTAATTCAATCAATAGTTACAGTATTTATTTAATGAATAGTAAGTGAGTGACAGGCTTTTTTTTTTTTTTTTTTTTTGTAGGAGATACAGTCATTCAAATTGATAACAGCTACTAGCTGTTCTGCTTGGTCAGTATCTTTGACCTGAAAAGTAAAATATTATTTTTTTGTACTACAGATTGAGCTTGAGCCCAGGGGCATTCTACCTCAAAGCTATACCCCAGCCTTTTTTATTTTATTAAAACAAGGTCTCACCTAAGTTGTTGAGGCTGGCCCCAAGTTTGTTATCCTCTTATCTTAACCTCCAAAGTACTGAGATTATAAGTGTACAACAACATGCCTGACTCAAATATTAATATCATCAGTACAACCAGAAGTGTTCAAAATAAATAAAAATCTTTGACCTCATGAAACATTCACTTCTTCTAGAAAGAGAGACAATACAGATATTAAGATGTTCCTACATACTCAAGTTGTGATAGGAAGCCTCTAACCTGCCCCTAGCTCTTATAGGAGGAGACAAGGAGTCTCCCATAAGATGTCTTTGAGTGCGAGCTGGACCCGCCACCCCCAGTGGTGAGCATCTGGCACAAGCATAGAATGATACCTAAGAGGAACATGATGCTGTGGAACAACGCACAGAGCTCATTCCTACTTCACCACTCTCACCTGCCATTGTGTGTGTGTGCGCGTGTGTGCAGTTCTATGCAATTTTATCACCTGTAAATTGATTAACTACCATGACGAGCAAAATCCAGAACTGTTTCATCACACAAGGATCCCTTGTGCCAGCCCTCTGTAGCCATAACCCTATTGTCTTGGTGTAATTACACCTTTTGACCTAAAAAATCTTAAAAGATAAATTATGTGGTTATCCTACTTATAATACTCATTTGAAATTCACTGATCTTCCCTTAATTCAGAATCTAGGTGGGCCTGAATCCAGACCATCTCATGAATATATATTATTGAGTAAATGAGTGAAATGATGATACAACACTATAAACTTGCATTACTTTCTTAAAACTTAAATGACTTTGAAAGCTATCCATCCTCTTTTGAAGATGTAGAATAATTAGGCAAAGATCACACAGTTGGTTTATGGCAGAGCAAAGATAAGCAAATAAGTTTTTGACAGCTATACAAATGTTCTTCCTATTACCACACATGTATCATAGGCATAATGCGTCATATTTTATAAATGATTGCACATGCATTTTAGTCAATGTAAACAATGTCCCTGACAGGCATGGTTATGCATGCTTGTAATCCCAGTACTTGGGAGGCTGAGACATACAGGAGGATTGAAGGTTTGTGGCCAGCCTCAGCAACTTAGCAAGGCTCTTTGCAAAAACAAACAAACACACAAACAAAAACAAACAAACCCCAGCCATAGCGGTGCATGCTTGTAAGCCCAACATTTGGGAGGCTGAGACCAGAGGATCTCGGTTCACTTAGCAAGGCCCTTTACAACTCAGTGAGACCCTGTTTTAAAAATAAAAAGGGCTAAATAATAGGGCTGGGGGTGTAGCTCAGAGGTACAATGCCCCTGGGTTTCATCCTCAGTAGCCCCCCCCAATAGAAGAATAAAATAAAGCTAAGGGTATATAGCTTTGAGGTAGAATGCCTCTGAATTCCATCCCTAGTATCACACACACACACATACACACACACACACACACACTATCCCTGTTCATATTATCTCACAAATATGGGAGCCAGTACTCACTGCAGTTAACTGGATGCAGCTACTAAATGGGAAATCCAGTATTTTAAAATTTGAAGTCTATCAGCAGAGTTATCTATTAGAAAATACTCCAGAACCATATGCCACAAATGGTAGAAGACTAGTATCATCTGCGCATATAAAAACCAGCACACTAACACAAGCGCTATGGGAAAGGGATTAAGAACTCATCTTAATGCACAATTTCATCTTAAAAAACTATGTTATTATTTGAGATCCAGCGCAATGAATAGTTGCTATTTACTCATTCTCTTAAATGAGCTTATCTGGCAGTGAACTCCACACAGCAAAGGACACAATGAACAAACCAAAGGCTCTTATATCAATATGTTTAAGTCAACAATGAAAAACAGAATGTGCGACACACTGTTCCATTCATGATCTAAGAAATCCTTCTCAAGAGTTATAGTTGGGCACAGGTAGTGATTATTAAGATGATTTGATACCAGAGTAATTTCATGTCATCCGAGTCTTTAACAGAAAAGATAATAAGGATGTTAATGTCCACTAACATAAATTAAAGTTATTTATTAAAAAAAAACTTAGTGGTTGTGTAATAGCACTTAAATAATATGCCAAATTCCAAGTGAATAGCAATACTTTAAAAAACTATGATCCCTTAACCTTAAAAAATTTATGACATAGAAGACACAATAAATTAACTGGTAATGAAGACAGAATTTAAAATAAAGTCCTAACAAAAGCAAAAAACCAGAAGAAATGGAGGAATGTGACAGATTTAGGAAATACCAAGTAGTAGAGATGTTTTGTGTTTAATAAGACAAGAGAGAAACTGTCCCCAAAAGGAAGAAAAGGGGGGAAAGGCCAGAGTGAGAATACAGTGTGGGGCCCAAGACTCCATACTGAGGGAGCCTTGGATTTTACTCCATAGTCACAGGTGACAACCGAGGAGTCTATTTATCTAACCATTAGCTCTCTTGCTCTTGACAGTCACTTTCACTCTGAACTGCTCAAGGCATTGTTCGTCTTGTTCTCGGTGCATTTAAAATGTTACTCCAGGTAGAATGCCCCTGGGTTCCATCCCCAGACCCGCAAAAATAAATAAATAAATAAATAAATAAATAAATAAATAAATAAATAAATAAATATAAATAAATAAAATAAAATGTTACTCGAGGACTGCCACTCCTTTGTAAATAATCTTTCCTAACTGGCTGTTTCAAGTGCGTTATTATTATTTTTAGGTTCAGTGTACTGCAGGGTTTGTTTTTAAATTTATCATGACTGGACGTCTTTTGGTATTCCTAGATCTAAGGTTTCTGTCATTTGATTATTCTGGAAATTGTTTCATTGTGATTTATTTGTATCTTGCCCTTTTCCCATTCCCTATATTTATCTCTTCAGGATCTATGAATAAATCTGTTTTAGATCTTTAAACTCTTATGTCTTTTAACATCTTTTACATTTTTCATTCCTTTATCTGGCTTCAATTTCCATATATGATTCAAATCCATCTTCCAGGGTTCTAACACTTTCTTAAACTGTGTGTAACCTGCTATTCAGTTTATTTGAAGCTTATTTTAGTTTTAATTTCGTAAGCTCTAACTAGATGTTTTGCAAATCCAATCAATTACCTTAGCTAGAGGACTGTTTTCAAGGCTCTCTTATCTTCAAAGCTGCAGAGCACACTTGTTGTATTCTATCACTAATAATTACAGTACCCAAATTATTTGTTGAACTATGATTCTGGTGTCTTTTGTGGTTTTGCTGACTTTTACTAGAAGTACCTCTCCCTCTTAGGCATTTTCAATTTTTTTTTTCTGTTAGCTCTGGGTCTATGAAACTTTATCTCTAGGAATTGTTAGAGACAAATTGTGATGACAATTTACTTTGGTCTGTTCTCTATGAGCCTCTCCAGGGTAGGACCATTCAAATTAAATCCTCAGCTCTCAGAACTAGACCTGTAGCAAAAAGTCCAGCTACCTGTGTGGCACTAAACCTCCCTAAAAGCTGGTGATGAATGACAAATTCCCAGAGAAGATTTCTTTCCCCCCTACAGTCAAGAAAGTCAAGATCCCCTGCTGTCTTACTTTGTGTGAAGGGATTGCCTGTTGTTCACCTGAGTGCTAACAGGAAGGCCATCTAAGATACCAGCTGTAGGAGAGGGTCTTCCATGATATTCCTTTGGTTTTGCATTTTCATTTGTACTTTGGGGCCTTTGCAGATTCCTTTTTTGCTTGCTATCTCAAATGAATAACGTTTTAAAATATTCTTAAAAGATAATGAGACATCCCTTTTCATTGATTTCATCCAGGAGGTTCATTTGAGATATCTCTATGTTCTTTGTCTTCTGAAAATGCAAGATTTAGTGAGGGCTTTAAAATAGAAGAGCATCACCCATGTTTTAGAATAACTGATGACAATGTGACAATTGATCAGAAAGGTGAGAAAATGAGGTTTAAAAAAAATTAAGTATGGTAGTATGATTGATAAGATCATGACCCTGGCAGAATAGAAAAAAAATAAGAATAAAATAGGGGAAAAAAAGAACCGCTGCATAACAGACAGGACTGAATGCTGGATTGCTTTTTGGTCTGTGGGAACTTGAAAGGATTTGAAAGTTGTGTCAATTACTTTAGTCTACATATCTAGGAGGATGGTAGTGCCATTAATTAGTAGAATTAATGGAGCAATATGGTAGTAAATAATAGAAAAAAATAAGAAATTATATAAAATATATGGTTTTATGTTCTCGCACACAAAAATAAATCAGGATACAGGTGCTTAATGCTCTCAGTTGCTCACTGGCAGAGAGGTTCCATGATCAGCAGCTTCTCCTGGCCTCTTCTTCACAACTCAAACAGCTGCTAGAGGTCCAGACAGCAGGTGAGCGTTTGTGTTAATCAGAAGGGAAGGAGTAATGCAGCTAGCTTCATCTACCCTTGTGCCAAGAAAACAGAAACTTCTCCAGAGGCTCTCCTCTTCTTTCCCCGCCCCTGCTATGGACTCTCTTATACCTCACTGGCAAAAAGAAAGGTTGAAAAAGTGTTTAACATTTTCCACTTCGATATCAAAGACATGCAAGGTGACTATGGCTAGAAATAAATGCTGAGTGACACATCAAGAGTGTGTGACTCAGATTCTGACTTCTTCCCAGGAAAAAAAATCTTCCGGAGTCCAATGAAGCATTTAGTTTCAAATTTGCTAAGTAAAGAACCGTTAAGATATCCAAGTGGAAGGGATACAACATTCATTAGGTCATAAATAATGGGTGATGTCATAGAAACAGATGAAATTGAAAAGGGAAAAGACTGCAACTAAAGAAGCATCCTGCTGACAAGGATATGGGCACCAGGAACTCTCAATCATTAGTGCTGGGAATGCAAATGGAAGAGCTATGTTGGAAGACAATTTGGCAGTTTCTTATATAAACTAAACATACTTTTACCATATGACCCAATAACTATACTCCTTGGTATTTATTCAAATAAGCTGAAAATCTTATGTCCACACGAAAGCCTGCACATAGATGTTTACCAAGGCTTTACTCTTAATTGCCAAAACTCGGAAGCAACAAGTCCTTCTGCATATGAATGAATAAATGAACTGGGGTATATTTAAACAATGGAATATTATTTAGTCCTAAAAAGCAATGAGTCATAAAGGCATTAGAATATAAGGGTGCATTTTAAATGTAAGAAGGCAATATAAAACAGTGGTATACTGTATAATCCCAATTATATGACCTTCTAGAAGAGGCCAAGCTACAAAGAGTTGAAAGAACAGTGTTGGCAGGGTCAGGGATGTTGAGTTCAATAATGAATAACTATCACAGGTTTATTAATCCAAAGAGGCCACTTACAGCCTAAGAATGGCTTACATGGAATTATGCTGGAGAACTCCAACTGTAGGAAGTTGAAGACATGTGATAAGAAAGGTAAATTATAAAATTAAAAAGAAAGGTAGTGTGTATAAGCTTTCTTATTACAGCTAATCTAAATTTACCTCTAAAATATTTAACATTTAAAAATGTGCTCTTCAAAAAAAATTTTTTTTTTTCTTAGCCAGGTGTGGTGGCACACGCTTGTAATTCCTGCATTAAGGAGGCTGAGACCAGAGGATTGCAGTTTACAAACAGCCTCAACTAATTAGTGAGGCCCTCTGCAACTTAGTGAGACACTGTTCCAAAATAAAGAATAAAAAATAGGGCAGGGGGTGTAGCTCGAGATTAAATGCCCCTGGGTTCCATCCCCCCCCCCCACACACAAAGTATTTTCTTATTAAGTAGTTAAAATTTATTTTAAAAGAGAATTTTTAGCCGGGCGTGGTGGCGCACGCTTGTAATTCCAGCATTCGGGAGGCTGAGACCTGGAGGATCGCGGTTCGCGGACAGCCTCAGCTACTCAGTGAGGCCCTCTGCAACTCAGTGAGACCCAGTTTCAAAATAAAGAATAAAAACTAGGGTAGGGGGTGTAGCTTGGGGGTCAAATGCCCCTGGGTTCCATCCCCAGACCCGCAAAAAAAAAAAAAAAAAAAAAAAAAAGAGAATTTTTTTTTTGTGTGTGTGTGGTACTGGAGATGGAATCCAGGGGCATTCTACCTCCAAGATCTACCCCCATTCTTATTTTTTATTCCTGATGCTGAAATAGGGTCTCAGTGAACTGCAAAGGGCCTCACTAAGTAGCTGAGGCTGTCCATAAACCGCAATCCTCCAATCTCAGCCTCCCAAATGCTGGGATTACAAGTGTGTGCCACCACGCCCAGCTTGAAAATAAGATTTTTTAAAGAAATTTTCAGAGTGTAAACTGTTATCAGTGTAATTGAGTCCCTCGCCCTGTAGCTACCACTGTGTTTTACTTGTTATTAGGGAAAATTAAAAATATAAAAACAGGATAAAAAGTGCCATGTCTAACAAATACAGCTATTTAATTCCTTGCTACTCCAAACAGTGCTCATCAAGAAAAGTCTAATATTATGCTCTACCATAAAAATGATTTTAAGGACCTTTTCAGTTATTAGAATAAACAGAGACATTATAATTTGAATGACAATAGCTTTGTGCAGTCACTGTGATTATGCTATAATCATTACTTTGGGGAGTTCTACATAATGGATAACCATTAACTTTGAATTTTTTCCTCCCAAACATCTTTTCACATAAAAATGCCACCATTTTTTTAGTTTTGATAGGTGACTTTTCTCAATTCTAGTTTAGTGTATTAGCCTGTGAGAACCATAATATTTCTCTGTAATCTGCAGCAAAAAGCAAATTTAAGACAACTAAATACAAAACAATTCTCTTGGTAGCAGATATTGTCTACTTGTACAACAAAACAATGACGAATCTTTTGTTTCCCATGGACTTTTTTTTTTTTTTTTTTTTGGTGGTACTGGGGTTCCTGGAAGCCCTTCTACCTCCGGGCTCCACTCCCAGACACCTATTTTTACATTTTTATTTGGAAACAGGGTCTCTTAAGCCAGCATAGCTGACTTCGAACCTGCTTGATCCTCCTGTCTCCGCCTCCCAAGCGCGGGGATTACAAGCGTGCGCCACTACGACCGGCTTCCCCATGGACTTTTTTAAGCTGTTAATGAGAATGCGATCACCTTGAGGGTAGAGACCATTACATGTCAGAGGAGCTACATTAGAAACTGGGTAAAGACAGAGTAGAATGGAATGGCACAAGCTTTCTAAGAATATATATAACTAGTGGAATTGAAATAATGTTCTTTTTCATGATTACTAGATTCACAAGAAGCTTGAAATTGTCCTAAAGTATTACTTTACTTTTTTCAGTTATAGTTTAATATATTATCTTACTTTCTCTTTTGTTGTAATAGTCTAAGGACTCCTTCAATTTCCAAACACATTCAAGTAGGCTTCCAGGTATGTCAGTTCTGGAGATAACTAATACTATATAACTCGTTTTAAAAAATATTATAATAAATGTCACTGCAAACAAAAGGCCCAAGATTTAATTTTCTTCTTTTAGTGTGTGGTCACTTTTGACTAACTCTAAAGGTAAAAATATAGAAACAATATGAATATGTACCAAAAGTTATTAATATACCACTACTCATAATTCAGAAAATATGTTGTTTTCATGTACACATACATGAAATAAAATAATGCCATAACAGAAGGGTGCTGTATCTGTGTTTAAAGAAGAGGTTGTTGGCAAACACCACTGCTCACTTCTGCTGAAATGTACACAACTGATATATGCGGCACAGAAAGCTGGCGCCAAGGGCTTGCAACCTTCATTTGCCTGCAGGGAGGAATGGAGATTTACCTTCAGAGCACGTTCTTGATTGTTTTCAGCAGTCAGATGTCTCATGTTGTTTGCTGAAGTCTGGTTCTGCTCTTTCAGATGATGAAGCTCCTGCTCCAGCCGTTTGCACTGCCACAGGGGAAGAATCCCATTAAGTAAAGGAGTTAGAACATTTTTTTTCACCCAGCCATATGAATGAATGTAAATGACACCACTGTATTTTCTAAAAACAAGGGTTATTTTTTGTAGCAAGAATGGCAAGTAAAAGTAATGCCGAATGCAAACAAAATACCATTGTTTATAGAACTCTGATAATTCGATTACAATTTTCCATTCTTGATCTAAATATTTAAGTCATAAAAATACTTATTTTTTTAAAGTTAAGGTCAAACTAGCTTCAAAAATATCTACTGGTTGAATGAAAACATGCTTCTAAAATGCATATTGGATTCTAAATAACTATAACATTATACTCTACGATCAGTTTAAATTTTTATGATAAAATTATCCATGAAAATACACATTGAGATATTTCAGAATTTTAGAAGTCTAAAACATTTGACATAAAAATTACACAGGCAGTATACTGGTGTGATGCAAACTGGGACAGTATGAAAATACATGGACGATAAAAGGAATAAAGTAGTAAGCACAGGTTTCAGAAAGAAGTTAAAACCACTTATTTTATCTATTCTTAAATGAGCATTTTAAAGTAACAACTAATTACACATACTGATTTAATATCTGAACAAAGTTCTCTCTTGATGGTGTGACAAATGGCTACCTACCATGATGAATCAAGATACAGCTATGATCCAAATTGGCATTTTTTGCTATTCTAATATTGATTCTTTCTTGCTCTGACTTCTATAATATTATGCAGTGTACTTCTGAACTTTGGGTAACATACAAAGCCTTTTAAAGAAAAAAGTCTTACCAGAGTCCTGATATTGACTTAGATTACAGAATGTTTATATTCAAATATAAAACTGACCATACACACCTCATGCATACAAAACACAATTGTAAAACTCAAGGAAATCTACAAATAAAGTAACCACAAAATCTACCCATTTCAAATGAATATTATTTTAGAGATAGATTTTCTGAGGCAAAAATCTGTGACTATAACGAAGTACTGACTGATTAAATGGCAAGTCAATTTATATTGCCAAGTCCATTTGATTATGCACTATGCGAGAACTCAATTCACATGCCACATTTTGAAATATCACAAAAAGGCTTTATGATACGTATCATTTAGATTTTATTTGTAAGGAATACATGATTTACACTAAAATTTATCTCTGTTCGTTTTTAGCCCATAACAATTAAAATACTTGGTCACAAACTGAAGACAAAAATCATGAGACACAAAAATGAGTAAGACACTGCCATGTCCCAATCTAGTAAAGACTTCTTCTATCAGAATTTTCCTCTATATTTTCAGTTAATTTTAAGATATAGTTACTAAGAATTATAGTGAAATAACCAAATATGAGCTGTAAGAGTTCAGAGGTAGGGTGCGTAATTCAGACAATGGAGAAACAACGTTCCATGAAGCAGATGGTAGCATGGTTGGGAGTGGTTTGAACACATAACTTTGTAAGATGAAAATGGAGAAAGGAGAATATAAAAAGTATTTGTGTCACTTATAATATTTAGATTAAGCAGAAAAAGAACTGAAGGTGCAAATATCAGGTCTATATATGAAGAAAGTGAATTTGAAATGATCCCAGATAAAGATTTTCCCCATCTGCATGGAGCAACAATGAAAAATCAATTCACTCATTTTTAGTCAAGAAATACATGTTGAATTTTCATTTTTCTTTGAGTTTTTTTTTTTTTGTACTGGGGTTGGAACCCAGGGGATTATACTCCCAGACGTGTTTTATGCTTTATTTGAAAACAGGGTCTCACTAACTTGCTGAGCCTCACTAAGTAGTTGAGGCTGGCTTTGAACTTGTGCGATCCTCCCGTCTCAGCCTCCCAAGCGCTGGATTACAAGTGTGTGCCACCACACCTGGCCTTTCTTTGAGTTTTAAATTTAAAATTGACCTGGGACTCAAATGTTTGAATCAAACAATAATTTTGAAGTGAATAATAATATATATTCACAATATGTTGTATCTTTGATAATTATATCTTATATTACAAATATAACTATATAATAATCATATATGATATATTTTATATATCATATATGTATTATGTGATTTATAATATATAATATATATGTAAATACTCTTGTCAAACACATTTATGAGTTCTATTTAACCATATCTAAAGTTCACTTAGATTTATTCGATCCTATATGATCTATTTATTTGCTTTTATATTTGCAAAATCTAATACCTTCCTCCAGTTGTATATTCATATATAATTTCTTCTGGTTGGTTTTCTTTGTTTTATATTCTTTAATTGTGTAACTTATTTTGAGGTAAATGGAGTCAACTTTTTATTAACTAGCAAGTGCTATACTATATCACTGTCATTTTATGTGATATTCAGAATGCAAAGACATACATACATACATATATATATATATATATATATATATATATATATTTTTTTTTTTTTTTTTTGCAGTACTTGGGATTGAACTTAGGGACATTCTACCTCTGAACTACACCCCAGCTCTATTTTTTATTCTTTATTTTTTATTTTATTATTATTATTTCTTTTGGTGGTACTGGGGATGGAACCCAGGGGCCCTCTACCTCTGGGCTACACTCCCAGACCTATTTTATATTTTATTTGGAAAGAGGGTCTCTTAAGCCAGCTGAGGCTGGCTTCGAACCTGCATGATCCTCCTGTCTCAGCCTCCCAAGCGCAGGGATTACAAGCGTGAGCCACCACACCCGGCTTTTTATTCTTTATTTTGAAACAGAGTCTCACTAAGTTGCAGAGGGCCTCACTAAGAAGCTGAGACTAGCTGCCAGATCCTCCTGGCTCAGCTTCCCAAGTACTGGGATTATAAGCAAGCATCACCATGCTCAGCTAAAGATCCTATTCTTTACATTTCAAAGTTTCTTAACACTCTCATCAATGTGATCTTTATATATAATTAAAAAAAAATTAAGCTGATCATTTAACATGTACAGGAAGAGAAAATACTGTAACAGAAACTGTTGTGACCATCACCAATATTTTTAAATGTAATCGTCGTTTATAATTCTTTTGAATTAAAAAATTTTAAGTGAAATGTGAGGGCCAGGATATAGCTCAGTGGTAAAGCACTTATCTCGCATGTGAAGGCCCTGGGTATAATCCCCAGCACCCCTCCCACACACACACTACATAATCAAGCAAAGAGAAAAATATATAAAAACTATGTAAAACATGTCTTCCCTTGAATCTTACCTTTTTTCCTCCCCCCAAACACCTAACTAAGGTGCACTTCTATTCACCCAATATTTATTAAGCAATGACTCTGTACAAGGGAGTTATAAATGACAGGGGATACAAAATTAGATAAAATAGATAGAAATTCCTACCTTCATGGGGCCCACATTCTAGTTGATAAAAAGAGGCAATAAGCACGATAAATATATGAACATGGAATGATAACGATGAAAATGTTATGAGAAAAAATAGAGATACAGGGACTACCAAAAAAAATAAGAAAATACTTCACAATTTCAAATAGGAAAGATATAATGGAGAAAAACATATGTACGGAAAGACCCTAAGATGATAAAGTAGAAAATCTTGCATATTGGTGTGGGGGGGGGGAAGTGACCAAAACAGAAGAAACAATAAGTGCAAAGGCCCAGAGGAAGAAGTTTGTCTGATACACGTAGGAAACAGCGGAGAGATTTGTTGCAGGAAAGATACAAGCATGGAGAACAGCAGGAGGTGAGACATGGAGAGTCTGTAGTCCTTATGAGGTCAGAGAGTGATGTGGAGAGTTGTTGGAGGATTTCAAATAGAAAAGCAGCATGACTTTTCTTCTATTTACATAGGCTTTGGACAGAACCATCTTTATAAACATTATTCTTCAGCACGTTGAAGATACCCAACAGCAGCCTGGCATCTTCTGTTGCTAATGTGGGGTCACTCTTGGTCTAGAAGAAATTCCTTTGTGGGTTGATATCTTTTCTCAAGGGTTGATCTAACAACGTTTGTAGTATAACTTTGGTGTCTTGCAGCTCAACAAAGACAGGTCTTGAGGTGGATTAATCAGCGTTCTCTTGGAATACCCTTTGCTCCCATTTTGAAACTCATATTGGCCACATTAGATCTAAGACTCATTTTTTTCTTTTATAACTTTCACTCTCTCTTGTTTTCAACTCTCAATGTGAGTGTGAATTCCAAACATCTACTATTAGTGAAGTGAGACTCTTGATTTTGTCCTCAGCTGTGTCTATCCTCTTCTATTAACTTTTTAAAATTTCAATGACTATAGTTTTCCTTTGGCAGCCTTATACTTTTAACTATTCCTGTGGTGGATCATTTTCGTATGTGATGCATAGATTTTTACTGTGTCGTCTTCATCAGTGGCTTATTTATTTATTCATTCATTTACTTGCATTAAACTGTGTATGGAAGACTTGTGAGATTGGTTCACATTTGCTTCTGTTGAGTAACAGAAAGTTACACATCTAGGGCAGTTTCACATGTTAATAGTTTTGGGGTGCAAGTCATGACAGCTAATTAGAAGTCTTTATCTCTGTGTGAAATAGAACTAGCCCATTCACATCTCATAATAATTTTCACCCCCCCCCACTCAGTCGTAGCCAGAGTTTCCTTGTCACTTCTCTGAAGCAACAGGATGTCTATTTTTTCTACATCTACTTTCACTAAAGAAGCAGGCTTTCTATGATCTCGATATATGGGAGAATCTCCACTTAGTTCCTATTTGAAGTGGCCATATATTATTCTAAGGCAATAAAGTGCAAGTTCTAGACCTTGGGATGGTCTTTTATCTCTAGTTAATTAGTATGCTTATGACTAATTAGGTTTCCTTTTTTTTGTGGTACGGGGGATGCAACCCAGGAGTATTCTACCTCTGAACTACACTGCCAACATTATTTTGTGTGTGTGTGTGTGTGGGGGGGGTTACTGGGGTTCCTGGAAGCCCTTCTACCTCCAGGCGACAATCCCAAAGCTTTTTTTTTTTTTTTTGCGGGTCTGGGGATGGAACCCAGGGGCATTCGACCTTTGAGCTACACCCCCTGCCCTATTATTTATTCTTTATTTTGAAACCAGGTCTCACTAAGTTGCAGAGGGCCTCACTAAGTAGCTGAGGCTGTCCGCGAACTGCGATCCTCCGGTCTCAGCCTACCGAATGCTGGGATTACAAGCGTGTGCCACTATGCCCTGCTTCCAAAGCTATTTTTTATATTTTTATTTGAAAACAGGGTCTCTTAAGCCAGCATGGCTGGCTTCGAACCTGCGCGATCCTCCTGTCTCCACCTCCCAAGCGTGGGGATTACAAGCGTGCGCCACCACACCCAGCTTTTATTCTTTATTGTGAAACTGGGTCTGAGTTGCAAAGGGCCTAAGTAGCTGAGGCTGGCCACAAACCCAGGTCCTCCTGTCTCAGCCTCCCAAGTGCTGGGATTACAAGTGTGCACCACCATGCCTAGCTAGGTTTCCTCTTAATTTTTAACTTTTATATCTTTCTATTTCTTTCTGAAGAGAAAGGTACATGTGTACTCTCAGAGGGCGTTATTCTTCAGCCAATTTTTGCATGTAATACTATAAACAGAGAGATAAGTATAATATTAGAATAAAGATGTATTAAACTGAGGTTATTTGCCCATATTGCCTTCTTGTGCTCAGTTTCCATAGCTAAGCAACCTAGGAGGGACAGAGATAAGGTCTGGGGACCACCTAAAGTGCTAAGTGTCCCAATGCACTTTATCTACAGGTGTTTCAAGATCCTCCCCATTTTAATGAATAAAAATAGATTAGTCTAATGTTAGATAATTCTAATGTCAGTGTCCTAAATCTAGTTGCATATGGATTAATTTTCATATGGTTTCCAACAATTTCCATTTGAACTGACGCAACTAGTGATGACAATATACCTTTCCCATTCATATTCTACCCAACATTAATAATTTTCCTAAAAGTTCTAATGAATAAATTAGAAATAGGAATTCTTGCACCTTTCACATTAATTTATTTTAAGTTTTCAAACTGAACCTAAGTACATGCCATCTATTTACAATCACAGCTTCCTTGAAATCTGACATTCTCACCATGGGAGACAAAATATACAGATGTAAGACAGAATAAGTAAAAACTCCTTAGTTCTGAATTTAAAGTAATAGTATAATTTCAAAATGAATTTATTATTTATTTAATGTGTGTCTGTAGCCCGGCGTGGTGGCGCACACTTGTAATCCTAGCATTTGGGAGGCTGAGAGAGGAGGATCGCTGTTTGCAGACAGCCTTGGATACTTAATGAGGCCCTTTGAAACTCAGTGAGACCCTGTTTCAAAAATAAAGAATAAGCTGGGCATGGTGGTG
The DNA here is from genome assembly GCF_963383645.1 of Muscardinus avellanarius. Lineage (NCBI taxonomy): Eukaryota > Metazoa > Chordata > Mammalia > Rodentia > Gliridae > Muscardinus > Muscardinus avellanarius. The sequence continues at coordinate 42,964,828 of NC_137798.1, read as the reverse complement.
CATGCTTATAATCCCAGCATTTGGGAGGCAGAGACCGGAGGATCACGGTTTGAGGACAGCCTCAGCTACTTGGCAAGGACCTTCACAACTCCGTGAGACCCTGTTTCAAAACAGTAAAAAGACTAAAAAATAGGGATAGAGGAGTAGCTCAAAGGTAGAATGCCCCTGGGTTTCATCCCTGGTACCTCAAAAAAAGGAGGAGGAGGAGGAGGAAGAGGAGGAGGAGAAGGAGGAGGAGGAGGAGAAGAAGAAACACTACCCTGAAGGGTTCCATCCCCAGTACTGCCCCCCCAAAAAAGTGTGTTTGTGTGTTTATTTGCTAGTTTTGCCACTGAAAAAAAGATACAAGTGCTGGGTATGGTGCCACCGGCTGGTAGTCCCAGTAATTGGGATCACAGCCAACAGCAGCAATTTAGTGAGTCCCTCTGCAACTTAGTGAGACCCCTTTTCAAATTCAAATAGAAAAAATAAAATGAAATAGGGCTAGAGATATATCTTAGAAGCAGAACACAGTTGGGTTCAATTCCCAGCAACACAAATACACACACACAAAACAAACAATAAAAAGCCCAGTAGCAATGAGAAACCCTAGCACCTGGACTTATGAGACTCAAAAACTGCTTTTACTAAAAATAAAGGACTCTATGGGTATATTACGGTTGATTCTAGATCTGGGGTAAGAACTGTACAATGACCCAGGAACTTCTGGTCACAAGAGACAACAACAGATTATCAAAGGGACTCAAAAAAGACTCAGGTGGCAAACTGAAAATGCTCTCCACTATCTGGAGAAGACAATCTGAGTTATCAACGAAGACAGTAAGTGCAATATATTAAAACATATAAAATATACTTAAATTTAAGTTTATAATAAAAAAAGGTTTTTGTAAACTGTCATTATTGGAAATTACTACTAAACACTTGAGGTGTTCCTTTCTTATATAAACTTTACCACAGGATAGCTTAAAGAATAGATAAAGTAACTCTCTTTATGCATGTATTCTACCTAACAAAGAAAATGGGAATGTTAGAATATCACAATTTTGAGTGGACTTCCAGGAAGATGACGACCCAGAAAAGCAGGGCTTAAGAGCCCCACTAACAACCAATCTCTATTACCACAAAATCAGTGCCTTTCATAGCCAGAAAACACCATCACCAGAGAAACAAAAAATCACCAGCCCCAGAGAGGAGGGGGTCTCATAACAGAGCTCAGAGCCACAGAGGAGATACGTCAGCCTCACGGCCGAGAAAGCAGCAGAAATGCCTTACTGCCAGCGGCAGCGGTGAGCTCAACAGCCCACCAGGCTCCAGAGAGGAGTGGCGGACAGCAAGCCGAGGTGAGCCGCTGCGGAACAGCCCGGCGGGATTCGGCAGATTTCTCGGCACAGGAAGCATCTAAAGCTCCCAGTGGCTGGGCTCAGCACACCCTGCAGGGACTCAGAGCGCAGCTCAAAACCAGAGAAAAATACGCCAGCCTCACGGCCAAGAGCATGGCAGCGGCGCCATATTGCCACCAGCGGCAGCAGCAGCGAATTCACCGAGTCCACAACAGCTCCATCTGCGTATTCAACAACAGTGAGTCAAATTGCGGGCTCCAGAGGAGAAATCCCAGTACTGACTCCCAGGGACTTGACCCAGTGGGGGAGTGGCAGTGGCAGAGATATCACACCATAGAAGAACACACAACCTGGCACCCCCCCCCCATAGTCTAAAGCAGCCTCTATTGACTCCCTGGGTCTGAGACTTTGCGATACAACCCAGTAAAGGAGTAGTGGTGACTGAGATACCACAGACTCGAGATCCAGAGCACCTTAAGTGAAGTCGTAGTGACCCAAGGGAAGAACCCAGAGAAGGCACAAACTCCCGAAATCATGGGAAAGAGGAATAACAATGGAGCAATGAATGCCCACAATCCCACAACATCAGAACCCGATAAAATAGAAATTCAGAGATTTCTAGAAGATCAAATCAGGAAAATAACTGTAGAAATAATAGAGGTGCTTCGAAAAGAATTCAGAGAGAGCCAAAAAGAGATAAAGGATGCAATTAATGAAGTAAAGGCCTCAATTCAAAGTACAAACAACCGATTAGACCACATGGAGAATAGAATCTCGCTCTTAGAAGATGAGCAATCCAAAAATGAATGCATAGTTTCTAATCTAGAAAAAAATATCCAACAGCAGGAATCTGACATTGAAGAAATATGGGCCCATTTTAAGAGAGCTAACCTAAGAATAATTGGAATAGAGGAGGGAAAAGAAGGTGAAACCAAAGGGATCAACAATATCTTCAAGGAAGTCATAGCAGAAAATTTTGCAAACATAGAGCAAGAGGTCGATACACAGGTCCAGGAAACTTATAGAACTCCCTTTAGACAGGATCAGAGAAGAGGATCCCCACGCCACATAATTATCTTTGGATATACAATATTTTATTTTTTAGGGAGTTTGTATACCCTTCTGTTGCCTGTGCCATTGAAATCATATTCAAGAAATCACTGCCAATTTCAATGTTGTGAGGTTTTATGACCCAGATTTTCTTCTAAAAGTCTATAGTCTTAAGATTTATATTTAGGTCTTTTATCTATTTTGAGTTAATATTTGTATATGGGATTAGGTAAGGGTCCAATTTTATTCTTTTTCATGTAATTATTATTTTTCAACAATATTTAGTTAAAAGATTATTATTTCCTCCACCAAATGTTCATGGAAACCTTGTCAAAAATAATTTGACAATATATGGAAGAATGTATCTCTAGGCTTTCATTTAACTCCAATGGTTTATATATCTGCCTTTAGAACAGTACTACACGGTTTCAATTATTGTAGCTTTATATGGTTTGAAATTAGAAAATATATATCTTCTAGCTTTGTTCTTTTTCGATATCGTTTTGGGTCTAGAGTCCATATTCCATATTAGGATAGATTTTTTCTGAAAAATATATAAACATATAATAGTTTCACCTAAAAAAAAAAAGAAAAAAATATTCTCTGGTAAGAAAGAAAGCAAAAAGAAATACTGAAATGTTATCTTTAAGTCATCAAAAGCTTGGTATCAGACAAATGAAACTTATGTGAGATTATCATTTTTAATTTTGGATAAATTGCTATAATACTAGACGTCAACCACTAAGCCAAGCATGGGAAGGAGGGATGGGGAGGGAATGGGGTGGGGATCGGGTGGGGGCTGACTGGGTGATGTGTGCATGTATGTCTACAAAAGTTTTTTATATCCCACTATGATGTATGAATACGGTACACCAATAAAAAATTAAAATAAAATAAAAACAAAAAAACCAATTTTGAAATAATATATTAACAGATCAAGGCATTGTGGTCTGTTAACAATATAGAAAAAAAAATCTATGATGTGTTTCCAAATGTAAAGAAAAAGCAAACAATGGCTACCACTTACTTTTTGCTAATTAAAGGAAATCTAAATCTGATAAAAATCTTTAGATCAACTGCCATATTGAAATTAAAACAGGAGAGAAAAGAGGAACATGAGATACAATGAAAAAAACTGGAAGGCCTGGTGTGGTGCACACACTTGTAATCCCAGTATTTGGGAAGCAAGAATAGAAGTATAGTACGTTCTAGGCCAGCCTCAGAAACTGTGTGAGACCCTTACCAACTTAGTAACACTCCGTATCAAAGTTAAAAAAAATAGGGCTGGGGTGTAACTCAGAAATTGAATGCCTCCTGGGTTCAATGCCCAGTAACAACACACAAACACAACACACACACACACACACACACACACACACACACACACACTGGACAAGTACTAGAAATCCTACTCTGTGTGTTTAAAAAGTAAACTCTAAGAGAGAAAAAACAAAATGGGAATCTACTATAAATTAAAAATTAATTCCATCTGAATAAAAGAAGAATAAAGAAATCTGCAAGATTTCTCAAGCATGGTAAAAAAAATAAAGTCAATTCAGTCACTTGTAATACATGATTCTTATTTAGATGTAGCTTCATAACAAAGGTAAAATTATGGTATTTATGAAGTCACTAGAATTTGAATATTAGACTGTACGTTTTTTAACATAAAATTATTGTTATAGTTTTGGGTTGAAGATACTGTGGTTATATTTTAAACAGGAATTCATGTATTTCATAGATACACCAAAGTCACAGAGAAAAAAAGATATTGTGTATGCCATTTCCTTTAAATAGTAGCAGAAGTAAACTTATGAGGGACATAGAATTTTTAAAAGATGCACAATTGTAGCAGGATGAAAATATTACAGGGATTCAAAATACTAGCTGTCTTAACTCACTGACAGAAGAGAAGATCAACAGGTTGGGGGGTACTAACTCTACAAGGCAAGTAAATTTAACATTTAAACACAGAAGTCATGCCCAAAGTGCACAAAATGAATGTGGCTGGTGTTTACTAGAAGATCTAAAATTTCCTTTATTGATCATTGTAAATTGTGAAGAATTAGATCAAGTGGATAGCACACTGCTGTGATTCTGTCTTATTTTATGTTTTCTTTACTTTAAAAAAGATTGACATGCTGCCGGGCGTGGTGGCACACGCTTGTAATCCCTGTGCTTGGGAGGCAGAGACAGGAGGATGGCGCAGGTTTGAAGGCAGCCGCGCGTGCTGGCTTAGGAGACCCTGTTTCCAAATAAAAATGTAAAAATAGGTCTGGGAGTGTAGCCCGGAGGTAGAAGGACTTCAAGGAACCCCAGTACCACCTAAATAAAAAAAAAGATTGACATGGTTTCAGTTCCTAACAGAGTTCTACAATATTGCCTACATACTTAACAGCTGTTGTTGTTTCTCTTCTGTACAACCCTTTTGGTCACAAACTGTCATGATCACATTAAAAATCAAACATCTTCCCACTTGGACGCTATATAACTCTTTCCTTTGCAGACAAAAATAATATCAGACTCTTCCAGTTAAAACAGAAAGTAAACTTTGGTGTCAATGTGAATGATGTACTTTGAACTGCAGATGTTTAAAAATACTTAGGATTGAACAAATAAGTTTTTATTCCTTTTCACTTAAAAGAATTGTTAAAAAAACTATATCTTATATTTAAAGATAATCATCACAATACTTTTCTGACATTAGAATAACTTAGAAGAGTTTTAACTTTGAAAAGATAGGTGGTTTCTTTAAACCCTGGCAAAATATCAACAACTTGGTTTTAATGAATACTTACATAATGGTGAGCAGTTTCCAAGTAACGAAGATCAAATAAGCAAAACAATAACTATGTTGGTCTCTGAAACCACATATGTAGAGTTTTTATAAATGCATACATGAATATAAATGTGCATAATTATATATAACATATCTAAGCTATTCAATAAATATTTGTTGAGCACCCAAAAGGGAATATGCCACTGGCAACATGCCAGATAAGGAAATGTTTCTACATATATATTTGTGTATGTAAACACATACACACACACATATATATATAAATATATATAAATATATATACATTCAAAAGTACTACATGAAAGTAAATAACAAGGAATTTAGTAATAAATATAGTAATTTATGTTTATAGATTAAACTATTAAATTATTATGGAAAGATTGACAAACCATTATGAATTGCAAAGTGAAAGGTTAGTATTCACAAAAATTATTAAAGGTATCAAGATATGTACAAGTATTTATTTGCTATGCTATTAAAATATAATTTCCGTTATACTATTTAAATTTACTATGCTAGCTGTATTCATCAAAAGTTATTCCTTTTTAAAAATGTGATTTGCACCTATTTCCCCTGGTCCCGTTGCTTTGCTCTGTCCTCACTCTCATACCTTTGATCCAACCTCCAAATTTCTCATTGTTGGCAAGTGTCATGTTCCCACCTCTATTCCAGTAGTTCCCAGTACAATCTGCCAACAAAATTACCAGGGTAATTTTTTTTTAAATGTGTGTGTGTAGCCGGGCATGGTGGCACACGCTTGTAATCCCAGCATTAGAGAGGCTGAAACCGAAGAATCACAGTTCGCGGATAGCCTCAGCTATTTAGCAAGGCCCTCTGCAACTTAGTGAGACCCTGTTCCAAAATAAAGAGTTTAAAAAAAAAAAAATAGGGCAGGGCCTGTAGCTCAGAGGTCGATTACCCCTGGATTCCATCCCAGACCCGCAAAAAAAAAAAAAAAGGAAAAATATTTGTGTGTTTAATAAAGGCTTTTAGGCTACACTTCAGTGGTAATAGAAATTCCAGAGAGTTACATATAAAATAAAGGTCAGGTTGTTCCATACTAACTCACCTTTACACTGCTTACAGACTTGAAACTAGGTTTAAAATATAGATATTAGTATATATTAACTATACAAAATAATGGATTTCACCATGAGAGCTTCATACATGCATACAACACACTTGCTCACATTCACCCTGCCCATTTCCCATTTCCCCGCGCCCTTTGCTTGGCCTTGGTCTTCCTCCCTTCCCCGTATCATACCCTTTACTTTGGTGTCCTCCTTTTGTTTCCCCATAGATTCCACATCTAACAAAAAACATATGGCACTTGTTTTTCTGAGCTTGGCTTATTTTGCTGAACATGATGCTCTCCTGTTCCATTTATTTTTTCCATAAATGTCAGGATTTCATTCTTTATGGCTGAGTAAAATTTTACTATGTATAATATATATATATAGACATTTTAGTTATCCATTCATCTGCTGATGGGCATCTAGGCTGATTCCATAATTTGGCTACTGTGAATTGTGAATAGTGCTCTTTTAAGCATGAGTGTGCAGATATCTTTTTGTATGTTGACTTTAATTCCTTCCCATATATCCTAAGAAATGGTGGAGTTGGATTTACAATAGCTCTACTTTTAGTTTTCTGAAGGACTTCCATACTGTAAAAATGTAGTTTTGAAGATGACAGTGGCATTTGATGAACTGGACTTATTTCATACTTTGACATTTTCACCAAATATACACTTGGTTTTAGGGGAGACATGCTTAACTCTCCAGACTTCCTAAAATATGAACACTCCTTCCTACTTTCATGACTGTGCACAGGTTTTATGTCTATCTGACTTGCTCACATGGCGCCTGACCCCATCTTCCACTGGGTGCTCCTCTGAGGAATACCATCCCCTCCTTGCTTCTCTGCAGATTCTGACATGTTCTCATGGCAACCATCAGCTTCATTTTCTCCCTCCATCTACCATCCCTCGGCCCAACACAGAACTTGATTTACTGAAACTATCTACTAAGTGCCTGTTTGTTGTTGTTATTATTTGTGGTACTAGGGATAGAACCCAGGGGCAGTTTATCTCTAAGCTACATCACCAGCCCTTTATATTTTCTTATTTTGAAGCAGGGTTTTGCTAACTTACGCTGGCTTCAAACCTTCAATGCTCCTAGCTGAGCCTCCAAAGTACTAGGATTGCAGGCATGCACTACTGTGCTTGGCTTCCACATGTTTATCAAGTGATAGTGTCAGTTTCTTTTAAAAAGTTTATTTTTAGTATTAATTTCATTCTAAAATTAATTTACTTTGTATTCTAAACACTGGTGTGTTTGCCGGGCGTGGTGGCGCTCGCTTGTAATCCCTGCACTTGGGAGGCAGAGACAGGAGGATCGCGCAGGTTCGAAGCCAGCCGCGCTGGCTTAAAAAGAGACCCTGTTTCCAAATAAAAATATAAAATAGGTCTGGGAGTGTAGCCCGGAGGTAGAAGGGCTTCCAGGAACCCCAGTACCACCAAACAAAACAAAACAAAACAAAACAAAACAACACAAAACAACACACTAGTATGTTTACTCAGCAAATTTCCATGTACAGATGTTGCACTTGTACATCTGCAATGTCAGCTGGGTCTCTTCCTGAATTTTTTTTTCCAGTTCACTCATTATGATCATCTTTCACTATGAATCTCCTGAACATGAAGGGGGATGTGGTAGCAAATACACCAAGTGATACGTGCATACATGGTTATATCACTTTCAATCTCACTATGATGTATAATTACAGTGCAACCTTAATGTATATTTCTAAAACTATTACATAATGAAGTATCTTAGGATTTGTTTCTACTGACTTTTTTTCTAGGTCATATTTTCCTGCTTCACATGCCTAATACTATTTTTAGCTATATGTTATGTATTGTGGATAATCCATCATAAGGTTGTTTCCTTAAAAGAACGCAGACTTTTTCCTGTGGCAGTTAATTTATTGCTGGATTTCTTTGGGTCGCTCAGACTTAGTTTTGTACTTTATTTGGGCACATCTATTCCCAGTTTGAATATGGTCCTAGAGGCTAGCCCTTACTATTAGAAATATGAGGAACCCAACATATATCAGATGTATATTCCATTTTTGCCATTTAAATGCAACTAACACCTCTCTGTGCCCATGAGCTAGCACAAATTAACTTCCTGCTTCTTTATTCAACACATCCCTTTCTGGTCTCTCCTCCCTCGCATCTTAATTTTCTGGTTGTGTATTCTAACTGGCTCCCGTATTCTGATGGTTAAAGGAAAGAAACAGTAGGATGAGAAGTTCAAGGGAGAAATCTAAGCAGGTTGCAAAAAATCAACAGATTCAAAAAAAAAAAAAGCTACCTGTTCCTTAATTTTAGTAGTATCTGATGTTCTGGGAATGGCCCTTTCATCATTTCACAGTTCCTCAGTATCTCAACTTCCTCATATAACCAGCAGGTCTAACAAGAAGCAAAGGGCAAGCCAAACATCTAGGCTACTATATCACACATTTAATATGTTAGTTATTAATTACACTAAAAATTATATGGATTCATAACTGTACTTACGATTCAAGTTAAATTAAGAAATGTTTTCCTATAATTAAATAACCGAGTTGGTAGTTTTTAGTTTTTAGATGTTTAGGATTGTTACTTAAAATTTCTTTGGTGTCTAACTAAAAGCTACAATTCACTAAAACACTCTTTTTTGGGGTGTGTGTATATATATAGTACTAGGAATTGAACCCAAGGGCATTCTAACTCTGAGCTATACCTACATTCCTATTCAATTTTTTATTTTGAAACGGGTCTTACCAAGTTGCTGAGGGCCTTGCTAAGTTCTCAAAGTTCTCATGGCTAAGTTCTGCCATGCCCTGCTACACTTCCTCTTTAAATCCAGTAATAAAAGTAAAAATTCTAAAGCTAGTCTGAAATTTTGTTCTGATATAAATTATATCAAAAAGTACTGAATTTCCATGGTTTGATATTAATGAGAAGGTAATTAAATGTAGAACAATAAAACTAAAGTGATTAAAATAAATATAATTATAATAAAATTATCACATAAATGAGGTCTGATCTAGCTTATTTATTTTCTATAATCTCCTCAGTGCTGCAAAGGCATTTATTTCTAAGATGATGACTACTTCCCTGGCTAATCCAACTACTAGGATGTGGTGGTTTGATCCTTTTTGTACAGTTATAACCTTGTAATGCTGAACTCTATAGTTAGCTGATGGTCAGGGAAACAAAATTCAGTAAATAATACCACTGTAATGAGTTGGTTCTTAAGTAAACTTCAATGGATTTTCTCAAAATCCATAAACAAACAACAGTATAACCTAAACGTTAGGTTGGCAGTTATTGCGCAAAAGGACAGAGACGCTTCTTATACTATTTTAAAACACAAAGCAGAGTTCAGGAAATAGTATTAGTGCTAACTGGATGATAGCCACCGCTTAATAGTTTATTAAGCTCTCTTTCAGTTATTGCATTCCTGGAATCACACATGCTTCCTCCTGGTTTGCAAACTTTATTTGTTTGCCATTATAAATGTTGTAATCTCAATAGACCTGTCAATTACTTAAATGCTCCTTCTTAATTTTCTTGTTGTATAATGTGTTGCTCCAAACACTGTTAAATACAGAAGCCACTCTAATGTCAAAGATTAGAACAGGAGGAAAACTAAAAATATCTTTACAACAAATTAAAGCATACGAAGTTGAATATTTTTAAGAGATAAGGCTCAAATTAAGTTTGAATTTGTTAGTATGATAACTAGCATTCTCCACAGGAAACTCGTAAATGTTTGTGAACTGATTAACAACTACAACAAAAGCTTTGGGAAGTTGGGACAACTCTCAAGACATGTCCTAGTTTCTCGATCATTTACTTATGCATTTTTAAAAATATTCCTTAATTATTTTATTGATATACTTAACGCAGGGCCAAGAACATCATCCAAACCGTTGAGCAGTGACCAACTTAAGAACGATCACAGTGGAAGAGCCCATCACTCAACCAACTATAGTCAAATCGTTTCTTGAAACTATAATTTTCCTGTACCTAGATTTTTCACTTATCTACCCACCCTGTACTTTTGTTAACTGGGGCCTTTGGAAATATTTTTATATTGCCAAAATAATTCCATATGTTCTTAAGCTTAACTCCTTCATTTCTTCAACCAAATAAAATCTTACACTTCTCTCTGAACCCTTTCTAGTAGAATGTGCTCCTCGTTCATGTGCTATTATTCCAGAGACAGGAAAAAAGGGACTTGCACTTCCTGGTTCCCAACTGCCATTTCTAGTTTACAAAACCTTCATTAAACGGGGCTTCATTTTTGAAGTCTCTGCTTCAAAAAGAGCTGTTTCATTTAGAGCAATGGTCCTTAAAGTGAGACAATGGGACTAGCACTGCTCTGAAACCACTCATTACTACAATGATGCTATTACTAAATTTAGGGCAAATAAGTGAACATTTTAGAGAAATGTAACAACAATTTTACAGTTATTGAACTCAATAATTAAAAATCTGCTTATATTTTTATGTCATTATTAATTCACATTTTAGTAGTTCAATTTTATTTTGTTATAAAAGTAGTAGTCCATAACACTTTGGAAAAAAATTTAAAAATGGTCCTTCACCAGGGAGAGTTAACAGAGTCACTGATTTGGATCACTTGCTTCTCAACGGGGCTACTGTGATCTACTGATAAGCAATGTTACTTTCCCACATTGTTAAAAAAATCTGCTAATATTCTAGACTAAAGCAATGGTCATCTATACAACATTATAGCCTCATGATTTCTTGACTCATTTATTCTAACAAAGTTAACCTTTCAAACAATGTCCATGGCCAGTGTCTTACTATCAGGTCTCTAATTCTTAACTATGAAACTCTTACTTTTGGATTACAATCTTCCCTTCCCTTTTTTTTTTTTTTTAATTTTTGGTACTGGAGACTGAATCCAGGGACATTCTACTTCTGAACTACACCCCCAGCCCTACTTTATTTCGAAACGGGGTCTCATTAAGTTGCTTCAGGCCTTGCTGTGATGTCCATGCTGACTTCAAACCTGCAATCCTCCTGTCTGGGCCTCCCAAGTATTGGGATTACACAGATGTACCACCATATCCTGCATACAAAGCTCTATTCTTTTACCTTCTTACTAAAACAACTCTTTAAAAAGAGCACAATCTTCATGAATAGTTAATATTCCGTGTGTCTGTTTTAGATAATTTGTTCATTATTCCAATACCATTAAGGCATCTTCAATTTCCCTGCACAAGAGACCTTTCTAATCTTCAATCTAGTGTAAATACAATCTAAGAGAAAGTAAAACTCTATTGTCCTCACTTTTGCTATCAACTACAATTTACTTGAACTACTATTTCCAGCTTCATGTTGACCCTCCTTTCCTGTTTTTACCCAGAGTTCTTTCTTACACTCCACAGAAGTTTGGCTCACCTCAAAATTAAAAATCCAACCTTCTATTTCTTAATCTTTACGATAAGTGTATCAAATGACAAAGGAAGAGTTTTAAACACAAACTTTCTCTGCCTTTCATCTTCACACACTTCTAAATAAATCCTGGAAGTCCTTCTACCTCCGGGCTACACTCCCAGGCCTATTTTTTATATATATATTTTTTATTTGGAAACAGGGTCTCTTATGCCAGCACGGCTGGCTTCAAACCTGTGCGATCCTCCTGTCTCTGCCTCCAAAAAGCGGGGATTATAAGCGTGTGCCACCACGCCCGGCGCTTGAGAAGAACAATTTAGAAGAGGAATGATTTATTTTTGCTCATGGTTTCAGAACAGCTGGTGGCTGGCTGGTCCCAGAGCAGAAGCACCACAGTGGCCAGCTGTGTGGAGCCTGGCTGGTGTATGTGGAGCCTGGCTGGTGTATGTGGAGCCTGGCCAGCTGTGTGGAGCCTGGCTCATGAGCACACTGGACATGATGGGAGGCATGGAGGTTATACAGTACAGACTCCTATTCGCCAAGGTCATGCTGGTTAGAGCCAATGCTGAGCACTAAGTCAGCCAGGAGCAGAGACCAGCTCTGAGTCAACAACAAACAGGATAATTATGGCAGGCCATTGGACCATTTCCATTATGGAAGGGGTAATAGTCTGTTCTTACAGGTATAGACACTTCCTCTGGATATGGGTTTGCCTTCCCTGTGCACAATGCTTCTACCAAGACAACTGTCTATGATGAATTCACAGAAAGCATTGCCCACAACCATGGTGTTTCATACAGCATTGCTTCTCACCGGGGAGCTCCTTCACTGCAAATGATGCATGACAATGAGGCCATGCTCAAGGAATTCACTAATCTCATCATGTTCCCATCATCCTGAGTGCTTATAGCTCCTTAAGTCACCAAGTCAACAGATAAGGTTACTGTTCCAGCTACAGTGATTGATCCTTAAGACACAGTTAACCTGGGTCGCTTCTATACAATGGAGGTTAGGAGGAATGTACTGGTATACAAAATATCCCCTGGGGCATCTTATATGTTATCTACTAATATGTATTTATATCTAGTATTAATATGCATTTATATCTTCCTTATCTCTTAAAATAATGATAAAATAAAGATATTCATAAAAATGAGAACTGAATTAAAATGTTCATTTGAAGGAAAAGAAAGGAAGAAAAAGAGAAAGACAAGAAGGAAGAAGAAAAAGAATAGGAGAAAGGCAAAAAAGAAAGGGCAAGGTAGGGAGAAGAAAAAATGAAAAGAAAGAAAATGTGGTTAGAAGACAGTCAAGTAAAATAATAGAAAACAAAAATTCATTCCTACATGAAGAAATAAAATGTGCTTAGAAAGGCAAATTTGTGAATAAACACAAGAGTATATTCATACTTCTCATAATTTCATTGAAAGATATTTATAATTTGAAAGAAAGATGTTAAATATGTCAACATGTCAAAAAGATGAGAGAAAATGAAATTTTGCTCTTTAAAGAGTCTTATAATTTAGATCATGAAATACATTAATACTAAGAAAATGATGAAAACTTAAATAAATGGAAACATGTAATCATTGACTGAAAAGCTAAAAATTAAGATGGCTATCTTCCTCCATGTAGATGATCTATAGATTCAAAACATCCCAATTATAATCTCACCAGAATTTTTATAGGAATTGAAATTTTTATTTTAATTTGTGTTAGTTTTTTTAGATATACTTTTATTGGTATGCCATAATATATACAGGAAAATGCAAATAACCTAGAATAACCAGAGCGACCTTAAAACAAAGTTGGAGAAATCTCAGTGCCTGACTTTAAAATGTGCAGCAATCAATGCAGTGTGACATTAACATTAAGTTTAGACAGAGATTAGAGTAGAACAGCATTATGTCTTTAAACAGACAAAAACTTCTATGGTCAATTAATTTTCAAAAAATGGTACAAAAACATTCAATAGGAAAAAGGCTTTTCAACATATAGTGCTAGAACAACTATATATTAGTCTTTTGAGAAATAAACTTCAGTCTTTAGCTTACCTAATACACAAAAATTAACTCAAAATAAATGGAAGACTGAAAAAAAATTAAAACAATAAAGTATATATAGAAAAAGATAGGACAATATTATTGCCATTTTGGAGTGAAGAAACATTTCTTACACAAGCTGCATTTAAAAAATTAGTAAAGCTGGGCATGGTGGGGCAGCCTTGTAATCCCAGCATTAGGGAGGCAGAGACCAGAGGATCACTTTTCACAGACAGACTCAGCTACTTAGTGAGGCCCTCTGCAATTCAGTGAGACCCTGTTTCAAAAATAGAAAGGCTAAAAAATAGGGCTGGGACATAGCTCGGAGGTAGAATGCCCCAGGGTTCCATTCCCAGTACCAAAAAAAAAAAAAAAAAAAGTTAGTATAATAAACTTCAATTTAAAAAACGTCTGCCCATCAAAACACAGCATTAAGAAAATGAATAAACACAAATGAGAAAATATAATTTACTTATGACTGTAGACTTCAACCAGCTACATAATGAACTACAAATAGATAATAAAAAGTCAAGTTACCAAATTTGAAAACTGGCAAAAGATTTAAACAAATGTTTTGAAAAGAAAAATGAGCCTGGAATGGTGATGCTGCTTGTAATTCCAGTACTTGGGAGGCTGAGATGGGAAGAGGGTTTGTGGACAGCCTTAGCTACTTTGCAACTCAGTGAGACCCTGTTTCAAAATAAAGAATAAAAAATAGGGCTGGGGGTGTGGCTTGGAGGTAGAATGCCCCTGGGTTCAGTCCCCAGTACCACAAAAAGAAAGTACTGGGATTACCAGGATGAATCATAACACCTGGCTTAGAACACAGCCACTTCTATAAAAAATTTCCTAATTTCTTTAAAAAATGAATATATATAAAAATTCTGCCATCAAAGAAAAGCCCAGGCCCTGATGGGTCTCCAGCTGAATTCTACAAAACTTTCAGTGAAAAACTAATACCAATACTTCACAACTTGTTCCAGGAAAATGAAAGAGATGGAACTCTCCCTAATTCCTTCTATGAGGTCAGTATCACATTAATCCCCAAACCAAATAAGGATACTTCAAGAAAGGAAAATTACAGACCAATATCCTTAATGAACAGAGATTCAAAATTCTAAACAAAATACTAGCTATACACATTCAAAACCATATCAAGAGAATTGTACACCATGACCAAGTTGGTTTCATCCCAGAAAAGCAAGGCTGGTTCATCATCTGCAAATCAATACATGTTATTTACCAAATAAATAGAACTAAGAACAAAAACCACATGATCATATCAATAGATGCTGAAAAACCATTTGACAAAATCCAACACCCATTTATGTTAAAAAAAAAACACTGCAGAAAATTGGAATAGAAGGAACATATTTCAACATTATTAAGGCTATATACAATAAACCCAAAGCCAACATCATATTGGAGAAAAGCTGCAAGAATTCCCTCTAAAATCAGGAACAAGACAAGGATGCCCATTATCACCACTCCTTTTCAATATAGTCCTTGAGACTCTTGCTACAGCAATAAGACAAGAAAAGGAACTCAAAGGGATTCAAATAGGAGGAGAAGTGCTAAAACTATCCTTATTTGCAGATGATATGATTCTTTATCAAGAAGACCCAATGAACTCAACCAAAAGACTTCTGGAGCTGTTTGACCAATTCAGCAAAGTAGCAGGATACAAAATCAACCTAAAAAAATCAGTTGCTTTTATTTATGCCAACAATGAATCCACAACAAAAGAAATAAAGAAAACTATTCCATTTACTATAACCTCTAAACCAATAAAATACCTAGGAATAAACCTAACCAAAGATGTAAAAGGCCGCTACAGAGAAATTACAAAACATTAAAGAAAGAAACTGAAGAAGACCTTGGAAGATGGAAAGATCTCCCTTACCTATGGATAGGCAGAATAAATATCATCAAAATGGCCATTCTGCCAAAAGTGATCTATAGATTCAATGCAATTCCCATTAAAATACCAACAACATTTCTCATTGACCTGGAAAAATCAGTTATAAATTTTGTATGAAGAAAGAAAAGACCCAGAATAGCCATGGCAATTCTCAGCAACAAGAACCAGGCAGGAGGCATCACAATCCCGGACTTCAAATTATACTATAGAACAATAGTAGTAAAAACAGCATGGTATTGGCACAATAATAGGTAGACTGACCAGTGGAGCAGAATAGAAGATACAGAAACAAACCCACACATCTATAGTCAACTGATCTTTGACAAAGGGGACAAACTCATACGCTGGAGAAAAGACAGCCTTTTCAACAAATGGTGCTGGAAGAACTGGCTATCCATTTATAGAAAGTTGGATCTGAATCCTTACTTCTCACCATGCACAGGAATCAACTCTAGATGGATCAAAGACTTAGAAATTAGACCAGAGACTGTGAAGTTACTAGAGAAAGGCATAGGATCAACATTCCAACATATAGGTACAGGCAGTAACTTTCTCATTAAGACTTCCAAAGTGTAGAAAATTAAAGCAAGAATAAGTGGGATCTCATCAAACTAAAAAGTTTCTTCTCATCAAAGGAAACCATCAAGAACCTAAAGAGGAAGCCTACAGAATGGGAGAAGATCTTTACCAGCCACCACTCTGATCTAATATCCAGAATATCCAAAGAGCTCAAAAGACTACACTAGCAAAACAAACAACCCAATCAAGAAATGGGCCACTGAACTGAATAGACACTTCACAAAAGAAGAGATACAAATGGCCAATAGACACATGAAAAGATGTTCAACATCACTGGCCATCAGGGAGATGCAAATCAAAACTACACTGAGATCCCATCTAACCCCAATCAGAGTGGCAAACATACAGAAATCAAACAACAACAATTGCTGGCGAGGATGTGGGGAAAGAGGAACTCTTTTACACTGTTGTTGGGTGTGCAAAGTAGTTTAGCCATTATGGAGATCAGTGTAGAGATTCCTTAGAAAACTGGGGATAGATTCACCATTTGATCCGGCTATACCACTCCTGGGTATCTTTCCAAAGGGCTTGAAATCAGAGAACTACATTAACATATGCATGTCCATGTTCATAGCAGCACAGTTTGTAATAGCCAAAATATGGAACCAACCTAGATCTCCATCAACAGATGAATGGATTGCAAAATTATGGAAAATATACACAATGGAATTCTATCCAGCTTATAAAGAAGAATAAAATAATAGCATTTGCAAGAAGATGGAAGGAACTAGAGAACATTATGTTACATGAGATTAGTCAAGCACAGAAAGAGAAGGGACATATGTTTTCTCTAATATGTTCAAGCTAGGGAGTAGTGGTAATACCAGAGGGATTCCAGATGATGGAGGGAAAATCTCAGCAAAGCTAGAATGGAAGGATAGGAGAGGAAGAAAGCTGAGGTTGTTCAATGGAGGAGCTACATAGGAGCATGTGTAATAGTATAAATATAATATGGTTAACCTGGAAACTCTTTACTGGGAGGGGGGAAGAGAAATGGGGGGAAGGCATGAAGCACAATCTAAATGTACACCACTTTCAATATGTTCCATTTATAAATAAAATAAAATATCAAAAAAGAGAACAAAACTAAAAATAAATATATTAAAATGCATATATACCTAATTTATGACTTAGCAATTCCATTCATAGGCCGAGAGAATAAAAATGTATGTCCACAAAAAGAACTGTATAAAAAATCTCAGTTTTAATGGACTAAAGATTAGAGAAATCCAAATGTCTTATCAATAGGAGAATGAATAACACATGTGATATCACACAATATATGATTACTTATCAATAAAAAGGGAAAACTATTGATACACAGGGAAATATTAACAAATATCATGAATATTTTGCTGATATTACAAATATTTGCTGACAAATATTTTGTACAATTCCATTTTACGAGTTCTAGAATAATTACAACAAATGTTCAGCTTAAAAAATCTTGAAAAGGTTGTTTGGGGTGGGGCGGGATGAGTTTAAAGAGAAACATAAATGAAAAATTAGGAAGTATAGAAAACCTCTACGTCTTTATAGGGATGTGGTGACATGGATGTAGCCCTCTGTCAAAACTCATCAAATTGCCAATTCGATCTTTATGTATTCTATGGGAAAAAACTATCAAAAATCAAAGTTGTGAATAAATAAAAATAAACATTAAGAGTAAAAAACTCTTTGAGCTTTTAGTAATTAAAATCAAAATAACAAAGACTCATGAATTTCTTTAATAAGCTTTTGATTTATATGTATACTTACTAAAAACATTTCTAGATAAAATACAATATAAACATATTTAACTTAATTTTAATAAGATTATCATACTTTTCTTAACCATACCTGTCTAAATAAGATCAATGATTTAATATAATGGAAATTTTCGAGGGATTATAATACTGAAACGGGTTACTATTAACAATAAAAACCATTTTCCTCTGAATCTTTTCGAGGTTTTGACATTAAATATTTAAATTAATTCCAGGAAGTGGTTTGGGAGTCTGATCTTTGTGATCCCAGAGCTTAGTATTATGATAGATGAGTCAAGTAGCAATTAATCAAACAAACCTGTATGCAAATGTACAAGCACAGCCACGAGTCATTTTCAAAAGAAGAGGGATGGGCGTGATATACTGTGTTGAGAATGCAAGTTTCATGTTAAAGTGTACTAAAAATATAGATTACAGACAAGTACCTTGCTTGATAATTTTATATTATTCCTGTAATATTTGTGAAAGCACATCAGATATTTTTACTAGCTATTTTTATAGGTACTTGTGGTTATGAATATAAAATTTAGTATAATATAATCCATTAAAATCTTGAAAAAAAGCCAGGAGTGGTGGTGCATGCCCATATTCCCAGGACTTGGGAAGCTGAGACAGAAGGATTGCAGGTTCGAGGACAGACTCAGTAAGTAGTGACTCTCATCAACCTAGCAAGACCCTGTTTCAAAATATAATTAAAATAGGGCTGGGGTGTAGTTTGCAGGTAGAATGCCTCTGGCCTTAATCACTAGTACAAAAAAATGTTGAAAAACTAAAAAATTTTCTTATGAAATCAGAGATATACTAAAGAAATAAAACCACAGCAATTTGAATGGTTGTGAGACTACAATTAAATTATCATATAAACTACTAAAATTTTTTAGTTTCCATTATAAAATCCTGTCTTTAGAATGAAGATACTTTCATTGCAAAAAAGATTATTAAACAGATTGCCCAATATGTAGTGACTTCTGATAATTATCAAATGTACTCATAATGGGTTCGTGGCTAAATTTCACATTTCTTGCAAAATTCATATTTCTGGCAATTTTCCCCAAGTTGCTAACAACCATATGTATATGTGTATATGTATATGTACATGTATATGCATATGTTTTGTACTGTTGGGGATCAAACCCAAGGTCTCCTGTATGCTTGACAAGCACTCTACTTCTGAGTTATACTCCCCAGCCCTATTATATATTTATTTAAAGTGATGTCTATACTTCTGATACCCACTAATTTTTTTATATATCTTAAGCATAAAGAATAAAAAAATAGAGCTAAGGGTATAGCACAGAAGTAGGATGCCCCTGCATTACATTCCCAGTACTGAAAAAAAAATTGGCTACAAAAATGTTATGATTATCAAAAAAGAAAAAATATAGTCTCTAAAATGGCAGATGAGTTAAGCAAATCTTAACACATTGACATTATAAAAACAGGAGACTGAAAAACTGTAAAACCTAAGTAAAAAGATTAAGTTAAACAGTAGTATGATTGCTGAAAATACATCGATAAAAAGACAACCTGTACATTTATTATCATTTTTTTAATCTTTTTATTTTTCTGTACTTTCTAAAGTCATCTACACCTTTGAAAAGTTCTACAAATTTTATGATACAAAGCAATAAAAATTGTTGGAATGTTAATATATTTTAGCCAGATGGGCTTGAAAATATAAAATTATAAGAAAAAAGCAAATTAATAAGTTGATGAAAAAATTATTAAAATTTTTATAATCACCATAGTAGAAGAATATTAAACCAGTTCCCACTTTTCCTAAAAAGCAAATCTCAAAATATTATTCTTTATTTTCAAATATAACCTTCTGACAAACATTAAACATTCAATAATTCAGTATTTTTGCATCTATTATATGCTATTAACTGCTCCAATTACAAGAAATACAGGGTAAAGGCAACACAGACAAAAGAGGGGTTAATACAGTAGGATATTTTCTCTGCTAAAGTGGAAGGTTAACTTTGATGTCATTGGCTTTGTTTGCCCCCCCCCCTCAGGTCTGGGTATGGAACCCAGGGGCATTCGACCTCCGAGCTACACCCTCTGCCCAATTTTTTATTCTTTATTTTGAAATCAGGTCTCACTGAGTTGCAGACGGCCTCACCAAGTAGCTGAGGCTGCGCGCGAACCGCGATCCTCTGGTCTCAGCCTCCAGAATGCTGGGATTACAAGCATGCGCCACCATGCCCGGCTGATGTCATTGGCTTTGATGTCAATATCTTTTATGTCATTTGTGAAGACTCTGAGTTTGCTCTTCAAGTGTTTGTTAATTTATAAACAAAAAGGCTTGCTTGGTCAAGGTTTGGCTGGGGGTATAGCTTGGAGGTAAGAATGCCCCTGGGCTCAATCTCCACTACCAATAAACAACACCAAAAAAAGACATAAAGTTCCATAAAAGTAGGAACCTTTTGATATCATTATCATTTTTTAATTCTCAACACAAGGCACAAATATGTACTCAATAAAATATAAATGCAGGATTATTTTACTAACTTCTCTTAGTTTATTATATCTTGAAAGATACCTAAAATGATCCATTTATTCATTAATTCTATAAAGCTAAGCTCATTTAGTTTATTAATTTAACAAACATATCTACCTATATACCCACATACCTACAGTGTCCAAGAGACTTTTGATAAACAGGTAGATAAAAACAATTATTATCTTCATGTTAGTTCATGCTACTAAGAAGGACAGGAAGGAAATCACCTGTGATAATAGTGTGGCAAGTGCTGGAACAGTATATAAAGTAAAATATGAGAACAAACTAAAATCTTCCACCAACTTTGGCTGGTTCATAAATTCTTCTGTTGTTTATTCCCTTGTGACCTAGATCCAATTGTGCCTCTAAACTTAGCCTACATGACTTAGGACATCATTGATAACACAGATATTTGAAAACATTTAATGTAATATGATCTATTTCTCAAATTTCTTGAGATCAATACTACTACTAATGGCTAGACATTAAGTGGAGATGAATAGACACCTAAACAGAAAATCAGCCATAAGTACATTCCCTAATTTAGTAAACAGTTTAAATAGATGGCCTGTAGGGCCCTATGAAACTCAGAACAATGATACTATGAAAATCCATCTAATAAAATTAAAATTTTTTATTTGTATTGTGCCGTAGTTTGGTTGTAGCTTGAGTGTGCCTCCTAAAGGTTTATGCATTGGAAGCTTGGACAACAATATGGTGATGGTGGAAAGGAGGAGAACCTACAAAAGATGAAGCTAAATAAAAAGTGGTTAGGTCACTGAAGGGGCTACGATAAGAGGAGATTAGTGTAATTCTAGCAGACTCCTGGTTAGATCCTGCGAAAGCAGGTTGTTCTTTAAAAAAAAAAAAAAAAAAAAAGCCTGTCCCTGAATCCCTCTAGCTTCCTCTCTTGAGATGTAATGTCTTCCATGTGTACTCCCCCCTTGTGAGGTCATCTGCCATGAGGACCTCACCAGAAGCTGAACAGGTAGGGCCATCAAATCTTGTTGGGCTTTCAGCCTACAAAAATGTAAGATAAACAAATCTATTTTCTTCATGAAGTACCCAGACTCAGGCATTTTGTTATAGCAACAGCAAATAGACTATAGCATTTAGAATGATAAAGTAAAATATCCTAGAAATATATCTGAAGAAATAAGAGCTTTCCACATTACAGTGTAACTCCAGGTAATTTGAATAATACGCACAAATAAATCAGCCAAAAAAACAACAAAGAAAAAGTGAAGGAGTAGTTGGTAAGATAATAAATACTAATTAAAAATTCCTAATTCATCCCATGAAAGACTTGAAGGCATTAAATTCTCAGTTTGAAATAGTAGAGATACAAAGAAGAATTTGGTACAAATGAGAACATAAGGATTGATATGAAAAAGATAAGATTTCATCCAGGCCAATGAAGACAAATAAATGATTTTAACTTGATTTGAAAGATAAGCTACCAAGTATATTAAAAATAAAATTCTCACTGGATTTAACAATTTTTAGTATCTATACAGAATGAGATTAACGTATTCCAAGAATGATGCAAAAAAAGAATAAAAAATACATTATGCGAAATAATAGTTTTAAATTAAGGTGAAATCCTTGTAGCATTCCTTCCAAAATTCAAAACCTCATTTTAATCAAGAGAAAACATTAATGAAAAATTAATGAAATCTGAATAACATCTGGAGTTAGTACTAATATGTCACTGTTGGCTTCTTAATTTTAACAAACATGTCAGAATAATGAAAGAAGGCAAAATTAGGGAAATGAAAACTGAGTGAAGAATATATAAGAACTCTGCATTGCAGTATCTTTGAAATGTCTGTTTTACACAACTATTCTAAAAATGTGTATTTTTTTAAAAAGGTAAAATTTTTTTCATTCCTTAATATAAAAATCAATTTAAAAGCTTAATATACAGTAATAGTAGCATAAAATTTTAAATGAATACTGCTTCAGCCTGACAGCTTATAAATATGTAACTTACATTGTTTTAGTTCTCTTTTCAAAAATGTAATAATCTAAAATTAAATAAAACTTGGTAGTAATCAGAAAGTTAAAAACAGGTGTCCATTTAACAAGATTAAGAATTTTTTTCCAATTCTAATCTGAAGACAAATGTCAGACTTAACACATCTATATAAGATAGAATTATTTGTGACAAACCAACACACAAGCCAAGAAGAAGGTAAGCCAGGCTACAGCTGGGCGTGGTGGTGCACACTTGTACACCCAGCATCTGGGAGGCTAAGACAGGAGGATCATGGTTGGTTTGAAGATAGCCTCAGCTACTTAGTGAGGCCCTCTGCAATTTAGTGAGACACTGTTTCAAAATAAAGAATAAAAAATAGGGCTGGGAGTGTAGCTCAGAGGTAGAATGCCCCTGGGTTACATCTCCAGTAGAAAGAAAGCAAGAGAACAAGAAGAAAGGAAAGAAGGAAGGAAGGAAGGAGAGAGAGAAAGAAAAAAAAAGCCAAGCCAGGCTACACACAAGATGATCTACATAAAGGCATTAGAGAAATGTTGCTACAAACATGATTTGACTGGCTAAGATCCTGAAGAAGAGTTAACTGGAGAGAGATGATTTAATGTTTACAGTCATTTTCCCCCTGAATTTAAAAAATTCTAGAGAGATAGAAGGGGTAGATAAATCAGACTTTGACCAGGCAGAGAGGTCTTGCTTGAGGACAAAGAAACCACCCAAGCTTTTCAGTCACATAGGACTGAGGTGACAAAACTGGGGGATTAGTGGGGTTTTCCAGTCTTGCAATGCTGAAGAGACAAACACTAGATCACAGGATCTGCCAGGATTTGGGTCCTTTGGAACACTAAGCTGTCAATGTGGGAGGTCTCATTCAAAATATAAAGATGAATCACAGTAGCCAAGACTTACCAAAACTTCTACCCAGCTTCCATGGAAGATACTACAGAATTGTGGACAGTAATAAAAATGAACTCAAAGAAAATAGTGTGTGTGTGTGTGTGTGTGTGTGTGTGTGTGTGTGTGTGTTTTACTGGGAATGGAACCCAGAGGCACTGTACCTCTGAGCTACATCCCCAGCCCTATATATTTTTTTTTAGTCTCTTTATTATTTGAAACAGGGTCTCACTCAGTAATGAAGGGCTTTCCTAAGTAGCTGAGGCTGTCCACGAAATGGTATCCTCAGGTCTCCACCTCCTAAATGCTGGGATTAGAAGCGTGTGCCACCATGGCTGGCCCAAAGAAAACATTTTTGCTGTACAGAGCTCTTCAACTTCATTCAATTCCACATATTGATCTGCCTTTTAGTTTCTTGTGCCTTTGGAGTCTTGTT
Source organism: Muscardinus avellanarius (assembly GCF_963383645.1). Classification (NCBI taxonomy): domain Eukaryota; kingdom Metazoa; phylum Chordata; class Mammalia; order Rodentia; family Gliridae; genus Muscardinus; species Muscardinus avellanarius. Next base: position 42,941,026 of record NC_137798.1, on the reverse strand, counting down.
GATAAAGTGTTTATCTGTGCCTATGTGTTGTAGTATTAGACCTATGCCCTCTCCAAGGAGCCTAAGGTCTCTGGTCTAATTTCCAAGTCTTTGATCCATCTTGAATTGACACTTGTGCAGGGTAGAAAGTGAGATTTATTTCCATTTTCTGCATATGGTTAACCAGTTTTGCCAATACCATTTGATGAACAGGATATCTTTTTTTCCAGTGTATATTGGGCCCTTGGTCAAAAATCAATTAGCTGTAAGTGTGTGGCTTTGTTTTGGAGTCTTCTATTATGCTCCATTGGTCTATGTATCTGTTTTTGTGCCAATAACATGCCGTTTTATTACAATGGCTTTGTAGTATAGTTTAAAGTCAGGTATTGTGATCCCTCCTGCATGGTTTTTGTTGCTGAGAACTACTTTGGCTATTCTGGATGGGTTTTTTGTTGTTGTTGTTGTTGTTGTTGTTGTTGTTATTGTTCCAAATAAATTTAAAGACTGATTTTTCTAGGCCGGTTAGAAATGATCTTGGTAACTTAATGGGTACTGTGTTGAATCTGTAGATTACTTTTGAAAGTATAGTCATTTTGATGATATTTATTCTGCCTATCCATTATCATGGAAAATATTTCCATCTTCTAAGGTCTTCTTCAATTTCGTTTAAGAAGCTCAAGCAAGAGCCAACAGAATGGGAGAAGATTTTTGCCAACTACTCCTCCGATATAGGATTTATATCTACAATATACAGAGAACTCAAGAAACAGCACTAAGAAAACAAATAATCCAATTAAAAAATGGGCAAGTGAACTAAATAGACATTTCATGAAAGAAGAAATTCAAATGGCCAATAAATACATGAAAAATGCTCAACATCATAGCAATCAGAGATGCAAATCAAAACTACCTGAGATTTCACCTAACCTCACCTAGAATGGCAATCATTCAAAACACAAACAACAAGGACTGGTGAGTATGTGGAGAAGTGGGAACTCTAATACATTGTTGGTGGGATTGCAAATTAATGCAACCACTTTGGAAAACAGTATGGTGGATCCTCAGAAGAATGGGAACATATGATCCAGCAATACCATTCTTGGGTATCTACCCAAAAGAAAGGAAAACAAGCTACCAGACTAATACATGCATATCTATATTCATAGCTGCACAATTCACCATTGCCAAACTATGGAACCAGCCAAGATGTCTATCAACAGATAAATGGATTACAAAAGTATGGGATATGTACACAATGGAATTTTACTCAGTCATAAAGAAAAACACAATTAAATCATTTATAGAAAAATGGATGGAACTGGAGTACATTATGCTAAGTAAGATTAGCCTGTCACAAAAAATAAGAAATCAGATGTTCTCCCAAATATGCAAAAGCTAGGGAGAAATGGGTCATAGAAGGAACTCTAGATGATGGAGATTCTATAGATGAGCAAATAAGGTGACCTAACTGAAGGGTTGGGAGGGGAGAAGAGGGAAATTTTCTAATCCACAAGATATACTCTAACAAACATATCAATGTCAATCACTAAGCCAAACATGAGAAGGAGGAAAGGGGAGGGAATGGGGCGAAAACTGGGTAGGGGCTAATTGGGTGATGTGTGCATGTATGTCTCTACCATTTTGTACTCCATTAATATGTATGACAACAATGCTCCATTAAAAAAATTAAAAAAAGAAGTATGAGAGGGAAAAATGGTTGACTGATAATCCTGAGCAGTGCAAAAATATGTAAATTAGCACAAAAGTAGAGAGCTTGTTTTTAAATAGAGGAACACAGTAAAAAAAAAAAGTAGAAAAGGTAGAAGATACAAGTGCAAATGCTGGTGGGCTGGAGAAGGAGGAAATGGTTTGGGGCATGTTATATGCTCTTTTCCATTTGAAGATGAGAAGTATATCCAAAGAGAAAATGGAGGAGTTAAAATAGTCTAAAGGAGACAGTGAATAAACTAACGAAAGGCAGGAAGAATGGTAGGCAAAATCAAAGGCCTAACTGAAGACAGTGGTCATGAGTTAAGTAAGGTTACATGGCAAATTTGTGACTCTCTCCTGCCAAGTAAAACTGTAAAAGTACAGAACAGACGGGAAGATGAATTCAATCAGGGATTTTCTTTTCCTTTTGATACTGGGGATTGAACCCTGAGGCATTCTTTTTCTGAGCTACAAACCAGCCTTTGTGGGTTTTAAAAATTATTTTTATTTATTTATTTTTATTTTTTGCAGTACTAAGGATAAAGCCCTGGGGCATTCTACCTCTGAGCTACACCCTCAACCCTATTTTTTATTCTTTATTTTGAAACAGGGTCTCACTGAGTTGCAAAGAGCCTAAGTAGCTGAGGCTGTCTGCGACCTGAGATCCTCCTGTCTCAGCTTCCCAAATGCTGGGATTACAAGCGTGCGCCACCACGCCTGGCTCCAGGTAGTGAACTCTTATACATGAGTATCAAAGCCAAAAGTGTTTAGAAAGGAATCATCTAAAAACACTAAAGAGAAATTAGCCTCCAGGCCCAGCTCTATAGCCTGAGTGGGAGAGAATATAGCAACTCTAGAGAGGACTGTGGTGGAATCAGTCGCCCGAAGAAGAAATTGGGGAGGAAATCAACCTCAAGGAGTTATAGCAGGAAGGTATAAGTAATGATTAGAAAAGAATACACTAATAATTTAACCCATTAATCAACACTTACTAAAAGGCACAGAATTAAGCACTGGGAACAAAAGAGCAATAAAGGCGCAGTCTCAGCCCTTGCAAAACTGCAACTTGAGTAAGAAGCCTCATACAAAATGATTACTTCAAAGAATATAATTAAAACTTTATAACAAACTATAAAACAAGTTTAATTTTACTAAGAAAGAATGCGTTAAGTTTTATAAAGAGAGGAGGATGCATATTTTAAAGTGATAAGAAAATACGCACATATTTTAATAGATCTAACCATGTGTTATTAATTACATGCTAAAATCTAATGTGAATTGAGAACACTGGGGGAAAAGTCACTTTTTAATGGTTAAAAAAAGGAGGGAAAAGTGATAAGTCTATGCTTTTACAGGCACATGCAGAGTTACCTGAGACAAAGCAGCATCCCGTTCTTCTATGACTGCATTCATTTCTTCTGCAGTTATTCTTTTTTTACATTCCTTGGTCTTGTAGATTCTATCCACAATTATAGCTCCATTCTTCTGAATAGCTATCCCTGTGTCTGCATTGTTTATTCTGTTCAGTAATTCCTGTAATGTCTACCAACACCATTATATGTTAGTCAGACATGAAGTTTTAATATATTTTATTTAATATAGGGTTTTAATTAATAGGCACATGTGAATTGTAAATTGACTGAGTGAAGTTATTGAATTTTCATATTGCAGCAAAGATGTACATTATTAGTGTGTCAATTCTTCTTTTTCCCACATCTTAGTTCTTGAAACCCACTCAATTGAACTTAAGCCTCTAAGATATAAGACTGACATCAAGAAATCTCCTCAGAGAATGGCTTACCATGTCATTTTCTTCAGGGTTAATATTTTCTAGCCTAGAAAAAAGGGACACAGAAAGCCTGATCAGTAGCATTTCCTTAGTGCAGCAAAATGAGTTCGCTTTTTAAATCTTTAGAACCTCAAGTAATTTCATTCGACTAGTCTTTAGAGTCAACCATGACACTGAACATATTAAAGTGCCACCTGCCCGACTCCATCTTTCAATAATGCTCTATATCTTCTGCACTGACTTCAGACTGTTAAGTTATTAATGTTTACTGCTATATATGACTACAAGGATCAATTGTTCATATGTGCTTAGATGAAGAAAGTTCCCCAGTGATAGAAGCACTCATTCTCATCATTATATTTATTCCTGGACTTCCAATTCTTATCAGAAACTGTATTTCCTCTCTCTCTCTCTCTCTCTCTCTCTCTCTCTCTCTCTCTCTCTCTCTCTCTCTCTCTCTCTCCCCCTCCCTCCCTCCCTCTCTCTCCCTCTTTCTCTCTCTCTCTCTCTGTTTGATACCATCACAAGTAAAACAAGGCAAGTATTTTTATTTCGAAGTTTAGCTTTGTTCCTTCAAAAATGACTCCAATAATTACACTAAATTTGACCTAAATATCTCTTGTTGCCATCTACTTGTTAAAATATATATACTATAGAAACTCTCACTCAAAACTGGACCACATTTTTAGATGACTGTTGCTTTCTCTTCTTCATAACATGTACGGAATTATTCAAAGATTAAAAATAAAAATAAACTGGTTTCATCAGAAATGCATTCTGTCTCGTAGGAGGCACAGTGTTTGCTGAGATGCTTGTTAATATTGATGAGCTGAAGAAAAGCATCCAAAGGAAAGAAAGAAGTTCTAAGTGAACTATCATGGAAAATGCCTATAAATTAGCTAATCGTTAAATTGGGTAAATTAAAATAAAATATTGTATATATAAGATATAGATTAGAGAAACTATCAATTAATTTAAAATTGTAACAAAAAGTTTAGATATCCAAGTTCCTGTTTTTTCCAGATATACAGTCTTTCCAATTTCTATGTTCCTATAATTTAACACTTAAAATACCAGATCCCAGGCACATCAATTTAACATTCAAGCTTTAGATAATTGGTTTGATTGCTCTGAAATTACATAATGTATTTTTTATTTGATGATAAATGAACTTGGACTGCTTTGGTGAGTCTAGTGTGCTAAGTTTCATATACAGTGCATGAGTAACCAAAGTTAACCATTTAGCATTTAGATCTTGATTAACTATAGGATTCTAAAAAAATACAATAAAGATATCTAGTAAATATCCTACAAAACTGTTGCAAACACTACAACTGATTCAAAGCACTACACTCATGGTCAAAGAAGTAATTTTAAAGTATAGCATTTTAACAGAAAAAGTACAAACTTAATTTCAAAAAGCTACTTCTCTATATATTTATTATTTATTTATTTATTCATTTATTTAGGGGTACTAGGGATGGAACCAAGGGGCATGCTACTTCCAAGTGACATCCCCGGCCCTACTTTTATTTTTATTCTTTTTATTTTGAAACAGGGTCTCACTGAGTTGCAAAGGACCTCACTAAGTAGATGTGGCTGTCCACAAACCCCGATCCTCCTGTCTCACCCTACCAAATGCTGGGATTAAAAGTGTGCACCACCACACCCGGCTTCTATGCATATATAAATAGCACAACAAGAAGAATTTTGATTTAAATATAACAATATATCTCAAACTACTAAAGTCTGTTCGGATTTACATTTCAAGAAAAAAAATTGTCTCATTTATTTATCTCCTTTGTCCAAAATAAATCAAGTTTTCAAAAATATGTTTAAAAAGACTTGTTTTACAAGAATTGTGAAGATAATTTACTTTTTCCTCGATTGAAAAGCAAAGCAAAAATGTATAACAGTAAAATTCTTACATTTATTTGTAGTCACAATGCAAGACTTTGAAGAACATCAGGAGCATTTAGCCATCTGTTATTGGTTGGCTAAATGTGATTTTTAAGAAAATAATATTTGTTGGGAAATATTTATTGTAGTACTCTGCTTTTCTATAGAAAATCAGACTAAGCTGATTATGGCAGTTTCTCAATAAATCTAATTTAAATGTTGAAGAATTTCACTATTACTTTCATTAAACTTGATAATTTCATGTGAACAGATACACGACAAACATACTAAATTCCTGAAGTCTTCGCAAATCAATTAGTAAAAAAAGATTAATTTGAGATTTAAAATTTACCTAGATTCATATGAATTGTAATACAAATAGACTCTGGAATAAAGAAAAGTTGATACTTAAATTTCTCTATTTGTATTTCTTTAAAAATCTCAGTAAGTGTCAGAGATTCAAAAATTGGTTACATCTTGATTTATATCAATTAGATTATACAATCTCTGCTTTATTATATTATATTATATTTATATTATATTATATTATTTAATTAGATTATATAATAAAGCAGAGATTAGCAAACTTTATCTGTAAAGGGACAGATAGTAAATAATTCAGGTTTTCCCTATATTTTCTATCATACCTACTAAACTGTGCCTCTCTAGTGAAAAAACATCTATAGACAACATGTAAATAAATGGGTGTGGTTGTGTTCTAATAAAACTTTATTTATAAAAACAAATGTTAGGGTTGGCGTGGTAGTGCATGCTTGTAATTCCAGCATTTGGGAGGCCGAGACCAGAGGACTGCGGTTCTCACACAGCCTCAGCTATTTAGCAAGGACCTTCTCAACTCAGTGAGACCCTGTTTCAAAAATAAAAAGATTAAAAAACAGGGCTGGAGGTGTAGCTCAGAGGTACAATACTCTTGGTTTTCCTCCCCAACACTGCAAAACAAAACAAAACAAGAAGAAAAAAACCAGGTGTCAATCTGGTATTGTACTATATGTTCTTAATTTGCCCATCCTTGAAACAGAATTTTTAAAAACAAGACCAGTTCTTTGATGTTAACACACTATACATGCTGATTCAGTATATTTGTCATAATTTTCTGTGCTGAATAATTTACTATCTAGTTTAAAATCAAGAATCAACAAGTTATTTTTAGAAAATTAAAACCAGGCCGACAGTAAGTACACTATTTTTTATATCACTTAAGACACAAAAAGTAAATAACCTACCATTTTGAAAAAGAAACAGTTTGAAACAGCTATACAACAAAGCCAATAATAAGCTGACTGGGGTACAAAGGTTTGATGATATGTAGTAGACAACACTTTTCTGTTTTAAGTAAAGACAAAATTAATCGTTAATGTTATATGAAATACAGCTAATAAGCTGTAAATTCTGTCTCATTAGTATAATGTTAAAATTAGACAAAATATTTTCAACCTTTGGTAAACTCTAAATCATGCCTACTACTGTCATGACAAAGTCATGATAATTAGCAAGAATTTTGCTGAAGTAAACGTCTATGGGCTCAAGTTTCAATTGATTTCCTATAACATGCAAATTCTAGCTGACAACCTTCCACTCTAAGTGAAGAGAAACCATCCATGAAATGTCACATTTCTTGATTTATCCCTAAATCAGTCAATATCACCCTATTTCTTTTCTGAAAACACAGTCATTCACCATGTTCAATGGTAAGAAGTGAAACATTGACCTCAAATGATAAAGAACTAGTGACCAGTTAATCAGAAAATTTTACCTTGCTTGCTTTTAATTTAATTTTTGACAGTGCCACATTTAATATTTCAGAAAACTAATACTAACAAAGACTAAAATATGATACCATCTTAAAAGTTTGAATATACATATGAAAACATGGGTAGATTCGTATTTGTAAGTAAGTCATTTTAACTTGAATCCTTTTTACTTTTTTCTCAGTTTTTGATAAAAATAGAAGGAGGAGGAGGAGGAGAAGAAGAAGAAGGAGAAGGAGAAGAAGAAGAAGAAGAAGAAGAAGAAGAAGAAGAAGAAGAAGAAGAAGAAGAAGAAGAAAAGGAGGAGGAGGAGGAGGAGGAGGAGGAGGAGGAGGAGGAGGAGGAGGAGGAGGAGGAGGAGTTGGAGAACTAACAATTTAAGATTTAAGAGAAAGCAGAAGTGGCAGAATAAGATTAGACAAGCACTATACACCATAATAGAAAAACATAAAGTAAATCAGATGGCAAAGGAGAGAAAAAGGACTGAAGGAATTTGAAGATTATGGGAACCAGGAAATAAGAAACTTAAAAAAGATACAAAATAAATGTACACACACACAATTTCATCCTATATTCAAAGCCCTCACAGGCAAACAAAACTTGGTTAAGAATCTGCCCTATGTTATTAAATACTTATTTTAAAAATATACTTTTGAAAGTTCAGAAACTATAGACTCAGTCAAAGAGAAGGGAACCTTCACAGTACTGAGGAAGGATAGGAAAAAAAAATTGTAAAAAATAAAAAGGAGACAAACCAGAAAGGAAGCAGGAATTATAGTTTTAAAATCTAGACACTTTATAATCTTTATCTTTACCTTTCTGGGCTTGTTTCTTAGGCATAAAACCTCAGTAGGCCCACACCTTTAATCATAATCCCCCCTCTCCCCACCTGAGATTCCTGAGATAGTAAACAAATGATCCATAAGGAAGGTCAAGCTCCGGTGCCACCCAGCCACCACCTGTCCAGGTGGGAACCTGAGGATTCTGAGGAAGTCCAGGCCTCCACCCCTGCTATGGACCACTACCTAACCCCTGACAGGGTCTCCTATAAAAAAGTACTGTAAAGACCCAAAGGCACCTCTCCCTCATGAGATGGCATGGAGGTCTCTCCCCAAAGTGTATCCCCCACTTTTCTTTTTCTTTTTTCTTTTTTTTTTTTTTTTTTGTGGTACTGGGGTTCCTGGAAGCCCTTCTACCTCCGGGCTACACTCCAAGACCTATTTTTACATTTTTTTGTTTATTTGGAAACAGGGTCTCCTAAGCCAGGGTGCACGGCTGGCTTGCGCGATCCTCCTGTCTCTGCCTCCCAAGTGCGGGGATTACAAGCGTGCGCCACCACGCCCGGCTCCCCCACTTTTCTAAATAAACTTCTGTCTTTGTCTCTGATTGCCACATGCAGGAATTCTTTTCTGCCATAGAAGCCAAGGACCATGAGTTCCTGAGTCACCTCTGACCTTCCCACCTGACACAGTGCTGCCAGACGATTCTTTTTTGTTGCTCTTTTGGCATGGTATGTGTGGACTTTCCTTATCCTACCACCTGTATCTCTAAAACTAGGATATAGTAGAAAGCCTTCTTATAAACTGTTTCCAGGACTCGATAATTCTTCATGTTGTTACCACTGTTTTAAGTGTTTGTATAATTATTTAGATGATGTTTCTAACAAAATTGGGAACATGATACTATTTCTCCTGCAACTAGCACTATCTGACATAGTATATAATCAATAAATATTCATTAAGTGGAGTAATTAATTAAGAAAAACACTTGGGATAAAGTATAATCCTTCTGTCCCTATTCCTCCTTTAACATCAAAGCTACAAAGAAAAAAGGCAAAAAAATAAGGCTCTGCTTCAAGCAACACAAATTTCAAGATACTGTAATGAAAAGCCGTAACAAGTTAACATACAAATTAAAATAGATATGCAATGGAGGGTAGAAGAACTAGGGACGGAAGGTTCTCTTTAGATTTATCAGTTTAAAAAAATGAACAAAAGTGATGAATTTCACAGAGTTTCTGAGAAAGAAGTTATGGCTTGGATATGTAGGCAGATGGTTGTGCCACAGATCAGGACAGGGGATTACGGAGGAAGATGAGGTTTTAAGAAGGAATTAATAAGTTTCATTTTGGATATGCTAAGTTTGAATTGCCTGGGTAAATCTGAGGTAGACAATTCCAACAAGGTGACCTCATTGACTGAGTCCTTGGCCACACAGTTAAGTGTGCTAAGAATTTTCATTTATAAAGCATAAATATCACCTACCTCAAAAAGGAGTTGTTACATTGTATGAGAACAAATTTATTATTTTGGGGGAGGTAAATTTAATTTTGTTTTGCAGTACTAGGGATGGAACGCAGGGGGGTTGTACCTCTGAGCTACACCACAGCATTATTTTTTAGTCTTTTTATTTTTGAGACAGGGTCTCACTGAGTTGCAAAGGGCCTTGTAAGTAGCTGAGGCTGTCCATGAACCACGATCCTCTGGTCTCAGCCTCTCGAATACTGGGATTACAAGTGTGTGTTACCACATCCAGCTCTGAATTTAATTTTTTTTTTTTTTTTTTTTTTGGTGGTACTGGGGTTCCTGGAAACCCTTCTACCTCTGGGCTACACTCCCAGACCTATTTTACACTTTTTATTTGGAAACAGGGTCTCTAAAGACAGCGCGGCTGGCTTCGAACCTGTGCGATCCTTCTGTCTCCATCTCCCAAGCGTGGGGATTACAAGCGTGTGCCACCATGCCCAGCTGTACTTTTCATATTTATTAAGTCATTTAGTCCTCATAACATGCGGTATAAGGTAGGTCTGTTTTATCCATTTAGAAGTAAAAGAACTGAGTCCCAGAGACTCTGATTAAGTTGTACATGACTAGTAGGTAGGAAGCATCAGAGCAGAGACTTAAAGACAGATTATACAAATCTGTCCTCTTAATCTGTATACCATACTGTGCTCAAATAAAACAGAATGTAGTGAATGACTTGATTTTTATGAAAGCGATCCCACAGACACACCCATTCAATCCATAATCCTTAATTCTTCTAGATAACTGTATTTAAATGCAGAAGTAAGATGAAAATGTTTGAAAAAATGTTTCCTCATCTCATTGATCAAGATAGCCAACAAGTATATGGGAAAAAAATGCTCAATATCATTTGTCATTAGGGAAATGCAAATGAAAACCACAATCAAATATCATCTCACCCCAGTCAGAATGGCTATTATGAAAGAGCGGGAAATAATAAATGCTGGTGAGAACTCAGAGGAAAGGGAACTCTTATACGTTATTGGAAGAATGCAAACTAATATATCCATTATGGAAAAACAGTATGGAGGTAAGCTCAAAGAACTAAGAACAGATGTATTATATGATCCAGTTATCCCATTTCTGAGTATATATATGAAAGAAACTAAATAAACATATCAAAGAGATACCTTAATTCCCAGGTTTATTGCAGTACTTTATAAATTAGCCAAGATATGGAATCAACAAAGATGTCCACTGAGAGATGGATGAAAAAGGAAAATCTAGTATTCTTAAACAATGCACTAACATTCACCATTCTGTTAATGTAATAAGATACCTGAGATAATCAAGTTAAAAGAGGGAATGGTTTGTTTTGGCTCATGGGTTGAGAGGTTTCGGATGTGTACTTGGCCCATCTGAGTCTGTGCTGAGGCACTACATGTGGAGAAGAAGCCGCTCACTTTATGGTTGCCGAAAGGAAAGGCAGAGAGGAAAGGACTGAGGGCCCAATATCCCTCTCAAGGGTACAACCCACTGACCTAGCTTCTTCCCACCAGGACACAGCTTTCAAAGTTCCACTACCTCCTAATATACTCAGGGTCAGAGGCTGCTAACCAAGCCTTCAACACCTGGGCCTTTGAGGGACATCCCAGATTTAAACAAGCTGAATTATGGAGTGTTGGAGAGGGAGAAGAAACCCTGTCATTTGTGCCAAAATTGATGGAACTGAAGAACATTATGTTAAGTGAAATAAGCCAGGCACTGAACAACAAATACCATATATTCTTACCCATGTGGAAGCCAAAGCAGTTAATCTCAAAGGAGTAGAACAGTGATTACTAGGAGTTGGGAAGGGCAGTGGGGACACAGAGATAGAATGATCAAATAACAGGTATCAAAACACAGTCAGACAGGAGGAATAATGACTACTGCCTACTAGGGTGATGACAGTCTACAATAATAAATTATATACTTTATGAAGAACTAGAAGAGAGGAGCCTGGAGGCTCCAAACACAAAGAAATTGTACGGAAATAGAAATGCTTATTAAACTAATTAAATTATTACACAACTGTATTAAAAACCACATGATATCCTATAAATATATACAATTATTATTTGTCAATTTAAAATTTAAAAACTAGTTATTTTGAAGTGGAAAGTGAAAAATTTAGGAGAGTATTTATGTATCTGCGTATTTGTTAAGTTTAATGTTTTATAATAGTTCTCCACCAATCTTTAAAAAATGAACCTGAGCAGGGCGTGGTGGCACACACTTGTAATCCCAGAATTTGGGAGGCTGAGACAGGAGAATCATGATTCGCGGGCCACCTCATCTACTTAGTGAGGCCCTTTGCAACTCAATAAGACCCTGTTTCTGAATAAAGAATAAAAAATAGGGCTGGGGCTCAGAGATAGAATGACCCTGGTATCTACCAGTACTGAAAAAAAAAAAAAGAAAAAAAAAGAACCTATTAATCTAAACAAAATCTAATCACAGTTTGAATACTGCCATTATTAATTATTTATGGCTTTTTGTCTCCTTAATGAGCCATGTTTTAATTAGTACTTTACTATGATCCTCCACAGAGCCTAGTATAATGCTAGACAAAGCAAACATGCCATAAGAATATTAACTGATCATCATCAAACATTAGATTACTACATTCTATCAAACTTTATAGATAATGTGTTTCTAGAAGCATTTTCTTTAGACTAGCTTCATTTGTAACATGTGGCAAAATCTCAGATTCCAAGTGTCAAACTTAGAGAACCAGAATCTACATTCTAGCAAAAGCCTCCAAGCTTCCAACAGCACATTAAAATTGGAGAAGCACTTATTTCTAGGACACTGTTTTTCATAAGCGTGATCCAAATCTATTGCCTGAGTTGTGAAAAATACAGACTTTAAGGCTGTACCTATCCTGCTCCAAGTGTCACTAAAGATTGAGAGCCACAGCTAAAAGAACAAGTAAAACGTAGTGAAGAAGAGGAGCAGGGATACGATGCAGAAAGCAGCAAAAAATGCACAAAGCTGAGGAAGGAAATGATAATAAGGGGGAAGCAGATAATCGGAGGAAAAGAGAAGCCACATGGGAAGAGTAGGTAAGGACACTGACCACAGGACTGTGCAGAAGTAACTATACTGAGACAAATGTGCATTTCATTTTCTAAACGTTGTTTATTACCACTGAGAGACAAGCCCACTCACACGCCAAATGTTTTAGATAAAGACTGTAGGATATACCATTTTCTAACGTCACAATAAGAATTAGTAACAATTTTGGAAGAGGAAACCATCACATACCGCATGTATTTTACTCAGGTTCCAAATACATACAATTTTAAATGTGTACATACACCTTGAGAGACAGATCCATATGCTCGGCTCGTGCAATTGCTGCATCTCTCTCTTCATTGGCCAATTTTAGTCGAGACATAATAGCTTCATCACGCTCTCTCTGTGCTAAATATACGTCTTCAATGAGAGCTGCCAAAATAGATAGTCCATAATCAGTTGGAGAAATGAAGGAGAAAAACATACACATACCAAAAAAGCAACAATGTTTCATTATTAAGAAATATTTGTTTATTCAATTGAATTAGTACCAATTAATCACTTGAAAAAACATTTTAGCAGCTATTGTAAACTTGAGATACTATTTGATACCATGAGATGCACCCATCAAAGAAGCAAAACCTACAGAGTCTAGGAGCAAATGTTGTGAGTTTCTGAAATAAAAGAAGCTCTCTCACACAATGCAGATATGCATATATATTTCGACAACCATATGAGCAGCAACTGGGTAATGTTTATTCAAGTTGAGTATCTGCCTACTCAGTAATTTAGACAATGTGCAAAAGGAAACACATATAAAAATATTGCAGTGCTGCCTATAATAACTGAGACTTAGAAATAGCCTAAGTATTCCTCAACATATTCAAAAATAAGGGAATTACTATACATTCTGGATGGAATACTACCCAACATTTAAAGTGAATTAACTATAGATGGATGCACAAATCTCACAAAGAAAATGTTGGCAAAAATAGCAAGTTGCAACGCCGAGTGTGGTGGTGCACGCTTGTAATCCCCGCGCTTGGGAGGCAGGGACAGGAGGATCACGCAGGTTCGAAGCCAGCCGCGCTGGCTTAAGAGACCCTGTTTCCAAATAAAAATATGAAATAGGTCTGGGAGTGTAGCCTGGAGGTAGAAGGGTTTCCAGGAACCCCAGTACCACCAAAAAAAAAAAAAAAAAAGAGCAAGTTTCAAAATAAAATAAACCTACTATTTATGTATAGGCACAAGTAGTAAAAAATAATAAAATGAGAATGGAAATAATAAAGACCAAGTTAAGTTTAGGTGAGCCACTTTAGTGAGATAATGGAAGGGAAGAAGAGGAAATGGGTCAGGGGAGAAAAGAAGGCAGAGCTGTGCTGGGTAAGCACTGCACGTGTGCACGGAGCAGGGGCACTGTTGGTATAGATTATAAATCCGATGGCATCATTTAGTTTTCCATAGCTGTACATGGGGAGCTTTGATCTTACCTGAAACTGTTATTTCTGAAGAAATAACAATTATTTTAAGAAATTATTTCACAATTTCTACTGGTAGTATACAAGAAACTTTACATAATCTTAAAAATATCACTGCAATGTTAGGCAAAGAAGGTATCAAATACCTAGTCCACCAAACCAAATTTTATGTACACTGTCTAGCCACAAAATAAACTTTCAAAAATAGTTAAATGTTCTTTTACTTTATAAAACACTGGACCACACCCAAGGCTTATTTTAGACTAATACACAATCAAAAGTTATTCTATGACTTAAATTTTAAAATGTAGGAAAGAAACAGATCCTGTGAATAAATCAACAATATTTTTTTCATGATAGACTCAGAAATAGCATACATGTAAAATGTAGCATGCAATGGCAATGCAGAACCCAAACCACTTCCAAGCAGCAAGCCTAAAGAAAGAGAAGCATATCCATTCATTCATTCATTCATTCATTCATTCATCAAGTATTACATCAACTATTACAGACAGACAGACAGACAGACAGGAGATTGAACCCAGGGGCATTATAGCTCTGAACTATACCCCCAGCCCTGTTTTTTTATATTTTGAAACAGTCTCACTAAGTTGCAAGGGCCTTAATTGCTGAGGCTGGCCATGAACCTGTGAGCCTCCTCTCTCTGCCTCCAAAGTACTTGGATTACAAACACATGACATCATGCCTGGCATGTTCTGAAATTTACAGAGGGGAAAAATGAAAACAGCTGAACTCACTGAGCCATTCCTCAACCTATCAACCATGTCATTTTTTTGTTGTTGTTGTTGAAGATTTAAAGAAGTTTATTAAAAATATAGAAATACAGAGGATAGGTACAGCTCCATACCAGACTGGCATGGAGGGGTGACTCGAATGAATACACCAAAGGGATCACACGTGGACCGGACTTTTTATACCCATGACCTACATCTTGTTTGCGTAATTCTGACATAGTGAACATCCCTGTAAGGTACCTCCCCCAGCAAGGTGTGGCAAGGTGTCTCCTTTCATGAAGGTCAACCCCTCCTACCATCTTAGCTAGCTTATCTAATCATGTAGATTTGTCTTTAGATAGAGAAAGGCCTAGTTCTCCTCTCCTATTGACTTGTTAATTACTTTTAGCTAGGTTAATTTACATTGGAATAGTTGCCTGCTTTTAGGCAGAAACCAAGTCCTTGCACAGATTTGCCCCTCACCCAATTTTTGAAATATATTAATAAGCATAGCTTTCTCAAATCTTCCTAGGCCATTCCCAATACTGGTACATTTCCCCCTCTGTCTAGTAACTTCCTGACACCTGTCAGGCCAAAGGTAGATACAGAAAATACATTCTGACATTTACAATTTTTCAAACATTTAACATGAGCTCAATTTCCATTAATTTTTCCCCATTTCTATCACATGAATTTCTATCGCATGAATTCCTCAGTAAAGGAATAAGGATATCGAGTCGGTCATAAACTGCTTCGAGCTTTACAGGGGCAAAGTTGGGGGGCCCCAGCTTTAGGGTAACATTCACGCATATAGTTGGATGGGGGAATCAGATGAGTCCGTGCTGTGTGCGTCTATGACCATCCAAAGGGCCTTGATAGATAGATGTCTGTCAGGTTCTGTCTGTCGGAAAGCTTTAACCCTATGAGACAACACTCACAATACAGGTTAACCATGAAAACCTTAACATAGGACTTAAATGAGAAATTAAAACCTGTTTTGCTGACTTAGGCTGAAACACACAAAAGTGGGATGTATTAAGTTTATTTTGCACCACGTGAATCCAGAAATCAGTGCTGTGGAGACCTGAAATAGGATTTGGAATTAAAGATTTTAGATGATTTGATGAGTACCAGGTCACCTGGACAAAACAGAATTTATCCTTTTCCTCTGGCACTATTTGGAGTTTACTTAAAACTTGCTGGTACACTGACAAGAGGGTAACATTGTTATCTAGGACTATGTCCCAGTCAGAAAACATCTAAAAGTTTCCCCTGGCATATGAGTGAAACCAAGCTGCCAATCTTCACCTGGACATGTGTCTCTAGATTGCTTGCCTGGTGGACTTAACAAGCTTTTGGAATTAATTTCT
The DNA here is from genome assembly GCF_963383645.1 of Muscardinus avellanarius. Classification (NCBI taxonomy): domain Eukaryota; kingdom Metazoa; phylum Chordata; class Mammalia; order Rodentia; family Gliridae; genus Muscardinus; species Muscardinus avellanarius. The sequence goes on along the minus strand of NC_137798.1, from coordinate 42,924,995 downwards.
AAAGCAAATTTCAAATCCTTATATGATACGATTTAGTTTCCTGTAACTTTTTTTTTTTCCGGTAAACAATCTTAAAGCCAGTTTAAAGAATTACAGACTTTGGGGTCTCCCGATTTCATTGCCAAAAGTAATCCTATAGCATTTCTATCCATAGTACACCCCTGCTGCTGAACTCTAACACTTTTCTTGGGAATACACAAGCGGTAAGCTTATTAAAAACCTACACCCCTTTTAATAATCCATCTTCATCACCTATGTAAACAAACATACCACAAACACTCTGCAACTTGCTTTAACCCTCTTGATTTTTCTATCCTGGTCCTTTCTTTCCCATTTGGGACAATCTTAGGATAAACCTTACACCATGCTTTCTTAGTCACACAAAATTTCCTTTCTCTGTATTTACCAACATAAAAAGAACTACATCTATAGACTTTCTACATCTGTCTTTTGTTGTTACATACAAGCAAACCCCAACAAAGCATACCATTTAATGTTGTTCATACACCAGCAATTACAAAAAAAAAACCCATTTAAAAGACTTAAGTGTTACTTTAAACCTTATGAAGTTAAGAGCACTTTAAAGCATTGCATTTAGCATTTTCCTAACTTAATAATTGAACTATAGATCACATGAAAAATTAAGACATTAGATAAATACCACTAGTACCTTAAAACCTTAATTTTGCAAAAGGAATAATATTAAAGACAATGCATATCCTATTTGATCAGACACCTTAAAAATTGTATTTTAAATTACCACAGAAATCCACGACATCGTAAAAGCATCGCTATTGTCTTAAAATATTGATTTTGTTAAAAAAAAAAACTTTATTTGCCGGGCGTGGTGGTGCATGCTTGTAATCCCCACGCTTGGGAAGCAGAGACAGGAGGATCGCGCGGGTTCGAAGCCAGTCGCGCGCTGGCTTAGGAGACCCTGTTTCCAAATAAAAATGTAAAAATAGGTCTGGGAGTGTAGCCCGGAGGTAGAAGGGCTTCCAGGAACCCCAGTACTACAAAAAAAAAAAAAAAAACAAAACTTTATTTAATCACATCTCACAGGAGTCTAATTGGACAATTTTTCTGAAGTTACCAGGTTAGCTAAGGCTGATTGAGATTAAAAAAAAAAATCTTTGAGCAATAACTTTAGTGTAGCCAGCAAAAGGAAAAAACTTTTGTTTTCTGATATTATATCACTTGGTTAGCAGAGAAGCTGAAATCTCTGGTATGGCTAAGACTGGGAGAATGGAAGGTCATCCTGGACGCAGCAGGCTGAATCTTGAGTAAAGAGATGGCTCAGGGCTGGTCTGATAAGCCCCCCCACCCTGGCTAAGCTTTTGGACTTGGGCCAGGAAAGAAGGGCACCGCCTTAGAACTGGCCTCTGAGATCTCACTGCGTGATCGCCTAAGGCTCTTTTAGTCAACTCAGGTGGTGGTAATTGGGAGGATTCACTGGGAACCTATGTCTGGGGACCCCAGTTCCCTCCGGAACTGGGGACAACCATGTCATCTTAACAAAACTGGGGGATTAAACAAGTTACTCTCACTACTGCCACATTGTGTCCAAGGCAAAACAACACAAAAGTTTTCACCTGATATTCAAGGAAAACTAGATCTAGAGTCCACATGTTGCTCTGCATGGGATGGAGTAAACATATGCTACACTATTTCTCCAAATGAACCCAACTATTTAATCTGAACACAATACATGGCACAGCTCTTTGACCAAGAAAGAATGCTAGAATTCAAAACTATCATTGAAATGGCTATGAGTTTGTCATTTTACTTTTTCTGGTATCCCCCTGCCTGACTCCAATGCAGCCCCAAACTCAGCAGACAGCACTCGAGTACAGAGAAAGATTCAGGAGAAACTTTAGTAACCTGGGGCAGCGGGATAAGGGACCTGTTTTTAAATTTTATTTACTCTAATTTTGAATGCTTCCACCCCAAGGCAACCTCATGGAGCAGGCATTGGCAACAGTGGCAAAAGGAAAAGGTATAGGAGCTAAAACCATAAAGGAAAAGAACCCAACTTTCCTTCTCGTATACTCCAGACAAACCCTGGTTTTCTCTCAGTCCTTCTGCACTGTGAAGCGACCACACAAGTCGGAGGTTGGAGGCCAGAGGATAGAAAAGGGGTCATAAAAATCCAAAAACTAAAGAGATAATGGTGAGGAAGGATCTTAGGAAAGCAACACTAAAGCTGCTTATGAACCTGCCTCGCACATGCAAGATCCTCATTCGCATAGCACAGCCCTTAGAAGGAGGCCAGTGACCAAAACTCCTCCCCGGCTCTAGAGGGTCCACTGACAGCACACAAAGCACAGATTTAAACTAACCTTGGCTCCAAAGTTCACAGAAGGTGAGTGACCTGAATCTAGGCAGGTCAATTATGAGCTAAAACATCAATAGGTTGTAAATTAGACCTAGAATCTCATAATAATAGTTATATATATTTATGGGATATAGTGTAATATTTCAATAAATGCATACAATGTGTGCTAACCAAATCAGGACAATTAGCATTCTATCTCCTTAGCATTTCTTTATATTTGAAGCCTCCAAGCTGATCAGAAACAAGTGAGAAGACACAAACTTATGCATATTAGTCATCAATGAGGTGATATTACTACAGGTACTATAGATGCTAAACGCAAAAGAAATTGTATCAATGTTCTACCCATAAATTCATCAATTTATATTTGACAAAGTCCTTGGCAGGTGTTAATTATCAAACCTCACTAACACTGGCTTTTATCAAATGGTTTTCTGTGTGTGAGAAGATCAAATAGTTTTCTTTTGTGATTTATAAATTCGGTAATTTGAATTGATTTTTTGAATACTAAGCCAACTTTGCGCACTACGAAATAAAACAAAGACCCAAATAGAACTGAAAACATAAAATTTCTGGGAGAAAACCTTTGTGAATTTAGATAGGCAAAAATTTTATTGATCCATTTCTTAAAAAACAATAAATTGAACTGCAGTTTAACTCAGTTAAAAATTTCTGCTTTTCTACACAAAGTGACAAGAAAATTAATACAAGATATAAGAGTTCATATATCTGATAAAAATGTGCATCCAGAACATAATTTTTATAACAATCTAAATCACAATAAGAAACAATCATAATCTAGAAACAATCCAAATTTCTATTAACAGATGAATGAATACACAAACTATATGACAAACTGTGCATGAATAATTGTTCGCATACATAAAATTAAATGCTTCTAATGAACAGCTTAGATAAGCTTAATTAAGTAAATTATATGAATTATAGCTTTTGAAAGGACCAGTATGCCTTGGTACTACGTTTGTAGTTTTTTTTCCCTTTTTAAAAAATATTGCTATTACTGCTATGTGGATCTCTCTGGCTTTACTATTCTGCTAATGTTAATTCATCCTGTTGTTTTTTGTTTTGTTTTGTTTTGTTTTATTTTGTTGGTACTGGGGATTGAACCCAGGGACAGTCTACCTCCAAGCCACACTCCCAAGCTGTTTTATTTTTCACTTTGAAAGAGTGTCTTGCTAAGTTCCTGCAGGTCTCCCCAAATTGCTGAGGCTGTCCTTGAACCTGCAGTCCTCCTGTCACAGCCTTCTGAGTATGTGGATTAACCATGCCTGGTCTCATCATGCTGTTTTAAAAGAAACATCTGTCCAGAACGTAGTGCATAATAATAAATTTACTTTCCTTTCTAATTCTACACATTCTCCTTCCAGAGAGGATAAACATAGTTCACAGCCATGTCATAACCCAAAAAAAACCAACAAAGAGCATTCTGTATTGTATGCAAAGCAGCATGGTATACAGATAAATAAGGTTTTTGATTCAGATCCAAGGCAATAAAATTCTGCAACCTTGTTTTTGTAAATGTCTTCAAGTATTTTAGTTGCAGTTCAGTTTATAAGATGGATGCAATAAAACCATGTATAAGCCGGGCATGGTGGCGCACGCCTGGGAGGCTGAGACAGGAGGATCGCACAGGTTTGAAGCCAGCCTCAGCTACTTAGTGAGGCTCTCAGCAACTTAGTGAGACCCTGTTTCCTAATAAAAATATAAAATAGGTCTGGGAGTATAGCCCGGAGGTAGAAAGCCTCTAGGTTCCATCCCCAGTACCACACACACACACACACACACACACACACAAAAAAAAAAAAAAAAAAAAAAAAAAAACCACGTATAGTTGTCAGGGAAAGTTAAATTAGAAAATATATGAAAATTCTTGGCCAACCTAATAGAATGAAGTGGATCCTCAACAAATGTTAGTTCCATTCTATCACTCTGGTCAGCTCTCTCTACCAACAATGTGATTTAATTTCTAGACATTTTAATAATATGATTTTGATTAATTTGGACCACCTATATATAAAAATCCAGTTCCAAATTCCTTACTTTACACATTTTTCATTGGCAGGCAAAAATTATAAACAGACAGAAAGAAAAATTAACCAGAAGTCATTTTTTATGCTCATACCATGATGCCATAATAGTTTATATAAAATATAACATTCTAAGATGTTTTATAAATTTGTAGATTATAAAATATGTGTCATTTGTAAGTCATATAAGATGTAAAATAGTAAGCTAATGACAAATTAACATGTATATCATGTCACCTTAAAATTCTGGCATATTCTGTATAAAATGCTAATTAGTAAATTTTAAATGCAAACAGGTTTCCTATTGTTTCTATAAAATGCAACCAGCACTTTATCAAGTGATACTTAATGCAAAGTGTATTTCATTTTACATATAAAAGAGTCTGATAAAAAGAGTTAAGGATAGCAAAATTTAGGGCTTTAATAAGTAAAGTTATTTCTATGCTTAAAGTTTAAAAATGCTTTATATAAAAGGTTAATTTGGTGCTTTAGCTTTAGGACAAAATGTTTTTCTCCTTATAATGCTACTGAAAATCCAAAGATGTGCATGTGTATTTCAAGATTACCATGTAATTCTAAAGTTAAATCCTCCCCCCTGTCTCTTTTATACACACACACACACACACACACACACACGTATAATCTGGTTATATAATTTATAAAAGTTTTTCAAAATTAGGTAGTAAGAAAAATAATTTAACATCTATTTGGTTACATGTGAAATTTTTTGGTTATGAAAAACCTGGTTCTTTCTAGAATGCAGTACTTTTAAAGGATCAATATGCAACTCTCAAACATTTTTACTAAAGAAAACTTAATTGTAAACACTGAGCTTTTCCAAGGTAGATGACTATTACAAAGTTCACTAGAAAATCAATATAGCATTTTAGTTGGAATTTGCTCATTAAACACCCACAGCTCTAATGCAAATTATGATGGAATGAATAAAGCAAATACGCATGCTTCTTTCTTTTTATTAAATGTAAAATCTACTGTTAATTGCATCTCGTATGTCATACAAACTTTTCTCCTTAACTATTAAATAGAAGCTTTAACAAAAGTCATTAGAGATTCTCTTTCTTTGACTTGAATAAATTTCAATATTTGTTCAGTAAAGGTTCACAGCAGTTAAATTACATTAACAAATATTATTAGCTACTATGTAAGCCAACCAAGTAAAATACTTATATTGTAGGTAAAACAAATCATTGGGTGTTTACAATAATATTTGGATATCTCCATTTTTAAACATGGTTATCAAATATCCTATAATTCTTAGTCAAATGAGAAAGATTCAGAGAGGATCACCCTTACCCCCCCACCACCAAATACTCAAATTTGTTTAGTAAGCTAATTGTTTTCTAATATGGGCAAGAGTAAATATGAAGAAGCTGAAGTACACTAAGTATGAGTGTATTGAGTCAAGGCAGAGTACATATTTTCTTAGTAGAGCTCAGGTCTATATAGTCTACATTTCTCAAACTAGTTTTAAAGTACAGTATGAGTGAGATTGAATGTTGAAAAAATTCTAGTTTAAACATTGGCTTATGATTCTCTAAATAACATAATTTGAAGGACAGACATTTCTCAGGAAAAAGAATCTGTTTGTTAACTTCCTCGTGGTTGTTATATAAATGTAAAAGGATGAATTAAAGAGAAGAAAGAAAAAAATGATTAGGACTTTAAACACATCAAATGATGGATAAAATTTATGTTCTAAAATTCTAAGCAACACATTTAATATAGACAATAGTTTTGCAAAATCCAACCTTTACTATATCTTTAAGAACCTCCAATTCTATGAATATCTACTATTTTAGTAACTAATCGGGGAAGATGTATTATGATGTTAAACAAATTCCTTGCAAATATTATAATAATTAGTGCTTTAGGGAATTAATATATATGTATTCCAGAATCACAAGCATTATACTATGATTTTTATTGTCTTTGAAGTTTATTTCTTTTTTTGAATAAGTTGGTTATTCAAATTTCAAAAATAAATGGTAAAAGCTACCACCAGTAGAAAATCATCTAAGTATACTTTAAGTAGCCTGACACTTCAGTTTTAGGCTTCACAATGACAGTTACACTTACTCCAGCTTCTTTTATGGACTAAATTATCAAGTATTTCTAAAACTGAACTCAGTTTTTAAAAAATTTATACAAGTATGTTGTAAATAACTTTTTTGGCTTAAAAGTAATATAATCTCACTTTAAATTTTGGAGACAAATATTTAACAAACTTTCAAGTTCCTGTATAAAATGAAAATAACAATGTATTTCTATATCTTTCAATATTCTTAAAAAGACATAAAATCGTGCATGGAATTTTGTCACTTGGACATGCCATATTTTATTTAACTAAGATGCCCCTAATATTAGATTCTACACTGTCCCTGATGATTCACTATATAAACAACACTATAACGAACATCTTTGGACACAAATATTTAGACACCAATAGGAAAGATTTGTATAAATATGCTGATTACAATAAATTCAGTTATCAGACTCTCTCTGTACAGTTGTAAATTTAGTCAGCAGGAGTATAGAAATAGTTAAAGATTAATTATAAAAAATGAACATTTAAAAATAAAAATCTTCAGTAGAATGTGCTTGTTTATTACATATAACTTAAAGACAATATGAAGTACTTGCTAAATATGCTCTATATTTAATTTAAGAAATTAATATGTTGACATCGGAGCAACTTTTTAATATGAAAGAGCTAAGTTTATGCCTCAGGTGGTATTAAAATCAATATCTAATGCTCGCACCTTTTTTTGTAGTACTGAAGATTGAACCCAGGGGCATTCTACTACTTAGCTATTTTTTACTTTTTACTTTTTATTATGGAACAGGGTCTAACATCAAAGTTACTAAGTATTGGCCTCAAATCTGTGAGCCTCCTGATTCAGCCTCACAAATACTGGGATTACAGGTGTACAGCACCATGTCTGACTAATCTTATGCCCATTTGAAATATAATTTTAACAAGCATTTTACTTATTTACTACACAAATTTATCTACATTAAATATTAATTGATACCAATGTGAAAATTATGTGACATGTAACTACTACCTAAACATTTTCCAGTATCATTTCCTCTTTAAAATTATTAATCAGACATGTAAAAAAAATGTTAAGATCACTTCCTGAAAAAATTTTTGCTTTTTATATTTATGTTTAAAATGCATTAATTATACATGCCTGTTATCATGCTAAATTCCAGCATGTCATATCTAATAAACTATTTTCAATTGTTAATACTGTTATGCATAATGAATTCTCTGTTCAGTCAACTTTTATTTTGTTTTTCCTGAAATAAATGAATAATTTTTTTCTTGGAATAGAGAGCACAAAATTGGCCATAATCTATCCTCAAGTATTATTTGGCTTGGGGACTTGCCAATATTCAGCCTGATTCATATCCACAGACTTATGTGGCCAAAGACAGTAATAAAACTAACATTCTGTCTATCAATATTTCTACCTGCCATACTCACAGAGATAGGTCTGTCTGTTTTCATCAGAAATTACTGGTTATATTCTGGAAACCCTTTTTCCTTACAAATTAATAAATAATTCTAAAATAACTATAAATGTAAATTTAATGTTCCATTATAATTTAATACTGTTAAAAATTCATATATTAAAGGAAATACGTGAGTAATAAGTAAGGAAGATATATATAAGTACTATCATATTTATTGATATTTATTATAATAAACAGAAAGATGAGATCCATTTTCATCTTAATAACATTTTCATCTTAATCTGAATAGAGAAACTTGATTTGTAAGTTTCAGAGATTCTACATTTTGATCCTGTAGCACAAACTCCTCTCCCCTCTACCAAAACCAAATTACCATTCTCTATAATAAGAAGGGTTTGGCAATCTTTTAATTTATAAAATATTAGTCCAAATCTGAATGCACATAAAGGAATCTATTTTTAAAGAAAAAAGCAGCTTAAGGACTTACATGTCAGTACAAATAAGCTGAGCAAAGTATGTAACCAGTGAATTACACATTAAAATGTAGTAAGACAGATAGACAGACAGACAGACTTATAAACACAAGACTTAGGTACTAAGGAGTTCTTTTGGCTAAAACCCAATATTGGCTTTATTTCAGTTTAATTGGAAGAGGATCTCAAATTCATCTTCTCCATGAGATATCAGGAACCTGGATTTCTCTTTGTACCAAAGGTTAATAAGAAATGTGTCTGCAAAAGTCAAACAGCATTAAATACCAAAAACTGATTATTATTCTACAGGAGTTGTTCTGTCATTCATAATCTCTCCATGCTCCAACCTTCCACAGCTAATCTTTAATGGATGACATGCAAGGAAGAAAAATAACTAACAGAAAGCAGAGGCTCAAACGTGAGCTTTTAAGGAATAAAAAATAAGGCTTTTAAGGAAACATAAATATTTCAAATATTACAAAAATAACTTATAGAAAAAACTATTTAAATAAATATTCTTGTGTAAAATTTAAACATCATCTTACACTGTAAATGCAATGCAATAATAAAAATTAAAGAAATAAGAAACATTAGACAATGTCCACTGAGATTGTTTAGAAAAAAGGAAATGTTTAATTGAATAGGCTATTTTTAAAACTTATAAGCACATCATTGATTATAAAAGCAAATTAATGAATGCACATTGGGCCATACATTATCTCTTATTGTCAAACTCAATTAAAATAAATTGTGAAATGCTTATTGGTTAATCACTTTTACTTAGGTTAGAAGAGATGTTTACTTAAATGCAAATTTTCAATATTTCTGCTCTACTTCTCTAAAATTTATAGTATTTGAAGGCCATACATGCTAATAATGTTCAAATTTCAACCACATATATAATGTAAAAACCAAAACACAGTAAAAAACCCTAAACAGCCACAATGAGATAAATTATTAACAATATTAACACACAGGAGAAATGAGCTAGTTCTTTTTGCTTTCCCTAAGACTAAATAAAACCTATTTTGTGTATATTTTCCTTAATTTTGTTGTAGAGATATTTTAAATTTTTATATTTTCAACCTTTCTAAATAAGGTTAAACCTGAACATCAAGGAAAATAAATATGCGATAAACAAATGAAGTAATAAAAATGCTTTATACACTATCTTAAAGAAATATGTAAGGCAGGGCGTAGTGTTGCTTGTAATCCTAGCATTTGTGAGGCTAAGACGGGAGGATCGCGGTTCGTGGAGAGCCTCAGCTACTTAGTGAGGCCCTTTGCAACCCAGTGAGACCCTGTTTCAAAATAAAGAATAAAAAATAGGACTGAGGTGCCGCTTGGAGGTAGAATGCCCCTGTGTTTCATCCCCAGTACCACAAAAAAAGAAATATGTCAATTATTTATGGACAAATTATATGTAAATAATTATGGGGTGGTTATACATCTATATAATTATAATGGAATAGTTTCTTGTGTAAATAAAAAATTATTAGAAACACTTTGAATTTGTCCTCATGAGATGAACAAGTACTGAGGGGGGAAAAGATGGTGACAAAGTTGTCATCATCATCATAATTACCAGTTATTGAGTGACTTCTATAAATATTTCATAATCATTATCTCACTTAAACATCATAGCCAACTGTAGTAGTTAACCATGGCTTAGCAAGGCTGCCATTACACATGATGAGTGGAAAAAGACTAGAACAAAAGTTGGAATCCAAAATCTGGGCCTTTAACCACTACCAGGTTACCCTTGGATGATGAATTAAGATTGAGTAGTGATTGCAGTAAAAAAAAAGAAATGCTTGAAATTCCAAATCTGTCTTATCTGCTGATTTAAGCTTACTGCCTAACACAGTGCCTAGTACATAATGGGTCTTCAATACATATTTATTTGATTTGTGAAGTAGTAAGCATTGCTCCTATGAAACATTTAAGTATCTAAGGGACAGTATTAATGATGCTGATAACAACAATGATGTATAAAAAGGAAAAGGTAAAAGGGTCAACCATCTGAGATTTCACATGACAGAGGAGGCAACTGAGTTTCAAACCCTCGTAATATCACATAGAATGACAGTGTTCACATTCTGTAAAAACGAAAAAGCAAACAGACTTGAGGCTAAGAACAGTTTACATGAAGTTTTTATCACAGATACACAAGTCCAAATCCTCTATGCTCCATTTCTTACATTTTGGCTAACACACTGGTAAAATGTATTAGTGTTGTTAAATATGTGCACAGGTGTGTGTCTGTGTGCGTAAACACCAATGTTCCTTATAATCCAACCCCGTTTCCAAAATTTTCATCCATTTTTTGTTTGTTTCCCTTTTAAAGTCTATTAACAATATGGTATTACAGAATAAAATGTCTTTTCATGACTTCTACACATAATAACATTATCAAAAGTTTAAGAATTTCATAAAAATAAAAGTCACCAACTGCTATGTGCATGCATGTCACTGTCACTGTGGTACCTTAGGATGTGAGACTATAATACACTTGTGAAAAACATGTAATACCATGCAAATTACTATATTCCCAAATTACAAATAAGTAGTGGTGTATTTATGCAAAAATGATTTAAAATAATTCAGACTGAAATGAAGGTTCAAATGAGTATGGTTCACTTATCTCACATGCTAATATTATAATACCTATTTTAACAGAAGAAATGACAAATAAATTTGAAATAAAGTTGTTTCAAAATAAGTAATGCTAACTGGGCGTGGTGGTGCATGCTTATAATCCCCACTCTTGGGAGGCGGAGAAAGGAGGATCGCACAGGTGCAAAGCCAGCCTCGCTGGCTTAAGAGACCCTGTTTCCAAATAAAATATAAAATAGGTCTGGAAGGGTAGCCCAGAGGTAGAAGGGTTCTATCCCCAGTACCACCAAAAAAAAAAATGATATTTAATATTAAAGCTACACTCTACTGAGTACTTGTTATATAGGAGGCACTTTCATACATTCTAATATCAAAATAGTCTGGTAAACCAGTTAAATTAATTAATATTCACATTACATAGGAAAAAGTAAGTCTGGAAAGACTAACTAAATTACCCAAAGGTATACAACTAATACTAAGTTTTAAAATGTGGTTTGAACCTGGGTCCACCTGACTCCGAGGCTTTTGGTTTTCCCAACTGCTTCAAACTGCCTATAGAGAACTGGAAACATCTTGTTTTATGTGGCTTAACTGTACCAAATTATTATTATTACAAATTATATAATCAGTTGTAAAGACCAGATATAAAAAATGTGAAGGGAATCTGAAAGACTAGGAAATCAACAGGAGGAAATTGGCAAGACTGGATCACAGCTATCATATAGTTTTCATAAAACTTTACTTTATATGGTCTTTATGTCTCTCACCTATCATAGGAATTTTTTAACTTTACAAGTATTTTTAAATCACATCTTTAATAAGTAATGTTTAATTTTTAACTAATACATGTTCACTGCAGAAAATCTTCCTGAGAAAGCAGAAACAGTCAGTGAACTATCAATTTATAGACCACTAAAACCTCCCTCTCACTTTTATAATGTATATGAACAAATATTAACAAAATTATATTTTTGTTTTCTCTCTTTATCTTTCATTTAATACACTGACATATGAAGATTCCAGCATCTCATTAAATATTCCTCCAAAGTTCTAAATCATTATACAATGTCTCACAGTATAAATGTATTACAATTTAACAACTTCCTTATTACTGTTTTAAAGTTTTTGTTATCATAACTATATAAATATCTTCATATACAAATAAATATATTTTATATAGTATAAGGAAATGCCTACTATTTCCTTAGAGTACCTCATATTTTAATTAATTTTTTTTTTGGTGGTACTGGGGTTCCTGGAAACCCTTCTACCTCCGGGCTACACTCCCAGATCTGTTTTTATATTTTTATCTGGAAACAGGGTCTCTTAAGCCAGCGAGGCTGGCTTCGAACCTGCACGATCCTCCTGTCTCTGCCTCCCAAGCATGGGGATTACAAGCGTGCGCCACCATGCCCGGCTTTAATTAATATTTTAAAACTCTACAGGTATACACTTTTAGATTCTACTTGACATTGTCAAGGTTTAGTTCAGATGTTTTTACAAGTATTTTTACTGTGAAACAATTTGAGTTTTTATGTATGTTGCATAAATACTTTATAATAGCTATATGTCCATATTCATAATATACCAATTATACTTTTTTTGTGGTACTGGGGGTGGAACCCAGGGGCCTCTCTACCTGTGGACTATACTCCCAGACCTATTTTATATTTTATTTGGAAACAGGGCTCACTAAGTTGCTGACAGCCTCACTAAGTAGCTGAGACTGGCTTCGAACCTGTGCAATCCTCCTGTCTCAGCCTCCCAAGCACTGGGATTATAAGTGTGCACCACTACTCCCAGAATACTTTTATTGAATATAAAAATGAGTACTTAAAGAAAAAACATTCTTTTTGGGGTGAATACTGGGGAATTGAACCCAAGGGTGCTCTCAGCAACTTAGTAAGACCCTGTTTCCAAATAAAGTATAAAATAGATCTGGGAGTATAGCCTGGAGGTAGAAAAGCCCCTGGGTTCCACCCCTAGTACCACAAAACAATAAAATAAAATCCTTACATATCAGTAATAATCTCTCTATTGCTACAAGTAGAATATCTTAAAGTTCTTTCTAAAATAAAATAGATCTGAAACATCAAAAAGTAAAGATACATTTCAAAAATACTTAAAACTTTAAAAGATGTTCATTTTTCATCATTTTGTGACTTCTTGCTTGGATATACCACTTAACTTATTTGCTTTGTTTCTGGAAAACTATAGAGCACTGTTATTTTCATCAATTTAGGTGGTTATAAACTTTTAAACATTTAACATTTACTAAAAAATATTTTGCTATTAATCAGAAATAGACAATTGATAAAATAATAGTTATATTCTTTCCATTTTAGGCATGCATGTTTAAAAAGCTATCACCTCTTAAATATATGCCAATAAATATCTGAAGTATATGCTTAGCTATACATACAATAAACTTAATTGCTTAATGACTTTTCCCAAGAGATAAATAGACTATTTCAGACATATTATATCATGACCCTCAATAAGTCATGATGGCCCAAATCTTACTGAATTACTTTCATAAAAGATATAAAAAGTTATATTTTTATATGGACATTTCAAAACAAGCATACTTCTTGAAATACTGTCCCAGAAGTTACTATATATCTATATCTATATTTTCATTATAAAGAATCAAGAAACCTAAATATTCCAAACTTATAAATGAATTATGCATTTTTAATACAGCATTATTTTTCCTTAAAATATATTACTTTCATATTTTCCCCACTAAAAAAGAAACAAAAACTTTACTATAGTTTACATTAACAGACAAGCAATTATTTGGTATTCAGCTAGAGTATTTAATTATAGTCATCTTGGTTACACGTTCATAATGATGTTTAGTTCTATTTTCTATGGTAATATTTTAAAGATCGGCTATACCAGTTTATCACATCTCTGACTTCAACTGCCAAAATTCTTTTGTACTTATGAAATATAAATATAATATCAGATTAATTACAAAATAAGTTATTTCTTAAAATCATTACAATTGACATAAAAATATTAAAGTACTGATCTCTAAAATCCTTCTGAAGACTAATATCTATTATTTTATGCAAATTTTCTTAACATGGAAACAGTCTGAGGGAGAGCCACAGTGACATGTGTACATGGAAATCAGACATGAGAATCAAGTGATCATGTATCTGTAATATATCACCAATATGTTAAAATTTTTTTCTCCTTTCAAAGACCTCCGAGTAAAGGTAGACTCCAAAATATATTGAAGGCAGTCATTTATAACATTAAACCCTGTCAACCTTTCCCTTTAATCCCAGGGAAAACATTATCTCTATCATCATCTACATCATCAGATGTTAACTTACTAAACGCACAAAACAGACTTTTGAATCAAATGTAGGTTTTCATTGGCAATGAATATATGACTATTTTCATACAAAGGAGAAGTATTTCCTCTCAATGCTAAAACGGTAAGTGGTATTTGAACTGCTGGTTGAAAGGTAGAGGCACTGGTAATCATTATTTCCCCTTGTTTGTTCAGGCCCTTCCAACAAAACAAACAACCTTTTTGTGATTGGATTGACATGGTGTTAACAATGCATTTAATGCCCAAATCAGTATGAATACAGGTAAAGCTCTCACTAATACCAGTACCAGGATGTTAAAGCCACCCATTTTCTAAGCAGCAAAAAAAAAAAAAAAAAAAGACGGAGGAGCTTCCCCTCCTTTGGCAAATAAGGCAGTATGCTAGTAGCTTTCAGCAAGACACATCATATAGTAACCGTGCATGTGATTCCTCAGGTCACATGCTGACGCTCGTCTATGGTACCTGCTGCCTTTTCAGCAACTGTAGCTTCTGTTGCTTTCTCCTGGAGTTCCAGCTTAAGCTTTAATTTTCTCTGTTCTTCATCTTCTTTAGTCAGTTTTTCTTGAAGCTAAAACACATGAGAAAACATGTAGGTTCTTATCTGAAAATCAGCTTCCACACATATAATTAATTCCAAAGTAAAATTTAGTTTCTTCTAAACCTTTTTACTGTACATGCATTAACTCCAGGGGAAAATTGATGTTATATTTTATAAAGTAGTGATTACCTATAATAATATGGGAATTAGAAAAACATTAAAATGTACACTTAATTTATGTGTGTGCAGACAAAACTAAGAGGAACAACATGATTATAAAAAGTGATTACTGCAAAAACAATCTCACCCATTCTTTTGTTTTAAAAAGCAAAGATTTATAAAGGACTGTAATAAAATAATGGCCACTACAGTTTTACAGCTTCTCTTAGGAACTCCAATATTTTGAAGCAAAATTAATTAAGATAATAATCTTAATATTTGATACAAATCTCCCTTTGTGAATGGAACCTCGTCATATTCCATTTAAACTGGCATTGGTACCTGACTCATAATTGGCAAGTAATAACTGCTAAATGAAAGTACAGAAAATGTCTCTGCTTTCATATGGAATCCTTCCAAATGTGTTTTACTTTTTATTCCTCCCTAGTCTTTTGTCATTTGTGTTGTTTTCCTTCAGACATGATCAACATTCTGAACATCATGCTTCAGTTTGGCGAGGTCAAACAATGAAAATATTATAATCAGAAAAGCATTTTTAAAAGGGAAGACACAGAAAATGAACATTATTTAATAACAGTATTTAGTGACCATAAGAATATAACTAGAAGAGTCAAAAGAAGAAAATAAAACATAAGACAAATTAGATCTGCTAAAATTCAATAGTAAAGAATAGCACAAAGTAAATGAAAATATCACCTCACGCTGCTACTTTAACATTTAATCACAAATATTATTGAAGTGAAATACAGGGCACAGGTAATAATAAAAGGAAAAGAAAGAGGAGGAGAAAGAAAGAGAAGAGGAGGAGGAAGAGGAGGAGGAGGAGGAGGAGGAAAGGAAGAGGAGGAAAAGGAGGAGGAGGAGGAAGAGGAGGAGGAGGAGGAGGAGGAGGAAAGTTAAGAAAGTTAAGAATCAGTGCTTAATATTTCCCATTCTCTAAATGCAGAAGTAAAGCTTGACTATGGTAAAACATGGATGAATCTTTTGTTCAGGTATAGACATAAGGTAGCAGAGGTTTATGAGAAAGAAAGTGGACCACAGAGTAGCAAGGAGAAAAATAAAATACATACATGTTTTCACAGCTAATCACTTGATTCAACCATATCCTAATGACAAAGGACTGCAACATCAAGCACACAATTATCATGTGCTTTGTTGTTTAAAGTATATAATAAAACTGAAAAAATGATAAGCAACAAAAAAAATTTAGGTCAACAGATAAAAGTATATTGTAAAGTGACCAGGCTTTCTATTTATACCTTTTTATTGCTTGCTCTGAGAATATCCAGTTCTTTTAGAAGGAATGCTACTGTTGTCTCATTATTTAGGGCTGAAGTAACTTGACAAGGAATCACATATTCATAACACAATTCACTCTTTCTCTGTTCCATAATGCTATAAAGAAAAATATTGAACAATACAGATAGATGACTTTATGTAGGCTCTATAAATTTTACATCTCAAATAAAGACAAATTTAATAGTAAGTATGTAAGGTATCAAATATTAAATCTCTTTTTGTATGCACTGTAAAGAAAATGCTATGGAGCCACGGCGTGGTGGCGCATGTTTGTAATCCCCGCACTTGGGAGGCAGAGACAGGAGGATCGCGAAGCCAGCCGCACTGGCTTAAGAGACCCTGTTTAAAAATATATATATATACATATATATATAATAGGTCTGGGAGTGCAGCACAGAGGTAGAAAGACTTCCAGGAACCCCAGTTCAACCAAAAAAAAAAAAAAAGAAAAGAAAATGCTATGGATAAAAAGGACAAAATGTAACAGTCACAGAATTACCAATCTACCAATTGCAAAAGCTAAATTTGTGGAAAGCATTTAGTTACATCTGAGATTCCTGGTTCAGGATAGACAGAAGAATTCTGGTTTTAGAGACTATAAATATTTCAATTTGTATTTCTGGTTAGATTCTAGTTACCTTTCTTGCTTTTCTCAAAGTGGGGACAATAATCATAATCAGATAAGGTTTTTCCTGGTTGTAATAATATCATATTTTCACTATTTAACTCAAAACATCAAAATAAAAACCTATTTTTGTAACATTTAAGGTTAAATGAAATGAAGAATATTTTGACTTTTGAATGCTATTTGAGAAGTGTGTGTATATGTGTTACTAGAGATTGAACTCAGAAGCATTCTACCTTCAAACTACACTCCTGTTCTATTTTATTTTTATTTTGAAACAGGGTCTTGTTAAGTTGCTGAGAGTGTTACTACTTGCTGAGTCTTGTAAACAAGTCTTACTGCTTGTTCTCAAACCTGTGATCCTCTCAAACCTGCAATCAGCCTCCCAAGATTAGGATTACAGGCGTGCATCACCACACCCATCCAAGAACAGTATCATCTAGTAAACAAATAGTATAAAGGAAGGGAAGAGAAACAAGGTAGACTGTTTTTACAAGCATTATATTAAATTTGTAAGCATAGGTAGGTCTTGGAGTCATTAAAAAGAAATTTGGCAGTGAGGCCTGGGACAGTCAGAGCAGCAATACTTACTGTGTATCTCCGGTTGCCATTATACTAGGGATCTCATAATCTGGTTTTAGCCCAAATTCTACTAGTTTTCCCCTCTTCATTCATCCTTGCCACTAACCCTAAAACATAACCCTACCTTGGTAAGAATCTAACTGATGTTAAAGGGGAGGAACACACCAATACAGTATTGGAGGAACACACCAATACTTCATGTGTTAATACTCATTAACATATCTATTGAATAACAAGTAGAAATAACTATTTCTATGAAAAAATTTGTTAAAATAGTAGTCTGGAAAATAAATTTATGTCTAGATTGAATATACAATTATATTATCACTGAAAGATTTTAACAACACCCTACAATATTTTTATAATACATGACTCATTATCAACGTACTTTAATTTTATACATAATAATAAGGAAGACAAATACTGGAGTGCAAGGTGCTTCTAAAAGCATTAAAATCATTAAATGAAAAATGATGCTAACAAAACCAAAACATCTTGGGACTTAATTTTTCCTAGAGATACCATTTTGGCTTTGATGAGTAATATTCACAGTTATTTCCACACCCATAATGAAAAGTTGCAGAAAATAATATTGAACAAGGAATAAAACCTCATTGCCTTCCTTCAAACTAATCTTGTAATAATTATTCACTTAGCTATTTAGACCCATTATATCAGTATCATGGAAACAATAGCAAACCTCGCCAGATTCCTCACAATCTCATAAGTTGATGACATGTCATATTTAGCCCACACTGGAGGAGGGGAAGGCGAGGAGGGAGAAGGAGGAGAGAAGGAAAAAGGGAAGACAGGAAAATAAGTTCTTCCAATTCTAGATTTAAGGTTAAGAGAACTCACTTGCATTTCTCAGATGTCTCATCATCTGGAGAGGGACTGACAGCCTGATGACCCTGTGATCTCTGCGCTGGCGTTTCGGTGTCCTTGTATATGACTTCATTAACTAAGTCACTGGATTGCTGAAGCATGCTTCCCTCAGAATTCATAGTCGCTTGCTCATCTAACTGTGTGCCTTTATTTCTCTCTGTAGTCTCTTGTTCAAGATAAATGTGGGCTATATCTATATAAACAAAAGAAACAACCTATTTTATAAAATTTCACTGTCATATACTAAAAAATAGTCCATTGAATGAATACTTTGTGGGAATAAATACTCATAGCTTGAAAAATATACTTACTAATCAGGTAAACATGTAGAGTGTATTCTATCCATTTTCACAGTCAAAAGATATTTAGGATAGTGATTTACAACCTTGGCTACATGTTAGAATAACCTGAGGAGGTTATAAGAATCTGAAGCCCTATTTCAAAACTCCCCACATCATTCAAACATATTCTCAATGATGGGAACCAATGACTTGAAAGTATTATTTTCTAGATTCCTTAAAGCAGGATGCAATACGTAAATGTTTAGAAAGAAGTGATAATGTGCATGGAGCTCTGGTATCACTGCCTGGGCTGGAGTTCCAGCTCTGCTAAAGGCATCATGGTGGTGAGATGATTAACCCATCCATGCCTCAGTTTTCTGTTTGTAAAGTGCAAATATAACAGCACTTATTTGAGTTGCTGGCGGACTGAGTTAATGCACATAAAATCCTTCACCTAGTATCTGACACATCAATAAGTGTTGGCTATTATTTTGTAATCATCATTATAATATTAAAATGGATATAAGGAAAACTGACTATAATCTCCATTTTATCAGACATATGTAACAGAATCTACTTCTTAATGCTTGGCTATATCATAAAAATTATTTTAATATGTAACTACTAAGTAATAACTATTTCAAAGAAAGATGCTATATTTAATGGCATAGTAAAGTTTGGGAGGATCACATACACATACACAAAAAGGAAACTCACACTAATAAAGCAGGGCAATGTGTACAAATATTGATTTCAACTAATACTTTATCAATTAAAGTAAAAATAATTTTTTAGTCTTAAAAAGCAGATGAATGTCACCTGTTCTTGGTAATAACCTCTCCAAACTGTCAAACTTTTGAGACCAAAAAAAAGAGTAATTTTTGAACAAAAATAGGGGAACTTCACAAAGTATTCATTCTAAATAAATTCTCTATTTATATTAAGTATAGCCAGTAAGTCCAAACCTTATTCTTTTTTTGTAGCTAGAAGCTAGGTTACAAATCTTCTTTTGGGAAATTTACTCTTAATTTTGTTTTGAAGAACTGTATCAGAAGACAACGTGCTATCATAATTACGACGTGTTATCATAATTACATAGTATGAAACAGGACATTTCAATGTTATATTCTGCTTCCACTTTAACAACTTTAGAAACATATGAAGATTACATGCCAGCTTTGACATCTTAAAATGCTTACTTGGTTTACTTGAAGTGTTCATTCACCATCCTGCTTTTCTAGAATAGGCTGGTATTAGTAGAATGGAACCCTCAGAATCTGAACAAGGAAGGTGATTTTATAAATGGGCATTAAGGAAGCCCTTTATATCAGTAATAAGCATTTTCTAATAATAACATATATTTATAAGTAATTCAATGAAAAAGATTATAGCTACTGAAAGCAATATCAAAATAACAACAATTATCCCCAGGGATATATCATAGAAATGCATTAGGACCAACACTATTTTCCAATTTATGAGATACAAAGATTCTTCAACAAAAAATAATATGATTCATGGTGAACGGCCAGCTATATAAAACCCCCTTTTCCTCATGACAACACCAATCAACTGTTTCAGACTGTTAAGTCCTGACCCTTTGCCCTGATGAAAAGCAAACTGAACAGTATCTACAACTTGTTTCTTGCTTTTTCCCTCTGTATTTTTGGGTCTAGTTCAGTGTCTTTCTCCTTTTAGTGTTTTACTCCTAATTTCCTGGTGTTTACTTTACCGGCCCCATCCCTGATATCTATACTTGCTATTTGGTTAGTAGTTTTATAGCTCTCTCTCCTGGGTTTTAATCTCATATCACACTTTGTGATGCCTTGAACTCTTGGTGAATCACCATTATTTCACCCATGACTGGCTACCTTCTCCAAATTTGTAGAGTGCAGATGGAGGCTTTCCAGAAGACTCTGATGATCCCTTCTGGATTTAAGAGATTATAATGCCTTGAAGCATTTCTGACATACTCCTGTATTTTTACCCTAAAATGTTTTTCAATGCTAATATTTCAAATGTTTACTATTTTTAAAAAAACTTCATACTCTGTGATTTGAGCTTGACTATTTCTGAATACTTTAAATTTTGCTCATTAGAAAAAGCTTTCAGATTCCTAATCGAAATTGTTCACCAGATATTTGAGGCCTGCTCTGCAAGTCAGAATCTCCATACTCTTCTACTGATCATTTAATTTTACTTTAGAATATTTTGGCAAAAAGCATTTTGGCCAATCAAATTCTCTGAAGGTTTTCAATCTCTTTCTTTCTGCCATACTGCAGTATCTGACCTTTCTAATTAGTTTACTTATTCAACAGCACACTAATCACTGAGGGAAGCCCTACAGTGCAATATGCCCTGTGATAGATACTCGCAAAACAAATCTACATAAGAAACAGGCACTTCTCTCAGAACTCTATAGTGCAATCATGACCACAAACTGATCCAATGGTTTGAATACCACGAAACAAGGACAGGCAAGAGCTCTAGAGCACATGTTAGACACATTCATGTCCAATAGAAAGACTCTAGGATTACTTTACAAAGGTATTTGCTCCAAAACAGGACAAGTAGGAATATGTAAAGTAGTGAACTGCCAAAGAGTTAAGAGGTTCGTGGGGTAGAGAAAACATTGACAGACAGTAAGAATAAGAAGAGAAAAGAAGAATAGGAATGAGTAAGGAGAAGGAAAAAGATTTAGGGGAAACACAGAGATATTTCTTGTACTGAAATGACAAGATTTGATAGGGAGGGACATTTTCTAAGATGATTTGCTGGTAAGGACAAAGTCCAAGATGTAGTTTATGTGGAAATGAGTGGCTAGAACACACTGACAGTGAATATATCCAGAGAGAAGGAAATGAGAATCAAGGTACAAGTGTTAGTTTATTTATCTCTTAATTGTGTGTGTGTGTGTGTGTGTGTGTGTGTGTGTGTGTGTGCATGCCAGCCACTGCGGACTGAACCCAGGGATAGAGAATGAAGAGAAAAAATGGAAGCCAAATGTACAAGTCTTCAATGACTACAGAAGAATGCAAAAGAACACAGAGATAGAGGACAAAAGTTGACAGAGCACAAAGTTGACAAAAATTGATGACAGTTTTTTTTTACCTTTTTATTTCAGAATAATTTTCTTTATTTAAAAAGCTGCAAAAAACAATACAGAGAATTCCTATATAGCCTTTACCTATACTCCCAAGTATTAACATTTATAGCAATATTTATTAACATTTTACTTTATTTTATTAATTTATAGTATTCTTCTTTCTTTATATCTACACACTTTTTCCTGAAATATTTAAGTGTAAGATGTGGAATGATACATTTTGACTTTTTAAGACAAATTTTAAGGGCCATTTAAGAATATTCTATCATCTTGCATTTTGACAAATTTTCTTCATGTTACTCAAAGGCCAACTTAAATACAATTTCTGATTTAGTAGTTCTCCAATCAAGAGAAAAGGATAGCACATAATTCTGAATTCAGTCTTTAATTATTTTTCCTAAACCCTTCAGCCTGGGAGAAAGATCTTTATGAAGTGATAATGGGACAGAGCTTTGGTTGAGTTTATTTGTATTGTTCCCTCAATTGTGAAAGAATAGCGTATAGAAATATAAACATATAAGCCAATAAAATGTCACAAAAAGTGAAGTTATAGGACTGTTTTGCACACAAGGCAATTGCAAAGGTAACTGTTAAAGAGATGTTCATATCTGATTCAAACTTATCTCTAGGCAGATGAAAACTTAAAACTAAAACCATTCTATTGATTCCTCTCTCAAACTCTCTCATATGGTTTGAAATGGAAATTCTCTTGTTATCCATGTCAGTGTTTAATCAATGTCTTTGTTAACTGTTCTTATCATTATGAATAACTAAATATTGTTTAAATTCATTTCTCCACATGGATTCAGGGAATAAATTAATCTCTTCTTCATAAATTGTAAGTGTATAAAGCCTGACTTTCTTTTCTCAGATTCAAACAGAAATAGGTTTATGACTATTATCAATCCCTTTATTTGTTCATCTGTAGGCATCCTGTTTTATTTGAACATAAAAATTCAATCATATCAAAAAATATCTTCCCAAATTTTGCTATTACTATCTATAATCCTATCATCACCATGCAAACTAATGCAAATACCTGAAAAAAAGATGCTATGGCTGGCCACTACCAGGGACTCCTCTAAAATGCCACCTATTGCTAGGGTGAATTTATTCACCTAGACAAGCTGGGTAGATATGGTGAATATTTTGGACAGCTGCATTATATACTTTGAAGATCTGATATTTCTCTTTCTAATGGACTTTCATGCTGCTTTAATGGATAATTTTCATGATCTAATGAATTACTGGTTTTCTTTTGGAGATATCAGTATTACTGACATTCTTCACGCTAGTGTTAAATCTTCAATTTGTTAGTCTAGAAAATTAATAGTACTATGGCACCATTTCCTATCCTAGAAAAGAAAGCCTTGAAATCCCCCATGAGTTCAATTCTCCAGATAATTACATATTAATGTACAATATACTCAGTTAAATAGATGCTATCCAAGAAATAATGACTCATGGCCAAAAAAAATAATCTTTATTTCATGACTATTATATAGAAGTGAGGAGGTGGCTAGAATCAAATAGGGATTCTTAGAGGCTGGGAAATTCTGTTCCGCCTGGCTTTGTAAATAGTTTGTGACAACTGGTATCTGTGTAAACGGATTTGATGGTCCCCTGGGGGGGTCAATACTGTTTACAGAGCTGTTTCTTCAGAGTGGTTGAGCTAGAATTGTCTCTAGGGATCCTACCGGGTTACTCAGAATAGCAACATCCCAGCTACCTGAGAGCTCAGGGACAGAGAAAGACAGGGGAATAGAAGTAATAGAGGAAAATACAATCAAATAAATAGAACCCTTACTTTTTAAAGTGAAGGTGCTATTTAGGCACATTCATATCTAAAATGAACCATGATGGAGATAATTTGTTAATGTGCTCTCTGACACTTCTAATAGAGTGCTCATCACTTCTTTAAATTCTTTTGGGGGGAAGGGGAGATAGAGAGGAAGGTCATTATTTATACCTTAGCATCTGATTTTATGAATATAGAAAAAACCCTCCTGTTTAATACTTTTCTTTCCTATATTGCTGATCACATTTTTTTGCTCTGAAATCATAGAGTTGATGTAATGATTGGGTTAATACAGTAGTCCTATAATTTAAACAAAAGATGTCTCTTTTGGTTAGTGACTTCTTAAAAATGAACATTAATTTAAAAATAACAATAATATCACCTAGTGGCTCTTAATGACTTTCACCAATTTTCTAAGTAATTTACATGTAGGTCTATCTATCTATCTATCTATCTATCTATCCAAACAGTATTTATTCCTTTTACCATTTCTCACTATTTCCTTTTTGTGGTTTTTTTCTTCATAGACACACATTATATATGTGTCCCCCAATAAAATAGAAAAGCACATCAGAAATTTCTGATGTATCGTTGTAGACCTTTCTAATGTGTGTACAAAACAAATGCTGACTATCAAAGTGGTCTATCAGAGCATAATATGTTTAGACTTTCCAAGCAAAACTATAGTTGGTATATGGGTCCTGAAGACAGACTGCAGGGTTTTAATTCTAACTTCATGACAGAGTTGTATATCCTTGAGCAAATTATTGAACCTCTCATCATTTTCCTGGTTAGTTAAAAAGTACAATATATTAGAATCTAGCAAGGTGTGGTAGTGCATGCTTGTGATCCCAGTATTTGGGAGGCTGAAAGAGGAGAATCCAGGTTTGAGGCCAGCCTCAGCTTCTTAGTGAGGCCCTCTACAACTTAATGAGACCCTGTTTCAAAATAAAGAATAAAATAGGACTGGGGGTATAGCTCAGAGGTTAAAGGCCCCGGGGTTCAATTCCCAGTACCACACACACACACACACACACACACACACACACACAAAATAGGGCTTGAGGTTTAGCTAAGAGGTACAATGTCCCTGAGTTCCATCTCCAGTACCGAAAAAAAAAAAAAAACCTCAAAAGGTTATTAGGACTAAATTGTTTCAATTACACATATCTCTTGAAAAAGAATCAGCACAGAATACACAATAACTGTTAGCTAATATCTTTAAATCTGCATTTGTAAACTAAAAGTTTTACTATTTTGATTTCTCCAGTCATTCTATAAGCTAACTATCACAGTCTTAGGATCACATTAAAACTTTCAATTCATATTTACAGATTTAATGTATCTCAAACATTAAGAATAAACACAAGAAAGAGGTCTACTGTTCCAGCTATTACTCTAGTTTCTATAGTAAGAAATTTCTCAATTTCCTAAGCAAACTTATTTGATGGTTTATGTACAGCATACAGTTAGGCAGCTAAAATCAGTATGGCTTTCCTAAGCAACAATGCTATTTATATGTTTATTTCTTAAAGGAAATGTTAGCAACAGTGTGAAAAAAACTTTCAGAAACATTAGTGTACATAGTACTTCTTATTAAAATATTTAGAAGATATGGAAAATACATAAAATGTTACCTAATGCAATGAGAAATATAAACACAAATAGAAAACTAGCTTAAAGTTAAAATTTATAATTAATATATATTAAATAAAGCTTATAAAATTAATAAAAAGTAGTAGTACTTTGAAATTTAGAAATTCTGATATAAGATCCAGAAAGAAAACTCAATCCCATATAAAGTTAATTTTGTGAATTAAATCCTATGACAAGAAAATTAGGAAATTTAAATACTATTTCTGTTACATAATTTTAGTACTCACTACATTAGCACATATTAACTATAATCAGAATTATATCAAGTAGATCACAGTCTCTTACTCTTCAAAGAATCTTATTTAGAAGTCATAAAATATTAGGTAATTTTTGGACCTTTGCCCTAAAAATAATGCAAGCTTGTTACTTGCATATGGTATGCTAACTTTTTCAGGGCTTTGGTTTTGTTGTTGTTTTCTTTGTTTTTTACTTCAATAGCCATAAGATAAAATGGTAATCGCCATTTCCATTTTTCTGCATACTTAATATCATTTATGAAGTCTTTAAACAAACCTGCCAATTTAAGCTACTGTGTTAAGCTATCTCCGCATTCAGCAAAGATAAACTATAAAAGAATCTTTTTACCAATAGAACGCAAGAGAAGACTCGGAAACAAAGTTGTATATCTGTAATGAGTTGATCTTTGATAAAGGCACCAAAGACATACGCTGGAGAAAGGACAGCCTTTTCAAAAAATTATGTTGGGAAAACTGGCTACCCATATGTAGAAAAATGGAATTAAATCCTAACATCTCACACTGAAAAAAAGTCAACTTAAGATGGTTCAAGCACTTAGAAATTAGATCAAAAAGTTTGAAACTGCTAGAAGGGGGCATAGGACTAACATTCCAACACATAGGTACAGGTAGACAGTTCCTTAGTAAATAGATCCTGAATGCTCAGGAAATTAAAACAAGTATTAGTGAAAGGAATATCATTAAATTAAAAGGCTGCATAGCAAAGAAAAATATAGAACATTTTCCATAAATATATATTACTTATATGTATTTATATGTAAATATAAATAATCAAGAATCTATAGAGAAAGCATATTGGATAGAAAACCTTCACCATGTACCCATCTGACAAAGGTCTAATATCTAGAATATAAAAAGAGCTTAAACAGCTTAACATTAAAAATACAACAAATAGCCTAATGAAAGGGCAACCAAACTGAATAGATTCTTTTCAAAAGAAGAAATACAAATGGCCAACAAACGTGAAAAAATGTTCAACATCTTTAGCAATTACAGAAATGCAAATTAAAACTATCCTGAGATTCCATCTAACTCCAGTTAGAGTGGCAATCATCAAGAACACATATAACAATAAATGCTGGCTAGGATGCAGGGAAATAGGAGCCCTCTTACATTGTTGGTGAGCCTGCAAACTTGTATGGCTGCTTGGAGATCAGTTTCTCAGAAGATTGGGAATGGAATTACCATATAATAGAGAGAGTGCTCCTGGACATCTCAAAGGAAATAAAAACACAGTATCACAATGATCCTTGCATATCCATGTTCACAGCAGCACAATTTATAATATCCAAATTATGGAACCAGCCTAGGTATATGTCAACAGATGGATGGATCACAAAGCTTTGGTATATAGACACAATGGACTTTTACTCAGCCAT
Organism: Muscardinus avellanarius; assembly: GCF_963383645.1. Taxonomy (NCBI): domain Eukaryota; kingdom Metazoa; phylum Chordata; class Mammalia; order Rodentia; family Gliridae; genus Muscardinus; species Muscardinus avellanarius. Next base: position 42,898,087 of record NC_137798.1, on the reverse strand, counting down.
AAATAACAAAATCACACCATTTGCAGGAAAATGAATGGAACTTGAGAATATTATACTTGAGTACAGCTAGTTGCAAAAAGCAAGTGGATGTGTGTTTTATCTTTTTTTTTTTTTTTTTTTGTACTGGGGATGGAACCCAGGGGCACTCTACCTCCAGGCTACACTCCCAGCCCAATTTTTTATTCTTTACTTTGAAACAGGGTCTCACTGAGTTGCAAAGGGCCTCCCTACGTAGCTGAGACTGGCTGTGAACCACCATCCTCCTGTCTCAGCCTCCCAAATGCTGGAATTACAAGCATGCGCCACCACACCAGGCTTGTTTTATCTTTTATGTGGAAGCTAGAAAGAAAGATATTTGGAAATAAGGACAACATAGATAGATGAGTAGAGACTCCAAAGGAATGACTGAGAGGGGTTAGGGAAGGGAGGAGGGAGGGCAAAGTCATAAGAACGTGACTGTTTTATGAAATAATGATATGAAATTATATAAAATGACCAATTTCAATTCAAAGACATGCACGGTGCCAAGAGCCGTGTGCATATATTTCTTCTGGTACTCTATGCCACAATATGATATAAAATTACAATCCATCAAATTTAAGAAAAAAGAATCTTTATGTTTTATCTATTCTTTTCAATCTCATCATCAAGTTATTAATCAACATGTGGTTGGACACAAAAAAGAATCACATAGATGTGATCGCTGCAGCTTATAATTTTCTCATCTATATCTGTGTCCCTTTATAGACCATAAGTTCCCTGTTATAGTAATCTTCCTAAGACAAAGAAAAGACAGTGGAGATATTTGATTATTTTATACATTAGAATTAAATAAGTCAATAAAAAGAGACATTGATTTAAACTGTTTAAAAGATATATGAAAGGCCAGGTATGGTGGCACATGCTTGTAAACCCAGTAGTTGGGAGACTGAGACAGGAGGATCCGGGTTCACGGCCAACCTCAGCTACTTACTGAAGCCCTCTGCAACTAAGTCAGACCCTGTCTCAAAATAAAAAAATAAAAAATGGGCTGGGGGTATAGCTCGGAGGTAGAATGCCCCTGGGTTCAATACCCAGCACCACAAAAAAATAAATAAAAATAAGTAAAAGGTATATGGAAAACAGACAGCATTAAAAATGCACACTTAATATTTAAGACTTAAAAAACACTAATTTGATATCAGATGCTCTGTGATATATAAAGGTAAATAAAAAGTATAGTCAACAAAAGATTGGTGGCTGAATGTCTTAGTGATGGGCCCAGTATAGACAAGCACTACCCAGGGATATATTATACAAGCTACTTACATAATTTAAGATTTTCTAGTTAAGTATATTAAATATAATTTAAATTTTCTATTTAAATATATTAAGTAAAAATCACTGGGAGTAGAGACCTAGATATAAGTATAAGATTGAAATAAGACTTACAAAGGTTTCTAAAGCCAGAAAATTGAGAAACTTGCCAATATCACATAGGATATTCATCAGACATTAAGGTTATACAAACTACATTCTTCCCACTCGTGGATTCGTGGATTGAATCCAGCGACCTTCTTGCTCCAAGACATAGCTACAGTCCCTGTGTGTGTGTGTGTGTGTGTGTGTGTGTGTGTGTGTGTGTGTGTTACTGAACACTGAATGTTGAACCCAGAGGCATTCTACCTCCAGGCTATACCTCCAGCCCTTTTTCTTGTTTTGAAACAAGCTCTCTAGATTGTTGAGAGTTTTGCTGAATTGCTGAGGCTGGTCTTGAACTGACAATCCTATCTCAGCCTCCTAAGCACAAGGATTATAGGCGTGTTTTCACTATTACTAACCTGCATCCTTCATAATCTTGTACACAGTTTAGTATCTAGATAAACACACAGGACCAAAAAACAAAAAACAAAAACCAAAAAAACCTAGGGAGGTTATTCTGGTATTCTATTGGAGAAAAGTTCTGATTTCTCTGTAAAAACTATTTAAAATATGTATTTGTAAAATATCTCATATGTTTTAAGATTTTTAATTTCAACATCCTTTATACCATGTGAAGGCGATGAACACAGCAAAATAGTATAGTCTCCTAAAGCGTAGGATACCTAGTGATTTAGAAATATATCTCATAAATTAGGGCTTTGTAAAACTTGTACCACACTATTTAAAACATTAAAAAATAGTGTTTAGGCTGAAATGATTGTGAAAACTGTTCTAAAATTTTATTAACTAACCTAACAGTAAGCCTTATTCTTTTATTTCCCAGTAGTATGAGCTATTTAGCTCTTTATAATAGATTTCTAATCTTTTAAGCCTTTCTCAAGTTTATCATAAGAATAATTTATATAAGGTAACCAATATACAAATAAACTGAGTAAGTTTTAAATTTCTATAATTGCAAGTGAAATAGGTTTATTATTTTCATATGAGAATACTTATATGAAACATACCAATTATCTGTGAACTCAAAAATTTCATAAATCATTTAAAGACAAAATTTTCAATAAGTGTAAAGAGAGACAGAAAAGATTCCCTTTATATGTGTCTTTCATTTTGTTCAAGAACATCTTTAGACTCAGAAAACAAAACAGAAGAATCAGCAGTCAGATACTAAGTGGGAATCACTGAGACATAATGTTAGTTCTAATGGACGGATGATTGTGTTTGGTCTTTTGAAACTTTGAAGTATAGGTAAGTCTTGATCACACAAATTAATAAATCCTAAAGCTGGAGTTAACAATAACCATTACACCCAAATTCTGCAGCTTAGCCCAGCCAATTTTTCAAAAGGTCAGGTTGTGAACTGGAGAAGATCAGGGAGGTCCACCGCATAGCTTTGTTGCCAGGCATCTCTCGTCTGGATTGTTGCAGGCATTTATTAGTATTCGTCAGCAGACTCAACAAAGCAAACAAGAAATTCAAGCACGAATAATAAAATGAAATGCTGCTATATAACCCTTTGTCATTCAGCAAATATGGGACTTTTTAGCTACATTGTTCCTAAACCTGGGTTACTACTTTAATTTTTCTCCACAGTGCTGACTGAATGAGTATGCATGTGTGTTAAATGCAGAGCTCCCCTAACAACTGCAGGACTGCCATTTAATCTGTTGGTAGATGGACCATTTCCTGTGGGAACCCCAGCTATGATTTCCAGATCCACCAAATAAATCTCAGATTAAGATTCCAAATGAAACCTGCCTTTGGCAGATAAAAAATGTCAAGATGGATATAAACAGTAAAATTATAAATTATCTAGGTGTTGCATGACAAACCAATGCTCAGTTTTTTTGTTGACAAGTACCCAGATATCAAAACTATATGAGACATTCATCAAATGTCACACTTTCATAATATTGGAGGCATCATTAAAACTGTTTGACTAAGGACCTCAAAGTGTTTAAGCAGTAGCTCAAAAGTATATTTGTGCAAAGTAGAAGAATAAATTTACATATCAGCAGCAGCTCATAAGGGATGGGTAAATATTCTGTTTATCTCTCATTGTAATTCAGGTTACTTTAAATACAAGGTTTTAGGAAATCATTATACTCTATATGGCATCATTACATAACTTTCTATGCAAATGACATGTTTTATTGAAATTCCCCGTTTGTCCAAAAAACAAAAACAAAAGCCTAAAAGGAGCAGGTAGGAGTGCCATTTCATTCATCAACAGTGACTGCTGAACTAGTGCCTTACTAGTCAGTTATACTACAGCATCATCTGAAGCCCCTGGCTAGAGGTGGTATTTTCAACTTTTTTTAAAAAGCATTAAATACTTGAAATTTTAAAAGCCTCAGAAAAGTAAATTTGTCTTTTGATAATGTGTTCATTTCAAATGACTTAGGGAGAGGGCAGAGACTTTTAAGAAAGAAAAAGGTAATAAAGGGCCAATATAAAACATCTTAGAAAGCAAATGGCCTATTAAAAATGCAGAGGAAGTCTCTGGTGCAAGTTTCTACCGCACTCTCAGGAGATCAAGGACTCTTTTTTTAATAATAAAAAAAGTTTTTTTTTCCTCTGCTCTTCTTATATTTTCTTGCCTTGTTTTAGTCTTAAATTCTATATTGGTTGGTTAAAAATTTTGTACAGGCAATGGTTTCTGAAAAGAAACAACTGGATTTGCTGAACTATAATCATTACATTTTTAACTTTCAACTCTTAAAAGCAATTAAGTAAAAGGCTTCAGTGACTCCAAATTTTGCAACATTTGGTTTTAGTAACATTTTAAAAATAATCTATAATAAGGATTCCTTCAGATTATAATTTCTTTATATTTACAGCTATCTGGGGTAACAATATAGACTACGTTACTTCCCATTTCAAATCTTAGTTTGTACATAAACCTGAAATCTGGAGAGTTATATTTGTTCTGTCTTTCCTACTATATTTCTTCCCACAAACACTTGTTTCAAAGAAACTAATGCTAAATAAACTCTCTTGCGTCCTAATACGCTAAGGATTGATATTTATGCAAAATTTTTGAATTTTCCAGAGTCAAGAAGGATATTAATTAAAGAAGAAGAGTATTCTGTGCTTAACTTGATAATACTGTTATACTATAAATACTCAAATCAATGAACATTGTTAGTTATTGCTAGCCAACTGTGATGATTTCAGAGTACATCAAATTACCTTAAGTACAGACAACAGAACTGTATTTAAAAAGAGCATTTAATTATTAATTTAAAAAATACTGAGTTTGCAAAACCTTACAACATGCAACCTTAACACAATGAGTATAATTTTATCAGTTTCAATTGCCAGATTTTCACTTTTTGCCCATTATTGTCCTCGTTTTAAAATACTGAAAGATTATATGTGAAAACCAGAATCAGTAAAAAAATACATGAGTCAAAATAAGATTTTTAAAAATAATTACTTTTATCCTATACCATATCAACACAATTTTACAAAAGATTTTTTGGGGTCCTGAGGACTACTGACCCAGAGCCATATACATATTAATTGTGTTCTATACCACTGAGCTCCACCCCTAGATCCCGAAGAATATTTTTAATTAGTTCATCTAAACTATGAAAAAAATCTTCTTAGCCAATTTAAAAATTCTGAAGCTTCACTTGTTTGCCTTTTCATATTCTCCAAATCAAGCAAAACACCAAGAAAATAGTATCTGAAATTCTCCTCAAAAGATAATAACATCTTAAATGATGGAAAGCAAATCACTAAAGTTGAAGTATCTGGTGAAATCTTCCAAGAACCTTTTTATTCTATTATTATAGATTTATTTATAACCAAAAGGTAGTGAGGGAGTATACACTTAAACATATAATTTTGCTATTAGGAAACATTTTAAAAAGTATTTTGAATATCCTTAAATCTAGGAAGTCACATCAGTACCACTCTACAAGCAAACAAGACCAACTCTGTAAATAAGCTTAAGTTCGGTCTGTACCAATATATGTTGATCTCCTAAATCAACAAAATGCCAGTGCTCACTCAGAACTTTATAGTAATCATCTAAAGAGACCACAGTGGTGGTTTTAAATGAACTGAAATTTTAACTTAGACAAAACTAAAGATTCAATGATACCATATTAAGATTTGTGCTGCAAATATACATTCCAGGAAGTATTTGCTCATGAAAAGCCATAACTAGAAATGAAGGTTTTTATTGGAGAGCACAGACTCTTATAGAAAGGGATTTAAAGTAAAGCAAAAAACTTTGGGCAAATACAAATCATTTTATTTTTCCATTTCAAAAAAAATTTTATGACCAGAAAAAAAAATTCAAGAGCTTGGATATTTTTAAAGTATTTGGTATTTCCTTGAGCCAAAAACAATAAGCCACGGTGCTACAAAGACAAAATTATACCAATATAGCAGAAATGGGAAAGAGGAGGTCCTACTATTAATATGGAAATTTACCACTTTATGCTTATTCTAAGTAATGATCTCATATAAGATGGAAAACCAAAAATGTAATAAGAATTTTTTTTATCATTTTACAAACTTTTCCCTTATCAATAATTTAAGAATAAGTTCATGGATTACTACAAAGGTACCATAGTGGTGTGGGATACTGATGGTAAAAGAGGTTGTGTGTTATGAGGGAAGAGGGTATCTGGGAACTCTGTGGCTTCCTCTCAATTTGTCTATAAGCCAAAACTGCTCTAAAAAATGAAGCCTAAAATAATCTTCAAAAAGTAATTTTAAAAAGCAATGTATGGCATAAACTCACCCAGTTGAAGTATTCATATCAGAAAGAAATGTAAAAACACAATTCATGACAAATGTTATGTAACCAGCCAGCAAACTAAGTTGCCCTTGTAAATATTTTTTATTTCTTCATTCCATTTTTCTACTGAGGTGAAAGGCTAGTAACAGCAAGCTTAAGAAAGAAACCAAGAATTCTATTTATTTTAATAATCTCATTTAAAATTAAAGACAAAAATTTTAATAAAAGAATGAATACAACCTGCATCATTATTCTAAGAGTAGCCTCAGCCTTTCCTCAGAAACGAATCAATCCTTGTTGGCCAGCTGCCAGGATTCTACCATCACTCTCTCAAATATTCTAGACGGTCATGTGTGAGCAGCCACTACCACTCTATTAATTTAAGTCCAATGGAGCTAAATAGTAAATTGTCCAGAATCCAGTATGTTTTTTAACCCCGTTAGGGAATATAAAAAATTTTTTAAATAAAATCTTAAATTTATGCCAAAATAAAATGGATATAAAGTATTCTGTGGTATCACTCATCTGAAGAGACTGGATTTTCAATGCAGACAAAAATTAGATGTTACCCTAAATGAATATGACTGATTCTACATTATATTCTATCAAATATATAAATATAAGCTATGACTCTTTGAAAAATCTAACTTCTAATGATATTCTGAAGTTTACATCAGAAGATAATCGACTTATTACACTAATAACCATATCAAATACTGTTGTTCATATTTCTTAATACTTTAAAAACTTTAATAGATCTACTTCCCACAGCTGGAAAGAATAACCAAAACACACCACCATTTATTTAAAGGTCCATTAAATATGTCAGCAATTATATTTTAGCATCTGTAAACACTACCACTCTCAAATTAATGAAAATTATTACTCCGGTATGTGAAAAAAATGAAGTCACTCTCTGTTTTAGGCACTGTAGTAGGGTCTTACTTCACATGAAATCTTATCTTCATAATAATCCAAAAGGAAATATCTCCCTATTTCTGCCACAGAAAAACTCCACAGAAAATTTCTGCCACAGAAAATAAGACTTGTAACTTATACTCAGGTCCAGGTGAGTACAAAGTGGAACATGAAAAGATTATAATTTATGTCTAGCTAGTTTCAAAACCTGTGCTATTTCTATCATAACACTTTAAATATGCCATTATTTATTAGGAAGAAATTATTAAATGTAATTTATATCCTACATTTTAACACAAAATGATTAGTTATCTAGACATGTTCTGAACCTAGAATTTTAAGAAGTATCTAATCATAATGCCTAGCTAGGGAATTATTTTTTTCTATCAGCTATGTTGCCAGCAGAAATGGTTGTCCACTCTAACCAACTTGCTATTTCCTTTCTCCCTGAATTACATATGAAATAGTTGATGAAACTGTTATGAAATCCTACAATCATATTTTTGTCACAATGATCTAAGGCTTTTAAAAGATCACAGGTGTTTTGTAGTGTTTCTTTAGTTATCTACTCTTATCAAATGTTTGTAAATCATGCAACAGTTTTAGTTATAATTTCATTGAAGAATATCAGAAAAACAAAAGGTAAAAAAATATATGTTGTGAAAGCAGAGAAAGATGAATAAACTAATAATAAAAAGAGGGATAGATGGTAGCCCAAGTTCAAAATGCTAAGTACAAACAGTAGTCTGACTCAATAAGAAACAGTGAACTACTTACAAGTTACCTTTTGCTAAATTTTATTTATTTTGTATAAAATTATTTTTATTATTTTGCTTTGTAGTAAAAAAGATATTAATGTTTTACTTAAATCTGGTAAGGTAAAATTTTTAAAAATATTTACTAAACTCCAATAAAGTATAGTATGTAAGGATTATACTAACACAAGAAATTTCAGGAGTGGTTTTTCACCTTATTTCATGTAAGTACAAAGAATCCTGATTAGGAATCATGCTTACGTTAAGTTTAAAGGACAATCAGATTAAAAATATGTAACCATACCTAAATTTAAATAATACATAAGTGAAAATAAGTACTCGGAGTGCAAAATACATAATAAATATGATTCCCTAAAGTCACAAACCTGAAAACAATATTAAAGGGGTTAATTAATTAAAAGGTTTTTCTTCAAAGCTTTTTCAAGCTCTGTGATTCTCACTATTTCTTACTTTCAATTACTGAGAAATATTTAAAAGACAGCAGACTTAATATTTAATTTTGGTAGGCACAGTAACCTTTCTTAACCTTTCTTAGGGAACACTGACCCCTAAAGGTTCTAAATTTAAATAAATTTCTTAATTTTCTAGATGTAACTGGTATCCAGCCCTCATTTTAATCTGTATTATTATAAATATATACTTATAGCAGACATATGCATCCATAAGTAATACACAAACTATTTGGAAAAGATAGTTGTATACTATAAAACCTCTAGGCCATGTTTCTGCTAAAATTAACATAAGAAGTACTCAGGAATTTATAACACTATTCCATATAATTATTCATAAGAGATCTGTATCAGAAATCTCTTATGAAGTATGGTTGTCCTTGGTGTTCCATGGGGGACTGGTACCAGGAACCCCTACAGATACCAAAATCCACAGCTGCTTAAGTCCCTTATACAAACTGGCATAGAATTTGCACATAACCTAATTTGCAATCCTCCCAAATATTTTAAACCATCTCTAGATTACCTATAATACCTAATTCTATGCAAGTAATTGTTATACTATATTGTTTAGAGTCTGATGACAAGAGAAAACCATCTGTACATGTTGAGTACAGTTGCAATTTTCTTCCAAATATTCTCAATGCATAGTTGGCTGAATCCTCGAATGCAGAACCTGTGGATACACGGGGCTAACTGTAAATGCTAACAAGAGTTGAACAGTTGATTATAGGACAACTTGTTCTTTCTGAAAGTTGACTTTACAAAGCATAAACTCCTTTCACTGTGACGTTTCATTCTATGTCTTATAAGCAAACAAAAGAGAATGTAGAAAAAGTTTTCACAAAAAGCTAAAGTATCCCTTCTTAAGAATTCAGAAGATGGTATCAACACTCATGTGGCAACATACATTTATTCACACCTATTCTGCTCCTATAAAATTAAAAACACATTTATTCAGGTTTTTAAAAATTCTTTAAAGAAAACTGGATACACTTTGTAAATATCGACATCCTCCCATTTACCAACTTCAGCTTTACATTTTCCAAGATGTCTACAATGATAAATACAAGCAAATAAAAATGTAAACGGCTGTACTTGTTACATTACTGACCTTACCAACTCTTTTTATTTAAAATCCTTCAACAATGTTTCTACAATAAAATCAGGAAAAGAATGTAATGTGGGTTTTGATTAGCTCAATTTCTTAAAAATAAAATAAGATTACTCTTCAAAAGAGCAGACAATATTTGTGTAAGATAGAGCAATTTTACTTTAAGATAAAACACATGAACTTTGCTATATAGGAGATGGCCATGTGAGAGTTTATTGTTGAAACATATCAGTTATCATAACACTCAAAAGATACATTTACCTGTTTAATTCTATTTATTCATGTTTATTAACAATCTAATAAAAATCAATGCCTTGTTCTTATCTCCATTGTCAAGAAATGACGATAAAACTGGAGATTTTCTTATAATGTTTCAATCACATCTGCTATGGCCCGTGCTTCCTGCAAGCTACCTAGGCATCTGTGTCTTCAACCCTAAAATTTTCTTTTCATAAGCATCCCAGAACTTCAGCAGCTCTTCCCTCAACATCTTTCCTGGGTTTTTTTTTTTTATATTTATGAGAAGTACTTCCTGCATGGCCTCTATTTCTTTAGATACATTAAGAATAATTCCTTTGGCTCTAATTATACCCTTTGACCTCTAATTTGAGCAACATGATTTTCATAGAATGTGATCTGTAAATAGAGAATGCAACAAACGCAGCATTATTTGCTTATACTTTCTTACTTCATACGTATATTAAATAGAAAGTTTTGGGGCTCTTCAAAAGAACATTTGCTTACTTACTTAAAAGAATAAAAATATCCACAACAAACTAACTCCCAACTTCACACCAATACATTCTTATCAAAAACTTAAATTTTGTAAAGAGAGGGTACCAGAAATAAGTGTCATACAGTCCATGCATTAAAACTATTAGTTTTGCATTGAAAACCTCTACCTATACACTCTACTACTCTATACACAATGCAGTTGGTTATCTGGATTCTGAACTCATAACAAGCTGTTCAAAGTCCCAAGAAAGAAAGGAAATTATTCATGATAGCATAAACAAGAAAAGTTTATAACTATGGAAATCAAAAACAAATGCAGAAATCAGAAGGTACTCAGAAAGCATATTATCGTTCTATACTTCAAAAGAATATGCAATTAACTTATTTAACATAATGGTTATAGAATGGTTCCCCAAATAGCCTTTAACCTTCTAAAACAAATAATATGCTTGAATATATAGTGAAAAGAGAACCAAAAACAGGATTATGCAATATTTTAGTAAAAATCCTATTCTTAAAATTATAAAATTGAGAGAAAAATATGTACATAAAGGTGTGTCTTCAACTACATATCTTATATTCAAAATTATTTATTTCTCAAGGATACCACATTTTCAACATTTTACAGTAACAGATCTCAAATCTACCTATGTACATGTTGCTCTCCTCTCTCTCTCTCTCTCTCTCTCTCGTTATCTCCCAGTTTTTCTCTCTTAAGACTGATTTCAAACTGTGTTTCTATCTCTGACTGTTCTCTGTCTCTCAGGCTGTGACCACCTCTCTGAGCACACTTGTGTCTCTGTCTCCTCCTCTGTCTATCTTGGAGAATCTTTCTTTGTCTCCATCTGCACATTTCTGTCTCTGCAGCTCTCTCTAGTCCCCTCTGATTCTGTCCATCTATGAACATCTCTGGCTGCGTCTCATGGTGTACATGTGTGTCCCAGTCCCTGTCAGTGTGCATGTGTGTGTGTCCATGTATTTCATGTATGTGCCTGTGTGTCTGTTCCTCTCTCACGCCCATCTGCCTCCTTCCTCTGTTGTCTATTCCTCTGGCAATCTCTTCCCTACACACACACACACACACACACACACACACACACACACGTGTGTGTTTTCAGTCTGTCTCTTATTCTGTGCAAGTCTTCTGCATGAGTGTCTTTTCTGCGTATCTGTGCATATGCCTGTGTTGTCTCTATCTCCTGGTGTCTTTGCCATCCTCTCCCTCACTGTACATCTCTGTCTTTTTCACTGTGTCTCTTGACTCTGGTATCTCTCTTCCCCTGAGTCCCCGTGCTTGTTTCTTTCTGTGGGCTTTCATGTGTCTCTGTGTGTCTTCCTCCTTAAATAATTGTATCCCTTCCTGTGACTCTGTCTCTCTGAACGTGCCTCTGAGGAGGCATTCCTTCCAGCCAGTCACACTCTCAGCCTCCTCTCTCTTTCTTTTTGTGTAAACATTTGTTTTTCTTTCCCTGTGCATTTTTTTTCTCTTCCTCTCTCAATATATATTTTTTCTGTGTGTTCCTTAACATGCAAGTTTGTGTACCTTTCTCTCTGTGTACATTTTATCTTTTTCTGTGACTTTTTTATGTTTCTTTTGTAATACATGGATCTTTTGTGTGGGTCTCGTGTGTGTGTGCGTGTGTGCGCGCGCGTGCATGCGCACATATATGAGTGTGTGCGCGTATGAGTGTGTATGTGTATGTGTGTGCACACGCACGCGCTTGTCTGCTTCTGTCTAACATATTGGTTAGAACAAACACATTTCATTCAGTGCCCTGAACTGCCACAACACCTGGGCTTGGTATTAATACCTTAGAAGTCCTTACCTTTTGACCAGTCCTCCATTTGTACTACTCTTGTTTGCTCTGGCAATGCCTCTGGTTTTTGCTCCAGGATTGAAGCTAAAATAAAGCCAACTTTAGATAAATAAACTTAAAACAATATATCAGAACACACCTAAACTGTACCTTTGTTTAACAAAGAATTTACAGGATAAATGGTTTTTAAAAACATTTATAATAGGACAATTAACTCTATTTCAACAAGTAAAATTAAATCTTTTTCTCAGAAAAAGAATTTTTCTCACAGTTATATTTTCATAAATATAGTTCAGGTTAAGTTTTTACGCATTCTTCTGCTTTGCACTTAATTTACTTAAATCTTCTCCAGCTCTAACTTCAAGCATTAAGAAAAATGTCATTATTTGTGCTATAAATCTTATATCAAAATCTCAAATTTATTAACTTGAATTTGCTACGGATATATTCATATAAAACATCTAACGCTTGTAAAAGCAATTTAAGATTGGCGATTATAATAAAAAAAATGCCATCATCAATTTGCAGAATGACTGTTATTTATCTCTTGCGTTTGTTTCAATAGTTAACATGATAAACACTATGCAAGTTTGTTTTGTTTTGTGGCATGCTTTGAAGGAGAATAAAATTAGATTTACCTCACAGCTAGAACCCTGCGTTCTTTAAAAAGTCCTCAAATAAAGCTGTAGTAAGCTTCTCCTTTTCCAATTTCCTCTAAATATGTTGATCTGGAGTTGGCAATCTTTTCCTAAGTTCCTCATTTACTTTTGGATTAGCTGAAAATATAGGAAGTTATTAATATCAAAGAAATATGTTCTAGTCAATGAAGCCATTTCCCTACATATTGCCCAAAAAGGTTAATAATAATTGCAGTATTTTAATAAGAGATTCATATAGCAAGACATGTAGAAAATACAGTCTTTAATAACCTCTGGAGTATTTTAAAACATGTCTTACAGGCCTTAATGTGCTTAGTAATATACTATTTAAAACCATAATTTTATCCCTCTGCAATATACAGTCACTCTTCCTCATCATTTACCCAGCTAATGAATGCCAGCAATTAGTAAAATGTAATCCCATTGCACAATCATTTTAATGCTTTTAGCACTCAGAAAAGTAAACACCAAATTAATACTGCTCAAGCCATATCAGATCCTAGTTGGAAGCAAGCAATTATAGTTCAGCTCCTCAGGTGTAATTAAATGATTGGAATGATTTAGTTCCATAAATGCAAGTTAATTCATAAGCAAGCAACAAATATACTGGGAGTAATTACAAGAAACATTGACAGTCTAAGCAGGGCAAATTCTTTTATAAGCCTGACATAGTAAAATGCTGCCCTCTCCTGGGCATGGAGGTGAATATGTCAGGGCTAAAACCAAGAAATCCAGTAAGACCTTTTATAAAGCCACTGCCAGAGCAAAAAATAACTATTATATCAATTTGACTGCATACCTGATAGTATAAATCTAAAAGTATGTATTATAAAACTTATAAACACCCATACAATTAATGCGTTTTCAATAAAGCTCTGAGTCTGATTTCCAAAACACACCGGGTAATTCCTAAACTTTTAATGAAACCAAATAATGCTTATATGACATTGAAAGACAGCAAGTGAACCTTCTAGTATCCATCTGGACTACCAGTGGACACCTATGCTCTCTCAGTGGAAACACCTAACTACATTGTTCATATAGTAACTAGATATGTTTTCATAAGTACTAAAATTTGCACACAAAAAATGTAAAACAAAATATTCAGTATTATTGTGTCTATACAATGTTCTAAAAATGTTCTAAAAATGTTCTAAAAATGTTCTAAAAATAATTGTTTTCAGTGAACTTCAATAAAAAACAAAAACTTAAGCACTGGTATAAATGCCATTAGAAGCATATTTTAAAAGACAAATAGTTTACAAAGCACAAAATGTGTAACGGTCTTTCTTAGTTGAGGCATTCCCAATATTTTACTTTCATAAATTTCAGGATAAGTCTACTCGTGTACTACGCAGATGGTACTTAACTTTTCACACTCGACTTTCTGATTCTTATTTATTATACTTTTAGATTATGCCATAATCAATGTCTATGGTAAAAACATGCATTTGTAGTACTAAATCCTTTGTCGTCATTTTCCCTTTCTGCAGAATTGAATATGTTCTTTAATAAAATATTGCAATTATCACAACAAATGTTTACTTCTTCAATAAATGCAAATGGTACTTGGCGAAGATAATGCTTAATACTATACTAATATCATTTAGGAAGGAGAAATCATTCAATTAATGGCCTCCTAATTTGCTTTCAAATACATTAGCATAGCCATATTTTAAGTTATATCCTGTGAAAGCTATAAAAATAAATCAAAATATTAAAAAATTCCTATCTCTAAGTTTAAAATGTACAGCACATTTGCTTTGCCCTTGATGTCAGAGTCTTATTTTTCAATTCATATCTTGTACACTGTAAGTTAATTGCTTTTGGAAAGTACTTATTATTCATGTAAAAATTAATGTGCCAATGTGTTTAAATCCTCTTAAATGACCATTCATGCATCTTTCTTCAAGTACCAATGAAATCTGTCAAAAGACATCAATGCAAAATGATCTTAAAGAAAATTCTAATAGAGATTTTTTTCTGCTAACATAGATTTTCATATTCACCAACTTTTACTTAAATTCCATTAATTTTTTAAGCTACTTTTAATAAATTCACCAAGTAAAATTTTTAGGCCCCATAGTCTGTCGTTTGTGTTCCAGCTGACATTATGAATATTAATAACAGTGTTATCCTGATTAAATAGGCTTCATATAAAATCCCTGTGAATCCTATAGCTCAGACATCTCATTTTTCCAACTCTTTATGAATTTGGATTCAGACATTAAACTGGAAAAATCTTAAAAAACAGATTTAATGGCACATTTGCATATTCGTAGGCAAAAAATTAGGTGTTTTAATGATCCAAACAATTAAAACATATAACTACATATTATAACAAGAATAATTTCTATGAACATGCAACATATTTTACACTTCTATTATTTTCAGAACAAAGGATTAAGGCTAATAAAATACTAATTCCTATCCTTATCTTAAAGAATTGATTGCAAGAACTTAATTTTCAGTAAAAATTTATATTCATATTATTATAACTAACTGAATAATTTTACAGTAGACAAACTGAGTTGCTTAATCAAAAGCTAACTTACTATAAGCCAAATACCAATTGGCTTATATACACTACTCTATGCCTGGTTTAAGAAGCAAAGTAAAATCAATTTCCAACAAAAATTTGTGTAGAAATTGTACTAGAAAAAGTTATCTCTGTTTAAAAAACACTCTAATATAATCAACATAACATGTCATAGTAACCTGTTAGAGTTAAATCTTCACCACAGAGTCCTAACCTCATTCCTCCCAAGTTACTTTGTTTTTGTTTTTGTTTTGTTTTGTTTTTTGGTTTTTTTTGTGGGTCTGGGGATGGAACCCAGGGGCATTCGACCTGTGAGCTAGACCCCTTGCCCTATTTTTTATTCTTTATTTTGAAACAGGGTCTCACTAAGTTGCGGAGGGCCTGACTAAGTAGATGAGGCTGTTCACAAACCGCAATCCTCCTGTTCCAGAATGCTGAGGTTACAAGCATCTGCCACCACGCCCGGCTTCCTCCAAGTTACTTTTAATTCTCAAAGTAAGTATTATGTAGAAGAAAACAAAAATAAATAAATATGCAAACTGCATACCTCCTTCTCTTTCTAGGCACATGGGAATCTCAATATATCTGACAAAATTTCCTACATTCGCCGATCAAAAAATGTAGATTGAAAACATTTAAACACTATCTCTGTGCTCTCAAATGTGACTTGACTCTCCCTGTATATTTAGTATTAAAACAATATTTATCCTCTGACCAGTCTAATTTGCCTAAAAAATCATAAGTAATTCTGGCATTTACCCTTAAAATTAAATACCTTTCCATAGAGAAGCATTGTAAATGAAATTTATTCCCAATGTAACAGTGCCAGGATTTTTTTTTTTTAAACTTCTTTAGGTAGGAGATGCCCTTCCTATCCTCTTCCACAAAACCTATACTCTAGTGAAGGTTTTTAGCTGGTGTTGGTTGATTGCATGGATAAAGTAACACCCATTAAGTTAATTGCAAATGTATGTAAGTCAACTCCAAGTGTTAAACTCAGAATGATAGCCAAACAACTTATCACACAATGCAATATATGCAATATAAACATATGTCCTACTATCGGATTTTCATCTTATTATATGAAAGTAGCACATTGTCTCCAAAAAAGAATTTCTTTGATGCAATGTGCCCACTCCTTACTATACTCCAACTACTGATATTCCTCAGAGTTGGGAAACAAGAGGAGGTTCAGGAGATTGGATAAAAATGGCTCTGCAACATAGCTATCAAACTCGAAAATGCACAACAATTTGATCCCACAATTCTAAAACTCAAAATATTTTCAAAATGTCTTAAAATACGTCTTCATAAACAAAGGTATTGAAGCAGTAGTGCTTGTAAGTGCGAGTGTTCACTTATGCTCCAGCCATACTGGGACTTGTTCTACTCCTCAAACACACCACGCTTACTCTGGCCTCAGAACTTCTACACTTGCTACTCCCTCTGCCTAGAATTTTCTTTCTCTCTCTAAACGACTTTTCTCATCTTTCAGGCCTTGCTCAGAAGTCTTCTCTTCACAAAGGCTTTGCCTAGTCATAATATCTATGGTAGAAACTCTTCTCTCATAGCATATGCTACTGCTTTTGCTTCTACTTCTGTTTTTGATATATCTCAGCCAACTTTGTACATGGAAGTTACATGTAAACAGGGCCCTTGATTTTCTTCTCTATCTCTGTATCCCTCAAAGAATGTGTGGCATAAAGCAAATACTCAGCATATATTTGACAAATAGGTGTGTGGATGGATAGATAGAGGGATAGATGATAGATAGAAACTAGCACTATCATAAATGTCCAATAAAGAACTGGTCCAATAAAATGTGCTTCAACCATATATTAAATCCATATGGTGTAGAGCATAAATTCAAAAGACCTATGTGCTATATATGAAAAATTCTCTTAAAATTTTTTGTTATAGAGCTATGAGACAGACACTGTCTAGGATCTAGATATAAAGTGACGAATAAGCCGGGCGTGGTGGTGCACAGGTGGAGACAGGAGGATCGCGCTGGTTCGGAGCCAGCCTCGCTGGCTTAAGAGACCCTGTTTCCAAAAAAAAAAAAAGTAAAATAGGTCTGGGAGTGTAGCCCGGAGGTAGAAGGGTTTCCAGGAACCCCAGTACCACCAAAAAATAAATAAATAAAGTGATGAATAAAATAAATAAATTTTCTATATAAATATATTCTTCCAAAACAACACAGACACAAAAGATAAACAAATTAAAAACAGAAAAAATAAAAAAATTATACTTAAAGATGGGAAAAAATAAAATAAGGCTGGCGTAGAGGTAGAATGTCCCTGGGGTCAATCCCTAGTACCACAAAAAAGTGAAATAAAAATTATATTTACATATGCATAAGCCTAGTACTTTTTCCCAGGGCTATGCATAAGAAACTATTCCTAGTGATAATTAGTCTGAAAGAAGAGCCTTAGAGTTGGGATGGGAGCCTAAGAAAATGAGGGAAAACATTTACCTTTCATTTTATTTCTTTATTTGTTTAAATATATTTATACTTATTTACATATATATCTTCACATAATTTTATCTTTATTTTTACCATGTGCCTATATTACTTTTAAGTCAGTAATTAAATATTTAAAAATAACTTTGAAGTTTAATAGGAAACCTTGAAGATGTCATATTATAACTAAGAGGTCCAAAATGAATACAAAGGAAGTGATCATTGTGATTCTCTCTAAACTTTGGAAAAGGTTAAGTTAGAGGTATTTCCTAATTAGCCTTTTATAATTAAGCTTTGTTACGATTGTTTGCTTGCTCACTTGATTTACATAGAGTGAAAAGCTCACAGTAAGCTGATAAATATAGCAAAAAATTTTGGACTAGGTAAATCCAACACATATGAAAAGTTATGAGACTAAAGCAGATGTTTCTTGGAACATTTCTTAGTTTAGTTAGAGACTATAATAATCTTGGGATTGAGAGATTTAAAGTTTAAAAATTTATAATAAAAATGACTTATTTATATTGTGATTATTGTATCTCTGACATAGATAATTATTCTTTGGAATATTCCTTAGTGGCTAAGAAATTATATCAAAAAGACTCTATCACTGAGCATCATTGCAATGAATAATTTTATGTAGATTTGAGTGGGTCATGGGGTACTCAACTATTTGATCAAGCATTCTAGATGTGTCATGAGGGTGTGTGTGGATAAGATTAACATTTGAATCAATAGAGAGTTTAAAATTGACTACCCTCCATAACATGAGTAAGTCATCTGGTCGACTGAGGGTCTGGACAGAACAAAAATTTTTCCTGTCTGACTGCTTGGGGCTCAAGTTTGCTAGTCTTCATAATGAAACTACATCATCAGCTCTTGTGGGTCTAAAGCCTTTAGATTTGGAATGAGATTGTACCATGGGCTCTCCAGGGCCACCTGCCTGCTGACCGTAGATCTTGGGACTTACCCACCTCCATAGTTGCATAAACCAATTGGTTATAGTAAATCTGTGTGTTTGTACGTGTGTGTGTGTGTGTGTGTGTGTGTGTGTGTGTGTAAGAGAGACAGAAAGAGAGAGAGAGAGATAGCTTTCACATCTTCAAACTTTAGAAGTCAAAACAATATGCCATTTTAAATACTGTAGTAGTATTCGATGAGAGTTGAAAACGACACTTGAGAATGGATATGGCATGGCATGGCCTGCTGGCTTTTTTTAAAAGCAAAAATTTAAAACCAGTATTCTTTTCAAAGGCCTAATCCTATACCAGAACTTTATAAAATATCCTGAAACGTTTTGCCCCAAGCCAAACTAAACTAAATCACTTAATCTAGCACAGAGCATAATATAAAAACAAAGTCAGCTTATAGAATAGTTTCTGCAGGGAACAAACAGCCTGTTTTCTTAAGATCCATGTGTGTGCCAAGTTCTGATGCAATGACATACTCCTGCACACAAAAGCTTACACTTCCACCCAACCAACTGAAGCTCTTGGCAATTCAAAGATAAAAAAGTATTAGAGCAAGTTAAATCAATCTATAATGACAACTGTTAAGAGCACCCACTTGAAATCTAATAAAATAACAGCTACTAGAAAATGTCTTTCTACAATAAAGTGAAAATAATCATACAAAGTCTTTAGTTCATCATAAATCATAATGCTAATAGATTTCCTTTACATTTAGAAATTTTCTAGTTTCTGCATTTCAACAATAAATACTAACAGACATTAAAAAGTAGAGGCATGCACATGGGAATATATATATTCTAAAAATAAATTCTAAGTTTTGAACACCTATTAATAATTTTTCATAATTAACACAATGTTTAACCACATAATTTTCCATGATTACTATACCAAATTTTCCCAATGAGAAATGCTGCATGCAAATTACGTACTTTATTTTAAAAACTGCAACTGTAGGCCGGGCGTGGTGGCGCACGCTTGTAATCCCCGCGCTTGGGAGGCAGAGACAGGAGGATCGCGCAGGTTGGAAGCCAGCCACGCGCTGGCTTAGGAGACCCTGTTTCCAAATAAAAAAGTATAAAAAATAGGTCTGGGAATGTAGCCCGGAGGTAGAAGGGCTTTCAGGAACCCCAGTACCACCAAAAAAAAAAAAAAAAAAAAAAACCCTGCAACTGTATAGATGGCTTCTAGGTTGTGGAATACAATTACTGGATCAAGTTTTTCAAGATAGTGAAATAAATGTAGGCTTTCTAGAATTTCTAGTATAATATCAGGAAAGTCACAGCTACTATCATTCATTTTTCTGAGAAACTACAATGTCAAGTATGTAAGAATATGATCCTAGAAGTAGGGCCAAGATGGTGGAATACAAGAAACATTCTCAGGATGCCAAGAGATGTAACAGCAGGGCTAAAGGAGACACTACATTGCCAGAAGAGAAAGAAAAGAACTCAGAACCAAAAACAAATAACCTAATCAAAATAAACACAAATGGCCAATAAATATATAAAAAATGTTCAACATCATTAGCAATCAGAGATGCAAATCAAAACTACCTTGATATTTCACCAACCCCAATTAGAATGGCAGTCTTATTAAAAACACAAGCAATGATAAATGCTGGTGAGGATGTAGAGAATAGGAACTCTGATATACTGTTGGTGGGATTGCAAAATTAGTGCAACCACTTTGGGAAAGTATATGGAGGACTCTCAGAAAAATGGGGAAGAACCTACCATATGATCCACTTCTGGGTTTCTACCCAAAAGAATGGAAACCAGACCACCAAACTAATATGCATATTCATGTTTATAGCTGCACAATTCATAACTGCCAAACTATGGAACCAGCTGAGATATCCATCAACAGATGAATAGCTCACAAAATTATGGGATATATATATACACACACACATACACACACACACACACACACACACACACACACACACACACAATGGAATTCTACTCAACCACTGAGAAGAATAAAATTATATCATTTACAGGGAAATGGATGAAACTGGATAACATTATGCTATGTGAGATTAGTCAGTCAGAAAAAGTGCAAAGTTGGACGTTTTCCCTCATATGTGGAAGCTAGGGAGAAATTGGAACATAGGAGGAACTCCTGTCAAAGGAGAAACCTTAATAAAGTGAAGGAAGGGGCCTAACTAAGAGAGATGGTGGGGGTGGGAGGAAGACTTGGAGAGGGAAACACCTCATTGGTATGCTGTACATATACAAACTTATGAAAGCCAATCACTGTGCTAAGCACGGGAAGGTGGGGAGGGACTGGGAGTAGGGCAGGGACTGGGGGAAGGCTGAACAAGTACTTGACTGCTGGTATGCCTCTATCACCCTGAACTGCATCAAGATGTATGATCACAATCCATCAATCAATCAATAAATAAATGTGATAGGAAACCTAAACAGCTCAGAGAATCAGAAAGGAAACTTGGAAAAAAGTAAAAAGTAATTAGCAACTTTAACCCCTGCTCCCAAGCTAGAGACAGGGAACCCAGTACTAAAAGTACAGAATAAGCTACAAAGTGTGAACAAACCTCATACTAAGAGCAGCCCAACAGTCCTTACTGCAGGAGAAATCCACAGTTCTTACAAGCTATAAATCCAGTTCAGCAATTTGGTCTGAGAGTGACTTCTTGTGCACAATAAACTAGCTTTAGGGAAGAAAATCATTACTCTCCTCAGCAAACTCAGAGTGTTCTAACCATGAACTATCCTGAGGAGGGGCATGTTTGGCTACTAAACTGCCCTGGGGATCAGAAAACCTGGAACAAACATATTCAGGGTCCCATGGACACCCTGCCGCACTGACTGGGTGGGAGATGCTCTTGGGAGACATTCTTGGCTTAGGAAAGAGTCTGACACATACCTGCTGAGAGGTGTGTGCAGCTAGGAGCAGAAGCCATGACAGGGAGGAGAGGGAAGGGCACAGCAGTCAGTGACCCACCCACTGAAGCACACCTGTCACACATGGCTTCCTGCTGGAGGCCAAGTTTGAAGGCACTAGGACTGAGTACAACAAACTGCTTCCTTTTGTGTCCCTGCCCTGCACAGATTTGACTGCTTTTCCCTCCCTCAGAGACAATCCCAGTTTATGCTGCAAAGTGCACATTTCTGGGTTGAAAATATGCCCCACTGGATGGCCCACATACCACCAAAGCTCAGTGACAAGGGCCTGTAGTATCTCCACCGTGGCCATGTTACCTGGAGTACAGATTGGAAACCTAAAAAGTGAATATATGCCACCATGCATGATGCAATTGATACTCCATAACTCAAATCAGCAAGAAGGGCTGTTACTGTGACACTCAGCAGGTCCTGGGGTGCACATACTGAAAGCTTCCAGAGAGAACATTGCCCTGGCATCATCAGGTCCACTAACTCTGCCCAGGGAGAAACCTGAGTACAGCCTGCTTTTTGCCCAAATTTGCTTGGTAATGACTGGTAAAAATTACAAAAGGCTGCATCAATGACCAACTGCATCCCCCCAACACACACACACACACACACACACACACACACACACACACACACACTTCAACCACAAACACCCAAAGACCAGCCTCTCCAGGTACACTACCTAGAAGTAATTTTGTTTCCATCTAGTCTACATTATTATTATTACTTTTGTTTTTCATTATTTTTTCCCTTATATTATTTTTAAAATTCTCTAACTGGGTATTTCCCCATTTTGCTCTTTCTTTCCCCTTCCTCTTTATCATTACCCTTTTACTTTTTACTTTTCTCTTGTTTTTCCTTTTTTCTCTTTTTACTTTTCAATGTTTTTCTTTCTTTTTTCCCTTTACTCCTATACTTTTTTCTTCCTTTTATAAACTTTATTTTTACCTCTTTTTAACTTTTTAGTTTATGTTATCATTGTCCCTTTCTTTTCTGTGGGTATTAGTATGGTACTTGGTTTTTACTCTCTTTATCTTTTATGTTGTTGTTACTGTCATTTGGCATTTCTGTGTTGTGCTGAAGACTGAGCCTGGCACCTTGAGTATGCTAGGTGGATGTTTTGCCACCAAGCTATACCCCAAGCACAACTTAGAGAAATTATCTTACTCCAACAATAACACAGTCATACTAGAACCCTGGTAGATACTTCAATTTAAAGAATAGGGGAGCCGGGCGTGGTGGCGCACGCTTGTAATCCCCTTGATTGGGAGGCAGACACAGGAGGATCGCGCAGGTTCGAAGTCAGCCGGGCTGGCTTAAGAGACCCTGTTTCCAAAGAAAAGATATAAAATAGGTCTGAGAGTGTAGCCCAGAGGTAGAAGGGCTTCCAGGAACCCCAGTACCACCAAAAAAAAAAAAAAAAGAAAAGAAAAAAAAAAAAGAATAGGGGAGTGCTGGGTGTGGTGGCACACACTTGTAATCCCCGCGCTTGGGAGGCTGAGACAGGAGGATCGCACAGGTTCGAAGCAAGCCTCAGCTACTTAGTGAGGATCTCAGCAACTTTAGACCCTGTTTCCAAATAAAATGTAAATTAGGTCTGGGAGTATAGCCTGGAGGTAGAAAGCCCCTGGGTTACACCACTAGTACCAGAAGAAAGAAAGAAAGAAAGAAAGAAAGAAAGAAAGAAAGAAAGAAAGAAAGAAAGAAAGAAAGAAAGAAAGAAAGAAAGAAAGAGAAAGAAAGAAGAAAGGAAGGGAGGGAGGGAGGGAGGAAGGGAAAAGAAAAGAAAAGAAAAGAAAAGAAAAGAAAAGAAAAGAAAAGAAAAGAAAAGGTAGGGGAGATAAAAAGCATCCAGTAGATGACTAGGCCCAGGGGTTAGGTATCATTTCAAGGTTGGGACAGGGTACAAAAATCCAACTCCTTGACATTCACCTCAATAGAAATAGCAGAAGGTAACAAAAAACTTTTGTGGACAGCACACTGGGAAAGTCCCCAGCATATGCTGTTTTTTTGTGTGTGTGTATGTGTGGGTCTGGGGATGGAACCCAGAGGTATTTGACCTCCAAGCCACACACACACACACACACACACACACACACACACACACACACACACACACCTGTCCTTTTTTTATTCTTTATTTTGAAACAGGGTCTCACTGGGTTGCAGAGGGCCTCACTAAGTAGCTGAGTCTGTCCGCAAACCTCAATCCTCTGGTCTCAGCCTCCCAAATGCTCAGATTACAAGAGTACACCACCATGCCTGGCTACTTCTATAATTTTTGACAGCACATTGCAGATAAGACAGGAGGAGTAACCACAGAGGGTGTATCCTACTTACTTTGCTATCTACATCATTCCTGCCTAAATTACCAGAAGATCCCTACTCTCATAAGCCCTAAAAAAAAAAAAAGTGAGATCCTCCAGCTGACACAGAACAAATTGAATTAAAACACTAAACACAAACAAGTCACAGGGAAATTATACAATGAAATCCACTTGAAATTATTTAAAACACCACACAACAAAATGATAACCCAAGAAGCATCATCAAGAGAAGACTACTTATGATGATTCTCATATAAAAGTAAAGAAACATCCATCCTAACATGTAAAAGATTGAAAAGTAGACCTCTATATTTCACTATGTATATAAAAAATCACCCCAAAATAGATTAAAGAACTTAAAATTAATTTGAAATTACTAAAGATAACATAGGGAAGACACTGTAAAATATTGGCACAAGTAACAATTCCTGGTTAGGACCCTAATATTGTTCAGGAAACAAAAGCATAAATTGATAAATGGGAATCCATCAAATTAAAAAGCTTCTACAAAACAAGCAACTCAATAAAAAAAAATGGGCAAACTAAATAGACACTTCACAAAAGAAGAGATACAAACGGCCAATAAATATGTGAATAAACATTCAACATCATTCAACATCACTAGCGATCAGGAAGATGCAAATCAAAATTATACTCCGCACCTGGGAGGCAGAGACAGGAGGATCGCGCAGGTTCGAAGCCAGCCGCGCTGGCTTAATAAGAGACCCTGTTTCCAAATAAAAATATAAAATAGGTCTGGGAGTGTAGCCCGGAGGTATAAGGGCTTCCAGAAACCCCAGTAGCACCAAAAAAAAAAAAAAAAAATTATACTGAGACTCCATCTAACCCCAATCAGAATGGCAATCATTAAGAAGCCAAACAACAATAAATGCTGATAAGAATGTCTGGAAACAGGAACTCTTCTACACTATTGATGGGATTGCAAGTTAGTACAGCCACTACGGAGATTAATGTGGAGGTTCCTCATAAAATTGAGAATGGATTCACCATATGATTCAGCTATACACTCCTGGGCATCTTTTCAAAGAAACTGAAATCAGAAAATTATAGTAATATATGCCTCCCTCACTCCTGTTCTTTTCAAACCTCAAAAATAACCAACAATAACCGCGTGCGCTGGCTTAGGAGACCCTGTTTCCAAATAAAAATGTAAAAATAGGTCTGGGAGTGTAGCCCGGAGGTAGAAGGGCTTCCAGGAACCCCAGTACCACCAAAAAAAAAAAAAAAAAAAAAAACAACGAAAATGGAAAAAGTATTTTTGTATCCTATGTAACAAAATATTTATGTATCATAAAGGATTTTTCATGTGTGTGCTGCTAATTATTAAAGAGACTTTGTTTGTCCTGTCAGATAAGTTGAAAATTTAGTTTGAGGAATGAAGAAGAAAAAGGTTTCTGTTCTTCAGCAGTGAGCCTTTGTGGAAGGCACTGGTTTAAAAAAAAAAAGAGGAATAAAAGAAAAATTGTACAATTTTATTTTGTTTTGTGAGCATATCAGTGCTGTACCTTTGGTCACAGATGTGACTGTCTTGCCATTTAAGATGTGGGAGACTGGATGGCTGCTCTAACTGCTGACCCTGTGAAAATGTGAAACTAGATAATATATAAAACGTAAAATAAAAACAGTCCAAAGTGAACAAACAAATAAATAATAAAATTACTCACTGGCCTTAGCTTCAAGAAATTGTTAAGAGTTGTTACTAGTGACCTACTGCATATGGGAAATAGAGCAGGAACACACTGTTACCTTTAGCAAACATTTTCCTCACCAGGCTCCTCAGAGGCCATCTGCTATATCATGAAGGAACACCCTAGTTAGTTACTGGTACTGGCTTGCAATGTAAATAATTAAATTTATATTTGTTGGAGTCATAACTACATGCATCTGAAATATTTTCTAATTTTAAAACATTTACTTCCATTCTAAATGTTTTTCATTTATAGAACAGTCACATTTCATTATGTATATACAATAATTTTTAAATGAACAAAGATAGTGACTTTCAAAAAAAGAATCATAAACAGAAAGAGATCATGATTACATAATTATTTCTCAAAATTTTGGAATCTTTCATCAAGTGCAAAAGTTAACTACCTAAGATCAAAACCAAAAGCCTTTTCCATGGTGAGGTAGAGAATCTAACTCTGTGCTTAAACCAATCAACTAAAAGAAACCTAGTTAGGTGACCTGGAATCATCATTTCACGTCATGAGCTAAACTCCTTTTCATGATAATTTATTTCGAAAATAAGCTCAGAGCCATAAAAACGACATAGTATTTTAAAAAATCTAATATAAAGAGAAATAGTATAGACATATAAGAAAAGAGGGGTAGGGAGTCACACTTGAGCTTAAGATAGCAAAACAATCTGAAACTGATCTTCAAAATATTCATACTTTTTAAAATTGCCAAATAAAGCAATACCACCCATTTTTTAAAAGGCATTTACAAAGCCAGGAGTAGCAGCACATGCCTATACTCCTTGGGAGGCTGAGACAGTGGGATCACTGGTTCGAGAACAACCTCAATATGTAATGAGATTCTCATCGACAGGGCAAGACCTTGTTTCAAAATTAAAATATAATTAGGCTGGGGTTGTAGCTTAAAGGTAGGATGCCTCTGGATTCAATTCCCAGTACCACAAAAAATAAAAAGGCATTTACTAAAACATACATGGATATTTTTTAAAAAGAAAAATCAAGTAGAAATCATAAAAATAAAAAAATGTTCATTAAAATTAAAATGAAATACTGAAGTTAAAAACTGAACTAGAAAACAATGAAATAAAGAATTTATGACTTGAAAGCAGAAATGAAGAAATTTCTCAAAATGTAGCACAGAGTAATAGAGTTGGAAAATACAAAGAGAAGTTTAAAAAAAAAACATTGAAAATAAAGAGCTCTAGCATTTTTTGGAGAGAACAAAGGAAAGAAAAGCAGAATAATTATATTTCAAATGGCATAGAAAATTGTTTACAATGGTGTAGAAAACACATCTATTGAGCCGGGTGTGGTGGTGCATGCTTGTAATCCCCGTGCTTGGGAGGCAGAGACAGGAGGATCGCACAGGTTCAAAGCCAGCTTCACTGGCTTAAGAAACCCTGTTTCCAAATAAAAATATAAAAATATAGGTCTGGGAGTGTAGCCCGGAGGTAGAAGGGTTTCCAGGAACCCCAGTACCACCAAAAGCAAACAAACAAAAAAGACCTCTATTAAAAAAATTACCTCATCTACAAAAAAATAAAACAGTAATAAGCCTAACCAGGAGGAAAAGACCTCTACAAAGAAAATTATAAAACATTAAAAAAAAAAAGGAATCGAAGAAAACTTTAGGAGATGGAAAGATTTTCCATGTTCTTGGATAGGCAGAATAAATAGCATCAAAATGGCCATTCTTCTAAAAGTGATCTAAAGATTTAACACAATATCCATTAAATTAACAAAGTCATTCCTCATATACATAGAAGAATCAGTCCTTAAATTCATTTAGAACAACAAAAAAACCCAGAATAGCCAAAGTATATCTCAGCAATAAGAACCATGCAGGAGGCATCACAATACCTGACTTCAAACTATGCTACAAAGCCATAGTAATGATAACAGAATGGTACTGGCACAAAAAGAGATGCATAAACCAATGGATCAGAATAGAAGACACAGAAACAAATCACACAATCGATTTTTGACAAGGGGCCAAAACAAACACTGGAAAAAATATAACATCTTCAACAAATGATGCTGGCAAAACTGGTTAACCATATGCAGAAAAATGGAAATAAACCCCACTTTCTTACCCAGTACAAGAATCAATTCAAGGTGGATCAAAGACTGGAAATAAGACCTTGCAGATCCTTCAAGGGGATATAGGTCCAACACTTAACACATAGGCACAAGTAAAAACTTTCTCAACAAGACCCCCAAATCACAAGAAATTGTAAGGATAAATATGTGGGACTGCACTAAACTTAACAGCAAAGGAAACTATCAAGAACCTCCACATAAGCCGGGCATGGTAGGGCACGCTTGCACTCCCAGTACCTGGAAGGCTATGACAGGGGAATTCAGGTTCACAGTCAGTCACAGCTACTTAGTGAGGCCCTCTGCAACTTAGTGAGAGACTACTACAAAATAAAAAATAAAAAATTGGGCTGGGGTGTAGCTAAAAAAAAAAAAAAAGAATCTCAACAAAGAGATGACAGAATGAGAGAAAAAATTAGTCAACTATTCCTCCAACAGAGGACTAATATACAGAATATATATAGAATTCAAGAAACTCACACCTACAAATGGTGCTGGAACAAATGTAAATATGTATGGGGGGGAATAAGCCTTGAGCCTTGCCTCATGACCATATATAAACTTTGAAACAAATCATTGACGTAAATATAAAGCCTAAAGTTATAAAACTTGTTGAAAAACACTCTAGCCATGATGTGTTGCCCTCAACAGAGGCCCAAATCAATGACACGTACAATCTTGGACTTTAAAATCCAAAACCATGAGCCAAAACAACCCTCTCTTTACCTCATAAGTAACCTGTGGCGCATAAGTAACCTGTGTTGGGTATTTTGTTATAGTGATAGAAAATTAATACCATGGACTCATAAATTTCTTTTTAAAAAGTATGCTAGAATTGTTATGGAAATAGAGGGATTAAGAGAAGAAAAGTGTAACCATATTGAACTGTCCAATCCATGAACATGCCTTCTCTCTGAGTTTAGTTACATCTTTACTTCCTCTAAGAAATGCTTCATACTTTCTAGTGTAAAGGTCTTGGGGGTGTTTTTATAAAAATTCCTCTAAGTATTTCATGCTTTCTGATGCTACTGCAAATATAATTTCATTTCATTTTTCCAAATGTTATTTGCTATAGAGAAATACAATTGATTTTTAGTCAATACATGGTTTTTAGTCAAATACATGGTTTTTTAGTCTTGCTCACTAAATTCAATTTCAAATTCTGCTCATTTTCTTAAAGACTTTTCTTTTTTGCAAGAGTAGGAATTGAATCCAGAGCCTCAAACATGCTACACAAGTTCTCTATCACTGAGCTACATCTCTAGCCTTTATTACAAGGACTCTAGGATTTTTTTTTTTCTACATACAGGACTATCTATATGCTCAAAAAGACATTCTAAATCTTCCTTTCCAGTGATTCTACATTTCATTATTTCTACTAAGAATTATTTCATTATTTCAATAGTTAAGGAAATAAAATACAATAAAATATCAAGGCAAAGACACAGACATAGAACAAAGAAGTAAATAGCCTAAAAATATATGGAAAGATACTGACTGATTAGTTGGTTGACTGATTTAAAGCAAATAATTATTGCACTTCAGTGAGGAAAAGGTGATATTTCAATAAATGATACAGGCTTAACTGGATGGCTATAAGGAAAAATTATCCTGGATTTCTATTTCAAATCATATCAAGAAATGCTGAGTAAGCTGGGTGTGGTAGTGCCCCCTTGAAGCTGAGACAGGAGGATCGCGCAGGTTCAAGGCCAGCCTCAGCTACTTAGTGAGGCTCTCAGCAACTTGGTGAAACCCTGTTTCGAAATAAAATATAGAATGGGGGTGGGAGTATAGCCCGGAGGTGGAAAGCCTCTGGGTTCCACCCCCAGTAACACACACACACACACACACACACACACACACACACAAATGCTGAGTTAAATGACAGATAAAACCTAAAACAACCAAGCTCTGAAAAAAAAATAAGGAAGAATTTTATTGATCTTGGGGTCAATGATCAGGCAAAGATTCTTTAAAATGATATCTAAAACATTAACTATAAAAGATTGACAATGACTATTAAAATTAAGATTTTCCTGTTTGTCAAAAGATGCCATTATGATAATAAAAAGTCAAAAAACAGACTGAGAGAACATATTTGTAGCATGTTTAACTGACAAAAGACTCATTCAAAAAATATTTTTAAAAGTGACTACAGAAGCTGAATTCCTGTATTTGGGAGGCTGAGACAGGAGGATCACACAGGTTCGAAGCCAGCCTCAGCTACTTAGTGAGGCTCTCAGCAACTTAGTGAAACCCTGTTTCCAAATAAAATATAAAATAGGTCTGGGAGTATGGCCCAGAAGTAGAAAGCCTCTGGGTTCCACCCCAAGTACCACCAAAAAAAAAAAAAAGTGACTACAGGAGCTGAGCATGGTGGTACCACCTGTAATCCCAATATTTAGGAGGCTAAGATAGGAGAATTGCAGGTTCACAGCAGCCTCAGCAACTTAGTGAGTCCCTGTTTTCAAATAAAAATGAAATAGAGCTTGTGGTGTAGCTCAGAAGTAGAGTGCCCCTGGGTTCCATCCCTAGTACCACAAACAAAAAAAGCATCTACAAATCTATACAACACCATTTAAAAAAAAGAGGTAGACAGGCATGGTGGCGCAAGCTTGTAATCCCCACACTTGGGAGGTGGAGACAGGAGGATCGTGCAGGTTCAAAGCCAGCCTCGCTGGCTTAGAAGACCCTATTTCCAAATAAAAAATTATTTTTAAAAATAGGTCTGGGAGTGTAGCCCAGAGGAAGAAGGGTTTTCAGGAACCCCAGTACCACCAATAAATAAATAAAAATAAAAATAGGTAAACAAATAGGATAGCCATGTCATACAAGAGTGAATAGATGTGACTGTCAATACATAAATAGGTGCCTACCATCACTAGTCAACAAAGAACTATAAATTAAAGCATCAATGATATGGATAAATTAAAAGCTTCTAACAAGGCTAAGTGGTAAAGATGTGAAACAAATAAAACTCCTGCTCTTTTTTGGGGGGGCAGTACTGGAGATTGAACTTGGAGGCATTCTACCTCTGAGCTATACCCTCAGCCCTATTTTATTTTGACAGGGTCTTGCTCTGTTGAGGAGAGCTTCAGTACTTGCTGAAGCTGTACTTCAACCTGTGGTCCTCTGGTCTCAGCCCCCGAAGTACTGGGATTATAGGCATGTACCACTACATTCTTACCCGTTCTGTTAGTATGCTTTCTATTAATAAAAAAAAAAGATAAGTTATAGAGAAGAGTTTTCTTTGGCTCTCGGTTTTGTTTTCACTCTGTAGTCACCTGGCCCCACTGCTCTGGAGCCTGTGGGGAGGCAAGAAACTCATGGCAGGAGCGTGTGGTGCAGCAAAGCTGGTTGTGTCACAGTGGACAGGAAGCAAAACACAGGAAAAGAAAAGGGTTGGGGTCCTGCTATCACCTTTGTGGGCACAGTCTAATGACAGAAGACCTCCCAAAAGACCCCACCTCTTGGTTCCATCACCATCCCTCAGTCCCAGAACGAGGGACCAAGCCTTCAAGACATGGACCTCAGGTGGCATTCCAGATCCAAACAACAGCACCAAAGTAACATAAAACCTAACTAGGAATTAAGACCTGGTCCAATTTGTAAAACTCTGGAGAACAATGTAAGCCAGAGATGACAATATATAGTCTTTTAATAATATTTTAGTTTTTCTTACTGACTTCTACCTAGACAGGAAGAGAGATTAGTGGGACTATTTAGGGTTTGACACAGCTTTATCTTCTGCCAGAGCATACTACTAAACCTATTAATAAAGTCAGGATGCCGGGCGTGGTGGCACACACTTGTAATCCCCGCACTTGGGAGGCGGAGACAGGAGGATCGCGCTAGTTCGGAGCCAGCCTTGCTGCCTTAAGAGACCCTGTTTCCACATAAAAAGGTAAAAAAATAGGTCTGGGAGTATTGCCCGTGGGAGTGTATCCCGGAGGTAGAAGGGCTTCCAGGAACCCCAGTACCATCAAATAAATAAATAAATAAATAAATAAATAAATAAATAAATAAAGTCAGGACAAAGTATTCTGAATCTGAATAGAGCCATAAGCCAAAATAATCAATAAAAGGTTTATGAAAGATCATCTCCTAGGCAGTGCCTCTAGGTCCTACACTTGAGGACATTATGATTTCAATGCTCAATTATTTTAAAAGTAGCTTTACTATGGACACCTGAAGGAAAATATGAGATCGGGGGAGAAATTGATTACTACACCTCAGCAGATTCTCAAAAAAAATATCAGCGGAGACGTTGAAAGCTGACTAATGTAAATGTCAACATAGCCCTTTTGGAAGACTACAAGCTAAATTACCTTGGGCTTTGAAAGTGGGTAGAAAGTGCACCTATCATCAAAGGTCACCAAACAATTCTGAGGTAGGACATACTCTTCAAGTCCTGGAAGCTGTTAAGGGTTCTTTCAAATAGGAGAGGCCACTGCTATCTATGGTGTGGATGTGGTTGGTCCTTAAGGGTTCATGTCTTAGAAGTTTAATTCAACTGGAGTGTGGATACTGAAGAGGTGAGGATTAGTGGAAGGTTTTGTGGTTTTGGGTTTTGGGTGTATGTGTGTGTGGGGGGGGTTATACTGAAGATTGAACCCAGGGGCATTCTATCTCTGAGCCCTATTTTATTTTTATTTTGAAATAGTCTTGCTAGAGTGATGAGATTCAGGAGCTGTTTTCAAACCTATGCACCTCCTGTCTCAGCCTCACAAGTACTAGATTCAGGAGTGTGTCACCTAGTCTATCAGTGTGGAAGGCTTTTAAGTCAATAGTGGTGCTGCTCCAGGAAGTTCAGGAATGCTCATCTTCTGGGATGCTCTTGAGAGAGCAAGCCTGACCCTGCCTGTCTCTTTTCGGTTTCCTCTTTTGCAGTGTGACCTCTCACTATGGCAAGTGCTCATGTCACTGTGGTGCCATCTGCCATAAAGCTGTGCAGTCAAGAGAGCCCTAGGAAGAGTCAGTACTATGTTGTTTGGACTCAAAACCTCCAAAACTGTGAGCTACATGGATTTCTTTTTCTTTAAATATCCACCTTCAGACACTTCATTATAGTAATGAAAAACTAATAAAAGCACTCAACAGCGATCACTAATAATATAGAAATGCCATATTCAAGAACATGCTGGAGGGGTAAGTTCAGGAGTTCATTGTAAATGGGAGTAATTGATAGAACTATCTCAAGACTTTCCTGTATGTTTTGAACCCTATGACTCTCTCCCAGGGAAAACTCAAGAGACTACTTGGTTTAAGGATGAGAATTCCCTGATAATAATGGAGAACTAAAGCCAGCTTGCAAAAGCTATTTCTTTCTTTTCCAACTCCAAGATGAGTGGAACCATGTTTTTAGCTAGAAATCAGTCAAGGTAAAGGTATCAATATAAACAAAAACAAGCCAGGCATGGTGGCACATGCTTGTAATTCCAGCATTTTTAAGCTAAGACCAAATGATCACGGTTCGTGGACAGCCTCAGCTACTTAGGCCCTTCACAATTTAGTGAGACCCTGTTTCAAAATAAAGAATAAAAAATAGGGCAGGCAATGTAGCTCAGAGGTTGAATGCCCCTGGGTTCCAGCCCCAGACCCGCAAAAAAAAAAAAATATATATATAGATAGATAGATAGATATAGATATAGATATAGATATCTATATATCTATATAGATATATAGATATATACAAGTATCTTCTGTATATATACAAGTATATAGAAGTATTCTGTATATATACAAGTATATAGAAGTATTGATATATACAAGTATCTTCTTCTACAAATAAGGACTTTTCTTTTGTCCCTTTTTTCCAGAGAAATAACCTTTTGCCACTTTCCAGCATACCAATGCATACTTGCGAGTTGTGATATTTTAGAAAATCAATCATATATAGTTCACCTACAGTAAAAATATGGTGGAAGATGATAAAGGTAAATTTATACAATGGGCCTCTTTGAGGAGAGGTCTGAATATTTACAAAATCTTGGATCATTTTGATACAGTCTGATCTAAAGGTTCTAGATGACTGGGCAATAAAAAGTAGAGGAATCCCTACGAACATTTAATAGAAAAAAAAAAGTAAATTGGGATAGTGGAAGGCTGAGATGCTGAGGCAAAAGCCATACTTAGACTTCTAAAACTAAGCCCCCTGAGTGAATGAAATGAGAGCACTGTGTTGCTCAAGCAATATAAAGATAGAGCAAATGACATGAAATTCGGTGCTGAGCATATAGCTCAGTGGTAAAATGTTTACCTAACATGTGCAAAGTTCTGGGTTCAATCCCTAGCGCCAAAGGAGGTTTAAAAAAAGAATAGCCAGCCGGGCGTGGTGGCGCATGCTTGTAATCCCCGCGCTTGGGAGGTGGAGACAGGAGGAACGCGTAGGTTCGAAGCCAGCCGCGCTGGCTTAAGAGACCCTGTTTCCAAATAAATATAAAAATAGGTCTGGGAGTATAAACCGGAGGTAGAAGGGTTTCCAGGAACCCTAGTACCACCAAAAGAAAAAAACAGCCAAAGGAGCAACATCCAAAATATGGTGGGCTAGAAAACTTCAAGCTCTTGTTATTCCACAGATATATCAGAGAGGGAATAAAAAAGCCAGCAGAGTGGAATGACACATTCCTGTAATACCAGCTGCTCAGGAGGCTAAGCCAGTAGCCTCAAACAGTGGGAGATCATAGCTGGGTTCAATCCCCAGTATCTCAAGAGGGAAAATACAAAACAGAAATTGTCTGAAACTACTTTGCTGGAGCTTCAAAAAAATAGTCAAAGGTTTCCAGCAACCAAGAAAACTTCTAATCAAGAAAAATTCATCTCTTAAAATGATAGGAAGTTAGTTTCATAGTGTTTTTCAGTCACTCTTTTCTCATCCTCTCCCAGTGAGTACAGTGGTGGTCTTGTGTGTGAGAGAGAGAGAGAGAAAGAGAGAGAGAGAGACAGACAGACAGACAGACAGACAAAGGGACAGACAGAAACAGTAAGGATCGAACCCAAGAGTGCTCTACCTCTGAAGTATACCCCCAGCTCTTCCTATTGTCTATTTTGAAACAGGGTCTTGCTAAGTCACCTCATGCCACTGGCCACCACCCTATGATCCTCTTGTCTCAGTCTTCCAAGTGCACCACCAGGTGATCTTATTCTTGAAGTAGTACCTCCCTCTAACTGCAGAGAACAAAGTGGACCCGATAACGCAAATAAATGTGCACACCTACGGGATGTGGGAGCATGTGTGAAGCTGCGGGGCACTCCTCTAGGATTTGCCTACCTCAGGTGGAAAAGCAGCGAGCACTGCTTGTAAAATCCGTAAGGTTAACAGCAGATCCCCAGAGGCCCAGGGCAAGAAACCATGAGTGGAGACATATGATAGGCCACTGAAGAGCTAGGAGAGGGTCTTGAAGGAGACTCTGGGAAGTTAACACATGTGAAAGCAACCAAGTGCACTGGAGAATACAGAAAGCCACCACATGCCCAGACAAGAAGCAGGGTCAGAAAGGGCCGAGGAGACCTCGAGCTCCCCCTCAGGCTGACTCACAGCTGAGGACTGAAAGTGTGCCCCGCGCTGAAGCAATTTGCAAACACCAGAATCCAATGAAATGTCTATAAAAACAATGGCTAAACATGAGCTGCTAAACAGACTTCAGCAACCACACACATGGAACAGTATGCATAAAATAATATGGAAAACCTCAAAATATCCTAGTACAGCCTTATCAGAAAACAAAAAATAGGACAGAAGACTTGAATCAACATTTCTGTGAAGAAGACATACAAATGGCCAATAAACACACAAAACTACATCACTAATCATTAGGAAAATACCAATCAAAACTAGAGTGGCATATTACTCATACATCAAAAAATTGAAAATAGCGAGCATTGGCGAGGGTGTGGAGAAATATAACTCTTATATATTGCTGGCAGGAAAGTAAAATGATATAACAGGCCAAATAAGCTATGAATCAGCTTATATAAAGTATTTGAAATAGGAAAATTATTAGAGACAGAAAGTAGTGTAGAGGTTATTAGAAACTTAAGCAGGAAGGAATGACAAGTTACTACTTATTGGGTATAGTTTTGTTTGGGATGATGAAAAATTCTAGAACACACACACATACACACACACACACACACACAGTAATACCTTAAAAATGGCCCCAGACTTATGGTTTCCAAATTGTGTGCAAAGGCATCCCCAAACAACGTAGCAAACACAGAGGAAATTCATATTTTAAATTTTCAAGGGAAACAATGCCATCTATTGAACAGTGTGTGAACTACTAGTTCAAGGAGATTGTCAGGACAATTGATCTCACTACAACCTTTCAACAATTACATTACATTTACAAATCTACTTTCAGTTGTTTTATAAGACTGTTTTCAGTGGTTGTGGAATAAAAAGCAAGGACCATGCAAAATCACTACAGAACAAGAGAGTGGGGTAGCCTATAAATAGCACAAAAGCTGAGACAGGAGAATCACATGTTCCCGGCTAGCCTTGGCAACTTAGTAAGACCCTGACTCAAAATAAGAAAATAAATAGAGCTGAGGGTATAGATCAGTGGAAGAGCACCCTTGGTTCAATTACCAAGACTAGAAAGAAAACACCATGAAAACATTACTAAGACCACAAGCACACCATGAAAAGAGCTTGGAAACTAACCTCAGTACTTAGGAATCAAAGATAAGAGGATTACAGGTTTGAAGCCAGCCTTGGTAACTTAGCAAGATTCTCAGCAACTTAATGAAACCCTGTTTCAAAATAAAATTTTAAAAAATGGGTAGGGTCTAGCATAGAGGAATAATGTTTCTGTGCTCAATCTCCAATACTTAATCCGCTCAATAAAAAATTCAGCAAGAAGAGAGAAAATGGCTGACTAGAGGTATGTAAAGTGCTTCTCAACAACGAAGACCCCAAAACAAAGAAAACACAACAGCTATTTCCCTGGAGTGACTGAGGCAAAGCACCCAGTACAGTGAGGATGTGGCAGAGATGTTATGGAGTGCAGAAATATACAATGGCATTATAACAAAGAAACCAAGCCACATCAACTTTACTGTCTCTGGAGATCGGTCCTGAACCAAGAAAGAATTCAGTGAAGAAAAGGTTAAAGCAGAAGGTCCTTAGAAGTCCCCACAAATACTACAAACACTAAACCATTTGCTTCTGGAGAAGCCAGGGGCCCTCACAGGCCCTAGTTTTGGGGGGGTGGCTGCCGGGTTAGCACACCACTGCACTACCCTGGAGAAAGAGCCCAGCCCATGTGCCCTCCCAACTAGAGTCCTGCTGTACATCACAGTGGCCCACCTACCTCCAGCTGCCCTGGAAGCAGCTAGATGGACCCAACCACTAGGAAGTAGCTGGCCAATCTATTCTAAACAGCTCCAGAGGCCTAAGCGAACAGATTGGCAGCCTTCCCAGCCTACTGAAGTCCTAATGAGCAGCCAGGCAGCCCATTTTCAGAAGTGCAGGCCAATGAAGCCCTGAGATTTGGATAGGTGCACTCCCCACCCTCAACAGCTGAGAAACTCATCATAAGTAGGTATGCTCCCCAAAGCCCCATAAAATCATCTATACAGCTCTCAAACACTGACAGGAGTCCCACCTGGACCCATAGGTGTAGCCTGGCCAAGTGCTGCTTTCAGACAGACAGGTGTCTACCACTACCAGTTATGGTATACTGGCCCCATTCTCATGGGGCCCTCAGACACTGATGTGTGAACCTCTGCTGCTATACCAATGCACCTCACCTGCATGGGCCCTACAGAATGGCTTCACTGACAGGCAACCCATGAAAACTGCAAAGCAACCCCATAACCACAGGTTGGCAGGGTGAATCTGCCCTAAGAGCGCTGCATTCCAGCTGGTGGCACAATGCCACAACCCCTGAAGTCTAGGCTACTGATAGATCTGCAGATATCACTGATGTTGATTACAGCTAAAAAAGCTACACTCACCACACTAAAGCAACAATCTGGAAATAAAGTCAATATAGCCTATTCAGCTGGCATGCTAGGAGACACTGCCAGGACAATATCTTTTCCTATAAAAGCCAGCCTATATAACTGGTAAACACAATTGATCTGCTAGCCACAAAGATATCAAAGTAGGGACACAAGAAGCATCAACAACAAGAAAAATGGCAGCATTAGATCTCCCAAGGAACCCAATAACTTTCTAGCAGCAGACACCAAAGAAGAGAAAATTGATGAGCTAACCGAAAAATAATTCAAAATGATGATTTTCAAGGAAATTTATTGAGATATGAGAGTACAAACAGACAAACACAAGGGAATTAAGAAGACAATTCATGATATGAATGAGAAATTCAGCAAACAGAGATCATAAAAAAGAACCAAACAGAAATCTTGGTACTAAGGAACCCAATAAATAAAATTAAAAATACAGTTAGACATCTCAATAACAGACTAGATCAAGCAAAAGAAAGAATTTATGAACTTAAGAACAAGTCTTTTGAAATAACATAGTCAGCTGAAAGGAAGGAATAGAGAAGAATGAAGAAAGCCTACAAAACTTACAGGAGACCATCAAGCAAGCAAACCTTTTCACTACAAGTGTTCTAGAAGATAAATGGCATAGAATAACTATTCAATGAAATAATTGCTAAAACCCTTCCAAATCTTGGGAAAGATACAGATCCCCAGTTCTAAGAAGTTCAAAACAATCCTTATAGATTTGACCAAAAGTAACATCCTTCCCAAAGCATATTATAGTCAAATTGTCAAAAGTACAAAATTAAGAGACTGATCTAAAAACAGTAAAAGGAAGGGGCCAAATCATGTATATATAAGGGAATAACTGCAAGGCTGATAACATATTTCATCTTGCCAGACTCAGTTGTATAGAATCAGGATAACAATGCCAGCAGAGGGAGATATTGCTGCACATGATTTTATTATAATGCTCATGAAGGTGGTGTGGCCAACTCAGAGCATAGGAAATTAAAGGTTGAGTTGGACAATAAATGGATACAGAAATAAATAGTGGCCAACAATAAAGGAGAAGAAGAATGAGTTATTACACAAGGAAGAATGCTATTAACCTTTTTCCACAAAAACTTCTCAGAGCAAGAAAACAAACAATGTCTTGGGCTGGGAGAAGACAACTGACTCGTTTTCTCTAGCGTATGAAAACTAAACTAATGCTCAGTTATGAAAACTACCCAAAGAGTCAGCCTGGATGATTTGGGAAATT
This sequence comes from Muscardinus avellanarius, assembly GCF_963383645.1. Taxonomy (NCBI): domain Eukaryota; kingdom Metazoa; phylum Chordata; class Mammalia; order Rodentia; family Gliridae; genus Muscardinus; species Muscardinus avellanarius. The sequence goes on along the minus strand of NC_137798.1, from coordinate 42,859,186 downwards.
ATATCAAGGAACATCTCATTAATAACTCACTTCAATGGCAGTAGATTATAGCTATCAGTAAAGTCATATATGTGTTGGTTATTCTTGTCACATTGGTTCCTTATGATACTTAACAAAAAGACTGGGTCTTTGTTAAGTGTAGCAGGCAGAAGACAATTACTATACTATTTTACTCCTAATCATAATCACTTCTCTTTCCTGAGAAATTATGGGGTCACAAGGGAAAACTACTGCTGCAGTATACTTGCTATGTAAAAGGTCTGTTTTGTTCCTTTGGTTATAAAAGGCTCAAATACAAATGGGACAAAATCATGGTTAAAATTCATGAGATCAGGCAGCTATCCAAGAGTGAATATGATATAGTATAGTAGCTACAATAAGCCACGGATTCACCCCTGGAATTCAGAAAAGGGTTACATGGACTAAACTTTATTTGAAAGAATGGATATATTTGGGTGAACTGATTGATTTTAAATCCACTCATTCTATCCCAAGTACCCAATGCCAACACCAGTAGTAGCTATATCAATACTAGCACCAATATCAAAGAGCATCCGAGGAGCCTTTGGGATGGATTCAGATTATTGAACCAAATAGGGTTGAGTGGTATTTTGAAATGCTGAAATATACTTGTTACCCCAATGAGGACACTAGAGGGTGCTCTTTTCCAACAGACTGGCCAAGACTGGCAGTTTAAAAGATGTGTATGTGAACAGAGTGGATGCCTCACTACGCTGATGCAATAGTATGCTCAATTATACTGGAGGAGCTTATACCCTTGTAAAGAACTTCTGAATATTTTAACCATGGTAGAATCTAAGCTGGCCATGTGATTTTAACCTTTCTACTACAGCAAGAGGATTATAGGATCATTAACAGAATTAGAGGAAAATCAAATACATTTGATCTCCAGATTTAGAAAATATTTTGTTAGGCCGATTTACAGGCCTCAAGTGATATGATACTTATGAAAAATAGACAAAAAGATTCTTATATAAAATTGAGCCCTAGGAAAATTACACCATGCCGATAAATGCTTCCATGAATACACATAAAAAGGAACAAATATCTGTTAAAAGAGGGAAAATGGTTAAAATGATAACAGCATATTAAAAGACCTGTAAAAATATATAGTTGCAATTAAGACATCTTCCAAAGAAGATTCTCCTTTTCACTGGATGGCTCAATTCTTCATAATCATCATTATATAAAATATCACAGAAAATTTATAAAACAATAGGTGTGATGGTGCATACCTATAATCTGAGTACTTGGGAAGCTGAAACAGGTGGATTGCCAGGTTCAAGTCTAGTCTTAGCAACTTAACAACACCCTTAGCAATTTAGTGTTTCAAAATAAAAAATAAAATGGACAAGGCTATAGCTCAGAGGCACAGTACACCTGGGTTCAATTCCCAATACCAGAAAAAAAAAAAGGAGGAAGAAAACATTGTAAGACTATTATAAAAGAATGACTAAAACACATAATATATGTATCTAGGAGACACTGATAGGAGTCCCAAGCGCGGGGATTACAAGCATGCGCCACCACGCCCAGCTAATTAGTATTTTAATGTCATACTATGACATCAACTATATATGACTTCATATATTTGTGGAAGAACGTTCTAATAATGTTTAAGGGATATCTGTTTAGGTTTTGAGAATGGGCAAGTAACATATTATTACTTTCCCCCTTTAATACAATAAAAGATAGGCTCTCATTATCAAAATTCACTATTTAGCACATCTTTAGGATCAAACTAGATATTCATAATGAAGATCCCTATATTTATTAAACTCTAAGAAAAAGTCTCTGTATCTCCACCATTTATGGTCCATTTGTATGCTTATTTTTATATCTATTCTATATTTGTATTATATATAATAGATCTTACATCTATAAATATCTACCTATACCTTTTTTTCTTTTTTGTGGTACTGGGGATTAAGCCCAGGGGCATCCTACCTCTGAGCTATATTCCCAGCCCAATTTTATTTTTATTTTTGAAACAGGGTCTCACTAGGTTGATGAGAGTCTTACTGCTTGCTGAGCCTGTCCTCAAACCTGTGTTCCTCCTGTATCAGCCTCCCAAGTACTGGGATTACAAGGGTGCACCACCACGCCTGGCCTGGCTTTTACATGTACCTATTCTAAATACATGTACTTATATGTATACTTTTAAATACATATATATGTATTTAATACATATTAAATGCATATATATTAAATATCAAATACATATATATTAAGTATTAAATATATATATTTAAAAGTATATATACACATATATTTGTATATTTTTATTGGTACATTGTAGTCTCACATAATAATATAGTTCAGAATGATAGGGATATTCATGCATACAGCACTTGGTGAGCTTCTCCTGGCCCCGGCCCCTCCCCACTCCCTCTCTCCTTCCCGTATGTGATATTGAGATTGTCACTGGTATTCTACGTACATAACATCATCAGAAGTGCCTCCTTTGTTAACTCTCCCTCCCCTGGACAATCTCTTTCTCTCCCCACTGGGGTTTCTCCTCCATTACCTAAAATTCCTCTTGTATCCAATTACTCCCTAGCTTTCGCACAGGACAGAAAACATATGATCTTTCACTTTCTGTGACTGGCTAGTCTCATTTAATGTTCTCCAGGCTTTTAAATACCTTTTAAAATGTTAATATTAAAAAGGTTTTCAAGCCAGGTGTGGTGGCGCACATTTGTAATCTCAGTATTTAGGGAGGTGAAACATGAGGATTTCAGGTTTAAGAGACAACCCTAGCTACTTAGTGAGGCCCTCCACAAGTTAGTGAAACCCTGTTTCAAAATAAAGAATAAAAAATATAGGGGTGTATCCAGGGTGTGAATCTCAGAGGCAGGATACCCCTGGGTTCAATCCCCAGCAACACACACACACACACACACACACACACACAAACATACAAACATACACACACACACATACACACACAGAGGTTTTTATAACTCACCTAGTAATATTCCCTCTTGAGGGATAAGTTCAGGAAGATAAAACAATTTCTCCCCAAAGTCAAAGAGCATCAAATTCAGTGCTCTTGACTACAATGTCATACTCTTAATATTATATCAAAAACTAGCTAACGTATAGAATTCATCCAACGAAATGGTCAGCATACTTTTTCTGTAAAGGCCCAAAAGTAATATTTTAGGCTTTTGTGAACTCTATTTATTTATTTATTAAAATCAGAGCAGAAATTAACAAAGTAGAAAATAGAAAAAATACAGAAATCAACAAAACCAAAAGCTAGTTTCTCAAAATAACAAGATAGACAAACCACTAGCCAATCTAAGAAAAAGAGAGAATCTACCCAAATTTTAAAGATAAGAGATGAAAAAGACATTACTACTGACAGTGTAGAAATCCAGAGGATTATCAGAAACTACTTTGAAAAATGATACTCCAACAAAATGGAAATCTGGAGGAAACTGACAACTTTCTAGATAAATACAACCTTCCTAAACTGAGTCAAGAAGAGCCAGGAGTGGTGGTGGACGCTTGTAATCCCCGCACTTGGAAGGCTGAGACAGAGAGATCGCACAGGTTCAAAGCCAGCCTCAGCAACTTAGTGAGACCCTGTTTCCAAACACAATATAAAATAGGTCTGGGAGAAGGAGAAGGAGAAGGAGAAGGAGAAGGAGAAGGAGAAGGAGAAGGAGAAGGAGAAGGAGAAGGAGAAGGAGAAGGAGCTGCTTTAGAACACTAAACCAACCAATAACCATCAAAGAGATTGAAACAGCAATAAAGAGACTACCATCAAAAAAAAAAGCCCAGGACCAGATGGTTTCCCAAGTAAGTTCTATAAAACCTTTATAGAAGAGCTAATACCAATACTCTTCAATCTATTTCGTGAAATAGAAAAAAGAAACTCTCCCAAATACATTCTATGAAGCCAATATCACATTAATACCAAAACCAAATAAAGACAGTTCAAAGAAGGAGAACTACAGGACTATATCTTTGATGAATTTGGATGCAAAACTGCTAAACAAAATACTAGCAACATGTATTCGAAAACACATAAAGAAAATCATACATCATGACCAGGTAGGGTTCATCCCAGGGATGCAAGGCTGGTTCAACATATGAAAATCAATCCATATAATTCATCATATAAACAGAACCAAAGACAAAAACCACATGATCATTTCAATAGACGCTGAAAAAGCATTTGATAAAATCCAACATCCATTTATGATTTAAAAAAAAAACACTGCAGAGAATCAGAATAGAAGGAACATATCTCAACATCATAAAGGCAATCTACAATAAGCCCACAGCCAACATCATATTAAATGGGGAAAAACTTCAAGAATTCCCCCTAAAAACAGGAACAAGACAAGGATGTACATTATCACCACTTCTCTTTAATATAGTACTTGAGACCCTAGCCAGAGTAATAAGGCATGAAAAGGAAATCAGAGGAATACAAATAGGAAAAGAAGAACTCAAACTTTCACTATTTGCAGATGACATGATACTATGCCTAGAAGACCCAACAAACTCAACCAAAAGACGTATAGAACTGATCAACAAATTCAGAAAAGTATTTGGATACAAAATCAATCTTGAAAAATTAGAAGCTTTTCTATACACCAACCACAAATCCACTGAAAAAAGAAATTCAGAAAACACTTCCACTCAGGATCTCCCACAAAAAAATAAAATACTTAGGAATAAACTTAACCAAGGAGGTAAAAGATCTCTACAAAGAAAATTATAAAACACTGAAAAAAGAAATTGAAGAAGATCTTGGAAGATGGAAAATCTGCCATGCTCATGAATAGGCAGAATAAATATCATTAAAATGGCCATCCTTCCAAAAGTGATCTACTGATTCAATGCCCATTAAATTACCAAGATCATTCCTCACAAACATAGAAAAATCAGTCCTTAAATTCATTTGGAATAACAAAAAGCCCAGAATAGCCAAAGTAGTTCTCAGCAACAAAAAACATGCAGGAGGAATTACAATACCTGACTTTAAACTATACTACAAAGCCATTGTAATAAAAACAGCATGGTACTGGCACAAAAATAGATATATAGACCAAGGGAGCAGAATAGAAGACCCAGAAACAAGTCCACACACAGCCAATTGATTTTTGACAAAGGGGCCAAAAACATACACTGGAAAAAAGATACCCTGTTCAACAAATGGTGTTGGCAGAGCTAGTTAACCATATGCAGAAAATTGGAAATTAATCCCACTTTCTCATTCTGCACAAGAGTCAATTCAAGATGGATAAAAGACTTGGAAATTAGACCAGAAACCTTGAGGCTCCTTAAAGAGGCATAGGTCCAACACTGCAACACACAGGCACAGATAAAAACTTTCTCAACAAGACCCCAAAGGCACAACAAACCAAATAGCGAATCAATACGTGGGATTACATGAAACTGAAGAGCTTCTGTTCAGCAAAGGAAACTGTCAAGAACCTCAATCGAGAGCCAACAGAATGGGAGAAGATTTTCACCAACTACTCCTCTGATAGAGGACTAATACCTAGAATACACAGAGAACTCAAGAAACTCAACACTAAAAAAACAAATCATCCAATCAAAAAATGGACAAGTAAACTAAATAGACACTTCATGAAAGAAGAAATTCAAATGGCAAATAAATGCATGAAAAAAATGCTCAACATCATTGGCAATCAGAGAGATGCAAATCAAGACTACCCTGAAATTTCACCTTACCGCAACTAGAATGGTAACCATTCAAAACACAAACAACAACAAATGCTGGTGAGGATTTGGAGAAGTGAGAACTCTAAAACATTATTGGTGGGATTGCAAATTAGTGCAACCACTTTGGAAAACAGTATGGAGAAGCCTCAGAAGAATGGGAACAAATTTACCATTCAATCCAATAATACTACTTCTTGATATCTACCCAAAAGATAGGAAGCCAAACTACCAAACTAATGTATGTGTATCTATGTTCATAGCTGCACAATTCACCATAACCAAAGTATGGAACCAACCAAGATGTCCATCAACAGATGAATGGATAACAAAACTATGGGATATGTACACAATGGAATTTTATTCAGGCATTTAAAAAACACACAATTGCAGCATTTACAAGGAAATGGATGGATCTTGAGGACATTATGCTAAGCAAGATTAGTCAGTCACAAAAGTAAGGAATCAGATGCTTTCCCTAACATATGAAAGCTAAGGTGAAATGGGTCATAGGAGGAACTCCAGGTGAAAAAGGAGATCCTGTAGAGGAGCAAATAAGGCAACCTAACTGTGGGGATGGGAGGGCGGAGAAGGAAACTCTTTAAAGCGCACAATATACTTATTCATATCATAGTCAACCACTAAGCCAAGCATGAAAGGGTGGGATGGGGAGAGAGTGGGATGGAGAATGGGTGGGGGCTGGCTGGGTGATGCGTGCATTTAAGCCTACACAAGTCTTTTTACCCCATTATGATGTATAAATACAATGCACCAATAAAAAATCAAAAAAATAAAGACTAAAATAATAATAATAATTTGGTAGTAACCAAATTATAGTCAGTTTGTGATTTATAACACAAATACTCTTCAACTCCTAGTCAACTGTTCCCTCTTTTCTAAACTGCCAGTAACTACCAGTAAACATTAAACATATGCTTTGTTTTCTGTTTTTGTTTTTGTTTTTTTAGTACTGGGCATTAAACCCACGGGTACTCTACCACTAAGCTACATCCCCAAGTGTTTTTATTTTGAGATGGTGTCTGGCTAAGTTACTGAAACTGGCCTCAAATTTTCAATCCTCCTGCTTCAACCTCTTGAGTAGCTGGGATTACAAACACGGACTACCACATATGGCACAACATAATAAGCATTTTGTATCATTTAAAATATTTACTTATCTACCAAACATAAATTTTAACAACTAAATCATATTTAATATGTGCTAAAGAAAATTACTTTTTCTTTTTTCTTAACAGTACTGGGAATGAAACCCAGGAGCATTCTACCTCTGAGAGACACCCCCAGCTCTAATTTTTTATTCTTTACTTTTGAAATAGGGTTTCACTGAGTTGTAAAGGGCCTCGTTAAGTGGCTGAGGATGAGACCTATCCTCTGGTCTCAGCCTACCGAATGCTGGGATTACAAGCGTTCACCACCATGCCTGGAGTAGAAAATTACTTTTTCTTTTCTTCTTATGTGATATTTCCAGAACTGGGGTAAGCTCAGCCTCTTCAGCAAGTTTTTTTGTTTTGTTTTGTTTTCTTTTTGTTTTTTGTTTTTTTAATATGGTCACCTTGGTAACCATTGGAGTCACTCCTGGTGCCTTTTCTTCTTCTTCCTTTTCTTGGGCCCTTCCTCACAGAGGCCACATGCATTATCACTGCACCCCAGGTCTTCTCCTTTGGAGCGACATCGGCAGAACTGTTTGTTTTGTGGCGCCATCATTCACTTCAAACATGTCTGGGTATTTCTTCTTTTTCTTTTTCCTCTGGAACTTTTTCAAGTTTCCTCAGTCCGGGTTTCTGCTATATCAGAACACTTGGGTTGTAAACTAGTGATGTCAGTTTTCCTCGAATGCAGAATCCTCCAGCAGCATCTGAGTCTAAATGAAATACTTCAAATTCTAGTTTACCACCCACATTTATCTCCAGGGTTTACCACTGCTCATCTGACATCTGCTCAGGTTTAGGGATGGAAGCATTAAAACACCCGTGTACCAAACAGCCAGTGTGGCTGTACCCATAAGACTTCTGCCCCAGTACAGGGCTGAAAATAACAAAATCGGTTTCAATGTTAAGATGAATGCATCCTTGATTACCTTATATATCTCCCAGTTCACTGACAACTGTGATGTTCTCATATGCAATAGGGACTCCTATAAGGGTCTTGTCCAGTTGCTCCTGGATCCCAGTGCACTTCCCGTTGAGGTATCGGGTGATTAGATGTGGCCCAGCCAACCAGGTCAGAGTAGTGGCTGTTCAGCAATGTGCATGCAGCTGTGTAGGTGGGCAGCTCCAGGCCAGGCAGGACTCCGGCCGGTCCCATCGCCTGGCCCCTGGAAGCCACCTTTGACTGTGGCGGCTCAGACCCACCAGCAGGCATACAGCCAGTTAGGTTTCCCCCAGCCCTTTTTCAAAAATGTATTTTGAGACTGGGTCTTGCTAAGTTGACCAGGCTGGCCTTGAGCTAGCTATCCTGCATCAGTCTCCTGAGTAACTAGAATTATAGGGATGCACTATCATGCCTGGCTAAAACTTAACTAATTATTTTAAAGGGTGTTAATAGTAATTCATGAGCTGGGCATAGTGGCGCACACTTGTAATCCCAGCATTTGGGAGGCTGAGACAGGAGGACCACGGTTCGTGAACAGCCTCAGCTACTTATTGAGACCCTTTGCAACTCAGTGAGACCCGGTTCCAAAATAAAGACTAAAAAATAGGGCTGGGAGTGCAGCTCGGAGGTAGAATGCCCCTGGGTTCCATCCCCAGAACCGAAAAAAAAAAAAAAAGAGTAATTCATAAGGGAAAAAAATAATAAATGGGGTCTTATTACAATTGAAAGTTTTTGTTCTGGCAAAAACAAGTTACAGAGTAGGAGAAAATATTTGCAAACTATATATACAATAAAGAAGTTGTATCCAGAACACATAAACTATCAAAACTCAACAGTAAAAAGTATGAACAAACTGAAACAGTTCACTAAAAAAAATACAAGTTCAGCAAATATGCTTAGGCAAGATGTTACACATAATGAAACTTTTAAAAAATGCTAATCAAAATCATGATGAGATACTACTTTATACAATGAATGGCTAAAAAAGTGCAATTTGGGCCCCAGATCGGACCACGTGGAGCATACCAGACCCCTGGAGAAACCGGGCCCGGTCATCAGACCCTGGGTAACAGGCAGGGGTCGGGCGGGGCATGCCGGACTCCGGAACAGCTGGGGCCGGGTCTCAGGACTCTGGGCCCTGGGCCGGACCGCGCGGAGCACGCCAGACCCCTGGAGAAACCGAGCCTGGTCGTTAGACCCTGGGTCCTGGGTGGGGATCGGGTGGGGCACACCGGACCCCCAGAACAGCCAGGCCCCGGGTCGCAGGACTCTGGGCCCCAGGCCAGACTGCGTGGAGCATGCCAGACCCCTGGAGAAACCGGGCCCAGTCGTAAGACCCTGGGTCCCGGGCGGGGGTCATGTGGGGCACAACAGACCCCTGGAAGAGCTGGGGCCCAGGTTGCAGGACTCTGGGCCCCAGGCAGAGTCATGCAGAGCATGCTGGACCCCTCGGGAAACCAGGCCCGGGTCACAGTGCTATTGAGTGCCTGATCCCACAACCTCCTCAAACCACACATACGGTCTTCTCTTATTTAAAAAAAAAAAAAAAAAGGAAAAGAGAAAGAAAAAGAAAAAGAAAAAGAAAAAAGAAAATATTGGAGAGGGGTCAAGAAGGCCGTGGTGGATGCCAGGATACTAGAGATGCAGACAAAACTTATCCAGATGAACTGGAACTTTTGGAAAAATTCCCCATGAAGGAGAACGGCTTCTTTACATTGTTAAGAATCTTGGACATCACCTGTAATGAGAGAGTTTAGCGGAGACCAAGGAGAAAGGCGGTGTTGAAAGCTGTCTCCGTGATGTCGGTGGAGGCTTGTATTCAGGAGAAACAGAAATCGGATCCTACCAACCTTATTTTTTGGAGAAATTACACCAAATGTCGAATGCTACTGTCGCGCATGCTTAGGAACACTGGAAAAAGAGCTTGGGAAAGATTTGAAATGGTGGAGGCAGTGGCAGTGGCAGTGGCCATTACTCAGGGGAAGCAGAGATTTGATGCATTACACCTGGAACCTTTGAAGTAATAACCCCAGAGGCAGAATGCTACCACCACGCACCCTCGAGAACGTGGGACAGATGGTTGGGCGAAAAGGGTGCTCGGATTGGAGCCTGCCAAGGGGTGAGGCCGGCGACAGACACAGCAAAGCTAGGATTGGAGCCTGCCATGAGGCACGGCCGGTGCTGGAGCCTCCGAGGCTAGGATCGGAGCCTGCCAAGGGGTTAGGCCGGTGCCAGGGCCAATGGCTGACATCGGAGACTGCCGAGAGGCAAGGCCACTACTGAGGCCTCCGAGGCCGGGATCAGAGCCTTCTGTGAGGCAAGGCCACTACTGAGGCCTCCGAGGCCGGGATCAGAGCCTTCTGTGAGGCAAGGCCGCTACTGAGGCCTCCGAGGCCGGGATCGGAGCCTGCCGAGGGGTTAGGCCGGTGCCGAGGCCAGTGAGGCCGGGATCTGAGCCTGCCATGAGGCAAGGCCGGCGCTGGAGCCTCCGATGCCGGGATCGGAGCCCGCCTTTAGGCTAGGCCGGTGCAGGGGGCATCAAGGCCGGGATCAGAGCCAGCTGAGGAGTTAGGCCGGTGTCGGGGCCAGCGAGACCAGAATCAGGGCCTCCCATGAGCAAGGCCACTGCTTTTGCCAGCGAGGTCTGGATCAGTCCACTGGGTAGCCAGGCCACAACTGGAGCCGTCAAGAGTGGGATCGGTAATTGCAATGCGGCATGCACAGAGAAATATCGCAGAAAATAAAAACCAGATGCTTCCCCTAATAAGCAATAACTAGGAGGAAAGGGGCAACAGGAAGAGGTCGAGCTATAGAAAGGGCCCTATAGTGAAGCAATTACGGTGACCAATCAGAGGGTATGGAATAGGGGAGGATGGAGCCTCTTTAAAACACAGGAGGTACATAAACAAATGTATCAAAGTTAATCACCAAACAAGCATGGGATTGAGGGAGGGGGAGGGAATGGGATGGGGACTGGATGAGGGCTAATTGGATGATGTGTGCTTATATAGCCTCTCAAGTCTTATATTCCAATGTGATATATGATTACAATGCACCAATAAAAATAAATTAAAAAATAAAAAAGTGAAATTTGGTGAGACTCTCACAAACTTAGAGTCTGTTTCAAAAATTTTTTTAAAAAGATGGACATGGTGTTAGATGCCTTTAATTCCAGTACTTGGGAGGCTGAGACAGGAGGATCATAGGTTCAAGCACAGCCTCAGCAAGAAGTGATACTGTTGTCAACCTGTAGAGACTTTGTTCCAAAATAAAAATTAAAAAGAATAGAGCTGAGGGTGTAGCTCAGAGGTAGTATGCCCCTGGGTTCAACTCCCAGCACCACAAATATAAATAAATAAATAAATAATAGATATATAGATAGGACTGGGGGCATGACTCAGAAGTAGGACACCCTTGGGTCCAATCCCCAGTACCAAAAAACAGTAGGGAATGCAGCTCAGTGATAGTGTTTGCCTAGCACGAGTGAGGCCCTGGATTCAATCCCAGTATTGCAAAAAACAACAAAATAATCTGTTCCATTGATATTAGAGTAAGTCAAGAGGCTACTGAGATTTCTTCTCAACATTTATAGTAAAGATCCTTATTATTACAACAAAGCAAATCTCCTAAGAAGCAAATAATATACTTTTACTAAGATATATTAAACTAAATCTAAACAAATGGCATTATTTACCATGGTCATAGACTAGAAAACAAAATATGAAGTGTCAGCTCTGCTCAAATTAAATGCAGGCAAACAAGGTAGGGCTCAAGATCATAGGGAGTGGGTAAACTGATCTATGAGGGCCAGTAAAACATCATTGAAATAAATTTGAAATCTGAGGCTAGTTAACTAAGGTTTTTATATGTAACCCTTTAAAAGTGAAAACAACATTCTGTAATTTCATCTACTACATACTCAGCTAAAATTCAGAAAATAACACATAGCACTTTTCTGATGCATTATATTATCTAATTTTAAAAGCCATGAATATAACTCCAAAGAACTATTGGTTCCACAGTGAAATCAGGAACTACTGAAAACTGATAGTTCCAAAAATATTTTTTAGAAATGTTTTCTTCAGGTCATGAGAGAAAATTAGCCAAATTAATTACTAATTATTAACTATTATTAATTAGAAAATTAATCTGTTTCTTTATAATAATATTAGGAATATAAAATCCACCTTTCTCTACCACCAGTAAATAAATGTTGGACTGTATTTACAGGTTTAAAGATGCTATCCACCTGTTTCTGTCCAGCTCTACCTCCATCAGAGCACTTAACTCAGCATATATTAATTATTTTCTTAATCTACCCCTCCCAACCAAGCAGTCTGATTACCTGTACCTTTAATTGGTGTGCCTGACTCATATATAATAGTCAAGAAATGTGTGCTGAATTAATAAAATCATCATTGTATATATAACCCTATGAAGTTAATAGACCAGGTTATAATCTCACCACTAATAAGTAGACATTCACTCATTTATCCAGCAAATATTTGTTGTTCTAGGTCCTAAAATCTAGAAATAAAACCTAGACCTTCTGACTCCTAGTGCTGTGTTCTTTCCATAAATCTAGGGGGATAGGAGTTCTATCTTTTTTTAATATGAAATTGGACTCACAGGATTATGGTGGAGAAGGAAAAACTTATAACTGAAGAGGAACTCACTACTGAACCAAAACTTCCTGCCTTGCATACCTAGAGGAAGACAATACCATGCAAGTTGTATCCGAAGAGGCTAGAGAATCTAGGGGCCAAATTTCAAAACTTTTCACTAAAAACAAACCTATTCAGCAATAAATCATAAAATCTGGAATGACAAAAAGACAGGAAAATATATATTAACTCAAAATCAAGACTTAGCCATGCGTGGTAGCACAGACTTATAATCCCGGTACTTGGGAGGCTGAGACAGAATGAGATCTGCAGGTTCACAGCCAGCCTCAGCTAGTGAGGCCCTCTGCAACTTAAGGAAAGCCTATTTCAAAATAAAAAATAAAACAGGGCTGGGGATGTACCTCAGAAGTAGAATGACACTGGGTTCATCCCCAGTGCCTGAAAAAAAAAATCAAGCCTTGAAAACCTATGTGATTTCCTAGGCTTTATCTCTAGAACCTATAATAAAATACAAATTAATTTCTTCTACCTAAAGCTCTAGAAAAACTATATAACTTACTTAGACTAGCATCTTTTGCTACAAAACAGACAAAATTTCAAGCACTTTCTTTTCCGTACTTCAGTGTAAAAGCTTTTTAGTTGGGTTTACAGATTTCTCACTCACATCTGATAGTTTTTGTTTCAGCAATCCACCTTTCTGAGTGTCCCAAAACATCCATTCTTAGTTTTCATAGGAAGAATGTCATTGATAATGACATTTCATCAGCTTATTTCAATTTTATTAAATGATATAATCATAGACACAACTAGTATAAACAGGTTTGGCAGCAAACCCAACTGACATGTGGTAAGTATATAAATCAACTGCACTGATAAAAACAAAAGTATCTACAAGAAATGAATCTACACTATTCTAAGTATCAAGGATACCACAGGCATCAGGCAGTGTGTTTATACCAAAGAGAACACAGAATTTCAGGAATTCTGGCAAATTTTTGAGTGGAAGCCATAAATATAATTTCAAGTATGTAGTAAAATTGCTTATATCTTTTGGTCATTAAGGCATTGACCGAGCTGGGCATGGTGGTGCATGCCTGTAGTCCTAGTACTTGGTGAGGCTGAGACAGGAAAATCACAAGTTCATAGCAAGCCTCAGCAACTTAGCAAGACCCTTCACAACATAGTGAGACCCTATTTCTAAATATAAAATAAAATATAACTTGGGATGTAGCTCAGAGGGAGAATTCCTTTGGGTTTAATCCCTAACACCACCACCAAAAAAAAGAGGGTATTGACTAAAAATATAAGGATAAAACAATAGAAATACCCACCCTACTAAATAATTAATAGTACATATTTCCCACAGAATATATATATGGAATAAAATTATATTTTATCTGTATTCATACAACAAATAAATCGATTATTTAATTGCATTAACATGTTGGTTTAATTGAACTTAGTATTATCTTTGGTACATGCTTGTCTGTTATAGAGCAACATTATTAGTATACAGCCCCATCTAGTGGAGAAATAGACAAACATTTCCAAAGCTTAGGTTTCTGTCCTTTTTACTCATTTGCAGGAAATGTAACAAAACTATTTTAGATAAGCCAGTTTTTCATCATAACTTATAATTAGCCACATTTTTCCTAATGAATATTCTGACAATAATTTTTCATTTGATAAGTGATATTTCTTAATACTTGAAATTTCCTCAACCTCTAATACATTTTTCTGTAAGAAAATAGTGGCAGCTGATCTTTCAAAAGAAAAATTTGAAATTCACACTATGAATATTAAAGTAGAGGATAATACACAATAGGTACTATGCAAGGATACAGATATGGAACAATATCCTACAAGCAGATGCCAATATAAAATTTTCCTCAGAATTCCTGTGATCACAATAAAAAACAGCTAAGAAGACACAAAAAACACAAGCGGGATTTATAAATACTTTGTCATTCTTTCCCCAAATAATAAATAGCACTAAAAATTTTTTGTCTTTTTTTAGATTTGATGAAGATTTTTAGTAATATTAAAGCATACTTAACAATTATTTAAAAATCCCTCTTTTAATGAGTACTTTAAATCCACATTTATATAATCTGGCAAAAATTATTTATCCTATAAAACATATTTTGAAATATATATTGTAGAATGGCTAAATTAGGCTAATTAACACATTAGGTTATTTTTCATTGTTTTCTGGTGAGAACACTTAAAATCTACCCTCTCAGCAGTTTTCAAGAATAAAATACATTGCTATTGACTATAGCTACCAGGTTGTAAAACAGATCCCTTGAACTTGTTCATACTAACTGAAATTTTGTATCTTTTGACCTAAATCTCCATACCACCACCCCATGGTAACCACCATTCGTTTTTCTACTTCTGTTTTCTACTTTTTTAGCTTCCTCATATAGTTGAGGTCATAAGGCATTTGTTTTTCTAAATATTTTTAAAATAAGATTAGTCACTAATATAAATCAATTTCAAATCAAGCTAATTATTTTTAATCATAATACAAGGCACATTAATTTAATTCAAAAGCCTCAAAGCATTATAAATAAGTACAGAATCAGTAGTACCAGTAACAGATTTTTTCCTCTTCATAGTTTTTTTGTTTTTCTTTTGATTTTGTTTCTTTGTTTTTGCTATACTGAGGATGGAGCCCAGGGGCATTCTACCTCCAAGCTACACCCCCCAGCCCTAATTTTTATTCTTTATTCTGAAACAGGGTCTCACTGAGTTGCAATGGGCCTCACTAAGTAGCTGAGTCTGTCCACTACCTGCCATCCTCCTCTCTTAGCCTCCCGATGCTGGATGCTGATATTACAAGGATTACAAGCGTGAGCCACTATGCCCAGCTTCATAAGATTTATTTCCACATCTCTGCATAAACTCAATGCAGAATTTAAGTGTTTTTCTTTGTGTTATCGATCTAATTCCATTTAATTAATGTTATAAATATAAATAAAATATAAATATATAAACCACTAGCTTATATCTCTAGTGTCCAGTGAGCAAGGTTTATCAGAGAAGAGTGTGTGTATGTGTTTGTGTGTGTGTATTTTTAACGAACTAACGTACAGTTTTTCAATGTACTATAAGCTTTAACATTCCCCACTTTCTACCTTTGCTTCATTGGTCAAGGTACTTATTTTGTCAAATTGAATTATATTTTTTATTTATTTGCAGCACTAGGGATCAAACGCAGGGCATGCTAGACAAGCACTCTACCACTGAGCTACAATCCCAAACCTGCAAACTGCTTTTAATCTTTCTTCTTTTGGATGCCTTGAGAGAATAATTACACACTGAAAACTTGAAATAATGTACTTGTTTGGACAAATTGACATTTTAATTATTATTTCATGCCTTCACCCTGACTTGAGGAGAATACACTGCTGAAGCAAATCTCATTCCAAGCTAACCCAATACAAAGTTTTCTGCTATCCTCTGGATCACTGCCAGATAATCAAAGATATGGTTTATCAAAATTATCATCATAGCTACACTCTAGGAACAAACTGTTACTCTATTTTATAGGGACAAGAGAACAAAACTGTTGTCTTCATGGTAAAGACAAGGTTGGAATTTTCTGGACTCCCCCCACAAAATCCCCTGACAAGAAAGCATTAGTCATAAATTAGGAAGGCTTCTACTGCCTCTTAAGACAGTAAACTACAACAGGTTGTTTGCTCTGCCCCTCACAGTCAACCTGGAACAACAGGAAAAGAGGAAGTCACTGATCTGAGCAACAACAAACTTCAAGAAATCCATGGAAGTGTCAGCTGTCATGAAATACCATTGGGGGAAAGGAGAACTACAGCTTTGGGTGAAGGGCAGACACAAGTGATGCTAAAAGAAGTGTGAGAAAAAAGAAATCTGTGTGGCTCGATGTCCCCCTTGTTGCCTTAGGACCATTCTCATCTACCCCACCAATACAGAAGTCATCAGCAATAGCCCAAGCTGCACACACTATAGGGCAATGCAAAGTAGAACAAAAATCCTACTGGGATGACGAGAAAAGATGAGATCTAACCATTGTTCACTCTTCTACCCCCCACCCCTTCCAAATCCCCCAATAGGTTGGGTTGTAACGATAGCAATTCCTGTTCCTGAAGAGAGGAAAACTGCATTTTCTAGGCTTCATTACATTTGGGTCATCTGACTTGTAGACACAGCAGTACGAGCAAAAGTAAAACAAGCCAATTTGGGGACCTACCCTTAGAGGCATTCTCTAAGATCCTTCATCCTTCTCTTTTCCTCCTCTAACAATCTTGGAAACTTTGCGATGGGATGACAGGATGGAGGGAACTGTGATCTCTACAATGGTTTGGATATAGTTTGAGCCCCCTAAGAGTTCACGAGTTAGAAGTTTGGTCTTTAGTGTGTAGACAGAGTTGGAAAGTGGTGTGAAGCCTTTAAGGGGCAAACATAGGAGAGGTGACTAGGTTGCTGAGAGTGTTGTCCTACTAGGAATCCATGAGGTTCTCATTGATCCCTGGCTAGTTCTCACAGGAAGGATATTATAAAAGAGCAAGCCCAGCTGGGTGTGGTGGCACATATCTATAATCCTAGTACTTGGGAGGCTGAAACAGGAGGATCGCACATTCGCAACTCTGTAAGAACCTCCACACTTAGTGAGATCCTATTCCAAAATAAATAATAAAAAATAGGGCAGGGGGTGTAGCTTCGAGGTAGAATGCCCCTGGGTTCAATCCCCATTACCAAAAATACTAAACATTAAAAATTAAAAAAAAAGAAAAAAATAAGTCTGGCAGTGTAGCTCAGAGGTAAAAATGTCCCTGGGTTCAATCCCCAATACCAGAAGAAAAAAAAAAAAAAGGAAAGTAAAACCCTGGCCCCTCCTCTATGTCTTCCGTCTCCCCTGTGACCTCCCCCTCTCACACACACATCCATCACGGTGATACCATTCACCTTGAAGTCCTCACCAGAGACAAGCCAAAACTGGTGCTAATGCCCTTGAACCTCCAGAACTGTGAGCTAAAAGAAACGTTTTGTTATAAAGTATTCAATCTCTGACATTTTATTCTTGTAACAGAAAACAAACTAATATAATCTCTAAGTCAAACTCTCTATGAGAAATAAACCTATGTTGTATGAAGCCAAGATCTAGGGGTTATTAGCATAACATAGCCTCTTGGATCCTACCACACAACTTAAAGAGATTGCCACCCATCTTCCCTCAGTGCTGACTAAAGAAGTTCCTTGGTATAGTAAAAACACATGTCAGCAGTTATTCTGTGGTGCTTGAGACTCTCTAAACCCATACTTTCTCTTCTTCTGAACACACACACACACACACACACACACACACACACACACACACTCCCTCCCCCCTTCATGTTTCAACCTTGGATAAGTCTTTGTTCTATTCCACCACTATTTCCAAATCTCAGATATGAGGAGAACTAATAGACAATACTGGTTACATGAAATAGTTAACTACATGGAAAAAATGCAAAGAACTGAATAGATGAACAGATGGCCAAAGGTTAATTCATCACCTCTGTGAAGAAATGCAACATTTTCTATGAGTGACAGGTCCTATAGGTTCTCTCTTAAGGAGTCAATAAAAGAATTAAATACACTGACATCTATACTTTAGTCTCAGGAAAATCTGTTAAGATTTCTGACCCCTAGAACTATAAGATAATAAATTCATGTTGCTTACATCACTAAATTTATGGAGATTTTTATAGCTAATAGGAATCTATAACATATAACTAATTCGTTTTCTAGCTATCACACCACCTAGCATACAGAAAGACATTTCCAGTTTCTCTTGTAAAACAAATTGAAAATACAGAAGGCATCAATCATGAATTAGCTGAAAACTAAAATTTTTGATGGTCAGGAGCCTACCAAAAATCATTTCTCCACTCTCCCTACCTTTCTAGGTTGTATCTCATACCATCCGGAAGAGAGTACTAACCCAGCAAGGTGTGTGTTAGCTGAAGGATAAAATACTTTCTAAACAGAGTTCTGTTTCACTTCCTATAAGTAGTTCAGGAATAATGACTATAGAATCACAAAATAAATATTTGAATATAGGTGCTACCATTTATAAACACTGTTGCCTTTGGCAAATCACTTGTTTCCTGTTTTAGGGAAACAAAGAAAAAACTGGTCATTAAAATCCTAGATTTTACACACTAGTAAAACATCTAAGACAAAACTATTACCAGTTTCTTATTTTACAAAATAAAGACATAAAAAAGAGAAGCAGCCACCATCTATAATCACAGGACTTTTTAAAAAATGAACATTTTAACAGTACAAAACTTCAAAAAGGGCAACCCTTTAAACTGAATAAAAGTATTTGTTAAAAAAATCAAGAAAGATTCTAAGCAAGATATATATATATATATATATATATATATATATATATATATATATATATATATATTCATAGAGCATTAGGAATAACAAAACTAAATCCACAAACAAAATGTCACCCACAAAGTTGGGTAAGCACCAGAATACAACACCAAACTCTTCAAGACCCACAAGATGTACATAAGAGGCAGCAGAGGAAATCAAGAGCATGCAAAATGGCCTTTGACGCCATGAGTCTCCAGAGCCGGCAGGTAAGCTTTTAGTCAGCAAATGAAAGGGTAAGGGACCGCAATAAAGTCTGAAGGATTGGAGCAATCTAACTCTGATGAACTCTTACAACACTTGAAGAAAAGTTTCTTGCATTTTGTGCCGAAACAGGAAACAAAATCCAGATCCAATAGAAAAAGAGCAGTGCCAAAGGAAAAAGAAAATCCAAGTAAAAGCTGGGGAGGGTGGTGGGAGAAGGGTAGTTCAGCCCGGAGGGATCAGAGAGAGAGAGAGGCCATTTTTCAAGCTTTACCAAAATAACAGAACACACTTTACAAGTAATTATTTTTACATCTTTTTTTTTTTGTACTGGGAATGGAGCCCAAGGGCATTCTACCTTCAAGCTATACCCCCAGCCCTACTGTTTATTCTTTATTTTGAAACAGAGTCTCACTGAGTCGCAAAGGGCCTAAGTAGCTGAGGCTATCCAAGAACTGTGATCTTCCTGTCTCAGCCTCTCAAATGCTGGGATTTCTTTTGACAACTCCTTTGGAGAATTTTAAAGGGCTCAAAAATCATATTCTCTCTATCTTTTTCTTTTTTTTGTAGTACCAGGGATGGGGGCAATCTACCTCTGAGCTCTACTCCCAGCCCTATTTTTTTATTCTTTATTTTGAAACAAGGTCTCACTAAGGGACAGACAGTCTCACTAAGTAGCTGAGGCTGGCAGTAAGCCTGTGTCCTCCTGTCTCAGACTCTCAAGTACTAAGAGCAAAAATCATATTCTTTAAGATAAATATACTGGCTACATTCTAACTACAATCACTAGAAGTCAGAGGTGATCCAAAATCAAATTAATTCATTATTTTGTAGAAATTACTGATGAAAGGGAAAAAAAGGAAGATACAAATTCCAGGTACTGTCTAAATTTCTATATCCTCCAAGAAACAGTCCAGAAAGTACTGAAACAAAAGCAGAAAAAAAGGAAAAAAGGGCCAAAATATAGAACACTTTTTAAATGTTCATGATTTTCTCTTTGCAACTTTGTTTTACATATATATATGTGTAATCAACTTCTATAAATACTTGATTTTTCACCAGAATATTATGTCAGAAGCATTCTTCTGCCCACCACTTTGGTGGTTTTTAAAATTCCACTGGATAGCACTAGCATAGTCTTCTGTTAGGAGCACTGGAAGGAACTTCTTTGTAGTAGACTTTGAAAATCCCTCTAGTGTTAAATGTAACTCATGTTAAAGTGTAGTCTAAAATTTTATATAGTTATATATTAGTCTTTTGATTTTCATAAACTACTTCCTAAAATTTAGAACATATTTTAGAAGAAAAACTATTCCAGAAAATAAATTTTCCTTTTTTTTTTTTAAATGTATGTGTGTGCTACTGGGGATTTAACCCAGGGGCATTCTACCACCGAACTATACTCCCCATCCTATTTTATTTTGAAACATATAGTCACTAAGTTGACCATATGCTGACTTTGAACCTGTGAACCTCTTGTCTCAGTCTCCCAAGTACTGGGTGTGCCACTGTGCAAGGCAAAATTTCCAACATTTACATGTAGGTCATGCACTTCCAGAACGGACCAGTTAGTAATCAATATAATGTATAAAGTATTTAAAATGAGATTTTACATCTAAATCGCTAACAAATAGGCTCTTAAAAATGTATATGCAGATTTTAACTTAAGTTCAAAACTAATAACCTGCGATGAAATAAAAACAATAAGATGCTAAAATCCTAAACTCAGAATTTCCTACAGTAAAGAGTCACAAAGAAACTCTAACAGCACATTTTTGTACATGAACTTCCTAAGCTATAGTTCACTTACCCAAATGAATTAGAATAATCTTGCCCACTGTGCCAGCTCATGCCACTGAATAAAATGTTCTACTTTGGGATATTATAAGCTATAATACACAATATCTGCAGCTCCCATGCTGGCAATAAGCTGTTTGACATAAATTATGGAAGTGGCTTCAATTTACATTAAATTTAAAAGATAACAAAAGTATTAAAGTACTAATTAGTTTCAAGACATGCTGCTTTAAGAAGAGCTCTTTCATACTTCAGAAATTAATTCATTAGAAAGAGTTTAAATTTTAAATTTTGTTTAGGCTATAAGCACATAGTGTGACAATGCAAATCATATTTCAGAACTAAAATGACTAAAATGTAAATAATATCTGTAAGAAATTACCATTCAAATTCTGTCCCAGAAAGTAAAGTAATAATGTAAAATTACTCCCATTAATGTGATGAATACTTATATCCTTACGCCTGTGCCTTGACATAAAATTACAGGATCTTAGGGTTATACTTGATAATATTTCCTGAAGTCAAACGTTATTTAAAGTAACTATTAGCTATTTCAAAGGCAAACGCGGGAGGATCACAAGTTCAAGGCCAGCCTGGACAACTTAGCAAGACTCTGTCCCAAATAAAGACAAGAGAAGGCTTGAGTACAGTTCCATGGTAGAGGATCTTAGTCTTGGGATATAAATAAATTAACTAAGTAAATAAATAATAGAGGGAACAGAAAATGAAAATATTTGATACAGTATTCTTTCCTACTTATGTAACAGTAAAAAATGCAAATATTAATCACAATAAAGCAGCCATCTTAATATAGACAACATAAAACAAAAACTATTACCTGGCCTGCCTTCAGCAAGAATCCTGTTCAGTTGGTATAACTAGAATCACTTCCTTCCCCCAATGTTATTTCAATCCATTGTTCTCCACCTCGCTCCTTAACCAGGAATTCCCACTTGCCCTTGCCCTGTTTGGAACTGAGCCTGGGTTTATACTGAGGTTTCTTTTTAATTCCTGTTGCAATAGTTCTGGAATAAAATCTGTTCTTATCACTTTTACTGTTACTGGCTTTCTTTAACATCAACCAAGTTGACAAAATTGACATTTATAGAAAACTCCACCCAACAATGGCAGAATATACACTCCTTCAAGTACACATGGCTCATGTACTGAAATAGAACCCACTTTGGTCCATCAACCAGACCTCAACACTGATGTAACAACTGATATCATAAAGTATATTATCTTAGAACAACAGAATTAAACTAGAAATCAGTAATAAAAAGATATCTAGAAAAACCCAAACAATTCTAAATAACTCCTGGTTCAAAAAGAAAGTTAAAAGGTAAAATCTAAAAACATTTTGAACTAAATAAAAACAGAAACACACAAAATGAAACATAGGTAGATCAGTTCCTTTAGAGAAATCTATAGTACTAAATATATAACTAAAAAGAAGGATGACCTATTACCCATACTTAAGCTTTCATCTTGTGAGAGAGAGAGAGAGAAAAATGAAGTCAAAGCAAGCAGAAGGAAGAAAATGGCAAAGAGTAAAACTAAGTGAAATTGAAAATGTAAAATCAACATATAAAATTGGTAAACAAAAAGCTGAGTCTATGAAAACACCGATGAAAATTAAATTTCTTGCCAGACAGTAGGACCTTTTGGCATTCTTCTCTATTTTCTGATATTGATAATTTATCAGGAAATAGAGACGAATGCCAAAAGGTCCTACAGACATTTCAAAGATCAAAAGGGAATATAATTAGTTATAGTTAGATCTACAATGTCCCTTGAAGAGCTCATGTATTAACATTCAGAGTTGATATAATTAAGTCATAAAGGTTGTAATCTCATCAATGAATACATTCATTGGAATGGATTTATTGGGTGGTAACCTAGGCAGGTGAGTGTAGCTGAAAGAGGTGAGTCCCTAGGGGTGTGGTCTTGGGGATTGTGCTTGCGTCTTTCAATCCACTTGCTCTCTCTTGCTTCCAGGCTCCATGATGTGAAAGTAGAACCCTTGTTTTCTCCCTCTCTCTGCTTCCCACCACCATGCCCTGAGCTCTGCAAACCTGGCCTGATATGGACTAAATCTCTGAAATCTCCAAAACTGTGAGCAAATAAATCTTCCTTCCTCCAAGTTGTGTGGTCACAGAAACAAGAATGCACACCAAAATAGGTAGTTTCTCCTTATCTGAGGAAGATACATTCCAAGTTCCCCTAGTAGATGCCTGAAACCTTATATAGGACTATATGTACCTTGTACACAGATATATGTATGACATTTTCCCATATATACAGTTATGGATTTGATCTGAAATATCTCCAAAAGGCTCATGTGTTAAAAGCCTGAACTCCAATGCGGCAAGATTCAGAGGTGGGGTATAAAGGAAGAGATGGGTAACTGCAGGTATTACTATACAGCCATATCTGCCTGGGAGCCAGATGACCACAGACTGAACTTCTGAAGCTATGAGACAAATAAACCCTTCTTCATCTATGTTTTTGTCAGGTATTTTGGCTACAGTGACAAAAAGATGAGTAACACAAAAACTGGTACCATGAGTGCGATCTTTTATGTTACTAAATCTGACCATGTAGATCAGAAGCCTTTAGAAATAGTTTGCAGGGGGGGTTTAGGAAAGTTTGGAGATACGGGCTAGAGAAACCTTAGAACGCTGTAAACAGAGCTTAATGTGCAATTCTGGTGAGGGCTAAGATAACCAGAATGCCAAAAGGAATGAGGAAAGTATAGGATATGATTTTGAGATACCAAAAGGAAATGACTCAGACTTGGCATGGTGGCACACAATCCCAGTACTTGGGAGTCTGAGACAGGAGGATCACAAGTTAGTGGCCAGCCTTAGCTAATTAATAAGGCCCTCTAGAACTTAGTGAGACCTGTTTCAAAATAAAGAATAAAAAATAGGAGCCGGGCGTGGTGGTGCAAGCTTGTAATCCTAGCATTTGGGAGGGTGAGACCTGAGGATCGCGGTTCGTAGACAGCCTCAGCTACTTAGGCCCTCTGCAACTCGGTGAGACCCTGTTTCAAAATAAAGAATAAAAAATTGGGCAGGGAGTGTAACTCGGAGGTAGAATGCTTCTGGATTCCATCTCCAGTCCTGCAAAAATAAAAAATAAAAAATAATAAAAAATAGGGCTGGGGATATAGCTCAGAATCCCCTGAGCTTCATCCCCAATACTGGAAAAAAAAAAGAGAGAGAAAGAGAGAGAAGAAGAAGAAGAAGAAGAAGAAGAAGAAGAAGAAGAAGAAGAAGAAGAAGAAGAAGAAGAAGAAAGGAGGAGGAGGAGGAGGAGGAGGAGGAGGAGGAGGAGGAGGAGGAGGAAAGGAAGGAAGGAAGGAAGGAAGGAAGGAAGGAAGGAAGGAAGGAAGGAAATGACTCTACTGGGAATTGAAATAGAGGCCTTTATTTTGTGTGTGGTACTGGGGATGAAATCCAGGGGCTTTCTACCTCTGGGCTACATGCCCAGACCTATTTTTATATTTTATTGGAAACAGGATCTCACTAAGTTGCTGAGAGCCTCACTAAGTAGTAGCTGAGGCTGGCTTCGAACCTGTGCAATTCTCCTGTCTCAACCTCCCAAGTACTGGGATTTCAACCATGCCTAGCTGAACTAGAGGCCACTTATGTTACATTCTGACAAAAAACTTACCTACATTTTGCCTGTGTCCTGAGACTTTCTGTGAGGCTGAATTTAAAAGTGATGGACTACTTAATTTAACAGTGGAAAAGTCAGCATAGCATTCAGGTGATGGCATGGCTATTGCTGGCAGCTTTTATCCAGGTTTACTACGATAATCAGAATAAAAAGGATAACATTTTTAAAACATGCACTATGGCCAGAAAAGTGCATGTACAATTTGGTCCAGGGAAGGTATGGTTGCTTAAGAGATTACCCCCATTAAAGAGAAGTACTTTATACATAGACAATAGAAAAGAAGTCCAGAGGGTATCTCAGGAATCAGCAAGACCTCACCCATTATAGGCTCAAGGGCCTAAGTATGGAAATTTGTTGGAAAGTAGTCCCTTTGAGAAGATGCCTTAGGGACACTGACTGCACAAGGCTACCACAACGGAAGTTGTTTCTTCAGTATTCTTTTCACTGTACACAGCCGCTCAGAGACTCAGATGACACTGCAGCCCTGCTCAAAAGGGACCCGGCCACTGCTTCAGCAGACCTTGATGTTGTTCACATGGTGCTTGTTCTGCAAAAATGTAATGGGGTCATGGAAGTTTCCAACAAGACATCAAAGGAAGACCTGGAGACCAGGCAGTGTATAGCAGGGTCAGAATCTCCGCAAATGGCCCTGAGAAGGTGATGAGTGAAGCCGTGAGAGTGAAGCTAATGCTGCAGTGGAAACCACAGAAATTAAGAGATGTCAGGCTAGGAGTGCTGGGGCAAACCTGGAATCCCAGTATTTGGGAGGCTGAGACAGTAGGATCACAGGTTCAAAGACCACAGGTTCAAAGTCTTAACAATGTAGCAAGAACCTCAGTAACTCAGAGGTAGATGTGCCCTAGGTTCAATTGCTAGTGCCCCCCCCCAAAAAAACTATAAAGGTAGAAAGTTGGTACATGAAACAATAAATCAAGATACAGGATTCAGGCTTTAAGTAGGAATGAACAATGTGTATTTAGTAGATTCCAAAAATTATACATCTAGTCATATTGAAAGTAGTTCTCAAGCCGCGCGTGGTGGCGCACGCTTGTAATCCCAGTGCTTGGGAGGGTGAGACAGGAGGATCACACAGGATCAAAGCTAGCCTCAGCTACTTAGTGAGGCTCTCAGCAATTTAGTGAGACCCTGTTTCCAAATAAAATATAAAAGTAGGTCTAGTAATGTAGCCCAGAGGTAGAAAGCCCTGGATTCTATCCCCAGTACCACTAAAAATAAAAAAGAAAGTAGTTCTCAAAGTAATATTTATACAAATATAATCATTCTAATGAAGAATGACAAAAAACAAGAATATACTACCTGCTTATATACATCTAAAACAATAGAATCTCAAAAAATCAGAAGCTTTCCTGTACACCAACCATAAATCCACTGAAAAAGAAATTCAGAAAACACTTCCACTCAGGATCTCCCACAAAAAAAATACTTAGAAATAAACTTAACCAAGGAGGTAAAAGATCTCTACAAAGAAAATTATAAAACGTTGAAAAAAGAAATTGAAGAAGATCTTAGAAGATGGAAAGATCTTCCATGTTCATGGATTGGCAGAATAAATATCATTAAAATGGCCATCCTCCCAAAAGTGATCTACTGATTCAATGCAATGCCCATTAAACTACCAAGATCATTCCTCACAGACATAGAAAAATCAGTCCTTAAATTTATTTGGAATAACAAAAAGCCCAGAATAGCCAAAGTAGTTCTCAGCAACAAAAACCATGCAAGAGGAATCACAATACCTGACTTTAAACTATACTACAAAGCCATTGTAATAAAAACAGCATGGTACTGGCATAAAAATAGATGTATAGACCAATGGAGCAGAATAGAAGGCCCAGAAACAAGTCCACATACTTTCAGCCAATTGATTTTTGACAAACGGGCCAAAAACATACACTGGAAAAAAAGATACCCTGTTCAACAAATGGTGTTGGCAAAACTGGTTAACCATATGCAGAAAATTGGAAATTAATCCCACTTTCTCACCCTGCACAAGAGTCAGTTCAAGATGGATTAAAGACTTGGAAATCAAACCAAAGACCTTGAAACTCCTTGAAGAAGGCATAGGTCCAACACTGCAACACACAGGAACAGATAAAAACTTTCTCAACAAGACCCGAAAGGCACAACAAACCAAAAGGCAAATCAATACATGGGATTACATGAAACTGAAGAGCTTCTGTTCAGCAAAGGAAACTGTCAAGAACCTCAACTGAGAACCAACAGAATGGGAGAAGATTTTTGCCACCTACCTCTACAATTGAGGACTAATATCTAGAATATACATAGAACTCAAGAAACTCAACACTAAAAAAAACAAATCATCCAATCAAAAAATGGGCAAGTGAACTAAATAGACACTTCACGAAAGAAGAAATTCAAATAGCCAATAAATGCATGAAAAAAATGTTCAACATCACTGGCAATCAGAGAGATGCAACTCAAAACTACCCTGAGATTTCACCTAACTCCAACTAGAATGGCAATGATCCAAAACACAAACAACAACAGATGCTGGCGAGGATGTGGAGAAGTGGGAACTCTAAGACATTGTTGGTGGGATTGCAAATTAGTACAACCACTTTGGAAAACAGTATGGAGAATCCTCAGAAGAATGGGAACAAATCTACCATTTGATCCAGCAATACCACTTCTGGGTATCTACCCCAAAGAAAGGAAACCAGACTACCAAACTAATGCATGTATATCTATGTTCATAACTGCACAATTCACCATTGCCAAACTATGGAACCAGCCAAGATGTCCATCAACAGATGAATGGATTACAAAACTATGGGATATGTACACAAAGGAATTTTACTCAGCCATTTAAAAAAAAAACTCAATTACATCATTTTCAGGGAAGTGGATGGAACTGGAGGACATTATGCTAAATGAAACCAGTCAATCACAAAAAATAAGAAATCAGATGCTTTCCTTAATATGTGAAAGCTAAGGAGAAATGGGTCATAGGAGGAACTCTAGATGAAAAAGGAAATCCTATAGAGCAGCAAACAAGACAACCTAAATGAAGGGATGGAGGGAGGAAGAAGGAAATTCTCTAAAACACACAACGTACTTAAACATATCGAAGTCAACCACTAAGCCAAGCAAGGGAAGGAGGGACGGGTGTTCCTGTCAGCTGCCAAAAACATTTCTATAGTAAATTGGTAAATGCATCCCATTAGCCACCTTAATGAAACACCAAACCAACCAACATATCAAAATATTCATTTATGTTGCAAATATAAAGCTAAAAAAACTATTAAAAGGGGGAAACTTACAGTTATAGCAGTTAAAATTTAGTATTTCAGGATACAAAATAACATATCCTCAAACATATTTAAAGTGATACTTGCCAAGTATGATGACAAGTACCTATAGTCACAAATACTTGGGCAGCTTAGATAGAAGGAATGTTTGAATGCAGCTGTTGCCAAGGTGGACAATATAACCCCTGTCTATTTACAAAAAAAAATTTTTTTAAAGACTAAAGTGATAAAACAATTTGAAACTATGTTCCTAAAAATTTTACGATGAGCTACTTTAAGTTTTTTTCTGAAATAAGACTAGTGCATTAGTTATTCTTTGCTGATTAACATATTACCTCATCCAAAATTTCTATGCAGAATGTGGGACTTATCTTAAATCTGTGTTTGTTTAATAATCAAGAAAACTAGATGGGCATGGTGGCATAAATGTATAATCCCAGGGAGGCTAAGACAGAAAGATGACATATTTGTAGTCATCCCTAGAAACTGAGGCCCTCCTCAACTTAGAAACTGTTTAAAAAAAGAAAAAAAAAAAAAATATATATATATATATATATATATGGTGCTGAGGAGTATAGTTTGTAGGAAAAATGCCCCTGGGTTCAACCCCCAGTACCACTAAAAATAATAATGATAATAATCTACAAGACTGAAAAACTCAATTACCCGCATCAAAAAGTACCACACTGATAAAAATTACCCCCAAGACTCTCATCATTATTAGAATATATCTAAATATATACTAAATTCATGTCCATAAAACACCTAGTAGAAAGTATCAAATAAAGGAAAAAATTTTAACTGAAAAATGTTGAGAGATACAGTATCCAAGGAAAATTTGGAGTGGTACAGTAAAGGACAGGAAATTCAGAGTAAGAGAATATGGATATTTAAGAAAAAAAAGGACCTTCATTCTGGGAGGGAATGTGGCAGTTCAACCTTAGGACGCACACCATTGTCTATCTATTGCTCCATATCATGAATAGACTTCATCGGTAGATTAAATCTAATCAAGCCATATCAAGATGAAGAACTTAAAAATCAGTATCTATCTCTCTAAACTTTCAGTGTGCTTAAGTTCTCGTCCTCTCTCTCTCTCCTCTCTCTCTCTCTCTCTCTCTCTCTCTCTCTCTCTCTCGATGCTGGAGGTTGAATCCAGGCACATTCTACTACAAGCTACACTCTCACCGCTTCTTGTTTTTAATTTTTTTTTTTTAAATTTAGAAACAGGGTCTCACAAGCTGGGCATGGTGGTGCATACTTGTAATCCCAGTACTTGAAAGGCTGAGACAGGAGGATTGCAAGTTCACGGACAACCTACTTAGCGAGGTCTTCTGCAACTTAGTGAGACTTGTTTCAAAATAAAGAATAAAAAATAGGGCTGGGATATAGCTCGGAGGTAGAATGCCCCTGGGTTTCAACCCCAGTACTGAAAAAAAAAAAAAAAGGAAAAGAAAAAAAAAAAAGAAAGAAACAGAGTCTCACGAGGTTGCTAAGAGCTTCACTAAGTTGCTGAGGCTGAGCCGGGCGTGGTGGCGCACGCTTGTAATCCCAACATTCGTGAGACCTGGAGGATCACGGTTCGCGGACAGCCTCAGCTACTTAGTGAGGCCCTCTGCAACTCAGTGAGACCCGATTTCAAAATAAAGATTAAAAAATAGTGCAGGGGGTGTAGCTCAGAGGTCAAATGCCCCTGGATTTCATCCCCAGACCTACAAAAAAATAAAATAAAAGTTGCTGAGGCTGGCTTCACACTTGTTATCCTCCCATTTCAGCCTCCAAAGTACCAGGATTATAGGTCTCTGGCACCACACCCAGGTTAAGTTTTCTTAATAACTTTTTTTGTTATTAAGAAACACTACTAAGGTTGGGCGTGGTGATGCTCCCTTGTAAGACCAGAGGATCGCGGTTCGCAGACAGCCTCAGCTACTTAGTGAGGCCCTGTTTCAAATTAAAGAATAAAAAATAGGGCAGAAGGTGTAGCTGGGAGGTGGAATGCCCCTGAGTTCCATCACCAAACCCGCAAAAAAAAAAAGAAAAGAAAAAAGAAATACCACGAAGAATGGTTTTTACAATTTTTTAAAGATTTGGGAAGGAACGAAGGAAGGAAAGTAGGTAGGAAGGAAAAGAGAGAAAGAAGGAAAGAATATACAATAGACACTGCCAAAAGTAAACCAGTAGTCCTAGTTTTGCACAGTACTATGCTAACTGAAACTCCACAAAGTGAGGACTGCCTGTATTTACTATCTAACTCTTTACAGAAATAGAGAATATGCAAATGGCCAATTTATAAAGAGGTATTCAATAACATTAGTCATTAAAGAAAATTAGGGAAAAACCCCAAGGTAATATCACTGTATACCCACCAACATGGCTAAAATGAAAAAAACAATGTTAAGCAGTACAATCATTTGGAGTTAAAAGCATTCTGACATTCTGCTAATGGGAAAGTAAATTAACACAATTTGAAACACATTTTGGTGGTATATACTACAAAGAAACATCTGCATAGCCTATCACACAGCCATTTTACTAGTAGGAATATACTAGATGTATAAAGAAATGTATGCATACATTCACCAAATACTTACCAAATATCCATCGCAATCCTATAAGTAATATCCCAAACAGTATATAATGATATACAGTATGAGAAAATATTGCTACACAACTGGTGTAAAGCTCATGAATACAGTACTGAAAGTCAGACTCAGAGGACTGTACTGTATGACCCTTTGACAGAAAGTCAGTAATAGGTGAAACTCACTAGTAACATTTATACTGAGCAAATGGTTACCTTTGAAAGTCAGCAAAAGTTGGGGCTTCTGGGATTCAATCACTGTCGCGGTTTTCTCAGTCTAGGTACTGGATGTGTGAGTGTACACCCTGCAAAAATTCAATATTACACATATGATTCAGGTGCTTTCCTATGCTTATTGTACACACAAAAAAAGATTTCTATAAACTCTATGCCTTTGAAGAAAAATTATGTAGTGTACAGCTCCCATTCACTTTTCTCATTTGCTATCATTACCATATTACCATTCTCCAAGGTAGTGGGTTAATTCCCACTACCTCACATGGTTTCATTTTAATTTTATTATTATACTGCAAAGAATATCTGATGATTATATAACTGTCACTTTAGGTTAGTTCCATTTCAGATCCCAAGATGATTTTTTTTTCCTTTTTTTTTGGGGGGGCAGTACTGAGGATTGAACCCAGGGGCATTCTACCTCTAAGCTAAACCCTAGCCCTATTTTTAATTCTTTATTTTGAAACAAGGTTTCACTAAGTTGCAGAGGCCTCACTAAGTAGCTGAGGCTGGCCTCAAACCTGTGATCCTCCTGTATCAGCCTACCAAGTATTGAGATTACAAGCATGTGCCACCATGCCAAGCTTCCAAGAGGAAATTTTGCACAGCAAATAGTCTTAAGTTATGTGGAGAAGGAAAAGAAAAACACCTCTTGAAATGTAGTCTGTTTGACCTTGTTTTGTCTTATCTTTGTCTATCACTGTGATTTAATCTGCATAAAATGCTCAATGGAGCTTTTTCAAAAAGCCTGTTCTTGTAGAAAGTTGTTTGTTTCTTTATTTTCTGCTATCCTGGTCTAATCACACAGCTGGCTTGTGTTTATTCAGTCCCTTCCATCCACAGATCATAAAGTAGTTCAGGAATACTGTGGGTGGTGTCACCTAACAGTTAGTGAAATGTGGGCTCTTGTGAACCAAAATAATTGTTAACAGCATCTTTCTATAAGGTGGTTCAGGGTGCTTTAAGAACATCTTATCAGTCAGGCACAGTGGCACAAGCCTGTAATCCCAGTACTTTGGAAGATGGAACAGAAAGATCGCAGGTTCCAGGTCAGTCTCAGCAACTTAGAGAAACTTAGACCCTATTTCAAACTAAAGGGCTGAGGATGTAGCTTCATCCAAAACCTCCCTCTAGTTAAGTCCTTATAAGATACTGTAAAGTTAAACCTGTCATTCTTGAGATTTTTACCGGTCTAGGACCATCAGACACTACAAAAAGTGGAGATTCCTATTTCTGTAAGTTCCTGGAAGATCTGAGTCCTGTTAAATTCTACAGACAAAAAACTTGTTTCAGCTCAGTTGAAAACAACATGTTCGGTTTTTTTTTTTTTTCCACACTTTGTGACACAAAAACTTTTATCAATGACATAGACAAATAGACAGACAAACTCATGGTCTATTGTAAATGAGTGGGCTACCCGGCCTCCAATTAAAAATGCTAACAGGTAGCCGGGCGTGGTGGCGCTCGCTTGTAATCCCTGCACTTGGGAGGCTGAGACAGGAGGATCGCACAGGTTCAAAGCCAGCCTCAGCTACTTAGTGAGGCTCTCAGCAACTTAGTGAGACCCTGTTTCCAAATAAAATATAAAATAGGTCTGGGAGTATAGCCTGGAGGTAGAAAGCCTCTGGGTTCCACCCCCAGTACCACCAAAGAGAGAGAGAGAGAGAGAGAGAGAGAGAGTAAAAAATAAATAAAATAAAAATGCTAACAGGTAGATGGCCCAAGGCAATAGGTTATGGACAAAAAACATTATGGCGAGATATCTGGGTTATTGCATAATGTACAAATGTATCTAATGGGCCAGTTTTTAATGTAGATACCCACTGAACAACCATTAATAACTTTGAGCAAAGATCACCAGTCTGCTTTGGCCTTCCATTTCCAGGTAATTATAAAAACAAATCATTATATAAAGAATTCCTTCTTCCACAGTCGTCTAGATCATCCCCTGAGACCCTAAACTGCAATACCTTGATAGCACTCCCTACCAGCTGGAAGCATTTAGAGTGGTTATCATCCATTTCCTTACAGCAGTTAGGGTCACATCCTCAGAAGGGGGGACATGAGGCCGGACGGAAGCTGGAAACCTGAAGAATTAAAGCAGCAATCTGCACCCTCCTTTCTGTGAGGGTGGGGGAGGTTAACAGAAGGTGAGAAACTGGTGGGTGCCAGGGAATCAGGGCCAGCCCCCAGAGAATCATTCAAATTAAGGATCAAAACTGTATAAGTAAAGCGTGTCATTGGTTTCCTAAAACCCGATTCTGACCAATCCCCCAAAACAGATGGAAAACCTGAAGTTAAAGGCCCATTCCCTAAGAGTTTCAAGGTTACTCTCTGGGGCTCTCCCGCTGCTTTGTCCTCTATCTTTCCGTAACTTAAAAAAAAAAAAAAAACTTCTTATTTCTATACCCTCCGCTAGTCCTTGGACTTCATGAATCCTCGAGATCCACTGGACAAGAACTCTGATAAGAGGAGACACAGTACTTGGGAGGCTGAGACAGGAGGATGTCGGGTTTAGGGCAGTCTCAGCAAATTAGCGAAGCCCTCAGCAACTTAAACATATTTTCAAAATAAAATACTGGGCATGTAGCTTCGAGTTAGCCCCCGGGATCAATCTCCAGCAGGGAGAAGGAGGACAAGGAGTAGGAGACCGTATTGTATTCTTGTTCACACACATATGTATAAAAACTGAAATATAAAACGACTTAAGTGCCTCTCAAGGACGCAGTCGATCAGAAGTTGATACGGGGTTGGAACCTCTAACTCACTGGGATTTTATTTCGCCAGGGAAAAATAAAACCTTACACTTTTGAATAAATGCTCAGCTGCTGAACTTTTGTAATAGGAAACAGGGACGATGCTGAAATCTTGCCCGGAAAGAGTTGTCGGTCACCTGAGGATCCCAGGACACTGACCTTCGAAGGTGCCCATCAATCCCTCCTGGCCGCGCGGGGCCAACCTTCCCGGGCTGCGGAATCGCCTCGGCCCCTGGGTTCCGAAGAGGAGGCTGCGGCCGGAAATTCCACGGCTGGTCAAGCCCACCCCTGCCTCGCTCGGCCCCCCGAACCTCCCGGCCAATCGGTTACCTGAGATGCGCCGGCCCCGCCCCGTGAGCCGACCCGGCGCGCTCGCCCACAGCTTCCCTGGCCCAAGGCCGCGCTCCGAAGCCGGGCTCGGGTGCGCGCGCGGACCACGGGGCGGGGCGCAGGGGGCGGGGCGCTGGAGGAGAGGAGGCGGGGCTCCGAGGCCGGGCTCCGGTGCGCGCGCGGAGCACGGGGCGGGGCGCAGGGGGCGGGGCGCTGGAGGAGAGGAGGCGGGGCTCCGAGGCTGGGCTCGGGTGCAAGCGCGGACCACGGGGCGGGGCGGAGGGGGCGGGCCCAGTGGGCGGGGCGCTGGAGGAGAGGAGGCTGGTCTCGGGTGCGCGCGTTGGCAATGGGGCGGGGCCTAATCGAGGGGCGTGACCCGGGGGCGGAGCGCTGAGACGGGGCTCACACTGGGCGTGCGCGGTCGGGGAACGGGGTGGGGCCGCGAGACCGGCGTGAAAATCTGGGGAGTTCTCTGAGGAATTTGTGTAGTTATGGGGTACAAGACCATCGTGCGTCCCAGAAAAGCAAATCGTGATCGGACAAGGGAGGGCGCGTGGTTGAAAACAGGCCTTGTGGACTCAACCTTAGCGTTACAAGTCCTCGGGAGACCTGGCGCTGTGGCCTGTGGGTGAGAAAGTGAATGCGTTTATGTAGATGTATAGCTTGAGGGAAGGGTGAGCCCGTCCCAGTAGGGGTTGGGGTAAAGGAGAAAGGGGAGTGTTGCCAAGTAACAGTGGAAAGAAAAAGGCACGAATGAGCAAGAGTGGTACACATAGGTCCCTGTCTGAAAACCTGGAAAGAGATCAGGTAGGACCTATGATTTCACAAAATGATAAGCCTTCCAGAATAAAAATAAGATAAAAATCCTAAACTCGCCTACCTTCCTGTTGAACAAGAAATTGAAAGCCAACGGTATCTTTAATTATAGAATAAGAGTAAACTGGGGACGGTGGTGCACACCTGTAATCCCAGTACTTGGGAAGCAGAGAAAGGAAGAGAGCTGAGGATATACCTCCGAGGTAGAATGCCCCTGGTTTCAATCCCCAGTATCAAAAAAAGAAAAAAAGTTCTCAGGACTGGTATAATTAGTTGATAATAATTCAAATGTGTCCCAGAAATCACTTATTGGTTTTACAAATGTCATTTTAACTCTTGTTATTCTTTATTCTATTGGACACCAGTTATTCATTCAACACATACTGTTGGGTTTTGGTTGGTATTTTATTGTTGTTTCTTTTGTTTTGGTTTTGTTGTTTTTAGGGATTGAACCTAGGGCATTCTACCTGTAATGTATACTTGCTGCCTCTTTTATTTTTTATTTGGAAACAGGGTCTCACTAAGCTGTTTAGACTCTCGCTAGGTGGCTGAGACTGGCATCAAACCTGTGATCCTTCTACCTCAGCCTCCTAAATACTGGGATTACAGGCATGTGCTACCAGGCCCATATAACAATGATTTTTTTAAACACATCCCCAGAGAAAACCACCTAATCAGATGTGGAGGAACACTTGCCCAGCACACTGTTTCCAGTAATGAACGACTTATTTCAAATCAAGTTATATATACTTCTCCGTTTTGTTTTTACAAGTTTCCCCTTTCCTCAGCCCCTCAACATGGAGTTGGTCCACCATGGCACCTTTGTCCCAGATCATAGTCCTTCTGTTTACTCCTGGATAAACTCATTTTTTTCTGGAGATCTCTGTTGTCATTTTAATTGAGAACCATAAAGAAACCCTGTATCCATTAAACAGTTAGTTTATTCCACTCTCCCTAGCTCCATCTCCTGGCAACAACCAATCTACTTTCTGTCTTGACTGGTTTACCTATCTGAATATTTCATATAGAAGCAGTCATACAATATGTGGTCTTTTGTGTCTGGATGGAATAGATATTTTATTGTAGCAAGTTATTTTCTCCATTATAACAGAAGAAAATCCAAGAATGTGAATATAAATAGAGAAAAATGTAGTGTTTTTTATTTTATATTTATTTATTTATTTATTTATTTATTTATTTATTGGTGGTACTGGGGTTCCTGGAAACCCTTCTATCTCCGGGTTATACTCCCAGACCTATTTTATATTTTATTAGGAAGGGTCTCTTAAGCCAGCAAGGGTGGCTTGGAACCAGCGCAATCCTCCTGTCTCCGCCTCCTAAGCGGGGGATTACAAGCGTACACTACCACGCCTGGCCTAATAATGTAGTGTTTTTTAGAGGTGAAAAAAATGAAGAAGTTCCTGGTAGCTTCTATCGGATTGATGAATAATGAAAGGGAAAAACATAATAAGACCAAATGCTAAATAAAATGAAGCTAAGAGTTGTGGAGAAGTGTGAAGTTTGAAATGGTATTCTCAGAAGGAGGGCGGGAGGAGGGAATGGGGCAGGAAGTGAAGAAGGGCTAAATGAGTGATGTGTGCATGCATGCCTCTACCATCTTGAGCCCTGTATGACTATAATGCACCAATTGAATAAAGGAAATGGTAATCTCAGAGCGCAGTTAGTAGTTTTATTAGGCAAATATATAGATTTGCCTGATAGTAATTCTTTAGTAATGATGTCATTTTATAGCACTTCTTAGATATGCTGCAGGTACAATAAGGGGGATAGGTAGGTTTCAACAAAATCGTAGAGTTTCTAGGAAATCAACAGAAGGAGAAAAAAAGCAGGATTTTTTTTCCTGGCAATGGGGATTGAACTCAGGGAGGGGCATTCTACCTCTGAGCTACACCCCAGCCCTATTTTTATTCTTTATTTTGAAACAGAGTCTCACTAAGTTGCACTAAGTAGCTAAGGCTGGCCACAAACCAGCGATCCTTCTGTCTCAACCTCCCAAGTACTGAGATTACAAGTGTGCGCCACCATGCATGGCCCCAAAAGCAGGAGACCTTCTAAGGAGTTTTATGACATTGGTTATAGTGATGGACCTTAGATTCTGTCGCCATATAAGGAAGAACGTGAGTAGCATAAATACTGAGAAATACTATGATTCATATGTTGGAAAACTTGAGATTGAAGAATTGTTGAAGTGAGATTCTAAAGTATGTTAGAAAGATAAGAGGTAGTGGCCAAAGTTGGGAGAATACTGACTTGCTGATGACAAGCTGTGTGTATAAAAGGAAGAGTCAGCAAGTAAGTTTAAAAAAAGATCACTGGAGATGGGGCCCAGGGCCCGGGACTCTGGGCCCCCGGCCGAACTGCATGTAGTACGCTAGACCCCTGGAGAAACCGGGCCCAGTAAGACGCTGGGTTCTGGGCGGGATCACGCGCGGGGCACACCAGATGGGGCCCAGGTCGAGGGACTTTGGGCCCCAGGCAGAACTGCGAGTAGCACGCCAGACCCCTGGAGAAACCGGGCCCAGTAAGACACTGGGTTCTGGGCAGGGGTCGTGCGGGGGGCATGCCAGATGGGGCCCGGGTCGCAGGACTCTGGGCCCGGGCCAAACTGCGAGTAGCACGCCAGACCCCTGGAGAAACCGGGCCCAGAACAGAAAAAGATAAAGAAAAATATCGGAGAGGAGGTAAGAAAGCCGTTATGGATGCCAGGACACTGGAGATGCAGACAAAACTTATCTAAATGCACTGGAACTTATGGAAAAATTCGCCGTGAAAGAGGACTGCTATTTCTCTATATTGTTAAGAATCTCAAACATCACCTGTAAGAAGAGAGTTTAGCGGAGACCAAGGAGAAATGCGGTGTTGAAAGAGTTCTCCACGATGGGGGTGAAGACTTGTATTCAGGAGAAGCAGAAACCGGATCTTACCAACTTTATTTTTTTTGGAGAAATTACACCAAATGTCGAATGCTACCATCACGCATGCTTAGGAACACTGAACAACATTCAGAATGGAAAAAGAGCCTGGGAAGGATTTGAAACGGTGGAGGCAATGGCAATGCCAGTGGCCAATACTCAGGGGAGGCAGAGATCTGATACATTACACCTGGAACCTTTGAAATAATAACCCCAGAGACAGTGATCGGAAACTGCTGAGGGGTTAGGCGGGCGCCGGGGCCAGTGGCCAACATTGGAGCTTGCTGTGAGGCAAGGCCACTACTGAGGCCTCCGTGGCTGGGATTGGAACCTGCCAAGGGGTTAGACCGATGCTGGGGCCAGCGAGGCCGGCATTGGAGCCTGCCATGAGTCAAGGCGTGTGCTGGGGCCTCCGAGGTCGGATCCAGAACCTGCTGAGGGGTTAGGCCGGTGCTGGGGCCAGCGAGGCCGGAATCGGAGCCTGCCGTGAGGCAAGGCCGGTACTGGGGCCTCCGAGGCCAGGATAATAGCCTGCCGAGGGGTTAGGCCAGTGCTGGGGCCAGTGAGGCTGGCATCGGAGCCTGCCGTGAGGCAAGGCCGGTACTGGGGCCTCCGAGGCCGGGATAAGAGCCTGCCGAGGGTTAGGCCGGTGCTGGGGCCAGCGAGGCCGGCATCGGAGCCTGCCGTGAGGCAAGGCCAGTGCTGGGGCCTCCGAGGCCGGATTAAGAGCATGCCGAGGGGTTAGGCCGGTGCTGGGGCCAGCGTGGCCGGCATCGGAGCCTGCCGTGAGGCAAGGCCGGTGCTGGGGCCTCTGAGGCTGGGATAAGAGCCTGCCGAGGGGTTAGGCCGGTGCTGGGGCCAGCGTGGCCAGCATCGGAGCCTGCCGTGAGGCAAGGCCAGTGCTGGGGCCTCCGAGGCCGGGATTGGAGCCTGCCTTGAGGCAAGGCCGGTACTGGGACCTCCGAGGCCAGGATAAGAGTCTGCCGAGGAGTTAGCCCGGTGCTGGGGCCAGCGAGGCTGGCATCGGAGCCTGCCATGAGTCATGACCAGTGCTGGGGCCTCCAAGGCCAGGATCGGAGCCTGCCGAGGGGTGAGGCCGGTGTTGGGGCCAGCAAGGCCGGCATCGGAG
The DNA here is from genome assembly GCF_963383645.1 of Muscardinus avellanarius. Lineage (NCBI taxonomy): Eukaryota > Metazoa > Chordata > Mammalia > Rodentia > Gliridae > Muscardinus > Muscardinus avellanarius. The sequence continues at coordinate 42,820,557 of NC_137798.1, read as the reverse complement.
CCTGCCGTAAGGCAAGGCCGGTGCTGGGGCCTCTGAGGCCGGCATCAGCCTGCCTTGAGGTAAGGCCGGTACTGGGGCATCCGAGGCCGGGATAAGAGCCTGCCAAGGGGTTAGGCCGGTGCTGGGGCCAGCGAGGCCGGCATCGGAGCCTGCCATGAGTCATGACCACTGCTGGGGCCTCCAACGCCGGGATCGGAGCCTGCCGAGGGGTTAGGCCGGTGTTGGGGCCAGCGAGGCCAGCATCGAGCCTGCCGTAAGGCAAGGCCGGTGCTGGGGCCAGCGAGGCCGGCATCGGAGCCTGCCTTGAGGCAAGGCCGATACTGGGGCCTCCGAGGCCAGGATAAGAGCCTGCTGAGGGGTTAGGCCGATGCTGGAGCCAGTGAGGCCGGCATTGCAGCCTGCCGTGAGGCATGGCCGGTGCTGGGACCTCCGAGGCCAGTATCGGAGCCTGCCGAGGGGTTAGGCCGGTGCTGGGGCCAGCGAGGCCGGCATCGGAGCCTGCCATGAGTCATGACCACTGCTGGGGCCTCCAACGCCGGGATCGGAGCCTGCCGAGGGGTTAGGCCGGTGTTGGGGCCAGCGAGGCCAGCATCGAGCCTGCCGTAAGGCAAGGCCGGTGCTGGGGCCAGCGAGGCCGGCATCGGAGCCTGCCTTGAGGCAAGGCCGATACTGGGGCCTCCGAGGCCAGGATAAGAGCCTGCTGAGGGGTTAGGCCGATGCTGGAGCCAGTGAGGCCGGCATTGCAGCCTGCCGTGAGGCATGGCCGGTGCTGGGACCTCCGAGGCCAGTATCGGAGCCTGCCGAGGGGTTAGGCCGGTGCTGGGGCCAGCGAGGCTGGCACCGGAGCCTGCCATGAGGCAAGGCCGGTACTGGGGCCTCCGAGGCCGGGATTGGAGCCTGCTGAGGGGTGAGGCCGATGCTGGGGCCAGCGAGGCCGGCATTGGATCCTGCCGTGAGGCAAGGCCGGTGCTGAGGCCTCCGAGGCCGGGATTGGAGCCTGCCCTGAGGCAAGGCCGGTACTGGGGCCTTCGAGGCCAGGATAAGAGCCTGCCGAGGGGTTAGGCCGGTGCTGGGGCCAGTGAGGCCGGCATCGGAGCCTGCCGTGAGGCAAGGCTGGTACTGGGGCCTCTGAGGTCAGGATAACAACCTGCCGAAGGGCTAGACCAGTGCTGGGGCCAGCAAAGCTGGCATCGGAGCCTGCCGTGAGGCAAGGCCCGCATCGGAGCCTGCCGTGAGACATGGCCAGTGCTGGGGCCTCCTAACCCGGGAACGGAAACTGCCGAGGGGTTAGGCCGGTGCTGGTGCCTCCGAGGCCGGGATTGGAATCCTGCCAAGGGGTTAGGCCGGTGCAGGGGCCAATGGCCAGCATCGGAGCCTGGCGTGAGGCAAGTTTACTCCTGCGGCCTCCAAGGCCGGAACCAAAGCCAGCTTAGGGGTTAGACTGGTGCAGGGGCCAGCGATACCAGAACTGGGGCCTCCCATGAGGCAAGGCCGCTGCTTGAGCCAGCGAGGTCTGGATCAGTCCACTGAGTAGCCAGGCCACTACTGGGAGCATCAAGAGTGAGATCTGTACTTGCAACGTAGCATGCACAGAGAAATATCGCAGAAAATATAAATCAGACGCTTCTCTTAATCAGCAATAACTAGGAGGAAAAGGGCAACAGGAAGAGGTTGAGCTACAGAAAGGGCCCTATAGTGAAGCAACTAATGTGACCAATCAGAAGGTATGTAATACTGGAGGACGAAGCCTCTTTAAAACGCAGGAGGTACATAAATGTATCAAAGTAAATCACCAAAGAAGCTTGGGATGGAGGGAGGGGGAGGGAATGGGATGGGGGCTGGAGGAGGGCTAATTGGATGATGTGTGCTTGTATATCCTCTCAAGTCTTGTACTCCAATGTGATTGATATATGACTACAATGCACCAATTTAAAAAATAAATTAATAAAAAGAATAAAATAAAATAAAATAAAAAAAAGATCGCTGGAGACAAGCGGACATATCCTAGGAGACTCTATGAGACTCTTCTGTCTTTGCATGTCTTATAACAACTTTTGTTCTGTTTTATCTTTTCAAGAAGATTTATCAAAAAGCCTTGGAAGGCAATGATAGTGTCTTTCACCAAGAGTAGAAAGCAGATTTGTTTCCTGATTGGTATAAAAAGAGGATATTATCTTCTTCTGAGCAAAGGTTGGGTATATTGGCTAATAGAGCTCCATAAGATTGGATGTTTAAGTCTAAAGTTCTTCTGCTCTGCCCAAGACCCACTGTGTGTATAGCAATTGCTTGTGTCTACATTTGCATTGCCCCATGGGATTTGTGGGGAGAAAGCAGAGGTGACTGGAATCTGAGGTTTACAATGCCTGTTGTGTCAAGACTAATAAAATCCTTTATCTGAGCTGGGAGTCTTATGTCTTCTGTCACCATTTCTGAAACTGTGGTGGTACGTGCTTGTAATCCCAGTCTTGGGAGGCTGAGACTAGAGGATCACAGGTTGGAGGATAGTCTCAGCAAGTAGTGAGACTCTCATCAGTGTAGTGAGACACTATTTCAAAATAAAAATAAAATAGGGCTGGGGTGTAGCTCAGAGGTAGAATGCCCCTGAGTTTAATCCCCAGTGCCATACACACACACACACACACACACACACACACAAAACAACAACAGATGAGAGGACAGGGATATATGGTCTAAAGTCACAAACTTCAGAGAAAATGGATATTTTAAGTAGAAGCAGCAACTGGGGAGGTTGGGGAGATGATGGCCAAAGAATACAAACTATCTGGAAGAAGAAATCTATTATACAACGTGATTATAGTTAACAGCAATATGTTATATTTTTGAAAACTGTTAAGAGAATATATTTTAAGTGTTCTCACTACAAAAACAATGAAAAGTGTATGAAGTAGGCTAGGCGTGGTGGCACATGCTTGTAATCCCAGCATTCAGGAGGCAGAGACGGAAGGATTGTGGTTAGCAGACAGCCTCAGCTATTTAGTGAGGCCCTGAACAACTTAATGAGACCCTGTTTCAAAATAAAGAATAAAAAATAGGGCAGGGGGTATAGCTCGGAGGTCAAATGCCGCTGGATTCCATCCCCAGACCCACAAAAAAATAAAAAAATTTTAAAAATTAAAATACCAAAAAATAGGACTGGGGATGTAGCTCAGAGGTACAATGCCCCTGGTTCCATCCTCAGTACCACACACACACACACAAATATATGAAGTAACACACATGTTAATTAGCACAATTTAGCCATTCCATGTTGTACACATATTTCAAAGCAACATATATGCTGGGCATTCTGGTGCATGCCTGTAATCCTAGTACTTAAGAGGCTGGGACTGGAGGATCACAGGTTTGAGGCTAGCTTCAGCAACTTAGTGAGACTGTGTTTCAAAATGAGAAATAAAGTAGGGCTACACCATTAGTGTAGCTTGGGGGTAGAATACCCCTGAGTTCAATCCCTGTACAAAAAAAAAGGTACTTGATATATATGTAATTTTTATTTGTCAGTTAAAAATACTTAACAAGAAGCAAATTAAAGCAAAATGATTTTGAAGCAGCAATAGAGTGCAGTCATGTAAGAGACTGTCTTTTCTTGAGAGAATAGAAGGAAATAAATGTCTAGAGGGATGTGCATATTTTAACTAGGACAAGAAAGTGAAAGAAACATTCAGAAAGTAGATTAAAAATATTAGAGCATGTGTGGATCATAAGCCACATGTATCAGAGGGACTAGCAAGAGAATTTGGGAAAGAGGAGAGAGTTCTGACTTTGGGACAGAATCGGAGATGCATAAAGCAAGATGAATGTAAAAGAACGTGATCTTGAAGGTAAATAGAAATGTGAGACTCACCGGATCTTAGAAGATTCCGATCTGATTGTAATTTGAGTTTCCAGGGAGATACAGATGTGATTAGGCGGTAGGTACAGTTTGGAGCTCAGTGAAGAGATCTAGATAGGAGAAAAGAAGCATCATTCCTGTGGGGATTCCTCCCCGGGACTTGGGAGGGAGAGACCTGAAATGAAAACATGGACAGTAGTCTCTTGGACCACTGACAACTTTATTCTCTAGAACTAAGTTTTTATACTTTTTTCCCCTGCACCAAAACCACAACTTCAACAGAAAGAAAAACATCAAAGTACAATCTCAAACACAATACACAATGATTGATGTAGAACATACGTCATATGCTTGCAGAATACAATCATGGAGGGAAAATTAAAAAACAAGAAACAAAGAGGCCTGGTTAAAGATTATTAAGAGCATGATTGCAGCCAGTTCCCGCTCTCACCGGTGGGGTTGGGGGTAAGAAATTCCGGAAAGACCAGAAGTCACCCAGAGTCTCGGAAAGCTTGACCTTTCGCCAAACTGCCTTAACTCTTTCGGAACCTTTCGTTCCTCAGGTTTCTTCCATGTCCTCCATCATTTCCCCCCTTTTTATTAAGTTGAACGGCAGCTGCAGTGAGAGCAAGGTTAGAGGCCTATGATTCAGACAAGGCTCTCCAGACCCATCCGAATCCTAAAATTATAAGCATGAAACATAATCCTATAAGCAACAATTGCAATATTCCAGCTGGTGTTTTTATCAAGTTTGATAAAGAATTATTATTTATAATATTGTCCAAAGCATTAAAAAATTTATCATCATATTCAGAGGAAAGTGTATGAGCAAATGTCTCCTTAATTTCTCTTTTTAAGGCATCAATATCCAAAGAGTTGTTACTAGAGATGCTGGCTAAATGCTGACGAATAGAGTTTCACTTATATTTTGTATGGTTGTATTTTAAATTAGTGACACAAAATTGACTAATGTTCCAATGACATCTCAAGGATAATCGATACTGTGTTTTTACTAATTGACTTTTTTCCATTGTAAAGCTTTTTTGAACTCATTTATCTCATCCCAAAACTGTTGATCTATCTTAGCTTGTTATTTTTACAAATATGAGAATGATTATGTTAATTAGTTATACATTTTGTATTTTAGATAGAATTATGTAACGCCGTACCTGTAACAGCATCCACAGAGGCAATGGTTATAAATTCTACTATTTATAAAATGATCTATTTAATAATTTTTTTTGTTATTGTTCTGTTCTGGCCCTAAAAGGCCAGCAGCCACAATGTAAGGTCTAGGTGGAGCCAAATTTTCATTGTTTTAAAAAATTATATGGTTTGTTGCCAGAAAGAAACATTACTTTGATATTTAGATTTAGTAATATTTTAGTATACAGTATTCTTATTATAATAAACATTATCATTATGCTCGTCATCACAATCAGTAAAATACCCATATGGCCCCCACTCTACAAAAGTGAAATTTTTATGAGTAACAATCTGGGCCAATTTTGCTTTACATGTATTTTAATATAACAGAGCATAATTTTAATTAATTTTTTTAAAGAAACTGTTTTACATGGCAAATCTAAGGGGGCTAAGAAAGTAATGGTATAATTATTCATATGATGAGGAGCCATCAAATCAGTAGCATTAGGTAAAAAAGAAAAAGCAGCAAAAATTTAAGGTGTAATCCAGTCCCATTGTTAACATTGTATCCCCACCATTGGGGAAATATTGGAAGACATAGGTCAATTCCCCCCAAAAAAACAAATAGGTAAAGTCTCATATCCCAATGTGAAGTTTATCAATTCTTCTTCTTCATTTGGATGGCTTAGTGGCATTTTCTTCCAGGGCCAAGGGGTGGCATTATTCCTGAATGGCTGGTGAGCACTAGTGGTGCATTATCTGTCCAGTCAACAAGCTTTAAGTCCAATATGTGTAGTTATCATCACTCACCCCTGAAGCACAGGACAATAGGGCAATTATTGCTAAAAAAATATCTTGTCTGGTGTTACCGGTCCTCCAGCTTCTTTAACTATAGTCTTCGCCTTCTTACTTAGATTCTTTATTTGTACCCATGTCAGATAGGGTTTCTTTTCCAATATCTGCGTCTGGTGAAGCTGGAACCATAAGTTTTTCATCTTTTTTTCTCCACCGGAGTTTTTGTTCAGGGATCCAGAATTGCTCGCCATTTTCTGTGGAGACAAGAGCATAACCTCTGCCTAGGAAATATAATTTTCCTGGCTTCCATTCATTATTATGGTCCTTAACCCAAATTGCCTGATGTAATAATGGCTTCTTCTTTGTATGGAAATGCTTCTCTGCTCTGGTAATATCAGAAGAATTTTTTAAATTTAAATAGTTTAAAGTATAAAGAGTTGTATATAAAACTTCTCTGGGGTCCATACTCCCCCTCTTTTGTTTAGAAAGAAGAAGCTTAATAGTAGTAGCATTAGCACATTTAACCAAGGCTTGACCTTGGGGGTTGTAGGGGACGCCAGGAACATGGGAAATATTCCATTTAGTAAGAAACTGTTTAAATGCTTTAGAGGTAAAAGCAGGTCCATTATCTGTTTTTATTTGTAGAGGCACTCCTATAACCGCAAAAGTGTTTACTAATGTCAGTCTTGCTGCCTTGGAAGTTTTATTTTTAGTAGGTATTGCCCATATAAAAGAAGAATAAGTATAATTATCAAGGCTAAGGAATAAAGAGGTAAAGAAATATGAGTAAAGTTTATCTGCCAGAGATCATTAGGTTTTAGGCCCCTAGGGTTAACACCTGTAGGTTGTTCAGTTAAATGAAAAGGTCGGCATATAGGGCAATTTTGTGTAATTTGTTTTGCTTGAGAAAAAGGAATTTTATATGTTACATGTAACCTGTTGGCATTTGAATGAAAAAACGTATGTTCCTCCTGAGGTGAGGAGAAAACTGCTGCCAAAAGAGCACCAGCACCAGCATTTCCTTGTGTTAACAGGCCAGGGAGATTGGAGTGTGATCTAATATGGGTAACATAAAAAGGCTCAGATCAGCGTCTGATTAAACATTGAAGCCTGAGAAAAAGTTGTGTAATAGGTGCAGGGCTATCAGGGATATATGTGATTTCAATACTAGGAAATAAATTAACTACATAAGCTGAATCAGATACCACATTTAAAGCACAAGAACATCTTTCTAACAATGCAATCAGAGCAAACAATTCATTTTTTTGTGTAGATTGATAAGGGGTTGGGAGTTGTAATTTTAAATTAGGACCATAAATGGCAGCCTTATGTTGTTTAGTAGCATTGATATAATAAGTGGGAACTTTAGAAATGGGTTGTGAGACAACAACAGAATTAATAACCCAATCACATCTAGTGAGGAAATTCCATAACTTTCCTTTAGGATAATGAAAAGTAATATCACCAACAAAATCAGCCAAAGCAATTTGTAATGAAGTATAAAGATTAAGAAGACTATGAAAGGTTTCTTTGTTAAACGGCATAGTAATAAATTCAGCATCATATCCAGAAAGAGAAATAATCCTTTTTTCTATCTAAAACAATTAACGTAGACACATGTTCAATATAAGGGATGATTGTTTTTGACTCCTTATGGTGGATATACACCCATTTTAATGGTTTGTCTTTTTGGACTACAATTCCCGTAGGTGTATTAGGAGTTTTCATGATTAATAATCCTATTTCTTTGCCAGGTTGATATCGTTGAACAAATGCCTCGGAAATTTTTTGTTTTACCAATTTTAGCTCTTGTTTTGCCTGGGCAGTAAGCACCCGTGGACTATTTAAGGAAGGATCCCCTTCTAAGGTGGCAAAAAGATGTTATAAGGCATAATTTGGAATTCCAAGAGTGGGTCGAACCCAATTAATGTCTCCTAACAGTTTTTGCATATTATTTAAAGTACAATTGGCCGGATTGTTTACGCGGGCAACTTTGGGTTTTACTGTTTGTTTTTGCACCACATAACCTAAATAGTCATAAGGAGGCATTGTTTGAATTTAAATCCGCAATACAAGGCTGGAGCAAAATGTTAGTTCCGTCAGCAGTCTCAATAGATAAAATTTTCTTACTTTGATATATACTATCTTGTGCTCCCAAACCTACTAAAGTAGTAGGGGGTTTTTGTTTAGGCCATCCTTTTGGCCATTCAACTGTTTTTATAATAGATATGTCTGTTCCAGTATTTAGCATGCCTGTGAAAGGCCGCCCCTTAATAGTAATAGTAAGAATAGGTTTATTATTTTTTGTAAAAAAGCAGTTAACCCTATGATATCAATATTTTTTTACTTTTTCGTCTGTCCCATATTTTTAGTGTTACACTTAACATAGGGAAGGATTAACAATTGAGCAAGATATTCTCCTTTCCTTATCTCCACATTATCGGAGACATGGATCAAGATGGAAATTACCCCTGTATAATTCTTATTAATTACATTAGTATGTACCAGAAGGCCCTTCAAAATATTATCACTGAGACCAAGAAGTAATCCCACAGTATTTTTTGGAATAGGGCCCACATATTTAAAATCTATTTTATGAGGATTATTAACAACCAACAGTCGTTGAGAATGAGGGGCTGGTAAATACATAGCAGCACTTCCTTGAGTGACTGTAGCAAGAGTCATTACATTTTGTAAAGTTATAGGAATGGTCTTGTCCTTAATTGTCATATTTTCCAAAAGTCCTTTTAATTTTTTGAGTTTTTGTTCAGAAAATTGTCCCTCATTTTGTTTGGGGCTGAGAGAACACCCCCTTATTGGTTTTCCTGATTTTTTTGTAACTCATTTCCATCCTTATTAAATTTAGATTTACATTTACTTTTCCAGTGTTTCCCCTTCTTGCATCTAGGACATATCCAGGGGAGTGTTGATTTCTCCCCCTTTTGTCTGTAGTTATTTGTTTGTAAGGGGATTCTACATTATTTTTTTATATGTCCGGGTCTTTCACAATTAAAACACTTTTGCTTATCTATATCCTGTATTCTCTTGGTTTCGATTGCCGCTATTGGTGCCTTATGTTTCACTGTTCCTATATTTTGACATGTCTTCATATACTCTAAAACATTCCCGGCCTCTCTAATGGGCCGGATAGCGGCCTGACAATCTTCATTAGCATTATCAAAAGCTAGTTGCTTGGTTAATATTTCTGACAATTCCACGTTATTTATGGTTTTCTGAATAGAATCCTGCAGTCTCCCAATGAAGGAACTATATTCTTCAGTGGGTCCTTGTAAAATTTTTGTAAATGGCTCTCCTGTTCCTGTATCAATTTTTTTCCAAGCCAAAATAGCAGCTTCTCGGATCCAATATATATGCTGCGGTTGTACATTTTGGATCTGAGTTGCTTGGTCTGACCAAGCCCCAGTTCCAGTGAGTAACTCATAAGACAACTGAGCCTGATTCCCCGAGCCAATTGATCACGCATAATTTGTTTTGCCTCCTCACTGAGCCACATTTGCCATTGTGAATATTGCTGTCCTGTAAGGATCATCTTTGCTACTGTATAAAAATCATAAGGGATCCAGTTCTCTGCCTAAGAGACAAGAACTCAATGCAGTAATTAGAAACAGGCCCATAGCCGGGCGTGGTGGCGCACGCTTGTAATCCCTGCGCTTGGGAGGCAGAGACAGGAGGATCGCGCAGGTTTGAAGCCAGCCGCGCGCGCTGGCTTAGGAGACCCTGTTTCCAAATAAAAATGTAAAAATAGGTCTGGGAGTGTAGCCCGGAGGTAGAAGGGCTTCCAAGAACCCCAGTACCACCACTAAAAAAAAAAAAAAAAAAAAAAAAAAAGAAACAGGCCCATAAAGCATGCATGCCTTTTTGAAAGAAGAAATAGTATCAAATTCAAGCCCTCTCCATTCAATTTGCTGTGGAGGACCAGGGTTAAAAGTGACAGGGAAGGTAAAAGCTAAATGAGCAGGATAGATTTAGGCGAGACTGGATTCGTTCTGTGTTCTAAAAGATTTATGCTTTCTGCCACAGGGGCCAAAGGGGGAGCGGGCTGGGCGCCAAGATGCTCGCTCCGACTTCTTTTCCCGGGCTTTTGGAGGCAAACATTATGTCCTTTTGTTTTTTGGCTCGATCTAAATCTTCCTTCGACAATTCATATACTTGAAGTGACTTTTTAGTTTCACTCTCTATGTCTAAAGCCTTGCCGTCAATTTGTTGAATGGTCATTTTAATTAAAGACTAAGTGACCCACCACTGAGAGAGGATTTTCTCCCCTTGCCAATAGGCTGTCATAATATTTTTTTTCAAACTCTGTCCCATATTTCTTCATCTAAAGTTCCTTCATCAGGAAGCCAAGGATTATATTCTGTGGCTAAATCATAACAATTTTGCAACTCTTCTTGTGATACCTTTATCTTATATTGCTTTAAAAGATAATGTACTAATTTTGTAAAAGGATTCTTACTTACTTGATTTCCCATAGCTGCTTACCTCTTTCTGCAGCGGCCTCCTCCCTCTTCTCTTTGGGGGCTCCTTCAAGTCCCTGTTTGCGGGCGCCACGTGTGGGGATTCCTCCCCGGGACTTGGGAGGGAGAGACCTGAAATGAAAACATGGACAGTAGTCTCTTGGACCACTGACAACTTTATTCTCTAGAACTAAGTTTTTATACTTTTTTCCCCTGCACCAAAACCACAACTTCAACAGAAAGAAAAACATCAAAGTACAATCTCAAACACAATACACAATGATTGATGTAGAACATACGTCATATGCTTGCAGAATACAATCATGGAGGGAAAATTAAAAAACAAGAAACAAAGAGGCCTGGTTAAAGATTATTAAGAGCATGATTGCAGCCAGTTCCCGCTCTCACCGGTGGGGTTGGGGGTAAGAAATTCCGGAAAGACCCAAAGTCACCCAGAGTCTTGGAAAGCTTGACCTTTTGCCAAACTGCCTTAACTCTTTCGGAACCTTTCGTTCCTCAGGTTTCTTCCATGTCCTCCATCAATTCCATGCAAGACAAAGTCATGAAAGTAAATGATCAAAGACGTCTATCAAGTAATAACAGGAGAGAACATAGGACTCGAACTCCAACATGTAATTGTCAGGTAGAGAAGGATAAGCCTTTAAAAGAGACAAAAAGAACAGCCAGAAAGGAAGAAAAAGATAATGGAAAGTACTAGATAGCAAAGAAAGAATTTTCAACCGTAGGATGCTGCTTGAGTGGTCACTCAAGGACTTGAAAATGTAGAGAAAGAAATGAAAATGTGGAAGTCTGACTTAATCATGATAATGATAGTGACTAATCATGACAGTCAGAACTAAAACCTAGTTTGACCCTCTGCCCACATTTTCCACTGCCTTTACTCTCAATTCTCTCTGTCTCTCTTGATGAGCCTATACCTTCTTAAATTTTTTCCTAGAAAATACCTTTAAAGGTCTTTCTCACTGTCAATATTTGATAAGCCTCTGCTTCTTCTGAACTCTATTTTTGCTGATGCTGTAATTTTGTCTTTACTGATGCTCTGCTTAGAAAAATACACCCAATTTCATATTTTAAACATGATTTTAAATATTAATCAGCATAATATAAACTACAGTGTATAAATCTGATCTTGCTTATACTAAGTTCCCAATTGATTAACAGTCTTTGCTAGTTACCATCCACTACACGCCCCAAGGGATGAGGTCTAAACTCCTTATTAAGGCTTTTCAAACTGACCATAGCCTATATTATAGCCTCATGTTTGGCCAACTTCTGAAGTAAATGGAAATTATCAATCTTAGGCTAATGAAATATCTGCAGATATCACTTCTGTACATCAAATGACTGTTGTGTTTTTCTTGACCTAAATACTTTTTTTTTTTTTTGCAGTACTGGAGATAAAAGCCCTAAATTTTATCCTTTATTCTGAAACATGGTCTCACTAAGTAGTGGATGGCCTCACTAAGTAGTTGAGGCTGGCCACAAACTCGCAGTCTTCCTGTCTCAGCCTCCCTGGGATGATAAGCCTGTGCCACCACACCCGGTTTTTGTTCTTAGTACTTTTTAGTTTCTCAGTCTTCTCATGGTCAGTGTGTATTTGTCACTTAATAAAACTAACTTTGTGCCTAGCCCTAGAATATGCAAAAGAGGTAAATCAGTAAAAAGTGGTGGGGGGGATTATAGGTATCTGTCGCGTCTTGATGGTGGCACAGAAAGCTCCAGGAGTTCATCTCTCCACTCTTAACACTTGAGCTAGCCATAATGTTTAGATTCAACTCTTTTGGCACTCTGAGGTCTAACTGTACGATTTTATCATTCCCTGGGAGTATGAAAGTAGTTGGTGACTTTCAGAGTTTGGCATATCAATTACCAAGCCTTGCCCCCAGCCCCAGAACCTTGGAGACACTGGCCCACAGTGATCCACTGAATTTATCCTTCAAATTTTTGGGTTGTGTATGTTGAACAGCCTGGTGGACTACTGAAGGACCAGAACAGAGGGCTGCCATTGTCCCAATTCCATCAGGCTAAAGCTGCTTTCCAGGAATTATCTGTTGGAGGAATTCAAAGAAAAGAAACACTTAAAAAAAATTTTATTTTATTTTTTGTGCCTGGCGTGGTGGCGCACGCTTGTAATCCCCGTGCTTGGGAGGCGGAGACAGGAGGATCGCGCAGGTTCGAAGCCAGCTGTGCTGGCTTAAGAGACCCTGTTTCCAAATAAAAATATAAAAAATAGATCTGGGAGTGTAGCCTGGAGGTAGAAGGGTTTCCAGGAACCCCAGTACCATAATAAAATAAAATAAAAATAATTTTTTTATTGGATTCAGGTACTCAAAGAAATCTCTGTCAGACAATGGCTATCCATGGAGATAATAGAATTGACACTTTAGAAACTACGTGTGACAATAAATATAGTCTTTGAAAAATAGTTTATAAAAGTCATTAAACAAATAGATGACTATAACTTCCAACAAGAAACTGTAATCTTTGGGAAGGAGGGAGAATGTAATTTCCACAACTACACATGATATATTCAGACTGTCCAATCTCAACAAAAAATTACAAAGCACGCACAAAAAAAAATGCTAAAGGCATTCTTGAAGGGTGTAACAAAAAGTACATTCCTGATTTCAAAATTACTACAAAGCTGCTCTGATCAAAACAATGTAGCATGGCACATTGGTCATACATACAGACCAATAGAATATGGAGCCCAGAAAGAAATGCAAATATCTATGCCATTAATTTTCAGACAAGGATTCTACAACCATTCAATTGAGAATGATCTCTTCAACAAATAGTGCTAGGGAAGCCTGGATAACTATGTGTAAAATTATGAATCTGAATCCTTAACTTTACTCCATATACAAACATTGACTCAAAATTGATCAGTGGCTGTTCTAGCTTGGATCTGGAATATACCCCAGACTCCCATGTTGAAAGAAGAGTCTCCAATGCAGTAAGGTTCAAAGATGGAACTGTTAGATAATATGATTGTATCTCTGACCTCATTGGTGCATGAAGGAATCTTGTCACAGTGATGCCAAGCTAACACCGTAGCCTAAATATAAGAGTTAAAAATCTAAGCCTGACTGGGCGTGGTAGCCCACACTTGTAATCCCAGCATTCCGGAGGCTGAGACCCGAGGGTTGTGGTTTGCAGACAGCCTCAGCTACTTAGCGAGGCCTTTCATAACTCAGTGAGTTCCTGTTTCAAAAATAAAAAGTCTGAAAAATAGGAATAGGTGTGTAGCTCGGAGGTACAATGCCCCTGGTTCCATCCCCAGTGCCACAAAAACAAAACAAAAAACTCTAAGCAGGGCATGGTGGTACTTGGGAGGTTGAGGTAGGAGGATCGCAGCTTGTGGCCAGCCTAAGCTACTTAGGCCCTTTGCAATTTAGTGAGATCCTGTTCCAAAGTAGTAAATAAAAATACAACTGGGGGTGCAGCTCAGAAATAGAATGTCCCTGGGTTTGATCCCCAGTGCCACACACACAGAGAAAAGAATCTAAAATTATTATATTTAAATATAGGGGCAGTATTTGGGAGGCTGAGACAGGAGAATTGCAGGTTCGAGGCCAGCCTCAGCTACTTAATGAGGCCCCTTGCAACTCAGTGAGACCCTGTTTCAAAATAAAGAATAAAATATAGGGCTGGGGGTGTAGCTCAGAGATAGAATGCTCCTGGGTTCCATCCTCAGTACTGCAACAATAACAACAAAAATGGCCAGACAAAAAATATCCTATATTCTGTGGTTCCCTTCATATGAAATATTCTGACCAGGCAAATCTATAAAGACAGAAAGCATATTTATGGTTGTCTCGGGCCAGAGGAGGGAAATGGGAGTGACTACTTAATGTATGCAGTGTATCTGGGGTGACTGTGCATCACTCACTAACGTTAAGTGCCTTCTGTATGCCAGCCATTGTTATAGTCACTTTGCATGGACTTTCATTCAAAAGGAGGAAAAGACAAAGAATATACAAATAACATAGAATATATCTGATACGTCGGGTCCCTCCCTTCCCCCACGGGACCCTGCAGCGGGAACAGGAGGTGGAACCCCGGAAGCCAGAAGCGAAGATGTCACGAGACTCCAGGTATTGCAAGACTACAGACTCCAGATGCTGCGAGACTCTGAATGTCACGAGAGAATTGGCATTCCCACACTGAGAGCTCCACCCCAAGACCCCCGCTATAAATATCCTTACTTCCTCTCTGACCACCGTGACTCTGCTGACCGCGTGGCTCTGCTTCTCAGTCATCGGTTCCTTCTTCCACGGTTGGCAGACCTCATCCGAAGGTGCCAATTGATTAGAGAGTCCTTTAATAACTTGGCTGGTGTTTACAATATCTAGGTGTTGAAAAATGCACTAAAGAAAACTAAATCATGTTAGATAAAGAAAGAAAAAGTTGAAACCTTTACAGGTGTAGTGTTGCACACCTGTAATCTCAGTACTTAGGAGGTTGAGACAGGAGCATCACAGTTTTGAGACCAGGCTCAGGTTGGCAAGATCCTCATCAACTAAATGAGACACTATTAAAAAAAAAAAAGAAACATGTAAAAGGCTGGGGTGTAGCTTGGAGGTAGAATGCCCCTAGGTTCAAACCCCAGTAAAACACACACACACACACACACACACACACACATTTGTGTGTGCTATTTTAGACAGTAAAAATCCTATTGGAGTATGGTGCTATTTTAGACAGTAAAAACATATTGGTAAAAGTAATATTTATGCAAAGTCTTGAAGGAAGTGAAAACACAATATCAGGGTAATCTGTAGGAAGAGAACATTCTTGGCATAGGGACAAGCACATGAAAGGATAGAAGGGTGTTTGGCAGCATGTCTAAAAAAGGACAACAACCACCTACTGCAATAACAGTAGGGTAGAAGAAGAATGTTAGAAAATGAGCCTTGAGAAGTTATCAGAAAGCAAATTATATACAGCCTTATGACCAATGGCTAGAACTTTGGGTTCTATTGTAAGAGTGATAGACAGCCACTAACTGGCTCAGGACAGGTGTTATCCTCTGAGAGATGCTTTGAAAGGTTCACTCTGGCTACTTACTGTAGCCAGAGTATTCAACTATAGGAAATTTGCCAGACATCAATGCCTAGATCACCAATTTTACTTATTTATTTATCTATTCATTTATTTTTATTTTAGTCCCGTGGCCTGAACCCAGTGGCAGTCTACCTCTGAGCTATATCCCTAGCCCTACTTTATTTATTTATTTATTTATTTATTTATTTATTTATTTAGGTGGTACTGGGGGTGGAACCCAGAGGCTTTATACCTTCGGGTTATACTCCCAGACCTATTTTTTTTATATTTTATTTGGAAACAGGGTCTCACTAAGTGGCTGAGAGCCTCACTAAGTAGCTGAGACTGGCTTCGAACCTGCACGATCCTCCTGTCTCAGCCTCCCAAGCGCGGGGATTACAAGAGTGCGCCACCATGCCCGGCTGCTTTTTTAAATTTGAAACAAGGTCTCACTAAATTGCAGAGGACCAAGTTGCTGCTGAGGCTGGCCTTGAACCCACACCCTCTAGCCTCAGCCTCTCAAGTATTGGAATCCTAAGCATGCACCACCACATCCAGCTTATCTCACCAATTATAAAATCAGGAAATGTCTTATCTATACCACCCAATTCTTCTCCCTAGATATCGTGATAACTTGGGGGAGGCCCTCAAATCTTTTCACACCTCATTTCCTAACCTGTCAAATAAGTAATTGAATTCTCTTCTAGGTCTGTCACTCTCTGATTCCAAAAAGTTAAGTAGCCTCTTCTATTATATTGGCTCTTTTATTTAAACTGGTGATTTTCAACCAGGGGCAGTTTTTCCCTGAATGGCACAATCAACGAAAATCAGCCAGAAGTCTGGAGACACTTCTGGCTGTCACAATGGGGAGGGAGAGGCTATTGGCATTTACTGGGTAGAAGCCAGGGAAGCTCATAAATATCCAACAATGCACAAGACAGCCACTCCCAACAAATAATCTGTCATTAATGCTTTTGTTGAGAAATCCCAACTTATAAAACAAAAACATCAAAAAAATCACAACATTTACACATGCACATGCATTTACATTTACTCATACACATACATTGGACTTCTCTGACTTTAGATCCTATAGAGTTCCCAATCCAGCTTACCAAGTTGTTGTTTATCCAAGCCAAGGATGCCACAAGCCATTGGCTCTGAATAATTTTGTATTCTGATTATTTTTATAGTTAAAAAAGCTAAAACTAGGGCCGGACATGGTGGCACACGCTTGTAATCCCCACTCTTGGGAGGCAGAGACAGGAGGATCGTGCAGGTTCGAAGCCAGTCACGCACGCTGGCTTAGGAGACCCTGTTTCCAAATAAAAAAAATGTAAAAATAGGTCTGGGAGTGTAGCCTGGAGGTAGAGGGCTTCCAGGAACCCCAGTACCACCAAAAAAAAAAAAAAAAAAAAAACTAAAACTAAGATTATAAAAACAACAAAGCCAGTGATGCAGAAAAAGGCCTGGCAAGTTATGCATACTTATAATTAAATAACACTTCAAATACCAGTATGACTTCAGGCAAGTTACTTAACATCAGTGCTATCTTCTTTCAATGAGGATGAGACTCTGTTGCAAGGTTGTGTGAATGAGGTGATGGGTTACAAAATGCTTCACTCAGTGCCCGGCATAAGGTGAGCACTCAGTGAATGTGTCAGTTTGCTGGGTAGGCTGAATATGTTCTGAAAGTTGCAGACTGATTTTTTTTCTAGAACATTCTAACACTCTATGTTCTTCCCATCCACTCTCCAATTCTATTTTCATATGTTCTTTCTTCTTCCTCCCCCCCTTTATTTTGTGATATTTTATTCATGCTAGGGAACCTGGGGGATTATGTGGAGTTAAGGTGTCCTGGATGGGGACAGGGGAAATGTTGAGGCCTGGAAGACAGAATTGCCACTGAATGCACAGCTGCAGGTACTCCAGAGGTAGGTGCCGCTCCACAAGCAGGTGCAACAAGACTGAGCCCTCATTAGCAGCTCCAGGTCTTCTGACCCCACAGTCTTATGGCCAGTATGAACAGCAAATACCTCCAGGTCGTTGAGAAGGTGCTGGAAATACTTGCTTAGGCACTTTACCATCTCAGTAACCTTCTTCTCCATGGGCATCTTAGCATGGAAGCTAAAGAGTTTCACATGGTGGCTCAGTCCAGTCTTATAGGGATCTTGATGGGGCCTGGAGCAAGTAGTTCAGCAAGGGTCTGGGGAGAAACTTGGCCAGTACAGGTTCCAGAGTCTCTGAAGACAAGATTGCAATACCAGGTGGTGGTACTAGCTCAAGAAACTGATGTGACCACTTGTCTTGGAGAAACCCTAGGGTGCTAGAGGCCATTTCCAGACTTGCTGACCTGCCAAAAATGTTTCCATCCCCTGAAGATTCTTCTGGCTCCTCCAGCCTCCATAGTCCCCTGAGATCCTCTGGCTTTTGTCACTTCTAGAGGAGTAGCAGGCAAAGACTGTAGCTCCAAGAAGGATACAGATGGGGTAGCAAGGCTGATAAGTCGGGTCCCTCTCCTCCCCCACGTGATCTCCCAGCGGAAACAGGAGGCAGAATCCTGGAAGCCAGAAACTGAGATAGCGTGAGAATCCAGGTGCCTCGAGACTCCAAACATCTCAAGACTACAGATGTCGAGAGAGAATTGGCATGCCTAGAAAACATTGGTGCCTCTGATCTACCACGTGACTCAGCTGGCTGATCAGGACTATGTGCAGCTCTCCAGACACGTCATGTGGCATGTTGGTCCCTTCGTCCATGGCCAGCTGACTTCCCAGAGTGTGCCAGGTCCGAATAAAGCAGTGGTCCCTGATAACCCGGTTAGTGTTTTTACCTCCCTCTTAAACTCTCTATTTTCAACCTTTCAAAGGCCAGCCCCATGCACATGGTTCTGTAGCTCAGGTCCACTGCTCTATGTCCTGTGACCCATAGTACTCTCAGAAACTTCAGCCACAATTTTTTTTTTTTTGGTGGTATTAGGGTTCCTGAAAACCCTTCTACCTCCGGGCTACACTCCCAGACCTATTTTTAAATATTTTTTTGGGGGGGGACACAGGGTCTCCTAAGCCAGCAAGGCTGGCTTCGAACCTGCGCCATCCTCCTGTCTCCACCTCCCAAGTGCAGGGATTACAAGCGTGTGCCACCACACCCGGCTTCAGCCACAATTTGAAAGGGGTGAGGCAGAGAGCGATGCATGCTGGGGAAGCAGGCAACCAGAGGTTGGGTGGCCTTCAACACAGTGTCTGTAGACAGAGTAGCATTAGGAGTTCTGACAATGTCACCTGAAATAGCCAAGGCCAAGGAAGTATCTCTCAGGTCTGCAAAAGGGTACTCATATACAGAGCCAGTGAGTGGTCTGCAGGCCAACCAGGCCTCTCACTGACTATGGCTGAAGAGGTGTGGCAGAGGGCAAGTGGAGGGAGCTGGTGGGGGCAAGGCCTCAGCATTCCCAGGAGGCTCTCAAGCGAGGCGGCCCCTGGCTCACTTCTTGCGGAAAGGCTGACAATCTCAGCCTCTTCTTGCTGCTGCCAGGGGCCAGCAGACCTGGAGCCAGGGCTGTGGGGGGCTCCAAGCTGCCCCGACTGCTTCCCGGTCTGGAGCGCTGATCCACCTTTGATGTAGGCACTGGCTTCACTACTGACTCTGGCACCAGGGCAGAAGCTTCAGAAGCAGTTAGTAGGGTCTTATTTGTTATTTATTTAATTAGTTAGTTAGTTAGTTTATTTATTTATTTATGGTACTGGGGTTCCTGGAAACCCTCCTACCTCCGGGCTACACTTCCAGACCTATTTTTTTTTTAATATTTTTTTTTATTTGGAAACAGGGTCTCTTAAACCAGCGCGGCTGGCTTTGAACTTGCATGATCCTCCTGTCTCCGCCTCCCAAGCGCAGGGATCACAAGTGTGCGCCACCATGCCCGGCCTTTGTTTGTTTATTCTGGGGGGGGGGGGTTATGTGGTACCAAGAGACCTTTTACCCCTGGACTATGCCCCAGCCTTATTTTATTTTATTGCCCTAGCCCTATTTTATTTTATTTGGAAACAGGGTCTCACTAAGTTGCTGAGGGCCCCACTAAGTTGCTGAGGCTGGCTGCAAACCTGTGATCCTCCTGCCTCAGCCTTCTAAGTACTGGGATTACAGGTGTGCACCACAATGCCTGGCATAAGATGTTCTTTAACTGAGTTGGGGAGTGGGGTTGTGGGGTTCTGTTCTTATAGGTGTCCACTGGCTTGAATATGGGCCAATCTGCCAATAGACCTGCCTCTTTGGGAACACCATCTGGCAGTCATCTTTATTTGGTTACTTAGTCTCCTGGAAGAAGATGCTCCAAGCAGAACTCTCTGGGCACCAGCCTGGGCACTTTGGGGCCACTGCAGAGGGCACAAGTTGGCTATATCCAGCGTAACATAGCAATGTGTGGGTTTTAAGTAGGCTTGCTGTTTTTCCCCAACAGCTTCTGTTTCTCCCAACCAATATGTTCTTTATAATCTGATGTGAACCAAGAAATTAATTTCTACTCTGCAAACTTTTTAAGAATTGGTTAAAAAAATTTATTCTAAGTGAAAGCCTTGGGACCTACACCTATGACAAAAGTACATGGATTTCTGCACGGACTGCTTAGATGCCTTCTTAATTCCTAGATTCCAGTCATGTTAAACACACACACACACACACACACACACACACACACACACACACACAACTCTGACATGTGAATGACCTCTGTGTGTTGTTTTCTAATATATCACAGTTAAGCATTAACTGCTGTGGTTGGGACCTCGAATGTTTCCCAAAGTGAAGGTGTTAAAGGCTTGGTCTTTACTTGGCCATGTTGGGAAGTGCTAGAACCCTGAGGTGAGGCCTACTGGGAGGTCTTCAGCCTGTTGGGAGCATTGCCTGGAGAAGGACTGTGGGACCTCAACTCTTCCACTCTCTTTCACCTCCCAGCCTTGAGGTGAATAGCTTATTCTCCCACACACTCTCCATCATGACATGCTGCCTCACTAGAGGCCCAAAAGCAACAGGACCCATTGATCATGGATTGGCACCTTCAAAACTGTGAGCCAAAAGAACTCTTTTCTCTTCAGTAAGTCAATTATCTCAGGTATGTTGTTATACTAATATAAATCTTAATATACTGTGTTTCATCTATATTGTCCAGTAGTCCCTTGGAATTCATGAATGCTGTGTTAGACACTAAGGCAATCTAATGCACAGACTCTAAAATCTGTCCCTAGTAAAAAAACATGGTGCCTTGCCGGGCATGGTGGCGCACGCTTGTAATCCCCGCGCTTGGGAGGCAGAGACAGGAGGATCGCGCAGGTTCGAAGCCAGCCGCGCGCACTGGCTTAGGAGACCCTGTTTCCAAGTAAAAATGTAAAAATAGGTATGGGAGTGTAGCCCGGAGGTAGAAGGGCTTCCAGGAACCCCAGTACCACCAAAAAAAAAAAAAAAAAAAAAAAAAAAAAAAAAAAAAAACATGGTGCTTTAGTATTTGTAGATGATAAGCTTTGAGCAACGATACTCAGATCTACAGATTTTAAGCAATAGTTTAATACTTGTGCATAAAATTATTATAGAATAATAACTATTTTGAATAGTTTAAGAATGTATTGGTCAAGATTTCTTAATCTATTGCCCTCAGACCCTTCTCACTAACTTTCCACCCTATTCCATGGGCGGGCTCCATTTATGCCAAATTCCATGTGTATTTATGTACATAGAAAGTATATATATATATATACACACACACACACACATATATATATATATATATATATATATATTATATAATATAAGTAGCTTAATATAAGAAGTTCTAATATTACTATTATAGCACTATTTAAAATAATAAAAGAGGGGGCCCGGGTCGTGGGACTCTGGGCCCCGGGCCGGAACGCGCGTAGCACGCCAGACCCCTGGAGAAACCGGGCACAGTACCCTGGGACCCGGGCGGGGGTCACGCGGGGCATGCCAGCCGGGACCCAGTTCGCATGACTCTGGGCCCCGGCGCGTAGCACGCCAGACCCCTGGAGAAACCGGGCCCAGTACCCTGGGTTCCAGGCAGGGGTCGCGCAGGGCATGCCAGCCGGGGCTGGGCCCCAGGCGGAGTAGTGCGGAGCACTCTGGACCCATGGGGAAACCGACCGGGTCACAGTGCTACTGAGTGAGTGCCTGATCCCACTACCTCCTCAAACCACATATACTGTCTTCTTTTTTTTTTTTTTTTTTTTGGTGGTACTGGGGTTCCTGGAAGCCCTTCTACCTCCGGGCTACACTCCCAGACCTATTTTTACATTTTTATTTGGAAACAGGGTCTCCTAAGCCAGCGCACGTGGCTGGCTTCGAACCTGCGCGATCCTCCTGTCTCTGCCTCCCAAGCGCGGGGATTACAAGCGTGCACCACCACGCCCGGCCTCTGTCTTCTCTTATTAAAAAAAAAAAAAAAAGGAAAAGAAAAAGAGAAATAGACACTGGAGATGCAGACAAAACTTATCCAAATGCACTGGAACTTATGGAAAAATTCCCTGTGAAGGAGGACTGCTGTTTCTCTATATTGTTAAGAATCTTGGACATCACCTATAAGGAGAGAGTTTAGCAGAGAAAGACCAAGGAGAAAGGCGGTGTTGAAAGAGGTCTCCGCGATGGCGGTGGAGACTTGTATTCAGGAGAAGCAGAAACCAGATCCTACCAACCTTATTTTTTTTGGAGAAATTACACCAAATGTTGAATGCTATCGTCACACATGCTTAGGAACACTGGACAACATTCAGAGTGGAAAAAGAGCCTGGGAAGGATTTGAAATGGTGGAGGCAGTGGCAATGGCAGTAGCCAGTACTCAGGGGAGGCAGAGATCTGATACATTACACCTGGAATCTTTGAAATAATAACCCCAGAGACAGTGATCGGAGCCTGCTGAGGGGTTAGGCCGGTGCCAGGGCCAATGGCCGACATAAGAGCCTGCCGTGAGGCAAGGCCACTACTGAGGCCTTCAAGGCCGGAATTGGAGCCTGCCGAGGGGTTAGACCAATGCTGGGGCCAGCGAGGCTGGCATCGGAGCCTGCTGTGAGGCAAGGCTGGTGCTGGGGCCTCAGAGGACGGGATCGGAGCCTGCTGAAAGGTTAGGCCGGTACTGGGGCCAGAGGCCGGCATCGGAGCCTTCCGTGAGGCAAGGCCGCAACTGAGGCCTCCGAGGCTGGGATTGGAGCCTACCGAGGGGTTAGGCCGGTGCTGGGGCCTCCGAGGCCGGGATCGGAGCCTGCTGAGGGGTTAGGCCGGTGCTAGGGCCAGCAAGGCCGGCACCGGAGCCTGCCGTGAGGCAAGGCCTGTACTGGGGCCTCCAAGGCCGGGATTGGAGCCTGCGGAGGGGTTAGGCCGGTGCTGGGGCCAGCGAGGCTGGCACTGGAGCCTGCTGTGAGGCAAGGCTGGTACTGAGGCCTCCGAGGCCGGAATTGGAGCCTGCCGAGGGGTTAGGCCGGAGCTGGGGCCAGCGAGGCTGGCATCGGAGCCTGCTATGAGGCAAGACCGGTGCTGAGGCCTCTGAGGCCGGGATCGGAGCCTGCCAAGGGGTTAGGCCAGTGCTAGGGCCAGTGAGGCTGGCACTGGAGCCTGCCGTGAGGCAAGGCCGGTGCTGGGGCCTCCGAGGCTGGGATTGGAGCCTGCGGAGGGGTTAGGCCGGTGCTGGGGCCAGCAAGGCCGGCACTGGAGCCTGCTGTGAGGCAAGGCCTGTACTGGGGCCTCCAAGGCCGGGATCGGAGCCTGCCGAGGGGTTAGGCAGGTGCTGGGGCCTCCGAGTCCGGGATCAGAGCCTACTGAAAGGTTAGGCCGGTACTGGGGCCAGCGAGGCCGTCATTGGAGCCTGCTGTGAGGCAAAGCTGGTACTAGGGCCTCTAAGGCCAGGATAAGAGCCTGCTGAGGGGTAAGGCAGGTGCTGGGGCCAGCGGCCGGCATCAGAGCCTTCTGTGAGGCAAGGCCGCTACTGAGGCCTCCGAGGCTGGGATTGGAACCTGCCAAGGGGTTAGGCCAGTGCTGGGGCCAGTGAGGCCAGCACCGGAGCCTGCCATGAGGCAAGGCCAGTACTGGGGCCTCCGAAGTCGGGATCAGAGCCTGCCGAGGGGTTAGGCCGATGCTGGGGCCAGCGAGGCCAGCATCGGAGCCTGCCGTGAGGCAAGGCCGGAGCTGGGGCCAGTGAGGCCGGCATCAGAGCCTGCCATGAGGCAAGGCCAGTGCTGGGGCCTCCGAGGTTGGGATTGGAGCCTGCCGAGGGGTTGGGCTGGTGCTGGGGCCTCCGAGGCCGGGATCAGAGCCTGCCGAGGGGTTAGGCCAGAGCTGGGGCCAGCGAGGTCGGCATCGGAGCCTGCCGTGAGGCAAGGCCGGTGCTGGGGCCTCCGAGGCTGGGATCGGAGCCCGCCAAGGAGTTAGGCTGGTGCTAGGGCCAGCAAGGCCGGCATCGGAGCCTGCTGTGAGGCTAGGCCTGTACTGGGGCCTCAGAGGCCGGGAGACGGAATCCTGCTGAGGGGTTAGGCCGGTGCCAGGGCCAATGGCTGGCATCGGAGCCTGCCGTGAGGCAAGGCCACTACTGTGGCCTCCGAGGCTGGGATCGAAGCCAGCTGAGGGGTTAGGCCGGTGTGGGGGCCAGTGAGACCAGAATCAGGGCCTCCCATGAGGCAAGGCCGCTGCTTGAGCCAGCGAGGTCTGGATCAGTCCACCGGGTAGCCAGGCCACTACTGGGGACGTCAAGAGTGGGATTGGTACTTGCAACACGGCATGCACAGAGAAATATCGCAGAAAATATAAATTAGATGCTTCCCCTAATCAGCAATAACTAGGAGAAAAGGGACAACAGGAAGAGGTTGAGCTATAGAAAGGGCCCTATAGTGAAGCAACTAATGTGACCAATCAGAGGGTATGGAATAATGGAGGATGGAGCCTCTTTAAAATGCAGGAGGTACATAAACAAATGTATCAAAGTTAATCACCAAAGAAGCATGGGATTGAGGGAGGGGGAGGGAATGGGATGGGGGCTGGATGAGGGCTAATTGGATGATATGTGCTTGTATATCCTCTCAAGTCTTGTACTCCAATGTGATTGATATATGACTACAATGCACCAATTTTAAAAAATTAATTAATTAATTAATTAAAAAATAAAATAAAATAAAATAATAAAAGAACAATATGATGAATTGAGTCTAGAAAATCTGAAATAACGCCCCTTACAGGTAAAGATACAAACTAAAGGTGAAAGGCTGGAGCAAGGTAATCTATGGTAATGGACCTTGAAGACAAGCAGCGGTAGTGGTAGCAACTCCTATATCAAACAAAATTGACTTCAAGCCTAAACTTATCAGAAGAGACAAAGCAGGTAGTTTTTTACTGGTAAAAAGAACAATCCAACAAGAGGATATAATGAGAGTCAACATTTATGCTCCAAAAGTAGGGCAAGAACTTTTATAAAACAAACTCTCTGTGAAATTAAGTCTCACATACATCCCAATACTGGGAAACCTCAACACTCCTCTCACACCACTAGGTCAATCTTCTAGACAAAATATCAGTAAAGATGCTTCAGACCTAAGGAATACCATAAACCAAATGGACCTACTAGACACATACAGAATATTCCACTCAACTATAGCAGAATGCACATTCTTTTCAGCTGCTCATGGAATATTCTAAAAAATAAGCCATATTCTGAGCCACAAAGCAAGCACTAGCAAATTCAAAGAATATGACATAACCCCTTGCATCTTTGCAGACTATAATAGAAATCCACTATAAGAAGATCTAGAGAAATTTCATAAAGACATGGAGACTGAACACTATGCTGCTGAATGAGGAATGGGTCCTAGAATAAGGGGAGGAATAAAGAAATTTCTAAACAAATGAAAATAGAAACACAACATACCAAAATCTCTGGGACACTTTGAAGGCAGAATTAAGAGGAAAATTTATAGCACTGTGTGCTCATAGAAGAACAGAAAATCACCAAATAAATAACCTAATGACACACCTCAAAGCCCTTGAAGTATGGGAACAGTCTAATCCCAAAGCCAGTAGAAAACAGGAAATCATTAAAATCAGAGCAGAAATCAATGAAGTATGCCAGGCTCTGTGCCAGCAGGGCCAGGAAGGACACAGTGGAACAAATGCTCTTGAGATTTTATTTCTGATCTCAAAGAGGTGAGAGGGAGAAAGGCAGGAGAGCCAAACTCCTCGAATAAAGGTCAGCTCTTTATTACAGGTTTACAGAATTAAAGTTGGGTCAGAAAATCATAAATTGTCTCTGACTTAGCAGTAGAGCATTGGGTTAGGAATGTTTTAGAAGATAAGTTGTTATCTGGCAGTTTTTGTAAGAGTGGCAGAGGTTACTTCTTCAGCAACCACCTTGAGGTGGTCTTCCATCCTTAAGCAAAGCAAGCAAAGGTGCAGTAAACATGGGTCATAGCTTAGAAAGTGAAGAGGCATCTAGGTCACTGTATTTACTTCCCTCAAGAAAGGCAGTCTTCTGCCAAAGAAAGAAAAAAGCTAAAATCCTTAGGGTAATATATTTTAGACTTAGAATAGTTTCCCACATTTTCTTCTGCTTTGTGCATGATATAGCTCCATGAAGGCCATGAACTTTCCTGTTGTGGTGACATTGACTCATGCTTCGAATCCTCTTCATTACTACAAGAAGACTGAATAATATTAATACAACAGATGCTATCAGTCCTCAAATTGAGTTCAGAAAACCATGTTTGGGGGGGTTATCCACTGGAGGGACTCCTGTAGGTCCTTTTTATAGTAGTTTGAGTTTGTTGCTGTGTCATAATTATTTGATTTTTCAACTCCTGTGCCAAGCTGGTTATGTTTTGTTGAAGATTACCTTGAAAATCTCCTAAAAGATGTTTTACTCTAGACCAATCATGTTGGGTGTTATTATCTAGTAAAGGGGTAACACAGATATGGTTGTGACCAGCATCACAATGCATGCTCTGCCTTTGCATGAGAGCCTGCTGTTGTTCTCCCATCTATATCATTGACACCTCAAAGGCATCCAGTCTCATTGCTGTCATTGAATCTATGTGTTTTATGGATCACATCTTGGGTTACCATGGGTCAGCACAATGATTTCTGTGGGGTTCTTGACTTCTGCGGTGAAAAGAATTTCAACATGAGCCAGTCAGAGAAAAAGGCAGAAGCTTAATTCAAGATAAGTAAAGATACACATTCAGGGGAAATATGGGTCATGTCAAGAGTGTGAGAGTGGTCCCAGGATTTTTTGCAATCTTTTTGTATAGTATATCTACAGAGGGGGTGGCTAAGGGGTACATGGTGGAGAAATGGGGCAATGTAGGATGGCATCCTCCTTCTCTGAAGCTTGGGGTCACAAAAGGTGGAAATTCTTTTTGGATAAGAATCCCAGAGAGCAGAGACATGAAGTCAGCTTAACTGGGTGGGGATGGGGGGAATAATGTGACTTTACTGGAATCCTAGCAGATGGGTGTGGGGCAAAGGTGTAATTTTTCTCTGGGACTTTCTTCCCAGGAAATCCAGGCGAGCAGAGCTCTAACAAAAGCTGAAGGATTTAACCACCTCAGAAATTTTAGGTATGGAGCTAGGCCATTATGATTTAAAAGTATGGGCCCATAGTTTTAAATCATAATGTAAAGGCCATTGCATAATTGGCAGAATGAGAATAGTTTCAATGTGAAATATTTCTAGGAAATCATGGAAGTTCAAGCCTCCAAACATTATAATGCCAGGGACCATTCGGTTTCATTAATTCACAGGCCCTGACAATCCCCCTTCACTCTATGACATGGCATTGTTGCTAGGGGTAGAAAAGCCACACTGATGATAATTACTAGTTAAATGTGCATAAGGTTCCAAATTTTGTAAATGACTTGGACCAATAGGGATATATTTAGTGTGAGGCCTATGACAGGGTGCCCAACCAATGCTTTGGTGGTCAGGCTCCCAAAAAGTTTTCACTTTTCATAGTGCTATATTAGGTGGATCATAGGGAAGGCAAGATGAAGTAGTATTTGCAGAGGCTCCTGAGATGAATGTTAGATTAGCAGGGCCAGAGGGCAACTTCTGGTAATGTAAGTATTCCTGAGATGTAATCTTAGCACAATGGGTGGAAAGTAATATAGATAGACAAAGGGGTAATGATTCAGATAATAACTCTAGAGTCTCATTAAGCAGTAACCACTCCTTATTTTCCTCTAGGGCATTTTGAGGAGGTAACTATGTTTTGTTCAGTCCATTGAGAATCCTCAGTAGAAATAGGAGGGTCAACATCCCACTGTGTCATAGGTTTAGATAGAGGATAATTAATTACATGGGCCCAATAGACATGCTGACCTGTACCTGGGCTGAAAAGAAATGCAAGAAGATGGCGACCGAGAAAAGCAGGGCTTAAGAGCCCCGCTAACAACCAATTTCCATTATCACAAAAAGAGCGCCTTTCATAGCCAGAAAACACCATCACCAGAAAAACAAAAAAACCACCAGGCTCCAGAGAGAAAGTGAACTGAGAACAGAGCTCAGGGCCACAGAGGAGACACACGCGCCCGAGGACGCGGCAGCAGCGCCATTCTGCCGGCGGCAGCGGCGAACTCAACGGACGGCTACAGCAAGCTGAGGTGAGCCGCTGCGGAACAGACAGGCGGGATCTTTCGGCGCAGACAGCATTTAAAGCTCCCAGTGGCTGAGCTCAGCACATGCTGCAGGGATTCAGAGTGGAAATCAAAACCAGAGAAGAAAAAATACGCCAGCCTCACGGCCGAGGGCGTGGCAGAGGCGCCATATTGCCACCGGCGGCGGCAGCAGCAGTAAATTCACCGAGTCCAGTACAGCTACATCTGCGTACTCAAGAACAGTGAGTCAAATTGCGGGCCACAGAGGAGAAATCCCAGTATTGTGCCTCCTGGGACTTGACCCAGTGAGGGAGTGGTGGTGGCAGAGATATCACACCATAGGAGAACGTGCAACCTGGCACCCCCCATAGTTTAAAGCAGCCTCTATCGACTCCCTGGGTCGGAGACTCTGTGATACAACCCAGTAAAGGAGTAGTGGGGTCTGAGATAATACAGACTCGAGATCCAGAGCACCTTAAGTGAAGTCATAGTGACCCAAGGGAAGAACCCAGAGAAGGCACAAACCTCCGAAATCATGGGAAAGAGGAATAACACTGGAGTAATGAATGCGCACAACCCCACAACATCAGAACCCGATAAAACAGAAAATCAGAGATTTCTAGAAGATCAAATCAGGAAAATAACTGTAGAAATAATAGAGGTGCTTCGCAAAGAACTCAGAGAGAGCCAAAAAGAGATAAAGGATGCAATTAATGAAGTAAAGGCCTCAATTCAAAGCACAAACAACCGATTAGACCACATGGAGAACAGAATCTCGCTCTTAGAAGATGAGCAATCCAAAAATGAACGCATAGTTTCTAATCTAGAAAAAAATATCCGACAGCAGGAATCTGACATTGAAGAAATATGGGCCCATCTTAAGAGAGCTAACCTAAGAATAATTGGAATAGAGGAGGGAAAAGAAAGTGATACCAAAGGGATCAACAATCTCTTCAAGGAAGTAATAGCAGAAAATTTTCCAAATATAGAGCAAGAGGTTGATACACAGATCCAGTAAACTTATAGAACTCCCTTTAGACAGGACCGGAGAAGAGGATCCCCACGCCACATAATTGTCAAAATGACCAATGTGGAAGCCAAGCAGAGAATCTTAAAGGCAACAAAAACAAAGGGCCAAGTGACATTCAGAGGCAAACCAATTAGAATCACTCCAGACTTCCCAAACCAAGTCATGAGAGCCAGAAGGGCTTGGAGTAACATATTCCAAACTCTGAAAGAAAACAACTTCCAGCCAAAAATTTCCTATCCAGCAAAACTTTCTATCAAATTAGATGGAGAAATAAGAAGCTTCCATGACAAACAGAAACCGAAGGAATTTATGTCTTCAAAACCAGCACTAGAGAAAATACTCAAAGAGATTAACTACAAAGAAGAAATAGGTAACACTCACCAGAACCAGAGAAACAAGAGTTTCCATCCAACAGACAACTAAGATTGGTTATCTGTGGAGATTCATTATTTATGTTAGTCTTTTACCTATCTCTAAATTGTATTGTTTGCCTTTATTGTTGTTAATTTTTAGGATTTCTAGTTGGAATATTAATATACCTTCAGATATAGCATTTGGAAATATTTTATCCAATTCTATTAGTAACTTTTAACTCTGTTTACATTGTCTTTGGATATACAATATTTTCTTTTATTTTTTAGGGAGTTTGTATATTCTTCTGTTGCCTGTGCCATTGAAATCATATCCACGAAATCACTGCCAATTTCAATGTTGTGAGGTTTTATGACCCAGATTTTCTTCTAAAAGTTTATAGTCTTAAGATTTATATGTAGGTCTTTTATCTATTTTGAGTTAATACTTGTATGAGGGATTAGGTAAGGGTCCAATTTTATTCTTTTCCATGTAATTATTATTTTTCAACAATATTTAGTTAAAAGATTATTATTTCCACCACCAAATGTTCGTGGAAACCTTGTCAAAAATAACTTGACAATATAGGGAAGAATTTAGCTCTAGGCTTGTATTTAACTCCAATGGTCTATATATCTGCCTTTAGAACAGTACTACACTGTTTCAATTATTGTAGCTTTATATGGTTTGAAATCAGAAAATATATATCTGCTAGCTTTGTTCTTTTTCAAGATCGTTTTGGGTATCTAGAATTCATATTCCATATTAGGATAGATTTTTTTCTGAAAAATAAATATATAAATATATGATAGTTTCACCTAAAAAAACAGAAAAAAATATGCTCTGGTAAGAAAGAAAGCAAAAAGAAATATTGAAATGTTATCTTTAAAATATCAAAAGCTTGGTATCAGACAAATGAAACTGTTATGTGAGATTATCATTTTTAATTTTGGATAAATTGCTATAATACTAGATGTCAACCACTAAGCCAAGCATGGGAAGGAGGGATGGGGTGAGAATGGGGTGGGGATCGGGTGGAGGCTGACTGGGCGATGTGTGCATGTATGTCTACAAAAGTTTGTATCCCACTATGATGTATGAATACAGTGCACCAATAAGATAAAATTAAAAAAATAAAAAATAAATAAATAAGTGTGAAAAAAAAGAAAAGAAATGCAAATATAAGAAACCATAATACTTTGCTTTCTTGTTTGGAATTAGATGAGATAATATATAAATTAAGAAGTCACCAACAGATTCTCTGGCATGCAAAGAGCTCCCGTGTGTGGCAGTCTCCGGAGCATGCTGAATGACCCGTTTTATGTGTATCCAGGCTACTCCTGGACTTGTCAGTGTGGTGACATGTAAGCTGAACAGAGACACTCCTTGTGGCTGGGGGTCAGCATCGCTTTTAATCCATAAGTGCTGTATCGAAGGAATCAGGTTGGCCCATTTATTTTTCCTGATTCTGGTCAGGCTTGACTTGTTTGACAGGCAGCCAAAGTGGTGCAGACTCTGTGGAGACACAGCATATCCTCTTTCCCAAGTTAGCAAGGAAGCAAGACAATCCTATCTTTTTCACCATGTGGATCTTTGGTTGAAAAACCTTAGGAAAAGGTCCTTCCAATGAATGTTTTTGAAATTATAGATGTCACAAACCAAAAAATTAAGAGCATATTAAATTCCATTTATGTCTTTAGGAGATAACCACTGATTCCTTCTGTTTTGTTTTTTAATAATCATAGGATAGAATCTGTTTAAAAGTAAAGTTTGGAAGGTGACAAATAGTTTTAAAAGTTGGGAGCCACAAATTTGTTTAATTTGGCTGTTTTTATCATTTGTAAAGTATATGCTACATATTTTGAGTTAGTGATTATGTTTGATGATACATAAGGAATTGTTGGGAGCAAATAATGGCTGTACCCAATTTTGTCTTTTGAGTAGAGGGATGATTTTTTGAAGTTAGAGAATTCCACTGGTCAGTAAACCAGGTCTTAAATGACAGTATACACAAGAGATTATCTTGATAAAATGCAATCTTTTAAAGCTATTTTCAGTAAATATTGAGAGCAGAAAGCCATTTTTTTAATATAAAGAACATAGAAAGTTGTTTTAATCGAATGAGGTGGTTTGCTTTTTAGGCTAGCTTTTGTAAAATTTAACCGAGAACAGATCAAGATCTTAAGAAAACTTAATTATTTTAAGCATAGAATAAATGCATTAAATGTGACTTCTAAAAAACACTTCAATTCTTTTTAATTTTAACCAACTTTATTATACATAGTATTTTTTTATTCTTTATTTTTAAGTCTTATCATTTACAAATCATCTGTAACTTCCTCAAAACCCTCTGTCACTTGCTTAGCCTTCTGATTTTTGTTTGGATCTTTTTTCCTTAATTAGATAACTGTCATTTGGAACAAAAATATTGTCATATAAAATCCTTTTCCATATAAAAGCATTTTTCTCTTTAAAATTTTTTTATTAAAATATCTTTTTATATTTATAAATATCTCCTTTTATCTCTTAGGTTTTTATATTTTAAATAATACTTATTAAAAATCTTTGATTTAGATAATTTACCTTTTCAGATAAGATAAAATACTTTATTTTTTAAAGTTCTTAATCAAAATATAGCCTAAAAATTTTTAGCCTTATATATAGTCACATATTATAATTTTAACTCTTAGTAAGTACTGTTAAATAAATGTCCCCCAAACTGTTTTTTATGTATACGAGAAACACATTTGATAGACTCAAATATATTGTCTTTTTCTAATGTTAAAAAGCCCAAAGAGCCAGGCATGGTGGTACATACTTGTAATCCCAGTACTTAGGAGGCTGAGACAAGAGGATCACAGGTTTACAGCCAGCCTCAGAAACTTAGTGAGACTCTCTACAATTTAGTGAGATGCTGTTTCAAAATAAAGAATAAAAAATAGGGCTGGAACACAGCTGGACATGGTGGCACATGCCTGTAATCCCAGTACTTGGGAGACTGAGACAGGAGGATTGCAGATTTGCAGACAGCTTCAGCTACTTAGTGAGGCCCTCTGCAAATTTTTGAGAATAAAAAAAAAAATAGTACTGGGGGTGTATCTCAGAAGTAGGCCTCTGGGTTTCATCCCAGTACTGCAAAATAAAAGTATTTATTAAAAAAATAGGTCTGGAGATATAACTTGGAGGTATAATGCCCCAGGTTCAGATTCAATGCCCACTACTCAAAAAAAAAAATACTTTATATTTAGTAATTAATGCTTAGTATTTTAACTTACTTATACACAGTTTAGATTTTTAAAAGACATTTATAAAGGCTTATACCATTTATGGTTACCTGATATTCATTGAAATAACTATTTTAGATTATTTATAAAAACCAAGATATTAAAGAAGCACAGTTAGCATTTTAAGCCATCTTTCCTTGTAAAGGAAAAAACCTAAAATGGTCATTAAACCTAAAAAATGGTCATTAGATTTTAAACTTTAACAAAAATAGACATCCAAGTGACAAGCATCCTGGAAAAGAATCATATTAATAATTTTTAATAAAATCTCATTTCTATTTTTACCAACAGATTTCAATTAAAAAGTAATTTTAAAGAAGTTAAGTCAAGCAAGATGACCGCAGTCGTGCTTGCAGTGGCGACTGTGGCTGCCCAACAGGACATGCATTCCTCAGAAAAGCCCTGGACACCTGATTTTGGTTTAATATCTGATTGGGACAACTTAAGGAGGAATTTCCAGCTATGACTTCCTATATAGAATACAGGAGAGAGAATGGATATTAGAAGCAAGATGACAACGAGGCGCCTGCCGCACAAGAAAAGTGATTTTTGGAAGAACATCCCAGAAGAGATTAGAGAAAAGACAGCTTTAGCCACACATGTTGGAGAACTCTTAACAACATACCTTGTAAGAAAAATGATCTAGGCATGCTGGAGGGAGCCCAGCAGTGCTGGGCTGGATGCCCAGCCATGTGTCCCGGGGAATTCAGTGTGCCTGGCTGCTGCACTCCTCTATGCTGAGCTAGGGGCCGTGATGTGCTTAGAATAGCATATACTGCTCTACGCAGTGAGGCTGTGGCCTCCACTCTTGGAGAGGAAATACAATCCATTGCTGCTAAGTGCTTGATCTTACAACCTCTTCAAAACACACATACTGTCTTATTAAAAAATTGGAGAGGGGCAAGATGGCAGTGGCAGCAGCCAGTATTCAGGAAATGCAGACAAATCCCATCCAATCCACCTTGAACTTTTGTAAAAATATCTCCGCGAAGGGGGGCTGCTCCTACCGCACATGCTTAGGAATTCTGGACATTATACCCTGTAAGGAAGGTGCTTGGGGAGAACCAGGAAGATGGCGATGGCGGCAAGGGTGGCAGCAGTGGCCAGTATTTGGGAGAGGCAGAGATCCAATCCAGTCTGCCTTGAACTTTTGAAGAAATCATCCCAAAGGTAGACTGCTACCTCTGCACATGCTAAAGAACTCTGGACAATATGCTGTGTGGGAAAGTTGTTTGGGGGAAGAACCAAGATGGCGGCAGTGGCCAGCAGTTGGGAGAGGCAGAGATCCAATCCAATCCACACTGAACTTTGGAAGAAATCTCCCCATATGTAGGCTGCTACCCTCGTGCATGCTCAGGAATTCTGGACAACATGCTGTGTGGGTAAAGTGTTTGGGAGAGAACCCAGATGGTGATAGCGACAGCTGTAGCCACCAGTAATTGAGAAAAGTAGGGATCTTATCCGATCCACCTTGATATTTTGAAGAAATCTCCCCAAAGGTAGACTGCTACAGCCGCACATGCTTAGGAATTCTGGACAACATGCTGTGTGGGAAAAGTGTTTGGAAGAGAACTGAGATAATAGTGGCAGTGGCGGTGGTGGCAGCCAGTATTTGGGAGAGGCAGATATCTGATCCAAGCTCCTGGATCTTTTGAAGAAATCTCCCCAAAGATAGAATGCTACCACCGCACATGCTCAGGAATTTGGGACAACATGCTGTGTGAAAAAGGTGCTCGGAAGAGAACAGAGAAGGCAGGGGCAGTGGCAGTGGTGGCCAATATTTGGGAGAGGCAGAGATCCAATCCAACCCACCTTAAACTTTTGAAGAAATCTCCCCAAAGGTAGACTGCTACTCCTGCACATGCTCGGGAATTCTGGAAAACATGCTGTTTTTGGGTAAGGTGTTCAGGAGAGAACTGAGATGGCAGTAGTGGCAGCGGTGGCAGCAGTGGTGGTGGTGGCATCAGCAACCAGTGTCTGGAGAGACAAATCCAGTCCAATCCACCTTGATCTTTTGAGGAAATATCCCCAAAAGTAGACTTCTCCTGCCCCACATGCTTGGGAATTCTGGACAACATGCTAAGTCATAAAAGTGTTTGGGGGTGTATCAGAGGGACCCCCACATAACCGGGTTGGGCCACGATGCTGCGTGTTCTGGGAGACATCAGCCTTTATCCATTGCACTCCTCTGTGCAGTGTGGGAGGCCAGGATGCACGAGGAGCAGCAGGACCTGCTCTCTGTGGTGAAGCTGTGGACCTCTGCCTTCAGAGGGGAGACAGAATTCATTGCTACCAGGTATTCAGGCTCCCAGATTTTACAAAAGACATGTACTCTTTTCTCATATTAAAAAAAAAAAATTAGGTCGGGTGTGGTGGCGCACGTTTGTAATCCCTGCACTTGGGAGGTGGAGACAGGAGGATCACTCAGGTTCAAAGCCAGCCGCTCTGACTTAAGAGACCCTGTTTCCACATAAAAAAGTATAAAATAGGTCTGGTAGTGTAGCCCGGAGGTAGAAGGGTTTCCAGGAACCCCAGTACCACCAAAAAAAAAAAAAAAAAAAAAAAAAAAAAGGGGAACATCTGCAGATGACCTGCTCACAGTGAAAGAGACCAGAGCCCGCAGCACAGAGAGGCTGGTGCTGGGGCCTCTGAGGCCAGGATAGGAGCCTGCAGGAAGGCAAGGCTGGTGCCGGTGCCAGCAAGGCCTGGAGCAGAGCCTGCCATGTGGCGAGGCTGGTGCTGCGGCCAGCAAGGCTGAGATCAGAGCCTGCCATGCAGTGAGACTGATGCCGGGGCCAGCAAGGCTGGGATCAGAGTCTGCCATGTGGTGAGGCTGATGCCAAGGCTAGCAAGGCTGGGATAGGAGCCTGCTGTGTGGTGAGGCTGGTGTTGGATTCACCGAGGCCGGGATAGGAGCCTGCTGTAAGGCATGGCTGGTGCTGGGGCCTCCGAGGCTGGGATCAGAGCCTGCTTTGAGGTGAGGCCGGTGCCGGGGCCAGCGAGGCCAGGATAGGAGCCTGCTGTAAGACAAGGCCAGTGCTGGGGCCTCTAAGGCCAGGATCAGAGCCTGCCATGTGGCAAGGTCGGTTGGTACTGGGGCCAGTGGGGCTGGGATCATAGCCTGCCATGAGGCAAAGCTGGTGTTGGAGCCCCCGAGGCTGGGATGAGAGCCTGCTGTGTGGTGAGGCTGATGCCAGGCCAGTGAGGCCAGGATAGGAGCCAGCCATAAGGCAAAGCTGGTGCTGGGACATCCTAGGCCGGGATCAGAGCCTGCAGTGCATTGAGGCCGGTGCTGGGGCCAGTGAGATGGGGATCGGAGTCTTCCATGAAGCAAGACCGGTGCTGGGGCCTCCGAGGCTGGAATCATTGGAGCCTGCCATGTGGTTAGGCCGGTACTGGGGCCACTAGGCTGGGATTGGATCCTGCCATGCAGTGAGGCCGGTGCCAGTGCCAGCGAGGCCAGGATAGAAGCCTGCTGTAAGACAAGGCCGGTGCTGTGGCCTCTGAGGCCGGGATCAGAGCTTACCATGTAGCGAGGCCAGTGCTGGAGACAGCAAGGCCGTAATCAGAGCCTGCCGTGCAGTGAGGCCAGTGCTGGGGCCAGCGAGGCTAGGATTGGAGCCTGCTGTAAGGCAAGACTGGTCCTGTGGCCTCCAAGACGGGGATTGGAGCCTGCCATGCGATGAGGCTGGTGCCGGGGCCAGTGAGGCCAGCATAGGAGCCTGCCATAAGGAAAGGCCGGTGCTGGGGCCTCCGAGGCCAGGAACGGAGCCTGTCATGCAGTGAGGCCAGTGCAGGGGCCAGCAAGGCCAGGATAGGAGCCTGCCATTCGGTGAGGCCGGTGTTGGTGCCAGTGAGGCCAGGTTAGGAGCCTTCTGTAAGGTAAGGCCCGTGCTGGGGCCTTGGAGGAATGGGATTGGAGTCTTCCATGTGTCAAGGCCAGTACTGGGGCCAGCGAGGCCGGGATAGGAGAATAGTGAGGCCGGGATTGGAGCCTGCCATGAGGCGAGGCTGGTGCCGGGGTCTTCAAGAGTGGGATCGGAGCCTGTAATGTGGCATCCACAGGGAAATATCACAGAAAATAAAAAATCAGATGCCTCCCCCAATATGCAAAAACTAGGAAGAAATGGGTAATAG
This sequence comes from Muscardinus avellanarius, assembly GCF_963383645.1. Lineage (NCBI taxonomy): Eukaryota > Metazoa > Chordata > Mammalia > Rodentia > Gliridae > Muscardinus > Muscardinus avellanarius. The sequence goes on along the minus strand of NC_137798.1, from coordinate 42,783,796 downwards.
GAGGAAATCTAGTTGAAAAAAGGGCCCTATGGAGGAGCAATTAAGAAAGATGGAATCCCTTTAAAGCACATGATGTACTTAAATATATCAAAGTCAATCACTAAATCAAGCATGGGATCTAGGGAGGGGGAGGGAATGGGATGGTGATTGGATAAAGGTTAATTGGGTAATGTGTGATTGGATATCCTCACAGATCTTGTATTCCATTAAGTTGTTTGACTACAATGCACCAATAAAAACATATATAAAAAAAGAAGTTAAGTCACACGAGTTAAAAGGTATTTGGATCCAATTCTGTTATTGTTGTCACTTTTTTGATTTATGAGTGCTCTTTCATCTATTTAAGCCAATTTTGGTACCATTAGACAAGAGGCTGACACTTATGGCCACAAACATACATGAACATAGACAGCAAACAAATATCTTAGAGCTTAATTTGCCAAACATTTTCTTTTTACAGACAAGATACTATTAACATAATTTAAGATTTAAAGTTTTAGACATTAAAACACTATTATAGATATATGTTTTGTGCCAGTGAATAATAAATTATAAACTAGAGGACACAAACATGGAAGCCTATATAGCATTGGATGTCTGGGGCTGGGTCAGACAATCATGAATGACACTGAAACAAATATTTTTAGGTGGCCACATATCACCATGAAGCAAACTTTAAATCAGACATTATCACTGTTTATTTTTTAGGGGGAAAACCCAAATATTTTTATTTTTAATAATTATTTATTTAACAAGTCTTTATTTTCTAATTTCATTTGGCCCAGGCCAGGTAATAAAAACTAGATTTTTTCCTTTTTAAAAGTCCTCCACTTATATAACATGCACCCAAGGGATAAGTTTTTAGGGATAGTATAATTTATTTATTTATTTTTTTGGTGGTACTGGGGTTTCTGGAAACCCTTCTATCTCCGGGCTACACTCCCAGACCTATTTTATATATTTTTTAAAATTTGGAAACAGGGTCTCTTAAGCCAGCAAGGCTGGCTTCGAACCTGCGCGATCCTCCCGTCTCTGCTTCCCAAGCGTGGGGATTACAAGTGTGCACCACCATGCCCGGCATAATTTAATTTTTTAATATTCCTCATTATATTTTAAAAGTGGGGAGCTGGGTGTGGTAATCCCAGCACTTGGAAGGCTGATACTGGAGGATAACGGTTCATGGACAGCCTCAGTTACTTAATGAGGCACTCTGCAACTTAGTGAGACCCTGTTTCAAATAAAAGAATAAAAAATAGGGCATGGGGTGTAACTCAGAGGTTGAATGCCCCTGGGTTCCATCCTAAGACCTAAATTGAATCAAGAAGACATAGAAAATTTAAACTGACCAATATCCATCAAAGAGATTGAAATAGCAACAAAGAGTCTACCATCAAAGAAGAGCCCAGATCCATAAAATATAAGAGCTATATTTTATAAAACCTAAAATATAAATATAAAATATAATCCCAATACTTCTTAATGTATTCCATGACATAGAAAGAGATGGGACTTTCTCAAATACATTCTATAAAATCAACATAATGTTAATACCAAAACTGAGTAAAGACAGCTCAAGAAAACTACAGACTAATATGGTTGATGAACTTAGACACAAAACTTCTAAACGAAATATTAACAATATGCATTTAAGACAACATCAAGAAAACTTTATACCAAGACCAATTTGGATTCATCCCAGGGTTGCAATGCTGGTTCAACATATGAAAAACAATCCATGTAATTCACCACATAAACAGAACTAAGGACAAATATTACATGATCGTTTCAATAGATGCTGGAAAAGCATCAGACAAAATCCAACACCCATTCATGTTAAAAACATTGCAGAGAATCAGAATAGAAAGAACATACTTCAACATCATAAAAGAAATATACAATAAACCCACATCCAACATCATATTGAATGGGGAAAAATTATGAGAGTTCCCATTAAAATCAGGAATAAGATAAGAATGCCACTATCACCACTCATTTCCAAATTGTACTTGAGACTCTAGCCAGAGCAAGGAAATCAAAGGAGTACAAATAGAAAAAATAAAAAAAATAAAACTATCCCTATGCAGATGACATGATACTATATTTAGAAGACCAAACAAACTCAACCAAAAGGCTGATCAACAAATTCAGTAAACTATCTAGATACAAAACCAATCTTAAAGAATCAGAAGCTTTCCTGTATGCCAACCATAAATACACTGAAAAAGAAATCCAGAGCATACCTCCACTCAGAATATCTTAAAAACAGAAACAAAAACAAAAAACCTTAGGAATAAAGCTAACTACGGAGATAAAAGACCTCTTCAAAAAATTATAAAAAATTGAAAAAATAAGTCGGGAATGTTGGCACATGCTTGTAATCCCAGTATTTGGGAGGCTGAGACTTGAGGATCATGGTTCGTGGACAGTCTCAGCTACTTAGTGAGGCCCTTTGCAATTGAGTGAGACCCTGTTTCAAAATAAAGAATAAAAAACAGGGCTGGGGGGTGTAGCTCAGAGGTAAAATGCTCCTGGGTTCCATCCCCAGTACTGTAAAAAAAAAAAATTGAAAAAAGAAATTGAAGATCTTAGAAGATAGAAGTACTTCCCATACTCTTGAACAAGCAGAATAAATACCATCAAAATAAATACCATTCTTCCAAAAGTGATCTACAGGTTTAATGCAATAAAAATCAGTCTTTAAATTAATATGGAACAACAAAAATCCTAGAATAGCCAAAACAATTCTTAGCAATAAGAACCATGTAGGAAGCATCAAAATAACAGACTTCAAACTATACTACAGAGCCATAGTAATAAAAAGAGCATGATAATGGCACAACAGCAGACACAATGACGAATGGAGCAGAATAGAAGACTCAGAAACAAATCTGTGCACTTACAGCCAATTGATTTTTGGCAAAGGAATCAGAAACATACAGTGGAAAAAAGCCTCTTCAACAAATGGTGTTGGAAAAACTGGTTAACCATATACAGAAAAATGGAAATAAACCCTACTTTTCCACCCTGCACTACAGTCAATTCAAGATGTATCAAAGATCTGGAAATTTGACCAGAGACATTGCAGTTACTTGAAGCTAACACTTCAAGGACTAACACTCCATCATGTAGGAATGAGTAAAAACTTCCTCAGCAAGATACCCAAAGGCACAAGAAATTAAAATGATGATCAATACATGAGATTGCATTAAACTGAAGAGCTTCTGTGCAACCAAGGGAACTATCAAGAACTTCAAGAGAGAACTGTTAGAATGGAAGATTTTTGCAGCTGCTCCTCTGATAGAGGACTAATCTAGAATATACAGAGAAATCAAATAACCCAATCAAGAAATGGGCAAGTGAACTAGATAGACACCACAAAAGAATAAATAAAAATAGCCAATAAGTGTATAAAAATGTTCAACATCATTAGCCATCAGAGAGATGCAAATCAAAACTACCCTGAGATATCACCTAAGCCCAATCAGAAAGGCAGTCATTAAAAATACAAACAATAACAAATGCTGGCGAGAATGTGGAGAAGCAGGAACTCTGCAATGCTATTGGTGGGATTGCAAATTATTACAACCACTTTGGAAAACCACATGAAGGATCCTCAGAAGAATGGGAATGAACCTACCATATGACCCAGCTATACCACTCCTGGGTATCTACCCGAAAGAATGGAAACCAAAGTACCAGAGTAATGTATGCATATCTATGTTTATAGCTGCACAATTCACAGTTGCCAAACTGTGGAACCAGCCAAGATGTCCATCAACAGATGAATGGATTACAAACTATGGGATATGTACACAATGGAATTTTACTCAGCCATAAAGAAGAAAAATTTATGCCATTTGCAGGGAAATGGATGGAATTGGAAAACATTATGCTGTGAGATTAGTCAGTCACAAAAAAGTGAAAAGTTGGATGTTTTCCCTCATATGTAGAATGTAGGGAGAAATTGGAACATAGGAGGGACTCCAGTCAGTGGAGAAGAAACCTTAGTTGCACCTATGCCTATATCACCATAAACTTCAACAAGATGTATAGATACAATGAACAAATGCACAAGTAAATTGAAAAAAAAAAAGAATCTGAAATAGTAGGTCAAGTAAAATTTATTGCTGTTTTCCAGTGGCAAACCTTCCAGCATTCCAGTATTGGTGGCTAGGGAGCAATTTAGTTACAGAATGAAGATACATCCTCAAATCAGAACTCTTAGCACAGCGGGTATTGGTTTGACTCTGGATTGGTCCTTGTAGACTCCCAACCAACTATTCTAAAGATGTTTAAGACTGGATTACATGTGATGCTAGCCTATTTATTTATTTATTTATTTATTGGTGGTACTTGGGGTGGAACCCAGAGGCTTTCTACCTCCAGATTATACTTCCAGGCCTATTTTATATTTTATTTGGAAACAGGGTTGCTGAGAGCCTCACTAAATAGCTGAGGCTGGCTTCAAACCTGTGCGATCCTCCTGTCTCAGCCTCCCAAGTGCGGGGATTACGTGCATGCGCCACCACACCCAACTAGCCTTTTTATTGTTAACTCAAAAAAATTGCTCTAATCCAGGGTTGAAAAAGAGAAAGCAACTTATTTTTAGTCAGTGAGACCACAAATCTGCTTTCATTTTCTTAGGATAAGATCTTTAGGTGAAAGTATATAGAGAAATAATGATGTCAATAGCAACGTTTAAATCTTGACCTGAAAGTATTATTGCATTTCCTGAAATAATTCAGGACAGGCCAATATTTCCTTACCATGCAAGATGGTAGGGTCTCTTACATGATCCTTAGGAAATGGGTGTTTACTATTAATACTGCCCAAACCTAGGAAAATGCTAACAGTAAGCTCTCAATGAATGAAAGTAGAATTTGGTTGAGTATGTTTCTTGAAAGTTTTTTTTTTTTTTCAGAACTAGGGGTTGAACTCAGGGGCATTCTACCTCCAAGGTATACTCCAGCCTTATTTTATTCTTTATTTTGAAACAGGGCCTCACTAAATTGTGGAGGGCCTCACTAAATATCAGAGGCTGGCCATGAACCTGTGATCCTGTCTCAGCCTCCCAAGTACTGAGATTACAAGTGGCACCACACCTGGCTTGTTTTGGGATTTAATAGTTGTGAACCTATTTAGAAAGTTTTTAGAACCTTTAAGAATTCCCATTCCCTACTTACTTACAAATAAAAATGGGGAGCCACTTAATTTTTTAAATAAACAACAGAAATTTATTTCTCACAGCTCTGGGGGGTAGTATGTTTCATGGGGACCTACTCATATCTGCCATTTAAATGTTTGTTGATTGATTGATTGATTGATTGATTGTGGTGCTGGAGATTGAACCCAGAGGCATTCTATCTCTGAGCTACTCCCCTAGTACCCCTTCTTTTTTAAATTTGGAAACAGGGCTTCATTAGATTGCTGAGGCTGGCTTCAAACCTATCATCGTCTCAGCACCCTCCCCCCACCAAGTAATGGGACTGCAGGTGTGTACCACCACACCTGGCTTATATCTGCCATTTTATTTTTGTGTGTGTCTGGTCCTGGGGTTGAACCCAGAGGCATTCTACCTTCCAGCTACACCCCCAGCCCTATTTTATTTCTTACTTGGAAACAAAGTCTCACTAGGTTGCTCAAAGTCTTACTACTTGCTGAGGCTTGAACCTGTGATCCTCCTGTCTCTGCTTCCCAAGTACAAGGATTACATGTGTGCCACCATGCCCAGCTCATACCTGCCATTTCTGATAAAATGGCTTTGCTCCAAAGAAATTATGCATAATGAATTTTGCCTAAAACTTTCTATAACTCTGCAACATCTGTTTTGTAACAGGGAAAGAAACATGACTTTTCTCTTTTTTTAAAAAATAATTTTAGGAGCTGGGCATGGTGGCACATGCTTGTAATCCCAGCATTTGGGAGGCTGAGACCAGAGGATTGCAGTTCTCGGACACCCTCAGCTACTTAGTGAGGCCCTCCATAACTTAGTGAGACCCTGTTTCAAAATAAAGAATAAAAAATAGGGCAGGGCCTGTAGCTCAGAGGTCAAATGCCCCTGGCTTCCATCCCCAGACACGCAAAAAAAAAAAAAAAAAAAAAAAAAAAAAAAAAAAATTAGAAGCCAGGTGTGGTGGCACACGCTTGTAATCCCCGTGCTTGGGAGGCTGAGACAGGAGGTTCACACAGGTTCAAAGCCAGCCTCAGCTACTTATTGAGGCTCTCAGCGTGAGAACTTGTTTCCAAATAAAGTATAAAATAGGTCTGGGAGTATAGCCCGGAGGTAGAAAAGCCCCTAGGTTCTACCCCCAGTACCACAAAAAACAAAACAAAACAAAAAACTATTGGTGCTTTTTTTTTTTTTTTTGCCATACTGGGGATGAAACCCAGGGGCATTTTACCTCTGAGCTACACCCTCAGCCCTATTTTTTTTTTTAATTCTTTATTTTGAAACAGGGTTTCGCTGATTTTCAAAGGGCCTAAGTAACTGAGGCTGTCCTCGAACTGTGATCCTTCTTAGCTTCCCAAATGCTAGAATTACAAGCCTACACCACCATGACGAGCTTTTATTGGTGCATTTTATTTTTATTTTTTGCCATATCGGGGATAGAATCCAGAGGCATTCTATCTCCCAGCTACACCCCTAGCCCTATTTTTTATTCTTTATTTTGAAACAGAGTCTCACTAGGTTGCAGAGGGCCTAAGTAGCTGAGTCTGGCTGTAAACCTGTGATCCTGTCTCAGCCTCCCATGTCCTGGGATTACAAACATGCACCACCACACCCAGCTGGCGCATTTTAATTAAACATCATAGTGACATTCAAAGTAAGACATTCATACATAATATATATATCACTTGGTGTATTTCCCTCTGCATACCAACATGTTCCTTCCTCCTTCCCCATACATGAGATTGGACTGGTAACTTCATAAATGAAATTAATATTATTTGCTGTTTCCTTCTTCAATCTGTTTCCCCTTCCACCTCCTTCTTTCTATCCATTACCACTATTCTAACCATCTCTCTCCTTGTTTATCTCAAGTTTCTTTTATTTCCTCTCTAGATTCCTCTTATGAGAAGACATAAAACTTGACTTTTCTGAGACAGGCTGATCTCACTTAGCATAATATTCTTTAGTTCATTTAGTAAGTATAGGTTTCTGCATGATGGAATGTATTTTGTTTGGCTTGTGATTAATAGTTAAATCGTTTATCTCAGTTATAAGAAGAAATTCTGGACTGGAAGCCCAGCTAATATATCAATCCTGATGTCATTTTGGAAAACTCAAGTTTCTGCGGTGGAAAATAAAGGAAATGTTTTCTACGAGCTCTGAAATTGTTTCTATACTTAGTAACAGAGTCTCAATAGTTATAGAATGAACAGTATTCTATATTGGACTCAAGGCTTCATGTATAATCAATAACAAACTAAAAGATATTGATCAAAGCCCTTATTCTAATTATTAAATATTTATACGAACTTTATGGCAACTATTTTCAAAGGAATTTAATTAAATATGGGAAATTCATTGGACGTGGTAGCACACACTTGTAATCCCAGAGCTTGGGAGGCTGAGACAGGAGGAGCGCACAGGTTTGAAGCCAGCCTCAGCTACTTAGTGAGACCTTGTTTCCAAATTAAGTAAAAAATAGGTCTGGGACTATAGTCTGGAGGTAGAAAAGCCCCTGAGTTCCACCCCAGTACCACAATAAATAAATAAATAAATAAATAAACAAACAAACAAACAAAAATAAATACGAGAACTTTATTTTTGCATATCTGCATACATAAGCAGCAAGTTCTCCAATTTCTCACTTTAAGTAATTTTGCTGTTCAGATATTACTATCAACTTTTAACATTAGCCAAAGACATAAAAATTGAAACCAAATTATTGTATTTTGTACACTTCATTGGAATCATATTACCTTTATACTAAATTGCTCATCCTCAGTTTTTGACCTTCAAAAATGGCAATTTCATATGACATAAAATATTTAGTATTTAAACAATGTTTCAGAAATAATGACAATAGGGGTTGCAAAGGTTCCCATTTTTCACTTTAACTTTTATCATTTACTGCCTGTTAGGGGTGTGGTGGGTCTTTTTCTAAAATTTCACAATCTTCTGTGACAGGTAGCTGTATCTCTCCTTCATAGCCATTTGCAACTTGTGGTTTGAAAACAGGTATAATTTTTTTTGCTTTTTTTGTTTTGCAAACTATTTTAAGGGGCTAGCATGAGTAACTTTTTTAGAGAGAATATACTAGAAATTCCTTAATGTTCCCTAATTATTGAGGTCAGTGGTTTACAGATTTAACTGGTAATAACTATCAACTGAGAACTGATTAAAACAGGTTTCACCAGGGGTGGTGGCCACACTTGTAAACCCAGTATTTGGGAGGCTGAGACAGGAGGATCGCAGGTTTGCAGCCAGGTTCAGCTACTTAGTGAGGCCCTGTTTTCAAAATAAAGAATTAAAAATAGAGTTGTGGGTGTAGCTCAGAGGTAGAATGGCCCTGGGTTCCATCCTCAGTATCACAAACAAACAAACACCCCCCACAGGTTTCTGTATTGTAATCTCTGAGACCTGATTCGGTGTGGGGGACAAGTGGGGTTGAACCTAAGAGTCTGACTTTTAACAGATTCACAAATTAGGCCAGCAACCATACTTTGAGAACCTCTGATCTAGGCACTTATTATTTGTAACCAGGCATATTCTCTCTCTCTCTCTCTCTGGAAAGTAAAACTCAAGTGGATGAGGTAAGTGCTAAATTTCCTTAAATCATAACCATTTTCTTGGTAAAACACATGAGCTCAATTGTAAGACAATTACCAAGTAGGTCTGCTTTGACTTACTGCAGCCTACTACAATCGTAGGATAACCACCTCCGAGGAGCTCATTCCCCTGCGCCTTCTTTAGGTCCGGCCTGCCAGGGGTGCAAGGGTCGCCCCAGCCTTGCGCCGGGAGCTCCGGCCGGGCCGCTGCACTCGTGTTATCAAAGGCAGCGCGTCCAGCTCTGCAGAAGGCTCTTGATAGGACAAGACCCTGCTTGTCCTATCGAGAGGGCGCCAATCTACAGACCCAGCCTGACCCGTCGGCGACTCTTGTCTCCAGGAGCCCTTTCCGAGCTTGCCTGGAGGCCGCCCCGGGAGCAGCGAGCCGGGCCGGATCGGTCCGCCCGAGCACAGCCGGAGCCCAGCCCCAGAGCCCATCCGGAGCCGCCGCGCCCGCCGCCCCACGAAGATGTCCTCCGCGCCCGACGGCGGCTTGGTCCGCGAGGCTGCTCGGCAGATCGTGGCCGGCGGTTCTGCTGGTAAGGCCGCCCCGCTCCGCCGAGCTCGTCCTTTCCCCAGCGCGCGGGTCAATGCGCAGTTTCACCCCCTCCGTGAACCTCCACGCTCCGGCTGAGCGCTGAGCCAGCCGAGCGCCGGAGCCCCGGAAACCCCGAGCGGGCGGCCAGCGAGGGTCCCGCGGGCAAGGTCCTCCGGGCGCCAGCGCCGGCCGCCCTCTGGTTCCTGGCCTTCTCGGTTCCTAGGCGCTAAAGCAATCAAGGTCTGAAACTGGGAGGAAAACTTTTTGGTTTCTTGGCAGTTTTACTTGAAAAAGATCCAGTTCTGTTTTACTTAGGTTTGCTGTCAATAAGTGTAGGTTCTTTCACGCTAGCATGGACCTTAACAGAAATTCTGCCTTCCTCCTCAAAGTATGATGTCAGAACCCCATGGGGCATACTGAGACTGCCTGCTTGGGGAGATATTCACACCATAAATAGGCGTATTAAATTTAAATGCATATTTAACACATATAAACGCCTTTGTTATAATAGGCTCTGTTATAATAGGCTCACATTAACTTATTGCAGAGTTATGGGGAAAAAAACTGTATAACAGTCTTGGGAGTAATTACTGTGAAATGTGGCTGGAGAAAGTTACTGACCATGAACTCATGTTATATGTGTGGATTTTAAATATATTTTAAAAAGTAATTTATAAGTTGGTTGAAAATTTAATCTAACATACTCTGATGCCTTTTATCTAAATATATAAATCAAATAAATAACCATAATTAGCTTCTCCCCACAAAATATTTTAATAGGTGTAGTTATGTTAAAGGGTGATCATCTCTCTTAGAAATAAATAGTGCACGGAAGTGATCTCTCATCCTCAGTCCTTGCTTCCCGATTGAAAGCTTTCAGTCGGAAAGCACAAATAGGGGAACATAAGAGGCTTTTTTAGGGAAAGGCTTTTTTAGGGAAGTGGTGTAAGGCTTAAGAGAAGGCTGTGATAAAGGGTACATTCCAAAGAAGCGAAACACAGCAGCGTTTTCTCCATCTGGTGGGATTTATTTACTCTGGAAACCTTCCCCTTCATGTATATGCATTTTGGGGAGGAACCTGTCACTTTTCATGCCATAGCTTAGTGGGCCTGCTCTGTTTCTAGTATATTGGAAACTTGCCCCCAGGTGCCTTAGTGAAACCCTGGGCAGGAGGATGGATGTGTGTGTGTCTAAAATGGCAGTCACAGCTGGGGGGTGATTTTCATCTCTTTGCATGGTGATCCTCTGCCCTGGGCATCTTCTAATCTACCTAACAGTTATTATTTAATAAATTATGCAGTAACTTACCAAGACCCTATTTCAAAATGAAAAATAAAACTAGGTTGCAGGTGTAGTTCAGAGGTAACCTTCCTTCCCAGTTCCACCAAAAAATTATATTATGGTAAAACTAAAAAATCATACATACTAAGACAATGACTAGTCTAGACGTACTAGACTCTTGACAATGTCCAATGTTTAATGACATGAACGACTTTGCATCTCACGGGTACCACAAGCAGCCAGATGTGTCACTTATAGTCTGTATACTTTCCTAAAGTTGAAATTTAAATGATTAGACAATTAAGGAATCCATTTCTTATAGTAATTGCATAATGCCCATTTATTACTATGATTTCATTGGCCCCAATGTCTACATTTTTAATTGTTTCCAAGTAGTGATGATAAATGTGCACTGATTTATATACAGTTTTTGGTGGAATTTCACAATGGTCAAAGCCCTTATAGTTGTTCCTGATTCACTTGATTCTAAATATGTGACTGTCATTAAAGAAAACTCTGGCATACAGGAAAAGTGGAGTATAACAAATGATTTTAAATATCTGTATATTGATTTAGATGATCATAATGTGTATAAGGCACAGCTAACCTGAAAGGATATTGAAAGTGAATCAAACTTTAATCCTCACATGGTTTGGTGGGTATTTAGCATAGAAATGTATGATTTTACAATATATTTTTAGAAATTAAGTAGTGTGAATGACAGTTAAGACATTTATAACTAAAATAGTAGCATAGTTATTTTATACAGTTTTTGCTGTGGAGTTACTGATAAATGATGGGAGTAATATATGTTTTGATCATAGTAAAAGAGTCATGTTTTCTTCTAGTTGGTCAAAAGTATTTTCATACAACTTTATTAGAACTTTAAAAAGTACAGGCTGGTCCTATTATAAATACTAGTTCATGAGCCAGAAAAAATTAATATACAAGAGAAGTAGAATTAATAAGAAGATGTATTTGAATCTTTGGCACAGGAGTTCTAATTACTAACACTATCATCTCTGTATGTGTATCATGATTTTATGGTTGTAAAGGTAAAAAATACATTCTAAGGGAATGTTCTCTTAAGGGGAGAAAAAATAAAGAAACTAGGAGGCTTATGGGGGAAGATTTCCTGGAATCAGGGGTTGGAACAGTGAAGAAACTCAGGAAGCGAATTCTCTCCATCCCTTATTTCTTTTGTTATGAGGTCAAACATTCCCCAAGGCCACGGGATTGTGGCTAATAATGTGGTCACAGGTTTTACTACTACAGCGGTTAGGATGGCTCGCTATACTCCCACAGATTTGCCTAGTAAAGAGAGGATGTGTCCAAATAGATTTGGTTTATTACTTACACAGGCAGCAAAGGCAAGTCATAATCGTGTCAGTTCCTTGCATTCCTAATACCCAGACAACATGGAACTGAAGAGCCCGATGATACTGAGGCAGGAACCCTTCCAAGTCCTTGAAGATGACTCTGGGGTGGAAGCCTAGGGACAAGTTAGAGGAATAGAGCCTTTTCTCCCCGGAAAACATGGCTTGGCCTCCCTGGGCAGCTGAAATCCCAAGATAAGGGGCATAACTGCTAGAGAAAAGAGAAACAAAGTACAGACTAACTGCTGTTCTGCTTCTGCATCTTGTTAATGCTAGGAAAAGCAAATTTCACACTTACCTCTTTCTCTCTCTCTCTTTCTTCTTCTTCTTCTTCTTTTTTTTTGTACAGGGAGTGGAACCCAGGGCATTCTACTTCCAAGCTACACCCCCAGTCCTATTTTTTATTCTTTATTTTGAAACAGGGTCTGAGTTGCAAAGGGCCTCACAAAGTAGCTGAAGCTGTTCGTGAACCCACGATCCTCCTATCTCAGCCTTCCAAATGCTGGGGTTACGAACGTGCGCCACCACACCCGGTTCCTACCCTTACTTTCTGAAAGTTAAGTTAGTAAATGTCTAAGAGAACTTTCATATTCTGAGCTTGGGGGTCAGATCCAGAGCTTTGCTCTCTCAGCCTCACCAGTGACTAAAAAGACCTCTTATATCCTAATCCAGCCTCTGATTCTTGTTCTCTCTAGACCAAAGCCTCCTGCAAAAATAGAGTATGTATGGCAGGCCCCACTGCTGATGGAAAGCTACCTCTAAACCAGTCTGTGGCCATCACCTATACGGGAGTGAGGTTCAAAAGTCTTGTGCTTAACTGAAACTAAGGAGATAGATGAAAAACAGTTTTTTGGCAGTCCACTAGATAGGGAGAAAAACCATTTCCCAGCAGCTCCCCACATGGCTTATCTTCCCTTTCACTAGAAGAAATTACAGGGCATTCTGCCAAGCCAAGACTCAGGCTGGATTGTGGTTGAGTTTGCCTTGCGTGGCTTATGTGTAGACGTACAAGGTTATCAGGGTGTAAAACTCCCAGATAGGTCAAGCGGTTTCCCGGGAGTCCTGAGCACCTTGTCTCTCACAGTTAATTTCTGTTTTTAGCTCTTCCATGTGGCAGAACCTGGTCCCCAACAACCCCTGAGTATACATGTTCTTGATATCTATTCTTTGGGTAGTAAAAGGGACTTGCTTGATTTTTTTTCTTCCAGTTTCATCCAAAATTCTAGTGAAAGACTCAAAATAACTCGCTATTGACAGGGTCTACCTCTATACTAATCAATGTAGCCAGCCCCCTTGCAGATGGGTGGGGCAGGTGGGGTGGGAATCTCAGGGGACAGCTAGAGAAGCTGGATGCATCATTAGAGGTGCAACAGGTATCTTCTATCATAATATGTCTGTCCTTTATTACAACATAGTTTGTAGTATTTGCACTTAAAGAGATGGATGCTTGGCAGTTGCTGGGACAATATATAGATCTTGCTGTCAATGGCAACTTTGTCTTGCGTGCTGATGGCTGTTCTCAGGAGAAGTAGACATGCGCCTGAGTTTTACAAAGCAGGCTGTGTTCTCAGCCTTGTTCAGTCCCACTGAGATGTTCATTTTGCCAACTCTCAGAGAGCTTTTGCAGCCAGATCTCAGACCCTCCCAGGGTCTCTGAGGAATTCCCGTTGGCCACCAAGGCCTGTCAAGCTTCCTCATGAGGTCACCTCGAAGTCCTGTCCACACTGAATTCCCTCCATAGTGGCAACTCTAGTGCCCCCTCCTGCTTCCCAGAATCCTGCTCATGTCCTTTCAAATCTGCAAGTCCCACTCCAGGTGCCTTCTAGAGCTAATTCCCTCCAGGTACCACATCACTGTGCTGGCAGGATACAGGTTTATTTCCCCAAATGTGTAGGTTGCCATTTCCTTCTCTAGAGGCCCGCCCTATCCCCTGGTACCTGAGAATCACATATCCCACCACATCATCATCAATTTCTGTGTTTCATCTTGTGTACCTCCCAGGACTCCATTGTCTTCTTTCAAGTAATACTAGAAGATTCAGATTAGAGAGTCACAAAGGCCAGATGAGAGCTTCCGAAAGATCAGTAAGACCCAACAGCGTGAGGCTTGTAAAGATGAAGATGAGAAGAGGTCACTTTTGGTACTCAGAGTGTGGTCCATGGATGAGGAGCCAAGGGTATGGTGGCACCTGGGAGGCTTTTATTGTGGGGGCACTGGGGTTGGGATCCAGGGGCATTCTACTCCCAAGCTACAACCCTACTCCTATTCTGTAGCAGGTTCTTGCTAAGTTGCAGAGAGTCACTAAGTAGCTGAGGCTGGCTGTGAACCTGTGATCTTCCTCTATCAACCTCCCAAGAATTGGGATTACAAGTATGCGCCACCACACCCAGCTAGGGAGTTTATGAAAAATGTAGGCCCTCAGGTGTTACTCCAGACCTACCACATCATCTAGGAAGGCCACAGGCCATTGCTTTGTATTTTATTTCAGAAGCACTGTTTTACAAGAGCTGTGAGCAAAAAGATTCCAGAGAGTGGAAAGGCCAAGGCCGGATTGTGGGTGTTGCCAATAAAATCCTTCTTGACTTTCACTGTTGACAAGAGAGAGAAGAATGAATCCTGTTCTCCTTGTTATGTACCCTTAATTTAGCTTTTAGGCTTGTTTCCCACCCTTCTACACATTCCATTTGGTTTCTCCTAAAGAGCCTTTACTTTCCCACCTTTATTTTCAATGCCTGGAATGTCTTCCCCTTATTTTCTCTATCTATTGAAATCCTTTCCATTTTTCAAGGTCCAGCTGAACAAAATATTCTGCGTAAATCCTTCCCAGATGATATCTATTGCTCCATTTAGATTTAGACTTTTCATTAACAGATGAGCAATGCAAATAATAAAACTATCTAATATCAAGTACATACCAAGTGCCAGACCCAATTTTTCATGTATTATCATTTTTAATCCTCCTCACAACTCCACAAAGTAGGCACTATTATAATCTCCATTTACAGATGAAGAAAGCAGTGCATAGAATAATTGAACAAGCATGTAGCCATTTCTGTAGGAGATTAGGAATAGGAGAGATTACGAAAGTGTTATTCCCTTGCTAGGCGTTTTTGAAATTTGGACAGATCAAGTCAATATATGATCAGTTACTATCTTTGTAGTTTCTGTTTGCATTTCCTAAAATAACTCTTTTATTTACAAATACAGTCTTTCTACTAAACAGTACCATACTTATCTGTATGGGTATAAGATTAACTTTTAGCCAAATAAAATTTAATTATTTTAGTGCTCATTCCAACCAGGGCTTCTCTATATGGAGTTGGACAGATTGTGGCCAGATAAAGGGCTCTGACCTTAGGAGCAAGTGGAAGCTGTCATCCAGCCCAGGCTTCATGTGTGCATCCTGAAGCAGAGTTGTATCCAGCTGGACGAGGAGGAAACACCATTTTTTCATTGCTTATAAACATACCAAATGGATTAGCAGCGAACTCGACAGTAATGCTGCAGAATTCCTCAGGCTCATTAGAGCGACCATGATCCCTGCTTTCAACACCTGGATCCCATGTCATTACCCTATCTGTGTATCAGCAGAGCTTCGGGACTCTCCTGTCGCACACACATGGTTGGCATTTATTTATTTATTTATTTATCTATCTATTTATGGCTCAGGTGGGAATTGAACCCAGAGGCATTCTACTTCCTAGCTACCTGCCCCTGCCCAAGTCCTTTTTCTGTTTTTGTTTTGATAGAGGATCTTGCTAGGTTGCCGAGAGTCTCGCTGTGCTGCTGAGGCTGCTCTAGAACCTGAGACCCTCCCAAATACTGGGATTACAGGCATGTACCACCATGCCCGGACAGATGGTCAACTATCAATAGAAGCCAGGAGGATGGGTCTGCTTTAGACCTTCTCCTTTCCCTAGTGACCAGTTTGGGGTCATTCTCATGTTTCTGAAGCCCATGGGGTTTTTATTTCTGTGTCTTGTAGGAACGCTTTAGGCCCATTCAGATGGTAACTTACTACAAACTCTCAGAGGGCCTTTGTACCCAGCCTCAGAACCTTTCAGGGTCTGCACAAGTCCCCTGGGAAATCTTGCTCCCACTGGGGCTGTCAGGATTCTCCAAGAGATCAAGCTAAGCCATGTACAAGCACACCGAATCCCTCCCACAGTGATATCTCCAGCACCCTCTAATGGCCCCCCTGATTCTCACTCATCCCTGCAAGTGGCCGGTCTTACTCAGATTCTTCCTGGAGCATATCCCCGCCAAGTGCCGAGCACTTGATCGTTATGCTCTCAGGACACGGATATTTTTTTTCCCCCTAAATATTTGGTGCATTGAAATTTTACATCATATTGGGATGCAGAGTGTCAGAAAAATGCATGCACAGGGCTCTTGGCGCCCTCTGCACTGGGTCCTTCCCCTCTTCCTTCCCCTCCCCTGCATACCTTTGAGGTTGGAATTGGTAATTTTGCATAGGGCCATAGCCCTATTTAAGCTGTCACATCCTTTATGACTGTGTCCCCCTTCTCCTTCCCTAACCCTAGGTTGCTGATTCCTCCCCTCCAGCCCTACCTGGTCCTCCTGACCTGTGTACACAGGCACCTCGCCAGATCTTCTTCAGTTACTGTCTTCTACTTTGTACATTTCCCTGTAGTCCCCTGCTTTCATTACAATTATTTGATTCCAGACACATGTTTCCCGATTTTGTGCACACGTTTCCTGATTTTGTGCTAAACACAGTTCAAGTACTTTTTTCAGAGTAATCTTATTAACCACCTTCAAAGAATCAAATGAAATTTAAAGGTCAGCTCTTTTTTTCAGAAAGGGGACTCTGGTGGGACTCATGGTTAGGCTATTGGGAGCTTATCTGTATATGCAAATTGTAACTTATTCTGATGAGAATACAAGGCTTTCAACCTAGAAAGGCTTAGAAATAAATAGAACAATTTTAAGTCTTCATGTTTTTTAAACTTCTGACCTTCTATATCTTCATTTTCATAAGATTTCCACATTTTCCCACCTCTACATAATAGTTAAAATATATAGTTAAAAGAAATGCTTTAATAGTCAGTGTGTATACTAGAAGCCCTCTGGATTTTAATTTGTACTAGGCAATAAAAGGGCTGATGCACCAGGGGGTAATCAAGGTTACAGTTTTGATCAAGGAAAATTCTTTTTCAGAATGGGTGCAAAGGAGACACACATGTGATTTGGATAAATGGCACCTTGGAAATTCAGGATTTGGGAAACTGTAATTGTTTGATAATAAATAGCAGGTTGTAGTGAAACAGGTGAGCCTTTATGACACATCAAAGGGAGGCTGGAACCCATTATCTGGGTAATTAGGGAGGAAAAAAAAATCCCCTTATTTCACCCACATAGGAGGAAGCAACTCTATTGCTCAAATTAATTATAAAATACCTTTAAGGGATGTGTTTTAATTAAAACGTAGTCTTGTCTCTCTATAAGAAGGTCTAATCTTTAAAAATAGGAATTTAAAAACAAAATATGAGTTGTGCAATTATACTTTAATGGGATTCTTATTTTATTCTCTTTCTCTGAGAGATATTTTAAAAAATGCAGGTACTCTTCGTATGTGGGTACATGATTCAATTGACATGAAACATAAAGTGACTTTTCCCAATGTTAAACCAACCCTTCTCACCCTTCCCCCAGTCTGACTTCAAGGTCTCAAAGTACTGAGGCCTGGATGTTTCTGAGTGTAGCGCAGTAGGGGGTGGGAGGGGCTGTAATGTTTGTGACTATATTAATGAGTAACTATCAGAAGTCCAAACCACCGAATATTATTCTTAGACTTTTGCTTTCAATAGAGAGAAAGAAGTATTCAGAGATTCTAATCATTGGACAATCGATAATGTCAACAAAACTTTTTTGAACAATTCTTTTGTTGCAGCCCTTCAACAAATGATGCTAAAAAAAAAAGGTATCTTTGGGTCTAAAATCTCTGCCACCTCGTGGGTGTGGTAGACTTTTTTTTTTGTACTGGGGATGCTGTGTGTGTGTGTGTGTGTGTGTGTGTGTGTGTGTGTTATATGTATATATGTATTATACACACACACACACACACACACACACACACACACCACACCACACAGGGTCTTGCTAACTTGCTGAGGCTGGTCTTGAATCTTCTGTCCTCTTGTCTCAGACTTCCAAGTACTGGGATTCAGTCATGCACCACCATACCCTATGATAGTCTTTGTATTTAGGTATCATCTATCATTCCAAAATCTCAAATTGAAAAGAGATTCACAAATCATTTTTAAACGTCCTTATGATCTAATCAGATTACATTTTTCTTCTTTGTTTTGTACTGGGGACTAAACCCAAGGACATTATCCCTCTGAGCTACACCCATAGCCCTTTTTATTTTTAATTTTGAAACAGGGTTTTGCTAAGTTGCCAAGGCTCGCCTTGCAACTACAGTCCTCCTGCTTCAGCCTCCTAACTACTGGGATTGTAGGCATGTACCGCCACACCCAGAGTGGTATCTTTTAAATGGCAGTGAATGAAGGAAATTAAGTTAAGGGACTTCTATGGGATGTTCATAGTTGTACTAGATTTGAACTGATTTTCTTGAGTTTCTTACTTTGTTATTATGTCTAAGTTGGCAGCTATTTTCCAAGTAATTAGAATATTTAAATGAGTATACTTGTGCCAGCTATTTCCACATTTTGATAAGATCAAGGCTTGTGCACACTGTAAATATTCTATCAGATTTGATTATTTTAATTGTTACCCATAGGCCTTGTATTATTTGCCTAGGGCTGCCTGAACAGTGTCTCACAACTGGGTAACTTAAGCAACAGAAGCTTATTCTTTTAGGTTTCTGGGGACTAGAAGTCCAAGACTAAGGAGCCCAAGGTAGGTTCCTTCTGGAGGTCCTGGGAATGTGATTCATGCCTCTTCTACCTTCTAGACATTGCCAGACAAATCCTTGGTATTTCTTGGCTTGTGGATACATCACACTAATATACCTGCATTTGTCATCACATGGTGCGCTCTTCCTGTCTGTGTTTTTGTTCAAAGTTCCCTCTTCCTATAAGGACACCAGTCATTGGATCAGGGCCCACTCTAATCCATTAGGACCTCATCTTAACCTGATTTTATTTACAAAGACCATACTTTCTTTTCTTTTTTTTTTTTTTTTTGGTGGTACTGGGGGTGGAACCCAGAGGCTTTCTACCTCCGGGCTATACTCCCAGACCTTTTTTATATTTTATTTGGAAACAGGGTCTCACTAAGTTGCTGAGAGCCTCACTGAGTAGCTGAGGCTGGCTTCGAACCCGTGTGATCCTCCTGTCTCAGCCTCCCAAGCGTGGGGATTACAAGTTTGCGCCACCACGCCCAGCAACAAAGACCATACTTTCAATTAAGGTCATACTCACAGGTACCAGAGATTAGGACTTTCTTTTTTGGGGGGTGAGGGAAAAGATTTGACCAAAACAGGCATCCTATTGTATTTTTCTCCCTATATTGTGTTTCTCAAACTTATATCCCATTTTCCTTCATCATGAACCTTTCTTAAAAGTTTCTCACTCAAAAGCTGGGAGTGGTGGCCCACGCTTGTAATCCCTGTGCTGGGAAGGTGGAGATAGGAGGATCGTGCAGGTTCAAAGCCAGCCGTGCTGGCTTAAGAAACCCTGTTCCAAATTTAAAAAAGTATAAAAATAGTTCTGGGAGTGTAGCCCGGAGGTAGAAGGGGTTCCAAGGATTCTCAGTCTTTAACTTACTATAATTGGCATATACCTTTTTGCTGAAATTGTTACTATTTTTTCATTCCTGATTTTATCCAGTATTTTTGAGGTTATCCCCCAGTCTCAGACTCCCAAACATTGGGATTACAGGCATTTTCCACATAGGGATCTCTTGTCATTTATTCTTATTGCCATCTTAAGAAGTCATAATGAACTTTGATGTTTACATTGGGTAGATACCATTTAATTGGTCAATAATTAGGATAAGATAATAAGAACTGATAAGATAAATCTTATCTCTTTTGAGTGCTGACATTTATTGAATGCTACTGTGTACAATACACTTTACTTTGCTTAAGTCATGCATATTAATCTTATAATTTCTTGAAGATGAGGAAATTGAAACTCATAAAAGTTAAGTAACTGAGGGCCAGTGACAGAGCATGACACTCAAATTCTGCCTTCTTTGTTCAAAACTTGATCTCTCAGCCATTCTTCTACCTTACCTGTGAGTGTACAGAGTAGGAAAGTAGGTAAGCAAGCCCATGTAGAATATTACTTTCATAAGGCTTCTTTTCTTGCTGGTTGAGTTATTTATCCAAAGTTACTTTAGAATCTGGCTTTTTTGTGTGTGTGGGTGGTACTGGGGATTGAACCCAGGAGCATTATACCTTCAAGTTACACCCCCAGCCCCTTTTATATGTTATTTTTGAGACAAGATCTTGTTAAGATCTTGTTAAGTTATAGAGGTTGGCCTTGAACCTGCAATCCTCTTGTCTCAGCCTCCCAAGTAATGGGATCATAGGCGTGAGCCATTTTGCCAGGCTCGGATGGTGCATCATGATAAACAGAGCTGCCCTATGTGCAATGGAACAATTCTTGCTTTTCTAGGATATTTATTTATTTATTAGTACTGGGGATTGAGGCATTCTACCTCCAAGTTATACTCCCAGACCTATTTTATTTTTATTTAGGTGGTACTGGGGTTTCTGGAAGCCCTTCTACCTCTGGTATACACTCCCAGACCTATTTTTACATTTTTATTTGTAAACAGGGTCTCCTAAGCCAGCGGCTGGCTTCGAACCTGCGTGATCCTCCTGTCTCTGCCTCCCAAGCGTGGGGATTACAAGCACGCGCCACCACACCCGGCTTTATTTTTATTTTGAAACAGGGTCTTGCTAGGTTGATAGTCTCCTTAAACCTGTGATCCTTCTGTCTCAGCCTCCTCAGTACTAGGATTACAAGGGTGCACCACCATTTCTGGTTTTCCTCAGCCCTTTTTGCTTCTTTCTTTCTTTCTTTCTTTCTTTCTTTCTTTCTTTCTTTCTTTCTTTCTTTCTTTCTTTCTTTCTTTTTGTGGTACTGGGGTTCCTGGAAGCCCTTCTACCTCCGGGCTACACTCCCAGACCTATTTTTACATTTTTATTTGGAAACAGGGTCTCCTAAGCCAGCGCGTGCGGCTGGCTTCGAACCTGCACGATCCTCCTGTCTCTGCCTCCCAAGCGTGCGCCACCATGCCTGGCTGCTTCTTTATTTTGAAAGAGAGTCTCATTAAGTTATCACACACTGACCTCAAACTTACCATTCTCCTGTCTTGGCCTTCCAAGTGGGATTACATGCATGCACCATGGCTCCCAGTTTACAGGTTCATTAAATTCCAGCCCTAGCCCAAGTGTGAAATTCTTCGTATCACCCAGCAGGGGTCTCTGTCAGCATCAACCAGCCCACCTATTTTCTACCATCCCCTACATTAGGCAATTGATTAGGAGTGAGCTAAGTTTCAGCTCCTAGGTACTGTTAGTGGTCTCCTTCCACAATCAGGTAAGGCTGGAGTGACTCATTTGTGTGAGCATTCCCAGAGAGGACAGGAGAAACCTTTCTGTGAAAGAGGGAATTTTAAGTTTCATGAGACAGGTTTGTCTTAAGCCTTTTCCTTTGAATGAATCTGATCAATTTAGGTTAGATGCAGGGTGGATTTAATTTCATTACAATAAAAACTAGAATGGAGCTGGGTGTGGTGGCACATGCTTGTAATCCTAGCATTTGGGAGCCTGAGATAGGATCGCAGTTCGGGGACAGCCTCATCTACTTAGTGAGACCCTCTGCAACTCAGTGAGAACCTGTTTCAAAATAAAGAATTAAAAAAAAATAGGGCTAGTGGTGGAGCTTGGAGGTAAAATGCCCCTTGGTTCTGTCTCCAGCACTGAAAAAAAATTTTTTTAGAATGGACTACTTACTGTTGGAAGAAGAATTAAATACATGTGTTTCAACAGACTTCGATGATACCCCAAATGGAATTATAGCCAAAAAGAGCTTTATAAAAGCATAGTAGAAGCCGAGTGTGGTGGCACATGCTTGGAATCCCGGTACTTAGGGAGCTGAGACAGGAGGATTGCAAGTTCATGACCACCTTCAGGGATTTAATGAGGCCCTCAGCACTTAGTGACACCTTGTTTCAAAATAATAAATAAAATTGGGCTGGGGTTGTGACTCAGAGGTAGAATGGCCCTGTATTCAAATCCCAGTAAAACACACACACACACACACACACACACACACACACACACACGGTAGAAAGTCAGATGTGGTAGCACGTGCCTATAATCTCAGTACCTGTGAGGCTGTGATAGGAGGATCACAAGTTTGAGACCAGCCCCAGCAATGTAGAGGCTCTCAGCAACCTAGTGAGATCCTGGTTCAAAATAAAAAATGTAAAAAAGGGGAGAGAGTGGGGAGCTTGGAAGTAGAATGCCCCTGGGTTAAATCTTAAGTAACAAACAAATGAACAAACAAACAAAAAAGGGTGATGGAGGCTAGGGGAAGAAGACACATACCAATGCACTAATATTTCTTGAAAAGTTGCCAGTATATAATATATGAATAACCATATATATATATATACCATACCAACAAATATGTCAAATCAGAGTAATATAATTGTAGGTAACATTGATTTTTCTTTTTTCTTGTTGCTTCAGCAATTGTTGTTATTATTGTTATTTTGGAAAAATATTATAGAGATAGATTAAAACACTTCGGAATAAATTGCAAGCACCTTTCCAGCGATTTGAGAAATGGCAGGGTTATATTGGAGCGTCCTCCTAGGGTAGTACAGTTGTTTGACTAGTGTATGATGATGACCATTCACAGCTAAAATCACCAGTCTGTTCTTGTGAAGATAGATGGCGCTGTCTTTCCATAATTTTAATCATTTGCTTAAAGAAAGAGGAAAAGCTCTGCTGGTAACAGAGATAGAGAAGTGTATTAACTTTTAATTAAATTCCACCATTGCAAAGCATTTGGAACCAGTTGCTTTTAGGTGCCTTGTATAGATCATAAAAGATTCTGTACTTGAAAAATATAGAGAACTCTACCTTTGGGATTAATTTTTCTAGTTAATTGTGATTCTCATTTATCGCAAATGGGTTTATATATATTTAGAAACTATATATATGTAAGAAACGATATCTGTTTGATATATTTACTTTCTCTGTGGTGGTCTTGCTTTACTTTGAAATATTACTTTTTCTGTGGTTCTGATAATTGAACCCAGGGGCATTCTACCTTGTAGCTATACGCCCAGCTCTATTTTTGTTTTTAAAAACATGGCCTCCCTAAGTTGCTGAGGCTGGTTCAAACATACAGTCCTTCTGTCTCAGCCTCCCAAGTACTGGGATTACAGGAATACACCTCTGTGCCTGGCTTTACTTTGAAATGTAGAGTCCTAGATTAAACAAAAATTTGTGATAAGCTTGGTATAGGTATCATGTTAATGCTCTTTGATCCTAGAGATTACCTGACACTGCTAGATTCCATAATTTGATTTCTCAAAATTCTTGTGGCTAGAGCATGTATTAGGATAATAGTAAATTACAAACTTCTCTGAAGAGAGAGTGTAGTGCCAAATGCATTGTAGTTTTCTGGCAGCTATTTGAAGTGTGTGTGTGTGTGTGTGTGTATGGGAATTGAACACAGGGGTGATCTATCTCTAAGATATACTCTCAGGCAATTTTATGTTTTATTTATTTTATTTATTTTGTGGTACTGGGGGTGGAAACCAGGGGCTTTTCTACCTCTGGGCTATACTCCCAGACCTATTTTATACTTTATTTGGAAATAGGGTCTCACTAAATTGCTGAGAGCCTCACTAAGCAGCTGAAGCTGGCTTCGAACCTTTGCGATCCTCCTGTCTCAGCCTCCCAAGCACTGGGATTACAAGCGTGCGCCACCACACCCGGCTTATGTTTTATTTTAAAACAAGGTCTTGCTAAGTTGCTGAGGCTGGTTTTGAATCTGTGCTCTTCCTGTCTCAGCCTCTCAGGTACTGGAGATGGAACCCAGGGACATACCTCTGAACTACATTCCCAGCCCAATTTTTTTTTTTTAATTCTTTATTTTGAAACAGAGTCTCACTGAGTTGCTTTAAAGGACCTCACTCCATAGCCGAGACAGCTATCCTCCTGTCTCAGCTCTGGAATGCTGGGATGTTCTTTGTTTTAATCCAGCTCACTTTAACATAAGAAAGTAGAAAGACATATGGATAATGTATTCTCTTTAAACATAAGTTCCAAACAGGATACACGTGCGCACACGCGCGCACACACACACACACACACACACACACACACACACACACACTAATTCATACCATGTTGTGGATTTATTTGGTACTAGGGATTAAACCCAGGGCATTCTACCTCCAAGTTACACCCTCACCCATTTTTATTTTTTATTTTAACACAGGTTCTTGTTATTTGCTCAGGGTTTTACTAGGTTGCTGAGACTGGCCTCAAATCTGTGATCTTCTTGTTTCAACCTCTCAAGTACTGGGGCATGTGAATTTAGTTTAATGATCAATAGCTCAAGTGTTTGCTTATGTAAACAAACTTTTAACCACTAGATGGCAGCATAACTTTCCCAAGTCTTTACAAACATTTTTTTAGTTAAATGATTTATAAGTTAAACTATTTCTTTCTCTCTTAGTGAGAAATGTATACAACTAAGGAATTTTAGAAAAGCTATAAAGAAGATGAATATTGAAAGCATTTAATATAATAAGAAAACATTAATACATTGTTTGGTTGAGCAGTTTTTAGTTACACTAAGAAAACATTTATTTTTATTCTTTAAATTTAGAATCAGAATGTAATAACATCAAAGTGGTAAGGCACATGAGTAACTTTCTTTTAAAGAAACTCTAGTTTCATTGTGTTTGCCTGATAAGTATTCTGAAGTGATATGCTGGAGTCTAGAAATTCAACAGATAGGAAGGAAGAAAAAGAAGAGAAACTGGCATCTAAGTTTAAAAGAGTAACGTTAGTAGTGATTATAATATCTACATTATTCTTGTTAGATTTATATCTTCCATAGTTAGAAAATGAATCATCTATTTAATAGTGGGATATATATATTGGTGGTACCGGGGTTCTTGGATGCCCTTCTACCTCCAGACTACACCCCCAGATCTATTTTATACTTTTTATTTGGAAACAGGGTCTCTTAAGCCACTATCAACGCCGGGCATGGTGGCGCACGCTTGTAATCCCAGTGCTTGGGAGGCTGAGACAGGAGGATCTTGCAGGTTCGAAGCCAGCCGCGCTGGCTTAAGAGACCCTGTTTCCAAATAAAAATATAAAATAGGTCTGGGAGTATAGCCCGGAGAAGGGTTCCATCCCCAGTACCACCAAAAACAAAATAATAATAAATAATAAAAATAAGTACCCACTATTGGGTATTAAATAGCTGTATCTAGTAGTATATGTACTAGGAAAGATTTCATTGGTACACATACATATTATGTAGTATTATGTTTCACTCTGCAAAGATACTTTTAATAATTACCTTAGTTTTCTGTGATTCTTTTGTGGTTAACTTAAAATACTGTGCTGTGAAGAGTCTTGTAAAGCCGGGCGCAGTGGTGCACTGGTGGTGCATGCCTGTAATCCCAGCACTTGGGAAATTGAGACAAGAGGATCACAGGCTCAAAGCCAGCATCACTAATTTAGTGAGTCTGCTCTCAATTTAGCAAGACTCTCTGTCCAAATAAAAAATAAAATAGAGTTGAGAGTGTAGTGCAGAGGTACAGCATCTCGGGTTCAATTCCCAGCCACCCCTCCAAAAGTGTCTTGTGAAGAGTGAGCCCCTCTTTGGTAGAGATCATGTCTTGTTAATTTTGTATCTCTAGGTCTAGTATGGTGTTTAGAATACAGTAGCCACTCAATAAATGTCTTTTACTTAAATAGTATTTTTTATAAAGCAATAAGATCCCATTAAGATCTATTCCTAACCAGAAATAACAGTTGGCAGAAGTAAAGCAAATACTTTCTGATTTAGAAGCCAAATACTTGGAACTCTTTAATAGTATCTTATTTTGCTGATAGCGGAGGGAATGTTTTCTAAAGGAGGGATAGCTTCTTAGAGCAGCACTAAAAACAATGCTTTTGTTATTTGACCTAAGTTATATTTAAATGAAAATGATACCATGCTAAGTAGTATGGCTTGTTCTCTATAACAAAATATCTGACATAAAAATCAGTATAAAATGTTTAGTTGCTGCATGTGTGCAGCTATACACAGAGATCTTTTATATTGTGAATTCAAAAAGGAAAATACAAGTCCGAAGTGTATTACACAATTTTGTAAAACCATTTGTTAAATAGGTTAGGACTTGCTCTGTTGACCAGGCTGACCTGAAGCTCCTGGGCTCAGGCAATCCTCCTGCCTCAGTCACTTGAACAGCTGGGACTACAGGCATGCAGCACTGTGCCTGGCTCTGTGAAACCACTTTTGTGGGCAGTTGAGTCTTTATAAATAGATTTACAGTTACCATGTATAAGAAGAACAAATAAGAAAAAGTAAAATAAAATTAATATAGCTGTCATGTGTGAGAAAGTGTATAGTTTTATGTAGTACCCTAAATGTGTAGTGAAGATCATGTTCCGAAAATCTGTATTTTTAAGTGAGTAGTTTGAGGCCAAGATACATTTCTCCCTAGATCATTGTTATGTAATACACTTTTTTAACCCATGATAAATGTGAAATACCACTAATAGGAGGAGTCCTGGGATGTTATGGATTCCTAAGCCCAGATGTAGAGTCCTATGTCTTTTTTTTTTTATTTTTAGTATTGGTGCATTGTAATCATACATCATGATGTTCAGAGTGATAGTCCACATGCACACAATACTCGGTGACCCCTCCCCAGCTCCACCCCACTCCCTCACCCTCCCTGACCATGCACAACACTATGATTAGCATTGAAAAATCTGTGTATGTATATCATGCTCATTGAAGTGTTTCCCTCATCCAGTCTCCCTCCTCCCTCCTGCCTCTTTCCCTTAGGTCCCCTCCGTGACTCCACTGTTGGTGGGATTGCAAATTAGTACATCCACTTTGGAAATTAGTGTTGAGGGTCCTCAGGAAAATAGGAATGAACCTACCATATGACCCTGCTATACCACTCCTAGGTATCTACCTCAAAGAATATAAACCAGACCACCATAGTAATGCATGCATATCTATGTTTATAGCAGCACAGTTCATAATTGCCAAACTATGAAACCAGCCTAGGTGTCCATCAACAGATGAATGAATGGATTACAAAATAATGGCATATACATATAATGGAATTCTACTCAGCCATAAAGAACAAAATTAGGTCGTTTGCAGGGAGATGGATGGAACTGGAGATTGTTATGCTAAGTGAAATTAGTCAGTCACAAAAAGTGGAAGGTTGAGTGGTTTCCCTCATATGTGGAAGTTACAGAGAAATCAGGATGCAGGAGGGACTCCAGACAAAGCAGGAAAAATCTCCTGCCCTTCTGATGCTCGCCTGCTGGGTGTCTTAAGAACTCCACGCGGTGGGGAATGGGATAGACTTGCTCACACATGTTACTAGCCTAGAGGCTTTTCTTAGGAATGGCATGGGAAGGTGCCAGCAGCCAAAGGGAAAGAGACCAGGCAGGACCAGCAGTAGGGGGCATGAGCGTGCTCCATTCACAGGGATTCCTAGATTTAAGCTTTTGAGAATTCTCTCCAATGCAGCTAAACATAAAGTCATTGCCTTGGTTATTGCGATTGCATGTTGAGAGCATTACTATATTAATTTAGGCATTTAAAGTAAACTGCATTCTAATAATCCTGTTAGTTGCATTTTTTAATATACTGAGACTCTCAAATAATAGAAGAGTCTTGGTTCTCTTCCAACTTCTGAGAGACCCTGGTCCTAAGGGAGAAGGGCCAGTGAGTAATTCCTGGCATGTATTTGCGTGATAAATGAGTGAAGAGATGGATGGTGAGCATAGGCGGATCGAGGAGGAAGTGAAAACTAGAGATCTGGGAATAAGGAGTCAAGGCTGGAAAAGATAGGAGCTGCAGTGACTACTCATATACAAGAAGTCAAGTCGCAAACAATATTCAATTTGCTAATAAACTGAGTAGATTGGAAATTGCTGAATTTTTTGCTATGATTTATATAGTTTATATGAATTTCTGTATTCTTGCATTTGAATAAACATGAGAAAAGTCACACTTTTAATATGTATTTTATTAACATTGCATACCTGAGAAAAAGTCCCATATTAATGTAACAGAAAATATCATATCTTTGAAGACTTCCGGGAAGATGGCGACCGAGAAAAGCGGGGCTTAAGAGTCCCGCTAACAACCAATCTCCATTACCACAAAAAGAGCGCCTTTCATAGCCAGAAAACACCATCACCAGAAAAACAAAAAAACCACCAGGCTCCAGAGAGAAAGCGGACTGAGAACAGAGCTCAGGGCCACAGAGGAGACACACGCGCCCGAGGACGCGGCAGCAGCGCCATACTGCCGGCGGCAGCGGCGAGTTCACCGGATGGCTACAGCAAGCCGAGGTGAGCCGATGCGGAACAGCCAGGCGGGATCTTTCGGCGCAGACAGCATTTAAAGCTCCCAGTGGCTGAGCTCAGCACACGCTGCAGGGATTCAGAGTGGAAATCAAAACCAGAGAAGAAAAAATACGCCAGCCTCATGGCCGAGGGCGTGGCAGAGGCGCCATATTGCCACCGGCGGCGGCAGCAGCAGTGAATTCACCGAGTCCAGTACAGCTACATCTACGTACTCAAGAACAGTGAGTCAAATTGCGGGCCACAGAGGAGAAATCCCAGTATTGTGCCTCCTGGGACTTGACCCAGTGAGGGAGTGGTGGTGGCAGATATATCACACCATAGGAGAGCGTGCAACCTGGCACCCCCCATAGTTTAAAGCAGCCTCTATCGACTCCCTGGGTCGGAGACTCTGTGATACAACCCAGTAAAGGAGTAGTAGGGTCTGAGATAATACAGACTCGAGATCCAGAGCACCTTAAGTGAAGCCATAGTGACCCAAGGGAAGAACCCAGAGAAGGCACAAACCTCCGAAATCATGGGAAAGAGGAATAACACTGAAGTAATGAATGTGCACAACCCCACAACATCAGAACCTGATAAAACAGAAAATCAGAGATTTCTAGAAGATCAAATCAGGAAAATAACTGTAGAAATAATAGAGGTGCTTCGAAAAGAACTCAGAGAGAGCCAAAAAGAGATAAAGAATGCAATTAATGAAGTAAAGGCCTCAATTCAAAGCACAAACAACCGATTAGACCACATGGAGAACAGAATCTCGTTCTTAGAAGATGAGCAATCCAAAAATGAATGCATAGTTTCTAATCTAGAAAAAGATATCCAACAGCAGGAATCTGACATTGAAGAAATATGGGCCCATTTTAAGAGAGCTAACCTAAGAATAATTGAAATAGAGGAGGGAAAAGAAAGTGAAACCAAAGGGATCAACAATCTCTTCAAGGAAGTAATAGCAGAAAATTTTCCAAATATAGAGCAAGAGGTTGATACACAGATCCAGGAAACTTATAGAACTCCCTTTAGACAGGATCCGAGAAGAGGATCCCCACGCCATATAATTGTCAAAATGACCAATGTGGAAGCCAAGCAGAGAATCTTAAAGGCAACAAAAACAAAGGGCCAAGTGACATTCAGAGGCAAACCAATTAGAATCACTCCAGACTTCCCAAACCAAGTCATGAGAGCCAGAAGGGCTTGGAGTAACATATTCCAAACTCTGAAAGAAAACAACTTCCAGCCAAAAATTTCCTATCCAGCAAAACTTTCTATCAAATTAGATGGAGAAATAAGAAGCTTCCATGACAAACAGAAACTGAAGGAATTTATGTCTTCAAAACCAGCGCTAGAGAAAATACTCAAAGAGATTAACTACAAAGAAGAAATAGGTAACACTCACCAGAACCAGAGAAACAAGAGTTTCCATCCAACAGACAACTAAGATTGGTTATCTGTGGAGATTCATTATTTATGTTAGTCTTTTACCTATCTCTAAATTGTATTGTTTGCCTTTATTGTTGTTAATTTTTAGGATTTCTAGTTGGAATATTAATATACCTTCAGATATAGCATTTGGAAATATTTTATCCAATTCTATTAGTAACTTTTAACTCTGTTTACATTGTCTTTGGATATACAATATTTTCTTTTATTTTTTAGGGAGTTTGTATATTCTTCTGTTGCCTGTGCCATTGAAATCATATCCAAGAAATCACTGCCAATTTCAATGTTGTGAGGTTTTATGACCCAGATTTTCTCCTAAAAGTTTATAGTCTTAAGATTTATATTTAGGTCTTTTATCTAGTTTGAGTTAATACTTGTATGTGGGATTAGGTAAGGGTCCAATTTTATTCTTTTCCATGTAATTATTATTTTTCAACAATATTTAGTTAAAAGATTATTATTTCCACCACCAAATCTTCGTGGAAACCTTGTCAAAAATAACTTGACAATATAGGGAAGAAGTTAGCTCTAGGCTTGTATTTAACTCCAATGGTCTATATATCTGCCTTTAGAACAGTACTACACTGTTTCAATTATTGTAGCTTTATATGGTTTGAAATCAGAAAATATACATCTTCTAGCTTTGTTTTTGCTTCGAGATTGTTTTGGGTATCTAGAGTCCATATTCCATATCAGGATAGATTTTTTTCTGAAAAATAAATATATGATAGTTTCACCTAAAAAAAAGAAAAAAATATTCTCTGGTAAGAAAGAAAGCAAAAAGAAATATTGAAATGTTATCTTTAAGACATCAAAAGCTTGGTATCAGACAAATGAAACTGTTATGTGAGATTATCATTTTTAATTTTGGATAAATTGCTATAATACTAGATGTCAACCACTAAGCCAAGCATGGGAGGGAGGGATGGGGAGAGAATGGGGTGGGGATCGGGTGGGGGCTGACTGGGCGATGTGTGCATGTATGTCTACAAAAGTTTGTATCCCACTATGATGTATGAATACAGTGCACCAATAAAATAAAATTAAAAAAAATATCATATCTTGATTTTTATATTTGATTAATATGTAAGTAACATTGACATGCTTATTTATTTATTCATTTATTTTGTGGCACTGGGGATTGAACTTAGGGGTATTCTCCCTGTGAGCTATACCTACAGCCTTTTTTTAATTCTTTATTTTGAAACAGGGTCTCACTAAGTTGCGGAGGTTCTCACTAAGTAGCACAGGCTGGCTGTGAGATCCTCTTGTCTCAGCCTCCTAAGTACTAGGATTACAAGCATGCACCACTATGCTGGCTTGACATACTTATTTGAATGTAAATATATACTAATTATTTTTACATTGCATCTTACATGATGCCAAATAGTGATAGATCTTAAAACATGCTCCTCTTGTCTTTGGTGCCAAAACCACCTAACACAGGATGGCAGCTCAGTAAACATTCCTTGATTGAAGAGATGAATTCATACATATCCAGTTTATTTTGGTTTTAATTGATCCTGTGTTTTATTAGTTGATTAATCACTTAGTGATAATTAAATTGTTAATTTAATAATTAATTTTTAGTTAACTTAAAAGTTGTAAATCTCACATCAACGTGGGAGAGGAGCTGTTGCTCCCTCCTGAATGATGCGCAGACGTTTGTGCAGATTCCTCCAGGCACAGTGTCGCCGGTGGTGAGGAGCATGCTTGCTGCTCACCTGCACTGAAGTCAGACTTTACCCTCAAACTCAGCACTGTCCTCGGTGTCTATTCCAATTCCTTCCTAGTAGCTGCAAAGGAAGAAAAAAGGAAACCCAGAGTCTTGGTTTTCCTGCTCTTATAGAAGTCAGTCTAAAGGGCTAATTCTAAAGTGTTATAAGTCCCACTGATTCTGCAAACCTGGATATTTGTCTTCTTGTATCTTGCCTGTGCATGGATGTAGACCTGTTTTCCCCCCAGTACTGGCTCCTTGGGAATGGTTATAAGAAGTTTGGTGTCTTATTATGGAGTTGTGTACTATTTGAAAATAGGTTTATTTTCTCAAGCTCAAAGGCCACAATCATAGTCATGTTTTTCTCCAGTCAGTTTTTAACTTGTCTCACACTTCCTCAGGGGTGTCCGAGTCAGCTTCACATGTATGGGAATCATATAATAGTAGACCTATGCAGTGGGGTCATGGCAACCTAACCTCACCCGTTAAGTTCCTACTATGGTATCCCCAAAAGTGTGTGTGTGTGTGTGTGTGTGTGTGTGTGTGTATGTTTGTGTGTGTGTGTGTGTGCGCACGCGTGTGCGCGCGTGCGTGCGCACATGCTATACCTCTATCTATTTGAAAACATCAATTTCCTTCATCTTTATTCTCTGATCTTTGTTTTGGAATTACATAGTTTTCCAAAAAGAGTCACACAGTTGACAAACTTTTGAGGACACTATAGAAGCTAAGTAAAGAAGTAAGCATACCTGAGACCAACAAAGGAGGAAATAAGGTACCTCTAAAACTTTGCCTTTCAAGGAGAATAGAGGTAAGACAGGGAGGGGGTGTCCTGTAGAAATTCTGATGCTTTACTGCCTGATATCAGATCTCAACCATGTTACTTTCTAGCTGTGTTATCTTGTATAGGCAGCTTAACATTTCTGTGATCCATCAATAAAATAGAGGTACAACACAATCTACTTCATAAGGTTGTTGGACAGATCCAATGAGCTGATACATAGAAAATGCTGAGGCTGTGCCTCACACTTAGTGCTCTGTGTTACTTGTTATTGATAGAGAAGGAAAATACGGAAGCATTTAGGTACCTTCCAAACATTTTTTTAACTTTCACAGATGAATGACACAGTATGAATAGATGCATATATACCAACTATAATTCTGTTCTACAGTTTATGCTGGAAACTATACTTTTCTTTTTGCCTTCTAGAAAATCTTATTTTACTTAACTATAGGATTCTGTTTTATTCTCAAACCTGGGTATCATTAACATAATCTTCTTTTTCCCCAGATGAAGTTTTTTTATTCCCTCAATGGAGTCACTAGGTTGCTTCTGGATACTTCCTTTCAGCATCCTAGAGAGGGTCTACAAAAGTGGTTCTTTTTTAGAAATACTTAATTTTAAGTTTTTTGTACTTTCATTGGTGCAATGTGATTATACATCATATTGAGACTCAAAATGATACATTCATACCTGCTCACATCAGTTGATAAGAAAATTTTATTTTTAATTGGCTCATTATAATTGTTTATATTTATGATGTAAGGAATAGGTCTTTACACATATTCTGGTAGTCATATAACAATTGCGTTGTTCCCTTCCCCCAAGACCCGTTTATTTTCCTTAACAAAGAGAATAATTTATTTGCTTGTAGGTATTCTATTACTGTCATCATTTGAAATAATGTTCAGAATACTTAAATTGTATGGTGTTATTAGGAATAAATTTTATCAATTATTGTTAATCAAAATAATAAAGGCCATGTCTTTAATATAAATTATTTTCACATTTCCCACAGAGATAGAGACCATGTGAGTGATAACTACTGATTTATTGATTACCTAGAACCTATCAGTTATTTCCCTAGGATTTAAAGGCAACATCATTATCTATGTTTATAATTAACTGGCTTTCTTTTCCTCATTAGCTTTGTATTTTTTCTAGTTTTTTGACCCTAAGGTTCAGTTCACTCAGTTAAGGCCTGTTCCAGGATTCCCACCATTCCACCCCATACTTTTCTGACTCTCACTGATAGCTGCTTAATCTAACTTTTAAAACCCTGGTTTTATTCTTGGAATACAGCATTTGAATTGATAAACTTAGTTAATTGTAAAATGTTCCAGGGGGAGAATGTGTCAAATATTTACAACAATTTAATCCCTTTTTATGGGTTCCAAACTATGTTTTCTCTCTAAATATAAGCACTGGTAGGAAAATCAGGAAAAAGATGTTTTGAGCTAATTACAAAATACACTTGGCCCTGTCTGCTTTGTTGCTCTGAATGCTGAAGAAAGCACATCAGGTATGTTTCATGGAACCCCCAGTGTAGGATCCCTGCTGCTAGTGCTTATGGAATTATGGAATTACCAGTCAGATGCCTTCTCCTCCTTTCCTCCTGCTTCCTCCCACATAAACAGCACACATACGTACACACATGCGCGCGCGCGTGCGCACACACACACACACACACACAGATATACAGACACTTTAAAATACTTTCTATCTGGGCTTTAGAAGTTGTCTTATTATTCATATGCTGGCAGTATTATTATGTTACTGTGTCTGTAACCTGATTTTCAAAGATATGTTTAAAACTAGCTCTCTTCGCTGTCCGGGAATTCATTCAGAAAACATTTCTTGAGTGTTTTGTGTATGCCAGCCCCTGTGATCTCAGGTCCACGGGGCTGCTCTGATAACCATGAGGAATGTCCAGCGTAGAGACGGCGGTAACCGTTGACCAAGCCTGTTTGCCAAAGGGTGGGTGCTTAGTTCACCAAGCTTCACTAAAATTTGACATTTTGCTTTCGTAAGCTGGTGAGAAGCATTGCATGAAAATACTGCCAACTTTTGTCCCTTTCTGTCTAAACTTTTTTTTTTTTTTTTTTTTTTACTTGTAAAGGAATCTCAGTGCGTAAGACTTTCCATTATAAGGCCACCTGTAAACTTAAAACAGTCAAACTGTTTTTTCAGCTGCCTGCAGCTCTGTTTCTCAACTGGCTAATACTGACAGATAAAGATGGCTTTCCCCTGAGATGGACTGTTTTGTTTGTGGATTCTCTGTCACTACCAAGAGGGACAGCTCCCCTGATCCATAGGGATGCAGAGATGCCGTTTACAGATGCAATCATAGGCTGACTCAAAACTGAAAAAATAATAGTCCAATAATGATTTCATTGTTCCTATCGGTGTCCATGACAACGGGAAAATATGCAGCTAGACCCAGACACTGCCTGGGAGCATTCTTTGCCCCAGATACTTCTGTTTTGAGAAATTTTACAATTCATTATGACCATCAGCTAAGGAGAAAAATGTACTTTTGCAATATCTGGCTTATTTTAGTGGTTTTGTATCCTGGGAAAGGTAATTCTTTTGTCCCTTCTTCTCTTCACAAGCCCCTTTAAAATTCAACTCCCTGACATTGTTTCTATCTTGATGGGGTGCAGAGTGACTACACTGGAATTGGGACAGAACTGTTTTGGGTTTTATCTTAGCCAACTAACCCATGAGACTTTGGGCAGCTTTCTTAATCTTTCTAATCCTCATGTTCTTATTTATAAGATAGTAATAATAACAGAATTGTTTCCCATAAACTTGTTGTTTATAGTGAGATATTGCTGGTTATAGTGAGATATAAGTATGTATATGTGGAGCAAGTGAACAGACTATGAGTTGGTGGTTTGTTTCTGTCACTGATGTGAGCTCCCAGAGCAGAGGTTTTCAGCCCCGACTACATTTTTAAATACACGAGTAACTTTTAAGGATCGTAATGCCAAAGCCAAACTTGAGACTAGTTTAATCAAAACCTCTGGGCTTGGACCTAGGACTCAGCATTTTAAAGTTCCTCTAGAAGCCAGGTGTGTGGTTCATGCTTATAATTTCAGTATGTAGGAGACTGAGGCAGGAGGATTGCAGGTTGGAAGCCAGTCTCAGCAACTTAGGCTCTCAGCAACTTAGGCCCTGTTTCCAAATAAAACATAAAATAGGGCTGGGAGTGTACCTCAGAAGTAGAATGTCTCTGCATTTATCCTCAGCATCACGTACTGGGGAAAAATACAGCACATACTGTATGAAAACATGTTCTTATATTGCTTATGCTGAACCACCATCTTTATTACAGGATTAAGCCTTTTGGAATGGAAAGGCTAAAATCCAGGATAAAATCAATGGCATTGCTAACAGAAAGTTTGACTTCCTTCCTGGTATCCCCCAAAGACATTATTAGGTTCCTAAGATCTTACAAACCTTTAAAAAATAACATCAAACAACTTTTCTAATGAGATTACTTGACATAAGTTCAATTAACTGTATGTTCAGAAGAAAATCTTTATTTATTTATTTATTTATTTATTTATTTATTTTTGTGGGTCGGCATGGAACCCAGAGGCATTCAAACCTCTGAGCTACATTGCCTGCCCTATTTTTTATTCTTTAATTTGAAACAGGGTCTCACTAAATTGTGAAGGGCCTCACTAAGTAGCTAAGGCTGACCGCGAACCGTGATCCTCAGTTCTCAGCCTCCCAAATTACAAGCGTGCGCCACCATGCCCGGCTAAGAAAATTTCTTTGTATTTTAGCATTCAGTATTTACTTCTCTTGTGTCTACACTTTTGTACTAGCTCCATTGTTGGTAGTAATAGTACTCATTATGCTTGTTTTACTACTGCTAGTTTTCCAATTACATATATATGTTATATATATTATTACATATATATACATACATGCACACACACACACACACACACACACACACACACACGCTATTTATCTCTCCCAGTATTTCAGTGAGGGTACAGGTCAAGAATAAGCTTCATCTTGCAGGTGGGAAAGATAAGGCAGTTTACGAGTAGTCAGTCCAGCAGATTCAGGGTAGCCAGCTATGGGGGTGCACACCTATCATCCCAGTAGTTGGGAGGTTGAGACAGACTGATCACAGGTTCGAGGCCAGCCTTAGCAGCTTAGCAAGACTTTTAGTAATCTAGAAAGATCCTGTTTCAGAAACAAAAAATAAAATAGGGCTGGGGGTGTAGCAGTAGAATGTCCCTGGCTCAATCCCTAGTCAGTCAGTCAGTCAGTCAGTCAGTCAGTCAGTCAGTCTGTCTGTCTGTCTGTCTGTCTGTCTCTCTCTCTCTCTCTCTTTCTCTCTCTCTCTCTCTCTCTCTCTCTCTCTCTCTCTCTCTCTCACACACACACACACACACACACACACACACGACAGGGTGAAA
This sequence comes from Muscardinus avellanarius, assembly GCF_963383645.1. Lineage (NCBI taxonomy): Eukaryota > Metazoa > Chordata > Mammalia > Rodentia > Gliridae > Muscardinus > Muscardinus avellanarius. Next base: position 42,746,846 of record NC_137798.1, on the reverse strand, counting down.
TTTCTTGGGTGTTAGTTGAAAGCTCTTTCATAAACTCATTCCTGAATCTATTAAGGATCCTCAAGGCACAAAAATGTGTCAGCTGCAGCTCTAGGTGCTGGACAGTGAAAGTATGTCACAGTTCTTGCAATGAAGGGAGATCTACACACAGTGCTGAAATTGCATTTTCAAGTTCAAAACCTTTATCAGCCAAGGCAGAATCCAGGATTTGAGATTTTCATGACCAAAGCCAGCACCTCCATGGGATAAGCAGGAAGAGAAATGAATTGAGGGGCTCAGAAAGTCATAACTACCACCTTCTAAGGTTCTGTTTTGTGACAGCCAACTAGATGCATGATGAACCTGGACACTAATAGCCCTTGCAGCTGGACTCTCTGGTGATCTTTGCAGCATCGAAGGATGCTGTGCTGTTTTTCCAAGAATGTATTATCCAGCGATACTTTAATTTCTTTTGCGCTAGCATTTCAACTGATAATGTTCATTTTAGTTTGCGCAGAAATGGTTTTAATGATTAAGAATTTTGGCTTATTTTTAATACTAATTCATTGCAAATATTTAGCTTTATTCTTACTAGACACAAATTAAATTCTATAGTGAGACAGTTTGAGTTTATTGAATTTCCTTTAAAATACATCCATTTTTGCAGATTTTAAAGTCTTGGAGTATTTTTAGTACCTTAGCCATCTTTTGTAATTAGCTGTCTTCTTTTTATTTTAAAGCACAAAGCAGGAATCAATTAAATGGATGGAACTTTTTCACTTCTTGAGGATTCATTCAGAGTTGCTCTAACAGAAGGAAAGTTCAGAAAGAATTTTATCTGATTTTTAGTTACTGAGTAGAAAAAAATTATGCCTTGAGATTTTTTTCTGGAATGTTGAAATAATTGAAAATATACAATGAGATAAGGAAATGAATTCTTTGTTAGTAAAAAATTAGGATAGAAGGTTGAGAAGTTGAAATAAAAGCATTGTTAGGCAGCAAATAAATGGAGTCTCTCTTTTGCTCTTGTATGAAACAATTTTAACTTAATGTCAATAATGTTTAAATGAGTTCAGACTTTTCTTATTAGAATAAATGTTTCCTTTTAAAATGCATGATAATCATAATCAAGACAAAATTTGTCCTGTTATTTATTTTCAAAATGATTGTACATGTTTAGCAGACTTTTGATTTAAATCCCCAGTGATATATTGGAGACAGATGTTTAGATGACCTCATGTTTAAAGTAATGTTATATTTGGACACAAGATTAAATTTTCCTTAAAATCTTTTCTTATAAGGTAAACTACGTGGTAGTATACAAAAACTAATCAATGATGTGCAGTGGATTAATGCAATTCCTGTATTTTAAATAAAATTTTTCTATCTTTTCTGGAATTCCACATAGTACAAAAGACCTGATTATGAAACAGCTGTTTACAAATGAAAATATTGTTTTTGGCTGGCCAGCTAAATGGGAAACAGATTTGAAAAGTTCCATGAATTTGAATGCAAATTTACCATATCATTTATACTGAACCAAAGAACATTGGTAAAGACTACAACATAGTTTACTAAAAAATTCAGTTGAGGACTGTTTTGTAGGAGATAATATAAACATTCAAAATAGTTTTTCATTTTTCAAAACTATCTTTTCCATATGAATATCACTTTATAATATGTAGGTAGTATATTCTGAAGACTTTTAAGGAGCTCATAAACAGTATTTTGACATTTCAGTGAAGAGAAATTAGCAGATGGAGGTTTTAGAAAGGTATAGGCAATTAAATTGAATAAAATGAATAAAATATAAGAAATATTGTCTAAAGACAATAAATAAATGTGTGTGAACAAATGTTCAAGGCAGGGTTACTTGAGTATTAACATTACGTTCATTTTTATCACAGTAGCTAGGATGGTTTATAGTGAAAATTACATTGCTATGGAAATTTTAATTACAAAAGAGGGTCTATGATGAAAACCCTCATATTATATCTCAGATTGTAAGTGATTATTAAGAATTATTTATTTTGGAAACTAGTTTGTATAAAAACGAATAACATAGCTTTATGTTATGAATTTTGACTATGACACCTTTGGATGTCAAAGTGTATAACTTAAGGTTTTTCATGACTTAAAACTTCTAGAACAATTGCTTGTTTTACTTTTCCTCTATCTCTTCTATTATCTTTTCCTTGTCTTAGTTTTCTGAAAATGAGATCATATTTCTTCAGTAGCTTAAAAAAATTCCCTGGAGAGCTGGATGGGTGTGGTGGTGCAGGCCTGTAATCCCAATACTTGGGAGGCTGAGACAGGAGGATCGTAGGTTTGAGGACAGCCCCAGAAACTTGGTGAGACTCTCAGAAACCTAGTGAGACCCTGTTTCAAAGCAAAATATAAAGTGGGCTGATTGTGAGCTCTGAGCTTTTGAGTTTAAATCTCAGTACCACAAACAAACAAGCAGCACCTGGGGAAATAAGTGCCTTTTGGGTGTGGGATATTACATCTAGTTTTGGTGTCACCATCTAATACCCTAAGTCATTGGTCAAGAGAGAAGCACTCAAGAGAAAAGCGAGCAGAACACATACAAAATATTTAAAGAAACAAACTTCGGACAAAATGGAAACAAAAAGAATCTAGGAATTCAAGTAACAAATAAAAGCATTTTAAAATGGAATACTACTTTATTGACATTGTGTCATCAGTGGATCTCCACCTTTAGCATACATTAACTTTTTTACATATTTGTGTCATAGTCAATGAATACCTTTAAAACTAACTCATTGACATATACACATGTTAAAGGTAGTAGACTCTAAACTTAAAGGACACCTCATAGCTCCTTTACTGACGTATCTTTTACTTTTTAGAATAGCAGAGATAATTACCACTTCCTAAATTATGCAAACTACCACGTTCTTTGGGAGGTTCCTCTTGATGCCATGATGAACGGCCCTCTGGGCAGCAGGCCAGTCTCATGATGCTAAAACGCGGTGACGTGTAATAATCACGCAGCTGGAACAAGCCAGAATGCATCTGGAGAGCTACCGAAGGGAGGTTTTTTTTTTTTTAATATGCTTTATTTTTCATCCTGATGTATTCACATATATCTTATAAAACAGTGAAACACTTCTTTAAGAAATCAGCTGATGTCTCTGCTTTGGACAAGAAGCTAAAATTGGGATCTTTGTATATTAGGTGAAAACAAATTTTTCGTGGTGCTGGGATTAATTTTGAAAAGAAATGTAATTGACACCCGTGAGTAAAAAAGCACTTAAACATAAATGTAATATTTTATTTTATTTTGTGGTATTGGGGATGGACTCCAGGGCCATTCTACCTCTGAGAGACACTCCCAGCCCAATTTTTTATTCTTTATTTTGAAACAGGGTCTTACTGAGTTGCAAAAGGCCTAAGTAGCTGCGGTTAAGTAGCTGAGGCTGTCCTCTAACCAAGATCCTCCTGTCTCAGCTTCCCGAATGCTGGGATTACAAATGTGTGCCACTGTGCGTGGCCTAAATGTAATAATTTAATATCAACATTTTCTTCTTGGGGTACTAGGGATTGGGTCCGGGGGCATTTGACCTCTCAGCCCACTAAGTTGCAGAAAGCCTCACTAAGTTACTGAGTCTGGCTGTGAACCTGCGATCCTCCTGTCTCAGTCTCCTAAGTACTGGGATTACCAGCGTGCTCCACCACACCTGGCTTAATATCAGTCAGCATTTAAAAATCAGTGTCCTACTGATTCTGCCAAATTTATAATGTCGTTTAGCTGCTATTACAGACCTTAAGAATAGTTTCACTCCCCTAAAAGTCTCTTGTGTTCTACCTATTCACCCCCTGCCCCCACGTCTCACAGATCCTAAGTTTTGCTTTTCTCAGAATGTCATGCGGTAAGAATCGTACAGTCTGCAGCCTTTTCAGATTGGCTTCTATCACTATGCAACATGAAATTAAGGTTCCCTGTGTCTTTTCATGGCTCAATAGGTCATTTCCTTTTATCACCAAATACTGTTCCCATGGCACGGGATGCACAACAACTTGATTACCCACTCACCTCTTGAAGGACATCTGTTTAATTCTAAGTTTTGGCAATAATGACTAAAGCTGCTATAAATATTGGTGTGCAGGTTTTGTTTTCAACTCATGTGAGTGAAAACCTAGCAGTATGATTGCTGGCTTGTTGAAAAAAATTATAGGAACTTAATTTTAACAATATCTCTAATATTTAGGAATACTCACATTTGTAGTTAATAATAGGAGAGGAAAAAAATTATTGCCTTCAGTCACTCAGCTGAGTCCCAGAAAAATAGACATTTACTATTTCTTCCTCTGTTCATAATCATACTTAGGCATGAAAGGCTATTCACATGATTTTCCACTGTTTGCTCATTTTTAATGAGATGTCAAGGTGAGATAAAATTATAATTTGGTTAAAATTATGATAATTACTATTTGAGAGCTGTTAGTTTAAAGACAGAAGAGAGCTGGGTGTGGTGGTGTAGGCCTGTAATCCTAGTACTTGGGGGCCCGAGACAGGATTGCAGGCTTGCAGCCAGCCTCATCTACTTAGAGAGGCACTCCACACTTAGTGAGACTCTGTTTCAAAATAAAATAAAAATAGGGCTGGAGTGTAGCTCAGAGGTAGAATGCCTCTTGGTTCCACCCCCAGTACCACAATAAATAAATAAAGAAGGAAAGCAAAAAAGAAAGAAAAAAGAGAGAAAAAAGGGAAAAAGAAGAAAGAAAAAGAAGGAAAGAAAAAAAGAAAGAAGAAAGAAAGAAAGAGAAATAGCATGTAATAAGATGAGAAAGAAAAATAGCATGTACTAAGATGACTCCTGGATTATGGAGTGGAGTCAGAAGACTGGAGTGGATCTCTGAGTTACTGAGTGGTCTAAGTTATAGCAGAATTTGGTTTTGTGCTAGGTATCATTTTAAACCTTTGATCAAAGGTATATTCTCCCACCTTCATGAACAATGAAGGAATTTATAAACTAAGAAAGACAACGTTAATACAGACACCCAAGGCAGATATCAGTCAACCATAATTATTAACATTTGTTGAGGTACCCATTAGAAGATTAGAGCAGAATCAGTTTTTGTGATACCTTCCAGAAATAATAGTAATTATAATAATTATTAATAATATCAATTATTAATAATATAATTAGTATAATATTAATTATTATTATTGTGTTTGGTATCGAACCCAGGGGCATTCACTAAGTTGTTGAGACCAGCTTCTAACTTGCGATCCTCCTTTCTCAGCTTCCCAAATACTGGGATTTTAGGTGTGAGCCACCATGCCCCACTCCGTATTTTTATTTGAGAAAGGTCCTAACTCTTGTATAAGTTGTTAGTGAGCAGCACTGGGATTCAAATCCAGACAGTCTGGTTTCAGAGAACTCATGTAAGATCATAAGAGTCTGCTATTTTCCCATTCATCAAAATTATTAAATATGTGCAGCAAAAGAGGTGCATATACATGCTTGTTGGATTAATGATGAGGATACCATTGTGATGAGAAGCCATTGGATTCAAACTTAAAGACTTGATGTGGGATAAAGGCATTGCTAAAACTCACATTGTAAGCCAGGCGTGGTGGCGCACGCTTGTAATCCCCGTGCTTGGGAGGCTGAGACAGGAGGATTGCAGGGGTTCGAAGCCAGCCTCAGCTACTTAGTGAGGCTTTCAGCAACTTATTGAGACCCAGTTTCCAAATAAAATATAAAAAAAAGATCTGGGAGTATAGCCCGGAGGTAGAAAGCCTCTGGGTTCCACCCCCAGTACCACAAAAAACAAAAACAAAAACTCACATTGTATAACTGCTGAGGGACAAAATGTTAGGAATTATAGAAACGTCATGAAACATTAAGTTGATTATGAGATTCCCTTTCAAGACCGCTCATCTGATAACTCCTTATTTAGATATTTTTTTCTAGAATATTCAGTTTTTAAGTCCAGACTATGGACTCTAATGAGATAACCAGTATACTACAGTGGGTAAAACTCTATCGGGACCTTTCATTTCTAGTAATAGAGGATTTCTAATAATTTACATTTTATATTTTATTTGGAAACAGGGTCTCACTAAATTGCTGAGAGCCTCACTAAGTAGCTGAGGCTGGCTTTGAACCTGTGCAATCCTGTCTCAGTCTCCCAAGCTCTGGGATTACAAGGGTGTGCCACCACGCTCGGCAGGCCCATCTCTTTCCATCTTGACCACCATTATTTTGATTTCTTATAGTTTTAAAACTATGACCTCAGTAGGTACTGGGCTACCTGGGTCACATTCCTCAGGCCTTCCCTTAACAAATGTTAAGTGTATTAAACGCCTCCTGACTCAGCATAAAATATGGTGGGTCTGGGGCCCAGAGAAGCCCACCAGTAATATGAGCCTCAGAGAGGGGGCCAGGAGTGATTTTTCTGAGGAAGTAAAAAATTGTGTTGGGTATTAAAAGGTGAGTATGAGTTTTCCAAGTGAAAGAAGGTATCGTAGGCAGAAGTAGCAGCACTTGCAATAGCACGAAAGCAAGTCTTGTGGTCAATTCATAGAAGGCTGAGGAGCTTAGTGTGAGCCAAGTCTAAGCCTCAAGGAGGGGCAGGCAGCAGACAAAGTGAGGAAAGAGGTGGGTCGAGGCAGGTGTGATTCTTTTATGCTGACATTTTGTATCTCACAGGCAACGGGGGACTGTGGAAGGCATTCTTAAGGGGGAACATGTAGATTATATTAAATAAATTAGTAAAATAGTATTGATGCAGAGGCTGAATTAGGTTGTTGTTATTCTTAGATGGGTGGAAACTTAGGGCAGTGGTAGTATGAAGGAGAAAGAGGGCTGGGTATGAAAAAGAATCACTTGATTTTGATGTCCTCATCTGTGGCTGTACATTAAAACTCATCTAGACAGAAAAAGAAATCCCAAAGATCAGGTCATGCACCACACTAATTAAATCAGAACCTCAAGGTGGGACTCAAGCTATCTGCGGTTCTAAACACTCTGCTGCTGTTTCCACTGACCTGATGAGGTGAGACCATTGCCCTAAACTGGCTACCGATCTTGGAGGCTCTCTTTGATTAGAGTATTCTAGGTGCTTAGTCAACAGCCCCGTAGAATTTATAATCTTAGTATGAATGGTACTATTTTTATACTTGATATATAGCTTATGGAAAAAGGCTGTAAGCCCTTTTGCTCTCACTGTAGGTAGGGGGGGGATGCCCATGTCTCTGCAATGGCTTTCCTTTATGAGGTCCTCGGCAGACGGCCGCTGGCCGACAGCTGCCTTGGTTAGTACCAAGTAGTCCAACATAAAACATCTTGTTTACTATGCAGCAATGAACTTGGACTAACGCCATCCCAAAATGTTCACGAAGGGACCTCATAAGGAGAAATGCCACCACAACAGCATGTGTCTGACTCAGCGACATGCCCTGGTGTTACATAAAGCAAATTCCTTTTCTGCTGTTTCTTTCATAGAAACCCACAAAGATTCTGAGGTTAGTCTCTGTGACTCTCTGTTGAGGAGAAGAGACATTTAACCTCTCTTAAAAAAAAATGTAAGTGTAGCATACATGTACATAAAAGCTCACAAATTGTAAGCACCGAGCCCGGTAATTTATTCAAAGTGCACACACTCGCATAGCCATCACCCCAGTCAAGAAACAGAACACTACCTGCGATCCAAAAGACCCCTCATTCCTCCTCCAATTCCTGTCTTCTCCCTCTTCCCAAATGGTAGGACATTTAACTTTCCTTTGTGTTTTCAGTGGCCAGATTCCCTCTAACATCTTTTTCAATGAGGTCTATTTTGCTTGCCCATTAGAAGAACCCTTTTACAGTTTGGCCAAAGCCGGCAGCTCCTTTTCTATGGTTATTTTCCCCATCTGTTTAGAATTCACATCCACGTTGCACTGTTGCCTCATCTAATCAAGCACGGGAATGTCTCAAGAGTATGTGCTCCATAAACGACTTCATTTTCTGAAATACCCACTGCCAGGGTCTTAATGAGAAACCACCAAATCTTCTTTGGCTATAAGTCCCTCTCAGGGCCCTTGTTTCTCAAAGAGCCATGCAGTGCATGAAAGTTGTAATTAATTTTTAAAAATAATTCCCTTTTATTTTTGCTTGGGCCAGAGTTCCCATCACGTTTGTAGCTGTAGTAATACATTTTATTGTTTGTTTTTCTACTTATCCTTTAAACATCAACATGTTGCATATGCTTATTATAAGTGGAAAAGTTAAGAACAGCCAGAGAATAGAGGCAGTTCACATGCCGGTATGGAGCAAGCGTGTCTAGCAGCTGTCTTCAAGGACGTATGTCTTGGTATCCCTTTGGACTCACACTGCCTGATGCTTTCTCTTAGTGAGGATGATCTGGCATAAAATAAATCTAGGGTGCCTTAATAGCAGGTCTCAGCTTTATTTTTATTCTTGGTTATTCTTATAAGGTACTATAGATCCTGAGTTCCTGTCTACTTTTAAGCCTTCTTAAAGTTGTAAAATAGTACCAAAGGCATTGGTCTTGAGAAAAATTAAGATAATGCTTAAATGGATTTGGATGCTTTAATTCAGGGAAGTAATGAATAGGATAGAATCATTGTAATTGAATAGAATAAATATAAATTAAACAGAATAAGTGTAATTGAGGAGCAGACTGTGGGAAGTTTGAAACTCTGAAATAATTCTGTCTAAAGAAAGATTCTCTTTAAAAGAATTTACACTTATTTTAAGGGCTTTAGACACACTATAATATGTTGATTATCTTCCTTCTAGCTGGGCTGTTTTGATCACTGCTATTTAAGATTGATTTAAGCTGCATGTGGTGGCACATGCTTGTAATCTCAGTACTTGGGAGGCTGAAATAGGAGGATTGCAGGTTTGGGGTCAGCCTCAGCTACTTAGTGAGGCCGTCTGCAACTTAGTAAACCCTAGGGTGTATCTCAGAGGTAGAATGAACCCAGGTTCAATCTCCAGTACTGCCAAAAAAAAAAAAAAAAAAAGATTTGAGTCAGCATGGTGGTGCATGCTTGTAATCCCAGTAACTGGAAGGCTGAGACAGGAGAATCATACATTTAAGGACAGCCTCAGCAACATAGACTTTCAAAAACCTGGTGAGACCTTGTTTCAAAACAAAAATAAAAATCTGGCTGGGGGTATAGCTTGGAAGTGGTAGAACAGCCCTGGATTCAATTCTCAGGAATGTGTGTGCACGTGTGAATACACACACACACACCCCACTTTCAAAAAAAGATTTAACCCAGTATTTCTATCTGAATGAGTGAATATGGGACTGAGGCAATTCACAGATTTGTTCTGTGCAGTATTAATTCTTATATTATCTTGAGGGCTTATTCTGTTGTTTGCAAAGTGCAGGATCTCTGCTGGTGTGAAATGTGCTTCATGGTCACTTAGGGACAGTCCTGAGAGAAACTCTGGGAAAGCCGGGTCATTGCCGAAGGGGGAGCATCACGTTTTCTATGTCCTCACCCTGACTGTGTTATCATCCAGGCAAGTGAAACTGCACGAATAATTCTTGCCAGCAGAAAGGTCAGGATAATAACATCTTCAAACTAGATACTGCCCTGCCTTCCTATGTGCATAATAAAGCACCAGTTCGGTTTCTCTAGGTTGTGAATCCAATAAAGCAATATTTATGAGAGTGTGGAGTATAGCTGTCATTCTGTGAGTGTGATGAAGTCAGTGTTGGATACGAAGCTTGGAGTTTCTTTAAATAGAAGCAGCAGTTTTCTTTATCTTATCCTTCTAAACCAGCACTTTCTAGTAGATCTTCCTGCAGTCACGGAAATATTCTGTATCTGTACTGTCCAATGTAGTAAGTAGCCACTAGTCCCATGGGGCTGGTTTTTTTTTTTTTTTTGCGGGTCTGGGGATGGAATCCAGGGGCTTTTGACCTCTGACTTACACCCCCTGCCCTGTTTTTTATATTTTATTTTGAAACAGGGTCTCACTGAGTTGCAGAGGGCCTCACTAAGTAGCTGAGGCTGTCCGCGAATTGCAATCCTCCAGTCTCAGCCTCCCAGATGCTGGGATGACAAGTGTGCGCCGCCACGCCCAGCTCCATCGGGCTTTTGAGCACTTGGCCATATCACTAGTGGAATCCAGGAAATAATTTTTTAATCTTATCTAATTTGTATTAATTTGGCCTCATGTGGCAAGTGGTTACTGTACTGGGAAGCAGTACTTAGATTATGCATTTGTGCTAACCTAGAAATAATTCTTCAGTTGCAAAATGATAGGCAATATTGACTTGTATATTTACTTTGGAGTCAGGGGATTCCTTTTTATGAACACACCAAAAGCACACAATTTAATGTAACTCATGCTTCACCTCCGGAGATAAAATTCTTGCTAAATAATATATTTTCTTTTTTACCTAAGAAACAGAAATTTATTATCTCACAGTTCTGGATCCTAGAAGTCCAAAATCAATGCGTTAGCAGAACTGGTTTCTTCTGGAGGCCCAGAGGGAAAATTTGTTCCTAAATTCTGGTGGTTGACAGCGACCCTAGGCATTCTTTGGCTTAAATAACATAATACTATTTTTAAAGCCATTATAGTATGGGCATTTCTTAAAGCTGACTTAAAAGTAAGGGAGTGAAGAGCAGACATTTCTGTTTTTATAAGGATGGCTGTATTTAGCACACACCAACCAGAAAACTAGCTTCCATTTGTCTAAATATAGACTAAATCTTAACTTTTCTAAGCTTGCTTGTTGAATTCTTAGGTCCCTTAACTTAGAGTCACATTCTCATGGCTTCTTGGCTGATAGCAAAATATTTGGCTCTTCCTAGTCCTTATATTCTTAATATTGTCTTCTCCTTGTGACAACTGGATGTGGCTTTTACTGAGTGTCAGTGTATCCTTTCCTTACCAAACGAATTCTACCATCAGCCAAAACTGGAGGAAGAAATGATGTTGGCTGAAGTTCACTTCTGGCTTCCTGACCAGTATTTTAGTTCTGAGGTTTCCATATTATTATTTCCATTTTATTATTTGAGACAATGTGATTGAATGTAGCAGTTAGCCAGAGAACTAGATTTTGGGTTCTTGAAGCCTCAGATTGCATTTGACCAAGGAAGTATGTAAGTAAAGAAGAACAATTTGAGACATATTCTGATTCTGTGCTTAGTGACTGTGATTCTGACTTATCGATTGTCTCACACTCTCTCAAGCTTTTCCCCATCATGATGGGGCAACAGGCAGGGAGCTATTACAAGTCAAAGATAAAGATCTGGATGCAGAAAAGGTAAAAACAAAATAAAAAAACAAGAGGGAGCTGCTGGAAATGCATTGTGGAGCATAAAGTTAAAGTCCAAGAGAAATGTTTCAAATGGTAGGTGTCCAAATAAGTATCCATCATTTTTTCCATAGAGGCAGCCGATAAGTGGAAATGTGCAGTGTTTGGAGTGAGACCCTCCTGGGTTAATATGCTGATTCTAACACAACACGGCTGGGGGATCTCAGGCAAATTTCCCAAGCTCCTTGAGCCTCAGTTTCTTCATTTGAGAAACAAAGATTAAAATGCCCAGTTTGCAGTGTTAGTTGATAATGTTTGTTACATGCCTGAGACCTGTTGTCATCCAATAAGTGACAGTTATTATCATTCTAACCTGCCCATCCTAAGGTTGTGTTAATAGAACAAGTTCTACCTCTATCATTCTTTTTCTTTTTTCTTTTGCTTTGGTGGAACCTCATGTTCTTAGATGCATGGTAGGAGTGGGCAAGCATAGTGTAGTAAAAACCATGATTAAATACTTTCTTGTAAAGTCTTGACATTTCCTTTCATGTAAGATCAGTCCCATGGTCTACTTTTCAAACACTTGAAACAAAAATACAGTTTAACTCCCAGCAAAATGTTTTGCTGAGAATTTTATTTAAAAAACCTGCAGGGCATGATGGCGCACACTTGTAATCCCAGCGCTTGGGAGGCCGAGACAGGAGGATGAGCACAGGTTCGAAGCCAGCCTCAGCTACTTAGTGAGGCTCTCAGCAACTTGGTGAAACCCTGTTTCCAAAAGCCCCTGGGTTCCACTCTCAGTACAAGAAACAAACAAACAAACAAAGAAACAAAGAAACAGCAGGCATGGTGGTGCACGCTTGTAATCCCCACGCTTGGGAGGCTGGGACAGGAGGATCGTGCAGGTTTGAAGCCAGCTTCGCTGGCTTAAGAGACCCTGTTTCCAAATAAAAATATAAAATAGGTCTGGGAGTGTAGCCTGGAGGTAGAAGGGTTCCATCCCCAATACCACCAAACCAAACAAAACAAAACAAAAAACCCCCAAAAAACAAAGCCACTAAATAGCTTGAGTTTTATATGTAGAGGAGACTAAAATATCCTTGTAAACCCTCTGAGGGCAAGGAGATCCTGAATATCTATCCAAGTCCTGTATTTAACAGCCATTTTGTAATACTTTGTTAAATTGAATTAGACTGACATATTTATGTGAACTTTATTTTGGTGTTGGGAATTGAACCTTGGGATTCTACCCCCAGCAGCCCTGTTTTATTTTTTATTTTGACACAGAATTTCATTAAGTTGTGCAGGTCCTCACTAAGTTGCTGAGCCTGGCTGTGAACCTGTAACTCTCCTCCCTCAGAGTCCCAAGTTACTGGAATTACAAATATGTGCCACCATGCCTGACCCTTTTTTCTATAATTGCACATGGTAAGCATGTAGAAATCTCAGTGGCAACAATAGCCCCTTATTTTTATGGCACAGTGCATGCGTTGTATAATTGTGTCAAAAATATAAAATTATATACATGTATATTTTCCCTTATGATAAATTATTTTCCATGTCTCAAAAATTTGTAATGTGAACTAGTTGCAGTGGTAATCTGGGATCACAAACAGAAAGTGAACAATATATAGTACACACATAACTAAATTAATTACACAAAAGAATTTCTTCCTTTAATTTTAGGTTGATAATGATACAAGCATTGATTAATCAAGTTCCATATTAGTGGCTCTGGGAATGCGCTGATGTTGTCAAGCCTTAACTGATGGTTTTGTAATGGCGTGTTGTTGGTCTAATTTCAGTGAGCTGCTCGTTCTGTGACAGCTGGCACAATTAATGCTCCTTCCAGTTCTTGCTGGTGACAGTGCTCTTCAGCTCCTGTTCATGGTCTACACATAACACATGCGCAGAGAGGAACAATACTGGCCGGGTCACAGGGGACCAGTGCTTCGACTTCTGATTAAAATAAAGATCTAGCCGGGCGTGGTGGCACACGCTTGTAATCCCCGTGCTTGGGAGGCAGAGACAGGAGGATCGCGCAGGTTCGAAGCCAGCCACGCTGGCTTAAGAGACCCTGTTTCCAAAAATAAAAAAGTATAAACTAGGTCTGGGAGTGTAGCCCAGAGGTAGTAGGGCTTCCAGGAACCCCAGTACCACCACCAAAAAAAAAGATAAAATAAAATAAAATAAAGATCTAGGTAGTGTTTTAACTTATGTTGAGTGGAAGAGGTGCGGTGAAAGACTTGGGGACCACATTCTATAGAGTATCCATGTCTTTGAAAATTATTCTATAATTAATGGTCAGTATAGGTGGAAACCATACTTGCTTCTAATTTATGTGAGAAGAGACCGTTTCTTTTCTTTTGGTGCTACTGGGGTTCCTGGAAGCCCTCCTTCCTCCGGGCTACACTCCCAGACCTATTTTATATTTTTGAAACAGGGTCTCTTACGCCAGCACGGCTGGCTTCGAACCTGCGCGATCCTCCTGTCTCCGCCTCCTAAGCGCGGGGATTACAAGCGTGCGCCACCACTCCCGGCTGAGACCGTTTCTTTTGATACTTACTCAGTATGATGAAATTTCACTGCAGGATTCAGGCAGCCTCAAAAGTACTTAAGTATTGTGTATCCCAGTTGAGATCATAAACACACAATGAGAATTTAATAGGGCCACAGACTCGTAGTCTTTTGAAACAGAAAGGGAAAGGATTTCTAGCAAATGGAATCATCCATTGAAGAATTCTCACTCCTTAGAGCATCCTCATCTAAATAGAACAATAGTAATTATAACTCATAAGGTCATTTGTGAGTGTGTGTGGTACTGGGGTTTGAACCCAGAGGCATTCTACTTCAGAACCACACCTCTGGCCCTTTTTTGTTTGTTTGTTTGGTTGGTTTTTCCGGCTGATAATAGAACCCAGGGGCATTCTATCCCTGAGATACACCCCCAGCTCTTTTTTTATTCTTTATAGGGTCTTTTTAAAAATTCTTTTTAGGATCTCACTAAGTTGCAGATGGCCTCACTAAGTAGCTGAGGCTGCCTCGAACCAGCGATCTTCCTGTCTTAGCCTCCCAAGTACTGGGATTACAAGCGTGCGCCACTGTGCCCGGCTTTTTGTTTTGTTTTTGAAACAAGATCTCACGAGGTTTCTGAGAGTCTCAGTAAGTTGCTGAGGCTGGTTTCAAACCTACAGATTGGTCCTCCTATCCCAGCCTCCTTAGTACGGTGACTAAAGGCACAAACCACCATGCCTGGCCAAAGTAAATATTTTAGTGCTTTCAGTTGCCAGAAAGTGCTAGATGGTCCCTGCTTTCTGGAGCTAATTATTATATGTAAAGTAATAGTTACATTTGAGTAACTGATTTCTCTGTCCCTTAACCTCAGCATAATTCCCTTTTTAAAAAATAATTGTAGTCATATCATCAACCGGAATGTGGTAGTAACCCTCACTTATCCCTTACCAAATAACACAACTGAAGGAAATCTAACCCAGTGTAAAAACAAAGAAGACAGGAAATTTCATGCTCATTTTAATTTTTTTGCATGTTTTCCCTTTGCCTTCTCTAGACTCTTATTTGAATTACAGATTATAGAATTTAGTGTTAGAAGGGATTTAGAAGCTATCTAGTCTGCCTGCCTCATTTCACTATAGTCCAAGGAGACCAAATGATTTTCAGAATATATACCTGGCTAGTGGCAGACTATAAGCTTATAGATGATAAATTCTGGATTTTGCCAGGCGTGGTAGCACATGCTTGTAATCCCAGTACTTGGGAGGCTGAGACAGGAGGATCTCAGATCCTCAGCTACTTAGTGAGGCCTCAGCTACTTAGTGAGGCCTCCGCAACTTAGTGAGACTCTGTTTCAAAATAAAGAATAAAAAATAGGGCCGAGGGGGTATAGCTCGGAGGTAAAATGCACCTGGGTTCCAGCCCCAGTACAACAAATAAATAAATAAATAAATAATTCTGGATTGGGGGAAAATTTTTATAATTGTTATATTGACCTAAGTATCATATCAATTTATATGTGACTCTCTAATATTTATGCATTTGCAGACACCATTTGTCTTGTCAGATTTTTTCCTTTTTCTTTTTTCTTTGTGGTGCTGGGGATTGAACCCAGGGCTATTCTACCTCTGAGCTACACTCTGTTCCTATTTTATTTTTTTATTTTGAAACAGGGTCTTGTTAAGTTGCTGACAGCTACACTAAATTTCGGAGGTTGACTTTGAACCTGCTGTCTCAGCCTCCCAAGTACTGGGATTACAGGTGTGTGCCAACATGCTCAGCTCAGATGTTTTTTTTTAATTGAAAATAAATGGTATATGTTTAAACTGTACTCTCTCCCCCCATCCCTGTTTTCCCTCCCCCCCAACAATGAACGTCCAGGGTGACCATGCTATATTCATACTTTTACACATATTTGGAAGTAGCCTCTCATCAATCAAGTTCAGTCTTCTTCCTCTCCTCTCCTTCCTTTCTAGCTTTGCTGAGTTTTCCCTCCCATTATCTGGAGTCCTTCTGGTATCCCCAGTGCTCCCTAGTTTGAGCATATTAGAGGAAACATATGTCCCTTCTCTTTCTGTGCCTGGCTGATCTCACTTAACATAATGCTGTCCGGGACTTTCCATCTTCTTGCGAAAGACAAGATTTTGTTCTTCTTTATAGCTGAATAGAATTCCATTGTGTGTATTTCAGATCTGGGTTACCAGTTGACACCTGTGGAAACTAACATTCTGGACTGCCAAGGTCACACAAGCTATTGAGGTGGCATAACCAGGACCAGACCCCTGATGGCCTGACTCCTGCCTAGTGCAGAGGTCTTCCTATTGAGTGGCCATCCATTTAGGTCCTGGTCACAGTTACTCCACGTTTGCGAAGAAGTGACCTCTCCCACCAAAGGAGGTCTTACTGAGATTTTCAGCACTGGAACTCAAATCTCCAGGTGTAAGAAAGGAATCATTATAGCATAGACACATGCTCAGAAATAGATTTTTGTCTCTGCTACAGATAACAGTGATACCCTGGGAGAGTCAGCTTGGAGTTGTACATGCTCTATGATATAACGCCCAGCGTGGATCTGAGGCCTGCAGTCTTTAAACCAGAGCATCTAAATTTCCAGGACCACTAGCAGATGTCCTTGGGTAAAGGTGATATGAAATAGAATAGTCTATTTACTATTCAAGGTCCTGAATCAGGTAAAAATGAAAGGAAGTACCTTAAAGAGAATATTATTTTTTATTTTTTAAAGCACTCCAATTTAATTTAGAAATTATGGAAAACCATAATGAAGAAAATTTAAATCATTAAAACTCTACCACCCTGTGATAATCATGGTTACTTTTTTTTTTTTTTTGTAGTGAGGATTGAATCCAGGGGCATTCTTTCTCTGGGCCAAACCCCCAGGGCTATTTTTTATTCTTTATTTTGAAACAGGGCTTCACAAAGTTGATGACTCACTAAGCAGCTGAGGCTGGCTATGACCCTGTAATCATCCTGTCTCAGCCTCCCAAGTACTAGAGTTACAGGTGTGTGCCACCACACCTGATTACCATGCTTACTTTGATGTTTCCCTATAGTCTATTTATAGGATTGTCAAAAATTTATAAATTTTGTTTGGTGGTACTGGGGGTGGAACCCAGGGGCTATCTACCTCCGGGCTATACTCCCAGCCCTACTTTATATTTTATTTGGAAACAGGGTCTCACCAAGTTGCTGAGAGCCTCACTCAGTAGCTGAGGCTGGCTTCGAACCTGTGCTATCCTCCTGTCTCAGCCTCCCAAGTGCGGGGATTACAAGCGTGCACCACCATGCCTGGCTTATCTATTTTAAAAAAGTAAGTGATAGCCGGGTGTGGTGGCACACGCTTGTAATCCCCGTGCTTGGGAGGCAGAGACAGGAGGATTGTGCTGGTTCGGAGCCAGCCTCTCTGGCTTAAGAGACCCTGTTTCCAAATAAAAAATATAAAATAGTTCTGGGAGTGTAGCCCGGAGATAGAAGGGCTTCCAGGAACCCCAGTACCACGAAAAGAAAAAAAAGTGATATAAGCCAGATGCAGTGGTGCTGTTATCTCAGTACTTAGGAAGCTGAGACCAGAGGATTGCAGGCTTGAGGCCAGCCTCTGCAATATAGCAAGACCCTCAACAACTTGGTGAGAAGTTGTTTCAAAATAAAAAATAGAAAGGGCTGGTGGGGGAAGTGGCTCACAGGCACTCCAGATAGTCCCTGGATTAAATCCCCAGTACAAAAAGAAGAAGAAGAAGAAGAGGAAGAAGAGGAAGAAGAGGAAGAGGAGGAGGAAGAGGAAGAGGAAGAGGAGGAGGAAGTAAATTATATAGTGTGAAACTAGAAGTTTTGGCTTAAAAGCCAGATAGACTTGGGTAGTTTCTGTTTTCCCATTCACCTGTATAACCTTTAGCAATTAATTTTTTTTTAATGCTTCAGTTCCCTCACCTTTAAAATAATGCAATGACAATATCAACCTCAAAAAGCCTCCAAAGACTATTCTGGGTTTTAAATGAGCTACTACATAAAAAGTATATGTGAAATCAGTGTTTTCTTCTTGTGTGTGTATGTGTGGTACTGGGGATCGGACCCAGAGGCATTCTGCCTTTGAGCTATACCCCTCCAGCCTGATTTTATTATTTAGAAACAGAGTCTCACTAGGTTGTTGAGAGTCTCACTACTTGTGGAGGTTGTCCTCAAACCTGCAGCCTTCCTGTCTCAGCCTCCTAAGTCCTGGGATGATAGGTGTGTGCCACCATGCCCAGCTGAGGGTTTTCCATTATTAGTTTTCTTTACTCTTTCCTGTATACCTTGAAACACAGCAGAGCCCAGGCTCGTGTGTGAGGGGTGTTCTATACTTGATCTAGGCTTTCCTGAGTGATCTCATCACAGCTGGGTGATTATCCCTCCCACTGTGTTTAGTAGTACTTTGGGTTCTTTTCACATTTTATTGTCCTACAAATCCCTTCATATGTCTTTTTTCCCTGTCTCTGATGGGAAGATTCTAAGGATATTGACAAGATGGAAGGTTTATTTAAAAGGATGTCAAAGATGAAGAGCCTAGAAGCCATTCTTACGGGAGGGTATTTAGCCTGTAAAATAGGACATATTAAAGGATCACAGCATGAAAAATAGACCAGAGTTCTGCATAACTTTAGAACGCATCATTGGGATCTCTGGGTACAGGTTATAAAGTGGTTTAACCAAGGGGACTGCTTATTAACAAATAGAGGAGCTCAACACGAGAAACAAGATTATTTTTCATCACACGAGAGATTCTCTGAGATGTCGTGATGGGGCTTGATGATTTACTAGAGTAAGGCATCATTCTGGGTGTGGTGGCGCACACTTGGAATCCTAGTATTCGGAAGGCTGAGACAGGAGGATTACATGTTCAAGGCCAATCTCAGCTACTTAGCGAGGCCCTCCACAACTTAGTGAGATCCTGTTTCAAAATAAAGAATAAAAATTAGGGCTGGGAATGTGGCTCAGAGGTAGAATGATCCAGGGTTCAATCTCCAGTACCCAAATTATATAAATACATACACACACACACACATATGTATACATATACATATATATGTATAATCACCTTTGTTGTTCTGGAGATAATCACGATGCTGAAGTTCCTAAAAAAATAAAAATGTAAGGTGGAAAATTATAAGGGAGACAGAAATAGATGACTGTCAGAAGAACTTAGAAATGTGAACTTCTGTCTCAGGGTGTTAGGAAACACTGGGTGGTTGGTGTGACTTGTGGGATGTTTTTGGAAGAAAGAAGGACTGGAGCATGAGATGATAGGAGTCAGTGTTTCCATCATGGTATTTAATAAAGTCAGCACCTTTAGTTAAAGCAGATTACCCATATATTGCTAGCTTGTTATATGCCCTCCTCACTCTTGACATATTCCCCCTCTCCTTTGCAGGGGCATATCATTTTATTCCCACTCAATAGAGTAGAATCAACACGAGATTAGGAATGCTGTATTATTTGAGCTTTTTTCCCACAAGTTGTTTTAGAGGAAAATAATGCCCCATCCTGTAATCAGTGAAAATAAAAGCTATCATGAAAAACCAGACTACTCTTTGCAGTCATTTTTGTAAGCCGTATCTAGGAGTAAGTGGGGGTGATTAAGCTTTTTGACCAGCACAAATGGAATTCTGATAAAGTTTAAAAGCCACTTTTAAAGAGCATGCATTCACCCTCATGACCCTTTGCCATTTCCTCGGGTCACTAAAGGTTAAAAGATCTTGGCCATAATACATTTTATAAAGAAATGTTTATTTGACTCACTTATTAGCTTCAGACCGTCCTCATTTGGCAAGTGACCCCGGTTCTATAGCATACACATAGCTCTTACTTTTCTCCTTTGAAGAGAAAAGAGAAGGATATGGCTGGCAGCACATATGCCAGTTAGGATAATTTTTGCTCTCCAAGGTGTAAATATATATTTTTCTACTGATTTATATATGGATAAACTCTTATGTAATGTTGGACCTGCCAGTGGGAATGCCGGTGTATTCTAATACCAAGAAAAGGACACAGATAAAACACCCAGCTCTGTTTCCCTTTCATCAGATTTCCCCCCCCACAATTGAGCCACTGTGACTAGTAATGAAGCTCTGGGATTGGCAGACAGACTGTAGTGTGTAGTACTTTTGATTCGAGGTGAAACAGTCAGATCTGGCCGTCACAGGCAGCCTTGACTTCTCTGCATTACTGAGTTTGGCAGATGGACTTGTTCTTTCTTTCTAACCCTAGTGGGGCAGAAAGCACTTAAAGTTGGCGCTGCTTTCCCAGAGAAGTAAAGGCAATATCGATGAACATGAAATAAGCCCCCTTTGGTCATTTAAAAACATGCATTTTTTTGTCTTTTATAACTGTTTATAATAACTTTTCAAGACAGATTCTTCTGAATGACATTAATTGCATGTAAAATATATGCTTCTTATTAAAAGCTCTAAAGCCCAAATGTTTACAATACTGTGATTAAACTTGGAGGTGGTGGGCGAGGAGATAATTTGCTCCAGTAACTTTTACATATAGATTGCTAGATGGTAGAGGAAGGGGGGAAACTTCTCTCAAGCTTGATTTCATGTCATAGTTTACTTAAAAGTTTTCTTGAGGTTTTGAGTTCTTAAATTTGCAAAGTATAAAAATATTTATACTATTATCTTTTGTGGTTATATTTGAATGTAATTCTTATATGAAATGTGTTCTTTTTGATAGACTCATGGAAATCTTTCTTGTTTTCTATTTCTAAAGTCTGAGCATCAAACCTGTCTCTACCACACATCATGTTAGGACAACAGCTCCTTTATGATCACGTCTTTGGGAAGAGCGGCCACAGTCTTCCTTTCCACCTTGAGTCAAAGACCCTTCTTGAATTTGAACCTCATCTTTAAGGATGTGAGCCTTTTGTGTATCAGCCAGAGCAACAGAGCTATTCGGTCCTTAAGTAAATGCTCCAATACCTAACAGAACAATGACATCAACTGTTCCTTCTAGAATTCACTTATAGATCTCACTATTACTAGAGGGAGAAAAGGTGTTTTTCCTGAACATAGTGGAAAGGCCCCCGTCTGCAGCCTCTGCTTCTGTGATGCGATTTCTCTGTGTATCGCTCTTTAGATCTGAGAATGGCTGTGGTAGTGGTTAACCGTTCCATTTGGGAAGAGAGATTCCAAATGAACATCTTCGTTCTTTGTCAGAAAGATACATTTCTAAAACCCAGGGGCATTCCACCTTCAAGCTACAACCGCAACCCTATTTTTAATTCCTCATTTTATGAAACAGGGTCTCACTGAGTTGCAAAGGGCCTCATTTAGTAGTAGCTGAGGCTGTCTGCAAACTGTGATCCTCCTGTCTCATTAGCCTCCGAAATGCTGGGATTACAAGCATGCACCACCACGCCTGGCTGCTTTAATATATTTCTATTAGCCTTATATATATTTTATCTACTGTCAAGATTGTGTTGCATTTTATACATGGGTACTAATACCAAGAAGAAAGCACAGATAAAACACCCAGTTCTGTGTGTTTGTGTGTGTGTGTGTGTGTGTGTGTGTGTGTGTGTGTGTGTGTTACTAGGCCTCTGAGCTACATCCCCAGCCTTATTTTTTTATTCTTTAAAACAAATAACACCCAGCTCTGCCTTCTGTTTTATTTTAAAACAGAGTCTCACTAAGTTGCAGAGGGCCTCACTAAGTAGCCAAGGCTGTTTGCAAATTGCGATCTTCCTGTCTCAGGCTCCAAAATGCTGGGATTACAAGTGTGCGCCACCACGCCAGGCTAACACTCAGTTCTTTTTGCCTTTAACTCCTATAAAGGTAATACCTAAATAAAGTCACTCTATATAAGGACCTTTCAGTCAACAATGAACCAGTATATATATATATAACATTACAGTTTAAATATATATATAAAGTAATATATAAATATATAAGCAGTAAATAAATATATCACTATATTCATTTAACAGTACATAAGTAAATATGTATCACAGTGATCTCATATTATTATAATGGAGCTGGAAAATTCCCATCACCCAGGGACACCCTAACCATCAAGTGCTGCAGCGTGTACTCACACGCTCACATTTGTGGTGATGTTGTGTAAACAAAATCGCAGCACTGCTAGTCACATAAAATTATAGCACAGAAAAGTATGTACAGTGCAGGATATTTGATGATAGCAGACAAAAGTTACTGGTTTACCTGTTTACAATACTATATACTTTGTTATTTTAGAGTGCATTCCAACAATACTATATATGTTATTGTTATTTTAGAGTGCATTCCAACAATACTATATATTGTATTGTTATTTTAGAGTGCATTTCTATTTTTAAAAAGTGCTCCCCACCTAATTGTGTGTTGTGTTGCGTAGCAGCCTCGCACACCTTTTCCCCGTACCTCTTGATTGCATCAAGTGACCATGTCCAGTGATTGACCCATTCCATCTAGGTTTGATAAATGCACTCTCTGATGTTCACACGATGATGAAATCGCCTGCAGGCGCCTTTCTCAAAACCTGACCCATGACTGTAATTCCCTGAGAAGCACTTTCCTTTAGTCTTCCCAATCTGCTTCTTATTCTCCATCACTTTGCTTGGGTAGTGGCCCCCTATTTGCCACAATGGTCTCCTCTCCTTCTGAATCCTACCCTCAGGAAAGGAACTATGGAGGGGGAGTAACTTAACAATTACTCTGGGACAACAGGCATAAACTAGCCTTGTCCAGGAACTTGCTGCAGCTCTGAGAACACTGTACAGTAAAATCTACATAAGTGGTAATAGGCTGCAAATTTACATCTCTGTGGGTGGTTTGCATTTTAATAGTGGTAAAAGTTTTAAATTCTAAAGTTGTTTTTTTTTTTTTTTGAGGAGCAGGGATGCTAGGGGTAGAACGCAGGGCCATTTGCATGCTAGGCAAGTTTTGCTTTACCACTGAACTACACCCCCAGTCCTACCCCCCACCCCCCCAAAAAAAAAAACATATTCTAATGGTAGATTTTCAGGAATCAGTGACTAGGTAAGCAAATTACTAGAGTCAGAGAATGAAAATTCAAGGCCTACAATGAAGTTAGTTTAGATGACTTTCTTTAAATCTGGGGTTGGCTTCGTCTATTACCTAAGTAGTTGTCTCAATCTTTAAATGTCTTCAAAATAAACATTAGTTGAAGTATTAATAATAGGATGAATAAGTATATTTTGCCTTTGGGGGAGGGAGAAAATACATACACAGAGTCATTTTGCAGTTTAAAAATAATTGTAATAAAGAATATATACTCTTTTTAGCGATTTAACTTTCCTTTCAAAATGACAAAGAGAAAAATGGTATATTTGATCAATTTTATGTCTCCAGTAACTATTTTTTTTTTCCCTTTGTCAACTTGTATTTTTATCCTGAGTTTTGCTTCTTGTATTTCTGTATTTCAGAAGGAGATGGCAGTATTGAGCCTTGGCTCTGACTTGGCATGACAATTTGAAGGAGCTTAAAATTCTTCATAAAGAAGTATCATTTTAGCTAAGCTCAGTTCATCTCCTGGGATTTTATTTCCTACCCTCCCCCACCCCCTTTGTATTCCCATGTGGGGAATGAAAGGGTACTCTGATATATGTTATACTCCATCTGTTATACAAGGATACTATTAAATTACTTACTCATTTCTACACATCTAAGAATGCTGACTTAAGGGACATACAGGGTGGAAAAAGAGCCTTCAAAAATAAAATGAGGGCCAGCTCCAAAATTCAAAAGTATGTTTACGATGTGCTTGTTTCCTAAGGCTTTGACAGGAAGAATTAACTTTACATTTCCAGTGCACAAAACACTACTGAGCCACATCTTATGGTAAATAAACGGTTCTCTGGGAATACATTTTTTTTTCCTCCATTTCCTTTTTAGGGCCAGAGGCTATTACTGAGAAAATGACTTTTTCTAGGGTTGATGCCCTGAAAAAAGTTTAGAGGGGGAGAGGAATTATTTACTTAGTTTCTGTTCACATCCCCTGTTTTGCCCGCATTCCAGATTTCAAAAGGATGATTCATGTACCTTTTAGCTCTATGTTGAGAAATAAAATGAGTAACAGTGCTCTTTGTCAATATCAAAAGTAATTAAACAGTGCATTTCTTAGTCTATAAACTATGGGAAAAGTAGAATGCTACCACGTAAAGCTGTAGTAAGTTGTTTTTAAAAGTATAAGCCAAGATTAGCAAACTAAGCCGCCATGTCAAGGGATCTGAATCGGCAGTTGGAATGCCACCCAATTCTACAAGTTATGTTTTGAAAAGCTGTCCTGCCATGCTTAAAATACGTAAAAGAAATATTTTAACACGTGAGATTATGTAGTTTTCTTTGAAATCTGGGCAATTAAATCACATACAAAAAAGATCTGTAATTGTTTAGTTTGATTATCATAGATAGTAGGATTTCCTTTTGTACCTTAACTTTTATATGTTTAAAATTATTGTTGAAATCTTACGTGAAGAATAATTTATGGATTTAACTAAGCCAGCAAAGCCTATTTGGTTTCCTTTATAAGTGCAAGACCCAACAACAACATCTTCATTTCATATTGTTCCGATAAATTTAATGACATTATTTTTTTTAAACCAAAAGGAAATTTCTTCTCAGCTGGATTCTTCCACTGTAGGTTTTAATCGCAAACTTTGAAAATGAGAACATAGCTATTATTTTTTATTAAAAGGATATGTTCTGGTTAGTTTGGAAAAGTCTGAGTAGTAAGGGCTTCCAATAGTATATCCAAGAACTTAGAATGTAATGCTGAAATTAGAGAAAATAGCATATGTCTTTTAGAACCACTGTGTCTTAAGTTTGTAAGATGAATAGGAGGTAAATTTAGATATTTTAGGTTAGTTTTTCTATTCTTAAAACTCCAATCAAGAGTGCACTAATTAAGACAGGTGTGAGAGTGCCCACCTATAATCTCTCAGTACTTGGGAGGTTGAGACAGGAGGATCAAAGGTTCTTGGCTAGCCTCAGCAACTTAATGAGGCCCTCCACAACTTAGACCCTGTTTCAAAAAAAATTAAAAAATAGAGGAGGTTGTGTAGGAAATCTCTAGGTTCAACCCCAGTACAAAAAAAAAGTAAGCTAATTAAAATTAGTATTCAAGCTGGGCTTCATGGCACACACTGTAATCCTAGTATTTGGAAAGCTGAGACAGGAGGAGAAGGACCACAGATTCTCATCCAGCCTCAGCTACTTAGTGAGGCTATTTTGGGACTTAGTTAGACTCTGTTTCAAAAATAAAGAATAAAAGAAAAATAGGGCTGGGGGTGTAGCTTGGAGGTAGAATGCCCTTAGGTTCAATCTCCAGTACTGCAAAATAAATAAATAAATAAATAAATAAATAAATAAATAAAATTAACATTCAGTACCAAACTCATCTTGAGACAGAGGTGAGAGGATTTTGTATATATGTTGTGTGCTGTGATAATTAAAGTATGGTGTCTTAGACATAAAATGTGCTCTCAACATTTGCTGACTGATTTGAGTTTTATGTCTATCCTTGATCAATCATGTTTAGCTTTTTTTTATTATTATTTTTTTTTTGGTGGTACTGGGGTTCCTGGAAGCCCTTCTACCTCCGGGCTACACTCCCAGACCTATTTTTTATTTTTTGAAACAGGGTCTCTTATGCCAGCGCGGCTGGCCTCGAACCTGCGCGATCCTCCTGTCTCTGCCTCCCAAGCGCGGGGATTACAAGCGTGCGCCACCACGCCCGGCTCATGTTTAGCTTTTAAAAATCTTCTCCTTTGAACTCATGTTGAATTTTCTTCTCCTTCATGTGTTCTCCTGAACAACTTTTATTTTACATATATAAATCTACGGTGTAAATGTCTTTAAAATATATTTGATTACAGATGTTATTTATATTTTAATTCTTTATGTGCGTCTTAAGTAGAAGCAACATTTGAAATCTTTAAATATTTTGGCTGAAGTGCTGAATAATTGCAAGTCTATTATCCGAAGCATTCATTGGTTTTTAGCTCAATCAAAATGCATTAGACTTGCTCTTTATGAAATCTTATACTAATGTAGAATGAAGCAATTCATTAAACTTGATGCTTCAGTCATGCTTTAGTTACCTCACTAGCATTTTACTCTGGTAAATACCTTTAAGGCCAGTGGTCTTATCAGCAGATCTCCTGAAGTCTCTTCTCACAGATTGAATAGGTACACATCAAAGTCAAATACCCTCTCCCAGCCCTAAATGGCTTTCTAGGAGGCACAGATCCTGTGAGGAGCAAGAGGCACTGGAATTTGTTAGTGTTTCTGTGGAAAGTAAACAAACCCTTGGGAGAGCCCTTCAGCACTTCGGGGTTATGCGGTAATGAGATTAAACAATTAGCAAGTTTTTCCCCTTTTCTAGCTGTCTTTTTTGTGCCTTCCATGCATGGGCAGGGACAGGCCTGACATGTGACCATTATAAAAAAATTCCACTTGAGTGTAGCCATTCAAATGTTCTTCAGACTTATATCAACTAGTGTACAGAGCAGGAGAACCCACAAGGGCCCTGTCCTGTTTTCAATACTCTGTAGCATCAATTCTTGGCAAACTTTAGTGGGACCTTGGCAGGACTGTCCTCCCAGACCTGGGCTTCATTAGGGTGTGTAAAGAGCCACCTCTCCCAGCCAGGCTTGTCAGGATGCAGCCCCAGGAAAAGACGCCAGAGAGTCTAGGACACTCGGTCTTATAGACACTCCACTTGATTGAGTGGTCAGGAAACATGTATTAGCCAAAGAGTTGATGATATGCTGGTATCTAGCCATCCCGCATCTGGAGCGAGATGTTATTCTGGATAGAAACATCACTATTTCAGTCTCCTTGTAGCCAGAGCAACCTTTACCTTCTGCTGAAGTGCTGTTGTGTGTAGGTAGGCACCTAAGGGGACTCACAGGACACAATTTTATCTGAATTTTCTCAGCGTACCATAGACACTTGATTTGTATACAAGGAAAAAGAATCACAATCAGTCTTTTATTTGGGTGAAAAACAAGAATGAAAAAAAATCAACAGTACTCCCCCCACACCTCGTGAAATGACATTCTGTTTAAATTGACCCACAGTTCCTGACAGTACTTCCTTCTATATGTTGCTAATTAGAATGAAACTCCATGACCTATTGATAATGTGAAACTCAACAGATTGCTTATTCATTCTTAAAAATAGTGCGTTTTATTAAGACAACCTCAGAGGGCCATTAAAGAAAATGATTTAAGTATTTGCGTAGCAACAAATAATAGTGTCTAGTAAAATTGGATTTTTTTTTTACCTTCGAAGTTTCTAATATACTTGGTCTATTTAGAAAACAAATACATTTAATTGTTTCCATCTCTTAAATATGTCTAGTGAGTTCAGTTTTTAGTTGCTGTACAAATAAATTGGTCCTCGTTGCATTGCTTTCTTTCAAACATCATTTCAAATTAGGGCTTAATGTGGTTTGAACGTTTTGCCAGAATAGTCATCCTACTTTTGTCTGAGGGTGGTTGATTACATATATCTCTTCCAGCTTACAGATGCCAATACATTTAAAAGAATGCAAACCCAACCCTGAGATCATTTGTCATCACACGTTGATTGTAACTCCCATGTTTTCTTCTGGTACGTAGGAGGAAAAGCAAACAAAACTCTGAAGAAAAATGGAATGTCAGGACATGCTGTCCATTTCTTGTTGCATCACCGGGTTTAACCTATTTTTCTCTATCACTTTTAGTGATTAATTACCTGGATTATTAAAACACACAAGAATACTTCTTAATGTTGGACTCAAACATAGCTTTCAGATGTTGTAGTAGCACATATACAAGAGGAATAAATTAATACCAAAGAAAGGAGTTTATCATTATTATTTTCAAGCATAAGTTTTATTCATTTATTTATTTATTTGGTGGTACTAGGGTTCCTGGAAGCCCTTCTACCTCCGGGCTACACTCCCAGACCTATTTTTTTTTTTTTATAATTTTGAAACAGGGTCTCTTAAGACAGCGCGGTTGGCTTTGAACCTGCGCGATCCTCCTGTCTCCGCCTCCCAAGCACGGGGATTACAAGCATGCGCCACCATGCCCGGCTTCAAGCATAAGTTTTAATTGCATATGATATTGTAGCAATAAGAGAAAAGTCTCTGAGGAAAGAAAGCAATCTCAGTGATAAAATATAATTGCTTTGTATGTGCTTATATTTTATATACTCAAGGTCTGTACATGCCCAGTGTGTGTCTTTGTAATCCACTCTATCACGCTCTGTTTTTTGTCACGAGGAGGGGAATTAGAAAGTAAAGAGACTAGAAATATTTCCTACTTAATCAAATCCATCATGCTAAACAAAACAGCAAGGTAGAGATGCTTGTGTAATAGCAAAACAAACAAACAAAAGGTATTATTTTTAAGCTCCCTGGAATAGGGAACTAGCAGAGAGCCATAGCTGGCATGCGACTAGAAAGAGTGATTTCAGCCTCCTGATGAAATTTCTTTGGGACTCTTGAAATCTGACCTACCTGATATGTCCAATGAAACCCTCAGAATCACTTTATGAAGCTTTCTTAGTGTGACCTGACACTTAGAACTGAGCTAGAGTTAAGACTCCCTGGGGTCTTTAACCCTTGTAACACCCAGACCGGGCCACTTATTGCGTGGTGTCTCTTCGGATCTGATCCTCAGTTTTCTTTCTTTTTATCTTTTGGTCCCCAATGTTTAGTCATTAATAAAGTAGAAAAACTGTATATTCTTTAGGGTATAATCTAATCTTCTAGACCAAAGAAAACCTATGACATACTGACTCAGCAAAGGAAGAAGCATATAGAGTTTCTTCTTAATGGCGACAAATCCACATTTTTTCTAATTTTCTCTGCATTTCCCAGAATATGATCCCCACCTGCATAGTAAAAGGTGAATTATCACCACTGTGTCACCATCCCAGCCTGGCTTTCATGAGAAGGGAGAGAAAACAGCTTTCTTAATACAACCTGAAATAGTTTACATCACTTCCTTTCCTGTCCTATTGGCTGGGACTTTGTCATATGACCACATACCTAGTTGCAAAAGACTCTGGAAAGTATAGTTTGGGGACAGGCAATTATGTGTCCATCTAAAAGTAAGAGGGGGTAGTCTATTACCAAGGAAGGAAGAGGAGAATGAATATTGGAAGACAATTCACAGTCTCTGCCAAAGCACTCTAAAATTTCTGACTCCCTTCCTTCCTTTCTCTTATTTCCTTTCTCTTTGTGTAGAATTATTATGATTGAGAGTAAATGTGCGAAAACAACTTCTACTGTAAGCATAATTTGGCTCTCCGTAAGAAAAGACTGAACTGATATGGGCAAGAAATATGACATTTAATCGGGTGCACACCTGTAATTCCAGTTCTTTGGAGGCTGAGACAGGAGGATCACAGGTTTGAGGCTAGCTTTAGCAACTTAGTGAGATTCTTTTTAAAAATTAAAAAAAAAATTTAAGGGGTTGAGGGTGTGGATTAGAGGTACAATGCCCCTGGGTATCAAAAAATAAAAATAAGTAAATAAAAAGAGAAAAATAACATTTATTAGAATAAATTTATTATTTATGATTCTATTATTTGACCCTTTGCTTTTTAAGTTACAAGTGAATGATAGTAAATACAAGGTATTATGTAAAACAAAGCTCCAGTCAGTAGACTGTAGAGCCACTGAGAGAGGACCATCACCCCTTTCCCAGTCTTTCTCTTCAACTCTTCCTGAGCACTTAAGAACTAACACCTGCTTTATTTATTCTCTTAGTTATCCACCTGGGGTCACATAAGTGAACTTAATAATTCTAAAGCTTAGTGGCTTGTAGTCTGGATTGGAAGGGGATAGCCTGTAGCGATTGGTGGTGCTTGGGTTGCCTGCCCTCTTCAGCTAGAGCAGTATGGCTTTATCAGTTCCACAGGTTGGGCTCATTAGCAAATTTTGTTGAAAAAGGCTTCTCATACCAGCAAAAGTTGCAAAACTTCACTTGAACCCCACTTCCTTATTTTACATGAAAACACTGAGGCTTATAGAGAAGATGTAATTTTCAGAAGGTTCATAGGTGAAATTCCCATCCTCTTCTTCTCAGCCTAGATCCTCTTCCTACTATAATGTGCACTAACTTGCCCCAAAACATTCTTTTATCATTGATTTTTTTTTTGTTGTTCAAAAAATAAATATTTTCTTTTTTAAAAGAACAATATAGTGAAATTTTATCAAAAATAAGAAATGAAGCCGGGCGTGGTGGCACACGCTTGTAATCCCAGCATTTGGGAGGCTGAGACCGGAGGGTCGTGGTTAGGAGATACCCTCAGTTACTTAGTGAGGCCCTCTGCAACATAGTGAGACCCTGTTTCAAAATAAAGAATAAAAAATAGGGCAGGGGGTGTAGCTCAGAGGTTGAATGCCCCTGGGTTCCATCCCCAGACCAGAAAAAAAAAAAAAAAAAAAAGAAATGAGATGAATTCAATAGTCTATAGTCTCTTTGAAACCAAGAAACATATAAGTCCTGGTCTTAGCAGACTGTTCTTTCATTGTAAATACTGTATTCTCAATCACTGGTTGTAAAAAATAGGAGCGAAAGATTTTCCTCGCCAAAGATTCAAGAGACAATGAACACGATATGGTGGGGTCCTGGAGAGGTTGTGTGGGCGGAGTCGACCCTGGCTCAGAAGGAGGAGGAGTGGCCTGGAGAGAAATGGATTAGAAGTGACCCAACACTCTTTCCCTGAGCTTTTCAGTCCTAACAGACAGTGCCTCGTTGCATTTTTGTTGTAACCTGTGCCTGTACCATGTGTTATAGTTTGACTCTAAAATGTCCCCTAAAATCTCCTGTGTTGAAGGTTTGGTCCCCAAAGTAGCATGTGTTTAGATGCAGGGCCTTTGGGAGGTGATTAGATCCTGAGGGCTCTGACCTCATTGATGGGCGAGTTGTTTGATGGATTCATAGCTCAGTGGGCTGTTGGGTAGTGGTGAAAACTTTAGGAGATGAGGCCTAGTTGGGGGAGGTGGGACATCGAGGGTATGCCCTTGAAGGCTGTATTGGAACCTCAGCCCTTATTATCTTTGCATCCTGGCTGCCATACAGCCTTGTTCTACCATGTGCTCTCTGCCATGATGTTCTGCTTCACCAGATGCCCAGAAACAGTAGAGTGCAAGTAAAATAAATCTTTCCTGCTTTTATTTATTTATTTATTTATTTATTTATTTATTTATTTATTTATTTATTGGTGGTACTGGGGGTGGAACCCAGAGGCTTTCTACCTCTGGGCTATACTCCCAGACCTTTTTTTAATATATTTTATTTGGAAACAGGGTCTCACTAAGTTGCTGAAAGCCTCACTAAGTAGCGGATGCTGGCTTTGAACCCGTGCAATCCTCCTGTCTCAGCCTCCCAAGCGTGGATATTACAAGCGTGCGCCACCACGCCTGGCTCTTTCCTGCTTTTAAGCTGACTTTTCTCAGGTAGTTTATCACAGGGATGGAAAGCTAACACAACATGCTATTTTTTTTTTAATGCGGTATTGGGAGTTGAACCTAGAGGCATTCTACCTCTGAGCTATACCCCCAGCCCCATTTTTTTATTCTTTATTTTTAAACAGGGTTTCATTAAGTTGTAGAGGGCCTCACAAATTGCTGAGGCTGGCCAGGAGCCTGCGATCCTCCTGATTCAGCCCCTCAAGTACTATAAGCGTGCGCCACCACATCTGACTATGTGCTGTATTTTTGCTGTGAGAAATCAAAGATGATGGAGATATCTTTATGCATGGGAGAGCCTGTGTGCTCTTTATTTCAAGCAGCTGTGCTTAATATTCCAGAATGGAAAGATTCTCACCTGTTTTCTGTAAGGCTACTAGGGAATTTTGGTACATGTGAAAGGTGCCTTCATCCTGCCATTTAGTATCTTATTTTGCATTTAATAATGAGGCAGGTGCTCTAGGGACTAGTTTTCTGGCTAACTAATGTGTTTGCAAACCAATATACCCTCTTAACATAAAACATAAGTAATAGAAGTTCAGAGGAAATGAGCTGTTGGATTCCCTAGAGCATGATTAGAAAAGTCTGAAGTAGTGTTCACAAACTATTGTTTTACAGCAATTACCCATTTTTTTCCACAAGTATGAAAACATTTTTCATAGAAAGCATAGGTCAACTTAAAGTCAGAAGCTCTAGTTCTTGGAATACTATGATATTATAAAGAATAACCATAAATGTTTTAATGATATCATAAAGTTTATTATGTACATTTGAGTTGTGACTTAGTTTTTGACATCAAAGTTAATAATTTCACATCTCTGTGAGGAAGAACACATAGGTCGCCTGACTGTACACCACGATTTGCCTTCGTAACTGTTCTCTTTGACAGATAAAGATGAAAAGGTATTTTTAAAAGCCCAAATTGCATTTTTATATATTGCCTTTGTATTTTATTCTCATGAGTAACAGGTCAGATTTCATTGGGGTAAGAAATTCTAGAAATTCTTGGGAGGCTGAGAAGAGGATAGTAGTTTCATCTCAGCTTGTCTCAGCAATTAAGTGAGGTTCTCAGCAACTTGGTGAGACCCTGTTTCAAAATAAAAAATAAGCCGGGCATGGTGGCGCACGCTTGTAATCCCAGCATTCGGGAGGCTGAGACCGGAGGATAGTGGTTCGAGGACAGCCTCAGCTACTTAGTGAGGCCCTCTGCAACTCAGTGAGACCCAGTTTCAAAATAAAGAATAAAAAATAGGGCAGGGGGTGTAGCTTGGAGGTCAAATGCTCTTGGGTTCCATCCCCAGACCCGCAAAAAAAAAAAAAAAAAAAAAAAAAAAAAGGCTGGGAGTGTAGTTCAAAAGTAGAACGCCTCTTGTTTCAATCACTAGTACCAAAAAAATTCTTCCAAAAAAAAAAATTACTTCTGTGGTACAAATCTGACATTTTATGTTTTTATAAATCAAAAAGATTTTACCCTCTTTCTTGATTCTTTCCCTCTTTCATTGTTTCTTTTTCTTATACCAGGAATTTATTGCTTAATTGAAGCAAAGTTAGCTGTTGGGATTACCACCGCCCCGAAAGCAAGATAGAAGTATTCTTACCATCATGATCCCTGACTTGTCTCAGTCCAAAGCATTATTAAACTCCCACATTCACATGATATATTGTTGCATGGGCTTCAAAGCCATGGGTTTTATGGGGAATCAGCTACTTAAAACTTTCCACTTTATGTAGAAGGTAACTGCTGTCCATACTCTGCTTTTGTAAAGTGAGACAAAATTTGAGGTGGAACAACAACAACAAAACACACACACACACACACACACACACACACACACACACACACACACACACACACACAATACAGAGGAAGTTTTCTTCCTTCTTTTCAATCCCGGAGATGAGTAGACTTAGTGAGATGAGAAATGAAAGGGAGTAAAGGGAGTAGAAGTTGTAATGAAATTGCTGTTAGGTTAGAAATTAGAGTGTAGAGGAGTGGGTAGGTGCAAATCAAGGAACAGAAACTCGAAAAGTGTGAACAGTATAAAACGTATGTAATACCTTTATACATTTTAGATGTTATTCTTTTCTTCTGTTTTTCCGAATTTCCAAACTCAAAGTGATATTCATTCATTCTCATTATCTCTCTCTCCCCCCCTGAACACACACACACACACACACACACACACACACACACACACACACACGAGACACAGCTCATACTGTTTAATTTCCTGAATTTCAACTCATTGCTGTAGAAGCAGAGATTCAAGGAAACTTTTCCTTTGTAAAATGAATCTGTAGCTTTTCTTTCTGCTGAATTACTTATCAGTACTAGTCCTTTTTTAACTGTACTTTAAATAACAATTTATTAAACAACAGTTTATTCTTTTTATCCTGCTCATTTTTTCTGGCATAAGTAGAAATAATGAGTCAACCACAAAGTGGATGTTATTTAATGAAATTTGCAAAGCTTTCTTTTCAAGTTTCTTGACATAGTTTCTGGTTCAGTAATAATGGTTAATGGTGGCGTAATGATTTGTTTGTTTGTACTCTATCCTGACACCAAGGTTTCTATCATAAATGTTTGCTTTGGAAGAATAAAAAGGCTGTATGTGCTCATGGCAGTGATTCTGTTAGCAAGTGTAGAGCAGGCACCTTGGGGCGCCACACGTGATGGGAGCTGAGCACTGTAGAAGTTCTCTACGCAACCTTGTGGCATAAGTGACGTTTCATTAATACTTTGCCTTTGTATTCTTCTCCATAACACCCCATAATATCATCTTAGGAGGCAGAAAGAGATCAAGTATTAGCATTCCTTCTTTCCAGATGGGGAAATTATGGGCAACAGAGCTGAAAAGCCTTGCCTAATGGTAGAATAGGGTCTTTCTAACAGGTTGACACTATAATTTATTACCCAAACTTGGAGAGTGTCAAGAATGGCAATAGATACTATTAAAAATTACACTGGATAGTATTAGTCATTACACTGAGATAACAGGCATAAACTAGGACTGTTGCAGGGAAACTGAGACCTACCATCACTTTTACCAGGACCAGCAACGGACCCCCATATAGTTCTACTTCTGTGGTTCTCCGACTCTCCCTGTGTTTTCGCCAAGTATATTTTTATATACTTTATATGCATGGCATGGAGAGGCGATGGCTGGGCTTGAATCTTGGAACACTTGCTTTTTACTTGGAAGCTCTTGGGCAAGCTGTTTAACCTCTTGGGTGTTCCAGTTTCTCGATGAATTGGGGATAATGATAATGATGATGGCGATTATACATCAATACCTCATAGGGCCGTCATATGGGTTGAACGTATAAAATGTTTAAAATAGTACCCAACACTTTGTAGATATTATATGTACTTGACCAATAAAATATGAATATTGGCTATGATAACTGATTTTTTAATATATGAAAAGTTTTAAAATATTCTTCTTATAAGAGTACTTTCTGAAAAAGTTCTTGGAATATTGTCTACATTTTGGTATACTTTGAAATTACTTCTGCCTGAAATTGCTATACCTGACATTACTAGTGCCTGTGCCAATGCTACTGGGTGATGCAGCCTTTGCAGTGGCTGAAACGATATGTACCACTGTTTGCAGGTAGCATTATTAGCATGTGCGTGAGAAGATAGCATGAGCAGGCTAACGCATCCTCAGATAGGAGAAGTAGTAAGCAAGTCCCCTCTGGCCTCTTTTATAAAGGCACTAACACCACGTATGAGGATTACATTCTGATAATTTAGTCACATTGTCAAAGAGCCCCGTTTTTTAATGTTATCACATTGGGGGCTTAGGGTTCCATGTATGAATTTTGGGGCATATGAACATCCACACATAGCATTCTCCAATTAAGTGTTACTTTAAGATAAGGGTGTTTTCTAACTACAAAGCGATTTTAAAATTGAAATTTTAACATACACGCCGAATAACTTGTATGGTATTATTCTGATTTGATAGCAGACTTAAAGTACTTCAAAACCCTCCTTAGTGTCTATTTCTGAAGTGGAGGGAAGTTTGTCGTTGGATATTGATATAATACCTTCTATATTGACATACCCTTACTGCAGCGGGAGTGACCCACGAGAAGTGGAAAGTCAGAAATGGTCCCTCTCAGCCTATGCCATATCACTTCCCTGAGCAGATGTCAAAATTGAATGTAAATATTTGGGATTAGGATCAGTTCCAGCTTACATTATAAAGGGTATGGCTGGGTGATACACACCTTGGGAACCTCCTGGCAAACAGTAAGCGCCTGATATGTGTTTTAAAACTGAATGGGAGATACGGTGGCAGAGCCTTCTCTACTATATTTATTCCTCTTCATATATTATTACCAGATATCAGATTGCAGACCTTACTTCCTGGGTTAGAAGCAAGCAATTGAAATACAATTTAAATACTCAGTGGATAGTAACAAATGGATATCTTCTGAGTTTTTATATTAAATCAAATTTAATTATAAGTTGACACCTAGGTCATATCAACAACTCACAAATAAGTGAATTTTGATTTAAGGTTAGAGATGGGATAGGATCTTTTGGATCTGACAGTCTTCCCAATTGCAAAGTTTGGCATTTGGATGTAGTTAGATTAGCATGAAGATCTTGGTTGATGATCTAAACAGCAAGAAAAGATGGTCTGAGATTTGAAGTAGGAGAGAGAGAAGAACTTCATGGAAAGAACTTGGTTCTTAAAAGGATGTGAACATTGCCGGGCGTGGTGGCGCACGCTTGTAATCCCCGCGCTTGGGAGGCAGAGACAGGAGGGTCGCGCAGGTTCGAAGCCAGCCACGCTCGCTGGCTTATGAGACCCTGTTTCCAAATAAAAATGTAAAAATAGGTCTGGGAGTGTAGCCCGGAGGTAGAAGGGCTTCCAGGAACCCCAGTACTACCAAAAAAAAAAAAAAAAAAAAAGGATGTGAACACCAGCTCTGCCTCCTGTGAGCTCTTAATTTCTTCATTTCCTAAACATAGAAAAGAAATGATACCTGTTTATTGAAAGAGTTAAATGAAGAACACTTTTTTTTAGAGATTGAAACATAGTAATTGTTCCATGGTGACTTTTTATTCTGAAACCAAAACCAGACCAGGCTTTGACTGTTGCTTAAACCCCTGATAGAAGCTCCTGTGGTATTTACAATCACTAGTAGGTTAAGACATGAGGACCAGTGTGGAAGCCAGGAACCAGAAACCTCAGCTGCATATAATTTAGTGTAATCCCTCTAAATCCTTTACCCTATGGAGAGAGGAAGAGATGCACACATCTCTTCTCTGCCTCTTCCTTTTTATTTTATTTTATTTTTTACTGACAGTGAGGGTGGTATAAAATATTTATTACATGCAGTATACTCTTTCCCTTAGCACCTTAAATATCCACATTCCTAACCAACCTGGAAGAGCCTTTGGTTTTCTTTAAGCACAAGTCATAGTATTGTTGAAATCCATATGGTATAAATTTACTGATTATTAAGTGTATTGTTTGACTCTTTTGTGAGAACACACTGTTTCTCTTCTGGAAGATGATCGAGATGGTTAAAATGATGGCATATAGTTGTAAAGTTTTTTTCTTTGATCCCTTTTCTATCTTCTGGGTACATAAATGGACTTCCTTCTTAATACTTTCTCTACCTCCTGAGCAATAAGGATGCCATGGCTTAGGGAAGTAAAGGAATTGGACATCACAGGGAGCTGGGAAAAGTCCCAGAAGCAAAAGCTACACACTATTTTTAAATAGTGTGTGTGTGTGTGTGTGTGTGTGTGTGTGTGTGTGACTGGGAATTGGACCTAGGAGTATTCTATGTTTCCAGCCCTATTTTATTTTTTACTTAGAAACAGGGTGCTGAGGGCTTTGCTACATTGCTGAGACTAGCCTTAAACCTGCTATGCTCCTGACTCAGCCTTCCAAGTACTGGGATTACAAGCGTCTGCCCATGCCTGGCTTTAAATACTTTTGGTGTGTGTGTGTGTGTGTATGTGTGTGTGTGTGTGTGTGTGTGTGTGTGATGGGGGAATTGAATCAAGGGGCATTCTACTTTTGAGCTACACCCCCTGCCCTATTTTTTATTCTTTATTTTGAAACAGGTTCTCACTAAGTTGTGGAGGGCCTCACTAAGTAGCTGAGGCTGTCTGGGAACCGCGATCCTCCTGTGTCAGCCTCCCAAATGCTGGGATTACAAGAGTGCGCCACCACACCCGGATTGTGCTATACCCTTTATCATTATTTTAGAGGTGTACTCCTATTTATTTTAGAGAATTCTAAAATAGTCTCAGCTGGCTTCTTCAAGAGGAGTTCCAGAAGAAGGCAAAGGAAAGGGCAGCTCCATGCATGTTACTGCCCCCGGAGAGCTTCTAGTAGGAAGATGTGGATAGATAACAGTGACATTGGTAATCCTGGCCCTGCCTAGGCCGAGGATAAGTGTGTGTTTGTGTCTTTTTCCCCCCCCCCCAGTACTGGGGATGGAACCAGGTGCACTCTACCTCCAAGCTACACCCCAGACCTATTTCTTATTCCTTATTTTGAAACCGGGTCTCACTGAGTTGCAAAGGTCCTCACTAAGTAGCCGAGGCTGTCAGCAAACCGCTCTCCTTGGGTCTCAGCCTCCTGAATGCTGTGATTGCAAGCGTGTGCCACCACACCTGGCTGTGTCTTAGTTTTTAATGATAAGGTTTAAAGAGTAGAGAAATTAAAAAAAAAAACAGAAGAAAAGTGTAGCTGGAGATGTAGCTCTGTGGTAGAGCATGTGCTTTGAATCAGTGGGCCCCCGATTTGATACAGTGCAACAAACAAACAAACAAACAAACAAATTAAAAAAAAACTCATAGAATGGGGATATGAAGAAAAGTAATTGCCAGAAGTGGAGATGCATACCTGTACTTGGGAGGCTGAGACAGAAGGAGCACAAGCTTGTGGTCAGCCTCAGCTATATAGTGAGACCCTCAACAACTTAGCAAGACCCTGTTTCAAAATAAAAGTTTCAAAAGTGTTGAGGGTAGCTTGGGGGTAGAATGAATATGAATGCCCCTGGATTTACTCCCCAGTACTCCTCCCACCATAAAAAAGAATATTTTTATATAGCTCTAGAAAAACGTGTTTGGGTTTTAAACTAAAAAAACACATCAAAAAGTTAAAAAAAATAAAAGTTTATAAAGTATCAGTATAGTAACTTGTTATACAGGGGTGTACCCTAGCAGCAAGAGGCAATACCACCTGCTCGAGGTGTGTAGTAGGCTACATGCCTAGGTTTTTGGTTTTGTTGTGCTGGGAATCAAACTCAGGGCCTCACTCATGCTAGACAAGTACTCTACTGCTGAGCTACATCCCCAGACCCCATCTAGGGTTTTGTAAGTATGCTCTCTGATGTCCACACAATGAAGAAACTGCCTAATGACGCATTTCTCAGAACATTCCTGCTGTTGAGCAAAATGACTGTATTTAAATATTTTTTAAAAAATTTTAATTATATGGCCGTAATCTAAAGCATTATAATCTTTATGAAGCTGATATTCTTATCATCCACATTTTACATATAAGGAAACTGAAACAGTAATGAAAGTCAAAACTGGCCCTAAAAATGATAAAACAAAGAAAATAAAACTCAGTAATTCATTTATTACAGATATAACTTTACCTAAATTTTAACAATTCAGCGGGTTTCCATTCTATTGTATTTTTTATATTTGGGTGTTCATATAAATGACTCGAATGCAAATCATACGTATGGTTCTGTATTCTGCTTTTTAAAGTTGTCATTGTGTTATAATGTCACTTGAAAATCTTCTGAAACTATCACTTAAAATCCATTGAATGACTCTAAAGTTTATTAAACCCTTATCCTATTATTGAAACTTATTTTCCCCCCCAAAAAAATTAAAAATGTATTATTGAGCCAGATGTGCTAGTACACAATTATACAGTAAAGAAGTTGTACAAAAGATAAAAAAAAAATGGTGCACACCTGTGGAGGATCGCAGGTTTGAGGACAGCCTCAGGAAGTAGTGAGAATCTCATCAACCTAGTGAGACCCTGTTTCAAAATAAAAATAAAATCGGACAGGGAGTGTAGCTTGGAGGTAGAATGCCTCTGGGTTTAATTCCCAACACCCCCCCCCCCCCACACACACACATGTGCACGCACGCATATTGTTTGCTTATGGACATTTTTCACTTATCTGGCTATTATATTTTAAGAGATATCTGAGTTCTAAAGCATAGGTGGGCATCTTCACCTACTGGCACCTCTTGTGACAAATGGTTTTCATTGGTGACGTTGACCAAGATCAGCAGTATATTTTGCAGTAATCAAACAGGAAACAGACCGACTTGCAAAGGGAATGACTTTATGACCTTGGACTCACATTTGTGTGCATACAGAGAGTCATAAGTGGACTTTGGAATAAAGAAAGGAGCTGGACGTGGTGGTGCATATCTGTAATCCTAGTACTAGAGAAGCTGAGACAGGCAGATCCCAGGTTCAAAACCAGCTCTGGCAACTTAGTAAGGCTCTCAGCAACTTTGTGAGACCCTGTTTCCAAATAAAAAGTAAAATAGGGCTGGGAGTATAGCTTGAAGGTTAAATGCCCCTGGGTTCCATCCCAGGGGGAAAAAAAGAGAAGAAGAAAAACTGTAAATAAAAATATAGAGTATAAGTAGTAAAAGTTTTAGAGTTAGAAAAGAGGAAGTATATCTGTGTTGGAGAGTATAGCATGGAGGTGGAATCCCGGGGGCATTCTACCTCCAAGTTACACTCTCTGGTCAATTAATAATTGTGTTTTGTATAACAGTTATCATATCTGTTCATCCTAGGCATTTCTAGACTAGATTAATACAGATTAATACATCACATTGTAATATGTAATAAAAGCCTTTTTACAAAATATTTCATTTGCAAGGTTTAATGTTTTAGTTTATAATTGCCGATTACCTTGGCTATTAGTAAAAAAAAAACCACAAATAGGCTGGGAGATAGAATGAAAATAGCTCATATTTATTAAACTCTACATTACAGGCACTTTTCTAGGTTTATATATGATGTCTATAATATAGTGTTCTATAACCACTCAATAATAGGTCTGTTATCTTTCTCATATCCTTGTGTGGACACTGAGGTTGAGTCAATTGCCCAGAGTCAGGTGGGCTGACCCCAGAGTCCACGCACTCAACATTGGATCGTGATGCCTCCACGCACACTTACACGCTCCTGATCGGGCTTCAAAGAGAACATGCCGATAGAGACCACGGGAAGTGGAGGAGTAGGCTCCCAGCCCGAATGGTGCTGGGTGTGGGAGGGAATCTGCTAGTTTCAACCTGCCACATCTCCGTGTGCCCAGAATGAATAACAAACCAATGAAAGCCATGCCAGTCTTAAGTAAGACATATTCAGTTTGATATATGTGCATCAAACATCCACACTTGATGGGCTCCGGGAAGATAAAGGTGAATGAGACATGTTGTCTGAACTCAAGAGCTCATAGTCTAAAAGGAAAATGGACATTAAAAGTAAGATTCTGTTGAATTGTGGCAGATGTGACAAAGGGTATAAAAGACAACAAGGCTGAGGGCTGTCTTCAGAGAGGAGGTGACATTTGCACTGGGATAGAGATCTCCAAGGGGACAAGGCAGGAGGACCCGCCAGCATGGCCCCCAGCTATGGAATTTGGGGTATACCTGTAGTTTGTTCACAGATTTAATATAGAAACATTACTTGGAGTTAATAACTCTTAGGTTCTTACCAATGATATAATTTTTAGGCTACTCAATTTCTTGGAACTTTATATTCTTTTTTTTTCCCCCCCACTGTGGTACTGGTGATGGAACCCAGGGGCATTGTACCTCTGAGCTATACTCCCAACCCTATTTTTTAGTCCTTTTATTTTTGAAACAGGGTCTCACTTAGTTGCAAAGGGACTAGCTGAGGCTGTCTGCGAATTGTGATTCTCCAGTCTCAGCCTCCTGAATGCTGAGATTACAAGTGTGCGCCACCACGCCCGGCTTGGAACTTTACATTATAAATCTGGACGAGTAAGAGAAAAGTTATGCTGACCTCATTCAACGTGAAGGTTATAGAACATGTATATGAAGCTCCCAGTATAGAGCTTGGCATTGCCGGTGTGCAGTGAACAGTAATAACGCTATTACATAACTCAAAGAAAGTACAGAATATTAGAAATGAGACTTTCCTACCTAAGGCGAAGGAAAGCCTGGGAAGGTCTACCGTGAGTAAGTAATCAAAAGGATAAAGAAGAACTGTCCTTCTGGAGTTCACATTCCATTTTTGACTACTAAGCTGAGACTGCTAAGAATAAAAGCCCTTAAAAAGACTCAGGAGGATTATTGAAACAACAAGCAACTGTTAAAATGGAATATTTTGATGTGCTGAGTGTTACTCAGAAGCATATGGATTAAATTTCCTTTCAACAATGCACAGTTTAAAAGTTAAGGGGAAAGAGATGTGAGAACAGGGCCCTGCCTGGTGAAGAACTCTCCAAAGGTCACCCCGAGAGGGTACTAGGCAGACAGACAGGGAAAAGACTTTGAAATGCTACCTGGAAGGTGGGAAGGACAAGGATCAGGGGTAGCATATGCTGGGTCCCCAACTTTGGAGAATCCCAAGTGATTAAATAAACACAGCCTCAAGTCCAAAGCTTTAAAAATAGTTTAGCCCTACCAGAAGGTCAATCAGGTAAAGTCAACATTAGAAAATAGTTGGTATCTTTGCTTCATGTGAAAGATGCAATTCAGAAGAACTATTCTTGTTAATGGAGGCACTATCCTGGAAAACCAAACATCTTTTATGAATCTGTAAAAACAAGGAAAAATTTACGCTGAACTCATTCAAATTGAAGGTTAAAGAAGATACACATGGTCTCTTGTTGCATCATCGTGGGTGGGACCATGAGGACCCCTGGCTCGGAGGGACAGGCAGCCGACTGCAGAAAATGGCAGGCAAGCCGGACATGGGGGAAATCACTAGCTTCGATCAGGCCAAGATGAAGAAGATGGAGATGCAGGAGAATACCCTGCTGACCAAAGAGACCATTGAGCAGGAAAAGCAGAGTGAGATTTCCTAAGGGCCTAGAGGAGGCCCCTACCCCATCATCACCG
The DNA here is from genome assembly GCF_963383645.1 of Muscardinus avellanarius. Taxonomy (NCBI): domain Eukaryota; kingdom Metazoa; phylum Chordata; class Mammalia; order Rodentia; family Gliridae; genus Muscardinus; species Muscardinus avellanarius. Next base: position 42,704,500 of record NC_137798.1, on the reverse strand, counting down.
AAAGAGCCACCTGCAAGATGCAAGATGCACAGGAACCTCAAGCAGCATCGTGGACCTGGGCACTCTGTGCCGATGCCACCTGAGAGGACTCCCCCTTGGACTGCCAAATCCTCTGGTTTGCCCTGGGGTATTATCGAAAAATATTTGTATGGTTAATGAAAATAAAACACCTTGTGTCAAAAGAAAGGATGATGCGTGTGAGGCTCACAGTACAGAGCTTGGTAAAGAAATGATGGTTGGATCCTCTTTTTATAGATATTTAAGAGACTTTAGACCTAGGGAGATGAACTAGTCTAACATTTCCCAGTGAGTTAGTGGCAGAGCTGGGACTAGAAACCAGGTCTTCTAAGGAATTTCATACTCAAGGAAATTGCTTCACATGATCAAGGCTACACCCTTGTAGTGGAGGAAGTACCAGATTTCAGCCAAGGTGTGTCAGACTTCAAAGGCCACCCTAAATGATTCCACCATACTGCTTTAAAATTAATTAAGTTTCCTTTGCGGCACAGAAGCTTTTTAAATTAATGCTACCCAATTCATTAACTTGTTTTGATTTCCTGAGCTTTTGGGGTCTTATTGAGGAAATTTCTACCTATATCTATATGTTAGATTGTTGGTCCTTTACCTTCTTTTAGCAGTTTCAAAGTTTCTGGCCTTATTTCTAGGTCTTTGAACCAGCTAGAGTTTACTTTTGTGCAGGGTGAGAGGTTAGGGTTTAGTTCTGTTTTTCTACTCTCCCAACATTTGTTGAAAAATGCTGTCCTTTCTCCAGTGAGTGTCTTTGGCAACTTTATCAAAGATCAACTGGTTATAGATATGGGGCTTTATTTGTAAATCTTCCGCTCTGTTGGTCTATTTGTCTGTTTTTGTGCCAATACCATGCTGTTTTTTATTACGATCTCTTTGTAGAACAGTTTGAAGTTAGGTATTGTGATGCCTGTAGCATGATTCTTATTGCTGAGAGTTAGATGTCCATCAGTGGATAAATGGATCACAAAATTTTGTAATCTACATGCAATGGAATTTTATTCAGCCATAAAGAAAAACAAAATTAAACCATTTGTAGGAAATTGGATGGTACTTGGGAATATTATATTGAGTATACCGAGTCCCAAAGAACAAGAGATACATGTTCTGCCTTATATGTGGAAGCTAGAGAGATTTTTGACAAGAAGGGCAGCATCAGATCGATGAGCAGAGACTCCAGGGGAATGACCAAGGGTGATTAGGGAAGGGAGGGGGGAAGGAAAGGGGATGAAGTAATAAAGAATGCAATAGTAGAAATAATGTTATATACAAAATTATCAATTCTAATCTCAAATATTAGTAGGGTGAGGGTTGGGGGGAATGTTATATACAAAATTGTTAATTCTAATCTCAAATATTAGTGGGGTGAGGGTTGGGGGGACCCAGTGGGGAGGTCAACACAAGTGTGCGCATGTGATTTTCTAACATTCTGTACACCAATAGGATGTAAAATTATAATGTTCCCAATAAAACATAAATAAGTAAAATAAAATAACTAGTTAGGCACTCTAGTTACAAAGGCATGTGTTCATGCTAGGACAGTAGAGAAAGATGTTAAATAAACACTGAGTCCCCGATTTCAACAATCCTACTCAAACCTCACCCCCTGTCAAAAGCCCTCTATTCACACTCTAAATACTGTGAAAGGTTTCTTGTACATGCTTCCAGATATGGGGATAAGAGGTGCGTCTCATGTAGTCCAGTGACCCATCATGGTTCTTTTTACAGGATGTGAAATATCTTATGCACATGTGGGGGTACATATTTTTAAAATTTCAGACTTAGCAAAGAAGTTATAAAAATTGTAGAAAGAACCTAATACCGAGATACATTGCTATTTACATTTTGCCTTATTTCCATTCTCATTTGTTCTTTATACTTATCCATCCATCCACCCACCATCCACTCACTGTTCACCTACTTATCCATCCATCCATCCATCCATCCATCCATCCATCCATCCATCCATCCATCTGCTGAGTGTGAGCAAGTTGTAAATATTATATTCCTTAAACTCTAAACATTTCAGATTCTATTTCCTAAGAGTAAGGATACTAATAACTACAGTATAGTTATCAACTATAACTTTAGTAAAACTTCAGTAAATTGGGCAATGATACAATCTTTTTGTAAGATTGACCCACTAATATAATTTACTGTATTTCCCCCTCCAATACTGGTTATAGTATTGCTTTCAGTGGTTATGTCTCAATAATCTTTGTTAATCTGGAACAATTTTCAGTATTTATTATATAGGAGATTGACATTTTTGAAGAATTGAATAGACTGTTTCTCATTTTGGGTTTGTCTGAGGTTTCTTCATGGTTAGCCACTGGCTATACATTCTTGGGTTGAAATACTGCATACATAAGTGATGTATTCCAGGGTATAACAACATTGGCATATGATGTTTATATGCCTCATTTATAATGTTAGTTTTGGATCATATGGTCAAAGAATTGTTCATATATTCATACATACATACATATGTATATTTCATGTAATTTTTGTAATTTTTTACTGAATGATAGTCATTTCAGTGTAACAATGTTTATTAAGTATATATGTGCCAAACACTGTTCTAAACCCTGGTGATATAGTAGTAATCAAAACAGATAAAATTCATACTCATGCAAAGCTTCTATTCTTTATTGCATTAGTAATTAATTTTAATAGACAAATAGAATAATATATATTTATCATGTATAACATGTTATTTTGAAATATGCATACATCATGGAATGGCCACTTCAACCAATTAATATATATATATATATATATATAATATATATCTTTACATACTTAACATTTTGTGTGTGTGTGTGGTTAGAATACCCAAAATTCACTCTCTTAGCAAATTTCAAGAGGGAAATATGCTACTATTAACTATATTCATCATGTTATACAATAACTCTCTTGAATTTATTTCTCCTAACTGAAATTGTTATGTCCTTTTATAATCTCTATTCTCTCTCTCTCTCTTCTCTTCTCTTCTCCCTCCCTCCCTCCCTCCCTCCCTCACTTCCTCCCTCATACTAAGGAGTAAACCCAGGGTCATTCTATCTTTGAGCTATACCACTAGCCTTATGTTATTTTTTATTTTGAAACAAGGTCTCACTAAGTTGTTGTGGACCTCTAAGTTGCTGAGGCTGGCCTCAAACCTCTGATCCTATTGTCCCTGCCTCCCAAGTATTGGGATTTCAGACATGTGCCACCACATCTAGCTCCTAATCTCCTATAATCTTATCTTGGACATATCTTTTGTATTCCCATGTGTAGAGATACTTCATGTTTTTAAGAAGCTACATACTAGTATTTAACTTTATTGTACAGATATACTGTAGTTTATTCAACCAATCACTAAGGATGATACTTATCTTTTTTCTGTTTTTTTCCCCTATTTCCAACTGTGATCATCAGCTTCCTGCTACTGTAACACATATCTGAGATAATCAACTTATACTGAGAAAAGGTTTGTTTTGGCTCATAGTTTCTGAGGTTCCAGTTCAGGATTGATTGGCCCTGTTGCCTTGGGCCTGTCGCAGGGTAACACAATATGGTGGGACTGCCTGGTAGAGCAATGCTGTTCATCTCATGACTGAGAATAAAAGAGGGACCATAGTCTCACAGTCCCCTTCAAAGGCATATTTCCAGTGACCCGACTTCTCACTGGGCCTTAACTCTTAAAGTTTCTGCCACTTACCACTAATATCACACTGGGAACTAAGCCTTTAACACATGAGCCTCGAGGAAACATTTTAGATCCAAATTATAGCACCAAGCATGCTGCAGGACACACCCTGCAAGGCGATAACATTTATCTAGATGCAAATGTGTGAATGTGTGTATACCTATGTGTACACGTGTAAATATAAATACGTGTATGTGCATATACAAACTTGTTTATCTGTAGAATAATGCCTAGAGGAGAAATTTATATCAGACACATTTGATTTTACACTTTCATAGGTGCTTTTAAATTTCCCTTGAACTTTTACTTCTAGTACAGTATGGTAGTCCTTCTTATCTCCCCATTCTTATAAAACTGGGCATTATCAACTGTTTTGATTTTGTCCATACCAAAGGCATCCTCTTAGCTGGGTGGTAATTAGGTCCAATTTTTTTTCCAAGTCTGGTGTGTAAGGTGACATGTTTTGATAGTTGCTGTGCTGCTCTCCTTGTTCCTAAGAGACTTGCCTCTGGTGAGTAGAGACACTGATCACAGGGTGGCCACCTAGGTGTTTAGAAAAAATGTCTAATTCCTAGTTGGGCAGAGTGTGGTGGGCCATGCCTGTAACCAGTTTTGGGGAGGCTGAGGCAAGGTTTGGAGGTTGGAGGCCAGTTTCAGTAATTTAGAAAGACCCTCAGCAACTTAGTGAAAAGACCCTGCTTCAAAATAAAAAATAAAATAGGATTACAGGTATAACTCAAAGGTAGAATGCCCTGTTTTTTTTACCCCCAGTACTACACACACACACAAAAAAAAAACAAAAACAAAAACAAAAACAAAAAAACAAAACAAAACAAAACAAAACAAAACAAAACAAAAAAAAACACCCCACAAAATGTTCTAATTCCTAAGCCGGGCGTGGTGGCACATGTTTGTAATTCCAGCATTTGGGAGGCTGAGACTGGAGTATCGCGGTTCACAGACAGCCTCAGCTACTTAGCGAGGCCCTCTGCAACTTAGTGAGACCCTGTTTCAAAATAAAGAATAAAAATTAAGGCAGGGGTGTAGCTCAGAGGTCGAATGTCCCTGGGTTCCATCCCCAGACCTGCCCCCCCCCAAAAAAAAGTTCTAATTCCTGGTTGAATTATTTCATTAAAATAAATCTTTAAAGTCTAAATTTCACAACCGAAGTTGAGGGTAGTGGTGCACACTTGTAATCCCAGGACATGGAGGCTGAGACAGGAAGATCACAGGTTCAAAGCCATCCTCAGCACCATAGTGAGTGAGGCCCTCTGCAACTTAGTGATACCTGTTTCCAAATAAAAAATAAAATATAGCTAGAGGTGTAATTCAGAGGTAACTTGATCTTCCTGTTTCAGCCTCTTGAATTCTGGGATTACAGGAATAAGCCTCCACTTCTGGTTTATTATTATCTCAGTTGTACATCTTTATGGTATACAGTATGACAACTCAATACATGTATATAACATGTAACGGCCAAATCAACATATTTAGTACTTCTGTCTCCTTTAGTTAATAATTAAAGATTATAATAACACATAATTGTATGTATTTATGGGTTATGGCGGTGTATTTCAGTACATGCATACAAGGTGTGCCCATCAAATCAGGGTGATTAATTATGATCTTAGGAGCCTTTGAGCTCTTCTCTCCTAGTTAATCATAAAAAGTCATTATTTTTTGGTGGTGAGTGTGTAGAATTCCACCTTGGAAGAGAAATCCATATTAAATGGTTCGTTTGTTAAAGAAACCATTCATGTTTCCATTTGCTTCTTACCCCTCATCCTTTCCCCTCTTTCAAGTCCTCTCCCCTCCACTTATCCTTTCCAAAGTAGGTGTAGATATTTTGAAAAGGAAGCCTCTTTCTTACATGTTATGAATTTTGCCTCCAGTGGGCTAATTGCCAAAACATTCGGCCACCTGTGGGAGTGATTAGTCACTTGTCAGTCGTTCTGAGGTTAGCTGATTGCATTTGCAATTTATTATACATACAGTTTTGAATCCACAAATAATCAAGTTAAAACCACCCATAGAGCAAGGAAGGGCTAGGCAAAACCTTTTAAAAGTTGGCACATCATTTTATATTTATGAACAAAGCTTGGGCAATGTTAGACTCATTTACTATCCCAATCCAGAGAAATTGGAGTTAGGGATATGGAAGAAAAATTATTCCTAAACTATTCTGTTTCGTGGGGGGAGCAGATATAAGATCATGTTATCTTTGTAATTTTACTCAACAAACTAAAAATAAGCCAGGTGTGGTAGTGCACACTTGCAATCCTAGTACTTGGGAGGCTGAGACAGGTGAATCACATGTTAGAGGTCAGCCTCAGCTACTTAGTGAAGCCCTTCGAAAGTTAATGAGGCCCTGTTTCAAAATAAAGAATAAAAAATAGGGCTAGGTCTTGGGGTGTAGCTTTGAGATAGAATGTCCCTGGGTTCAGTTCCCAGTACCACAAAAAAGCCCTAAAAATGATTCTTGATTATTTTATTAAGATTTTTGTCTTGTCATCCACTTTTTTTTTTTTTTTTCTGTACTGGGGATTGATCCCAGGGTCATTCTACCTCTGAGCTATACCCCCAGTGCTATTTATTTATTTATTTTTGTGGATCATACTGAAAATGACATACATTCAGATTGCGATACATACAATATACAATGAATCACTTTCTAGTTATGTGTATTATAAGAACTTTGTTCTCATGCGATAGCAGCCCTCTTGGCTATTCATACTGTGGTTAATGTGGAATGTTATTTATTTTTACATCTATGGAAGGTGTTCCCCTTCTACTAATTGAATGTAATACATTTATCAATGATTGCTCTGTATTAGTCACGATGCCAGGAAGTAGAGAATTATAAAAAAGATAAGCAAAAGATAAGTCAAGGAACTAATCTCTGTATCTGTCTTTCTCTTTCTGTTTGTTAGCAGCATGGGCAAAACCAGCATGCTCATGTATTCTAATATTAGAATTTGGGGGGGAATAAGAGAAACAGAAGTTCACCCAAGTTGTCTTGACCAACAAAGATTGCTTATTAGCTATTTAATTGAAATAGTAAAACTAGAGAAGGATATTCAGACTTTTTTCAGTAGCTCAACACCAAGGACTTTCCATTGATCTGCTTTTCATGGTGCCTGAGGCTGGCTCCCGGCATCACAGAGAGGAGCCATTTCACCTGGAAAATTCTGCAAATATCTTTTATGTGTCATTAGTTTAGATTGCGCCGTGTGCTCATCCCTGAAGGAATTACTGTGACTAAGGTGCACCTACTAGTTGACTTAAAAGCCAAAGCTCACTCCTAGAAACAGCTTGAGTGGGAAATCTGAGACCTAGGCTGGTACAGGGGGGAGGAAATGATGCTAAGAACAACTGTCCACCACAGCAAATAACAGTAAGCCAAGAGCCTCGTGGAGCAGAGGCACAATGCCACGCAGGTGGGGCTGCTCGGGAGCCGTGCTGCTGTTGAGGTAGTTGTGGGTGCCATTGAGGTTTGTTTGTGTTTCTAGGTTGCTTAAGGAAAGAAATGTATTTGAAGGGCTTGGTGGCTTATTGTGTTACTAGGAAGTCTGTGGCCATTTACTTTATCAGTTAACTTGTGAAAGCTTTGCTTGACTTTGAGACTATGATCTTTACTGAGAGAAGTGACTCAGAAGACTTCAGTGGGGAACACAAAGAAAGAAAATATGAGTGTGTATAGAGTTGTGTGTGTGTGTGTGTCTCCCGGGGATTGAGCCCAGGGGCATTCTACTTTTGAGCTATACCCCCAGCCCTCTCCTCTCCTCTCCTCTCCTCTCCCCTCCCTCCCTCCCCCACCCCTCTCTTTATTTGCGGGTCTGGGGATGGAACCCAGGGGCATTTGACCTCTGAGCTACACCCCTGCCCTATTTTTTATTCTTTATTTTGAAACAGTCTCACTAAGTTGCGGAGGCCCTCACTAAGTAGTTGAAGCTGTCCATGAACCGCAATCCTCTGTTCTCAGCGTCCTGAATACTGGGATTACAAGAGTGCGCCACCACACCCAGCTCCTATTTTATTTATTATTTTGAAACAGCATCTTAATAAATTGTGGAGGCCTCACTAAATTGCTGAGGCTGGCCGTGAACCTGTAATCCTTCTGTCTCAGTCTCCCAAGCACTGGGATTACAGGCATATGCCACCACATCCAGTTTACAGTTGATTTTTAATATTTATAAATTTTATGCTTGTGAATTTTTCTGCTTGCTAAAATTTATTTGTAACCCTCAAAGAAATACTTGGGGTACTTTCTTGGTTATTTGCAGACACATGCAGAGTAGTAGAAAATTTTAGCCATCTGACGTGCATGTTTCTAGCGGAAGTTGAACAAGGCACCGCTCTGCAGTTTTGTTTTAGCTCTCATAGTTAAAAATTAGTACCTTTTTCATCATCTATACAGTGCCACAAATTTTGTATTTCTGTGCTATTTTGTCCATTGTTTCACTATTTAAAATGCCCCCCAAACATAATGCTAAAATGTGTGTAATGTTCTAAATGCAGAAAGATGTGATGTGCCTGATAGGAACGTATGGGTGTTAGATAAGCTTCATTGGGGTCAGTTATAGTGCTGTTGGTTGTAAGTTTGGTAGTAATGAGTCAACGCTGTATATTAAACAGAAGCATATATAAAGGGGGTATACTGATCAGTTGATGAAAATGTTATAACCAGAGGCTCAAAGGAACTTAACCTTCTAAGTCTTCTCAGAACAATGGGTTTAATATTGACTAATTCAGTGTTTTTGAAAAAAAAAACCCTCACAGAACACACTACTGAAAAAACGAGAATCAACTCCATATGTTGTAACTGCATTCAAATAATGAAGAAATACTATCTTGGTTCAATATCAAGGTAGGGATTTAACCATAGAGTTCTCTTGTAAGGTAATAAACAATTGTTTTAATCCCCTAAATTGAAAAAGTTCAGAATTTCTAAGCAATCCGTCTGAGGGGATATACATAATCTGTTGGAAAGCTGTTTTCCTTCACCTGGACCTTTCCAGCTGTATCTTCTCTAGCTTTTCTGAAGAGATAGGCCAACTTGTATGGACTTCAGCTGAATATTCAAAGCTAACACCGGTCTCATAGGATGTAGTGAAAAATAATACGTTGAAATCCAGTCTCATCACATACCACATTGCTACCTGCATGTCCTTATCACCCTCAAACCGAACGAAGCAGAGCTTGGAGTTGGGACAGGAGGTCAGGAGAGCGGTGATGGATGGTATGAACAGTACGAGGAGGCGTCCCCCGTGCGTGGCTCTGTGTGCATCATTTCACTGGACTTTTTTTCCCCCTGGAGCTCAGGGCTGTGTTGCCAGCAGCAAGTATGCTGACTGAACACTGTCACAACAGTGATCATTCCAATCCGGGAGTTGAGTTTGACTGCAACATATGTCTTCAATTTTAATAGCTCAGCTTCCCAGATGCCCTAAAGGAGAATATTGCCTGAGAAGGAGCTTTTCATGTAAGAATAATTTGTGTTAAGTAGCTCAGTGATCTGTTTGTTAGGTTAGAGCTGACAGTTTGTTTATATTTCTAAAGGGGTATGATGAATGGGGGAGAAGTTGATGCTAATTAGCCTAAATTGTTCCTAAGAATGTGGAGGCCTTTGCCAGTTTCATTGTTTCTGTTTCTTTGCACATTTTAAATAATTGAATGGAGCTCAGACCATTCATCATAATTTCAGGCAAGATGGAAATAAATGAATTTAGCACAGGTCTGTGTGTGTGATGGAAGATGTCACTATAGAGGCCAATTAGATAAGACACGGGCTTGGGGCTAAGGCAGACTATTCTAATCCATTTGCATAAAAATATCAAACATGAACGTTTGCATTTACTCCATTAATTATCTCTGTCATCCTAGGAGGATCTAGCCCTTCTTTTTTGAAAGCCCTCCTGTTTCCTTAAAGAAATAGGGCTGTGGGATAAAATTTGAGCCTTTGGCTTCTGGACAAAGAATTGTGGCTATTCTCTTTAGAATGTTACCTCCCCTTCCCTCCTGGCATCAGATGGCACCGACAACCCTGTTTGAGGATGCGCTCAGTACCTGGCCAGGTGGGTAATGAGAAAGGAAGCAGGCCGACATTTCTGAAAGTCAGGATTCACATAATAGCGTGAATTCCACAGTAAGAGCTAAGGCATTAGTGGGATATATTTCAGCTATTTCTCAAGAATTTACCTTTCTTTTTTCTCCCTATGCTAGATGACATAGTGATGTTTATTCTAAACCTGGGATGTAACTTCTGAGTTGATTCAGCACTTCTTCCAGGTGGTGAAGTGAACGTGAATGGATTTCAGAGGAGTGGAGAGAAATACACATTTTGTTAATACACATATTTTGAGAGTTAAAAATTTTTAAAAAATGGCACTAAATTTAGAACGTCTAAGATTTTTCAACTTTTTAATCCTCATTGGAGACCATTCTTTTTTAATTTATGCACATAAAATACCACAGGAAGAGATGGTATAAATTTGTGAACTGTGGAGAATGAGTGAACATTTTTGAATCAGGATCTTTAAAAGGGGTGAAATTTGAGTATGATTAAGTTAGGAAAAAGCCTCGCTTACGGCGGAAGTCGGAGACTCTGTATACATTATGGGCATGTCATGGCTTTTAAAAAGTTATGTTAGACTTCTATACAAATTGTGAAGGAATTTGTATAACCCCAAACAAAATTCTGTGTGGTTCTGAACTTTTCCTCAGTTGAAGAGAGAGGGAGACTGGAAAATCGTGCTGGTTGGTATTCTGATAAGGGGCAAGCCTGACTGTCGGGTGGGCTGGTCTTTTGCACTGCCTGGGTGTTTTCTTGGTCACTAATTTTCTCGGAAGGAAATGATCCTATGGCTTATGCGAGCCACGTTTGTGCATATATGCCCTATAATTGGCATTTATTAGGGGGACCTTCAGTTTGATGGATGACTGTCAGGGCTGTGCCTGCTGGCTTTGAAGAGAGTTGATTTTGTTCGAGTTTTGTTACATTAACTCATTAGAACTCTGCACTGCTTCAACCTGCTCTTTGTTTACTTTTTTATAATTAAGATTTCTGAACAATCGATTTTCAGAGACTTGGCAGGGGCCCATTTCCAACTTGGAGACTTAGTCTGACAGAAAAATAAGCAGCAGAATAAATATTCACAGCAAGAACCTGTGAGTACTAAAACAAAGGTTTTTGTAGTCTTTTTAATTAGCCATTAAGTCAATTAACTTCTTTAAACATAGTATGGTTTATTAACCATCTTTATATTACGTATCATTAGCTGCATCGTTTTCTTTCTTTAAATGTGAATCCTACAAAAGCAACAATTGTAAAAAATATTTTCAAATTATGGATATTTAAAGTTAGAGTTTGTATGTCCTATGACATGTTAGCAACAATATGAGAAAATGAGAAAGTTTTGAGAGAAATTTGAGAAAAAAATAGGAAAATGAAAGGCCTTCTGAATCTAAAGATACATTTCCAGGAAAAAATATATACATTATATATGCACTTTAAACATTTGGTTGTAGCCGGGCGTGGCCGCACATGTTTATAATCCCAGCATTCAGGAGGCTGAGACAGGAGGATCGCAGTTCCCAGACAGCCTCAGTTACTAAGTGAAGCTCTCCGCAGCTTAGTGAGACCCTGTTTCAAAAAAAGAATAAAAAATAGGGCAGAGGGTGTAGCTGGGAGGTCGAATGCCCCCTGGGTTTCATCCACAGACCTGCAAAAAAAAAAAAATTAGTTGTAAATAACTAAGTTCCAATTATATTTTCAATTTTCTAATGTATAAGACTCCAAAGCTGTGATGAGAGTTTTAAAGTTAAAAGTGGTATTTCACTTTCTTTTTAAAAATCTCTCCAAAAGTGCACAAGAAAATGCCAAAAATGAGATTTTCTTTGCCAGTCTGCATTGATAGGATGAACCATATTCCCTGTTCAGTTTGAAGTACCTCTCATCCATGACTTGGAGAGGCATAGGATGATGAGGTGTTTGTTTCTTGAAACATTTTTATGTGGATCTGTACCAAAAACTAAACAGTGGAGGGGCAAGGATACAGTTTTACGAAGATCGAAAATGGTTGGAGAGGGTTTGAACCAAGGTTGCAGACCAACCCGTGGTTGTCTCTTTTCTCATGTGCTGTAACTAGTTGACAAGTCGATTATCTGTGAAGTCTATTTACCAAAGATGGCCACCTGGAGAACAGGTGCTTTCATCATGCCATCCCAACATTGGGATGAGTGAGAAAGGAAAATTAAAAAAAAAAATGAATGAAAAAGGAAAAGTCAACAATATCTATTTATTAAAATGAATAGTGGGTTGGGTCATTAGTTGTAAATAGTGCTCTCTGAAATGAATTCTTAAAGTAATACCATGGTCAGTGTTACTATGGAGTGGGGCCGGGCCACTGGACCAGCCATCAACAAAGGGAAAAAGGGAAAGAAATTCAGTTGGTTTCAGATCACAGATAATTCAGAAACCCCTTGCTCTCTAAAAGAAACTTGAGTTGGCAGAACAATATTTGACATTTCTGCCAGTGAAGACCATCTTTTCAGTTTAGTGATGAAGCTGACCCATTCATATTTCATTCAGATGATGGAAAATACAGCTAATTGGCTCTTTATTTGGCCCACCATGCTCAGTTAGTGTATTGAAAGTTATTACTGGATTTTAAAAAAATGAATTCACAGGTCAGAACTTCTTTTCTTGTGGAGGAAACTGGCAGTCATCAAAAGGGCCATTAAAAAACAGTTTAATGAAGAAATATGTGACTGTTTAAGAAAAGCGTCTAGTCTAAACTTAGCAGGAGGGCCACGGAACCTTTCTTTCCCTGGGTTGCAACAGTATAAGAAAATAATCTTGCATCTATTAGGCTCCTGCAAAAGTTTTCCCTTCAGAAAGTCATTACTTTGGCTGTGTAAATAAGATATAATTGTACATGGAGACCCTGAAGCTAAAATAAAGTCTTCCTACTAATTTTATATTAAAATATGTGTGATTATATATTTTTATTTTTAATTGGTATATTAGAGATAACTAAGACTTTACTTTTAAATAGGTTTTTCCATTTCAACCTAAAGATAATCAACATCTCTTGATGTGGGTACTAGTATTAATCTACATTTTAAAGGTGATAAAACTGACGTATAGAGAGGATTAGTAACTTGGCTAAAGTCCTCTAGCCAGTGAGTGGTGGATTACAAATTTGAATATAAACCTTTAGACTATTGTGGAGATCTGAATATAGGCATGTAATCTATATTAAAGGTTCTCCAATATAGCTTTAATTTGGTCAATTAGTTGAGGATCCATACCCAAGCTTCTAGATTCAGTGAATTTTTTTGTTGAAAAGACTGGTTGGAATAATTTCCAAATGATATGTCATTGGGTAAGAAGCCTTTTCTAGAATGAATATTATGTCAACATACCTATATAATCAGTAATATTCTTTTATATCCAGCACACGAGCTAGCAGGAGAGTTGTAGCTCATAATATGGTCAGGTTCATACTACGAGTGGCTGTTAGTTTTTTTTTGTGCTACTGGAGATTGAACCTAGGGGCATTTTACCTCTGAGCTACACCCCAACCCTATTTGTTTGTTTGTTTGTTTATATTTTCAAGCAGGGTCTCACTAAGTTGCTGAGGCTGGCCATGAACCTGCAATCCTCCTGTCTCAGCCTCCCCAATACTGGAATTACAAGCGTGCACCATCATGCTGGGCTTTGACTGTCACATTTTGACAAACAGTTGGAATATTGAAGGATATTATAACAGAGTTCTGCTTTGTTTTAAAAATCCAACTTTTTTTTTTTGGTGGTACTGGGGTTTCTGGAAGCCCTTCTACCTCCGGGCTACACTCCCAGACCCGTTTTTTTTAATTTTTATAATTTTTATTTGGAAACAGGGTCTCCTAAGCCAGCGCGCGCGGCTGGCTTCAAACTTGCGCGATCCTCCTGTCTTCGCCTCCCAAGCATGGGGATTACTAGCGTGCGCCACCACGCCCAGCTCAACTATTATTTTGAAAATGGGGTAAAGCAACAACGAAAAGAAGAAATCTATGCCCCTGAAGTAATTTCTATAAAAATTCGTAGAGTTTTCAGAAATATTTTGAAGTCTGCTTTATAAAGTCCAGTAGTATTTAGATTCACTAAAGGAGGCTGGTCTTTATCACTAGACTGGAATAATGAGTTTGGGGATAATCTAAGCTTCATTAACCTTAGGAAAATTTTATCTTTTTAAAATAAATTTAAGGAAGGGACATTGCAAAGTTGAGTATGAGGCAAGTATATATGTATGTATATATTGCTTTACATGATGTTTTGAATTTCAAACTCCTAGGCCAAGGGATTTCAATTGTACTGATATCTATGGAGTTTCTCACAGAACACAATGTCTATACAGGAGGTAGTACAATGAGGAGAATAAGAATCAGTGTGAGCCGGGCGTGGAATGCTTGTAATTTCAGCATTCCAGAGAGGCGGAGACTGGAGGATCCAGGTTCATGGGCAGCCTCAGCTACTTAGGGAGGCCCTTCGCAACTCAGTGAGACTCTGTTTCAAACAAATAAAGACTAAAAATAATAGGACTGGGGTGTAGCTCATACTGCAAAAAACAAAACAAAACAAAACAAAACAAAACAAAAACAAAAAAACAAAACCCGAGAATCATTGTGTTCATCTTTTTATAAAAACAAAAGCCAGAAATCATATATCAAGATAAAATTATGCCAACTTTTGTATGGAGAAATTTCACCAGCAGATATAATTTTGAGTACTTATTTATTCACCAAAAACGGATTGAATGTTTACTCTGCACCGAGGACAGAGGAGGTGAGTGACACACGTAACTCGTTAATGAACTAATGTCTTAGTGAAGCAGACAGCACTAAGTGACAAGCAGTATGATGTCAAATAATCATGAGGGCTGTGATGCAAATAACTTTGGGTAAAGGGATAGAAGGTGGGGTCATTTGGGGGCATGGAGTGGTTTTCCCTTTTTTTAATTTAATTTTTTCACCACTAAGCCTCAGAATCATTACTTTCTTTCAGTTCATGTTCAGACAGGGATAACTGACCATCATAGGCTTGGTTTTGACATTTGTGTGTGTGTGTGTGTGTGTGTGTGTGTGTGTGTGTGTGTGTGGTACTGGGGGTGGAACCCAGGGGCTTTTCTATCTCTGGGCTATAGGCCCAGACCTATTTTATATTTTATTTGGAAACAGAGTCTCACTAAGTAGCTGAGGCTGGCCTTGAACCTGTGCGATCCTCCTGTCTCAGCCTCCCAAGTGCAGGGATTACAAGTGTGCACTACCATGCCCCACTGGTTTTCACTTTATTTATTTTATTTATTTATTTATTTTTGGTGGTACCGGGGTTCCTGGAAGCCCTTCTACCTCCAGGCTACACTCCCAGACCTATTTTTACATTTTTATTTGGAAACAGGGTCTCATAAGCCAGCCCACGTGGCTGGCTTCGAACCTGCGCGATCCTCCTGTCTCTGCCTCCCAAGCACGGGGATTACAAGCATGCGCCACCACGCCTGGCTGGTTTTCACTTTAAATAGAGTGGTTAGGGAAGGCTTCTCTGAGGAACTTATAATTGAGAAAAATCATAAATAATAATAATGAGCAAGTGTAGAATTTCTAGTATACTTGACATAAAATAAATTTTTAAGACTTTTCAGACAATAGTCTTTTCAGTTATAATCTTGCAGAGTAAAGAATAATAAGCCAGGCGTGGTGGCACATGCCCATAATCCCAGCATTCAGGAGGGTGAGACTAGAGAATCGCAGTTCGCAGACAGCCTCAGCTACTTAGTGAGGCCCTCCACAACTTAATGAGACCCTGTTTCAAAATAAAGAATAAAAAATAGGGCAGGAGGTTGTAGCTCAGAAGTTGAATGCCCCTGGGTTCCATTCCCCGACCTGCAAAAAAAAAAAAAAAAAGGACCACCAGAAAAAAAGACAAGAAATTTTTTTTGATAATTCTTATACATTATCATCTCAGTTGTAAAATTTTAAAAATAAAATATTGTTAAAAAGGAAAATGTATTGGATTTAATACTTTAATTGTAAATTATAATTTCTTTATAAGAAGGAAAACTTTTCTGCATATTTTGCAGTTTGAACTAGTTCAGTGTTTTTTTTTTTTTTTTTTTTGTGGTACTGGGGTTCCTGGAAGCCCTTCTCCCTCTGCGCTACACTCCCAGACCTTTTTTTATTTATTTGGAAACAGGATCTCTTAAGCCAGCGAGGCTGACTACAAACCTGCGTGATCCTCCTGTCTCCACCTCCCAAGCGCAGGGATTACAAGTGTGCGCCACCATGCCCGGCTAGTTCGGTGTTTTAAATTTCTATTTTGGGAAACAGCTTTATTGAAATACACATTATTTATTCATTGCCATTAAGTTCTCTATCAGAGTATATAATTCAATGGTTTTTAGTATATTTATAGAGCTGTGAAGTCATCAAAATCATTTTTGGAATATTTTTCTCATCCCCCAAAGAAAGCCCATTCTTTCTAGCAATAGTCCCTTGTTTCTCCTATATATGAGCCTTCTGTCTCCTGGCCTAGGAAACCACTTATTCACTTTCTGTGTCAATAAATTTATTTGTTGCAGACATTTTATATAAGTGGAATCATACAATATATGGTCATTTGTGAGTGGCTTCTTTCACTTGGCATAATGTTTTCAATGTTTATGTTGAAGCATTGTGTCAGTACTTTGTTTCTTTTTATTGTGAAATAATATTCTATTGTTTGAATATACTTTTTTTTTGGTAGTGGGGATTGAACTCAGGGGCACTCAACCTCTGAAAACCCAGCCCTATTTTTTAGTTTTATTTTGAAACATAGTCTCACTATATTGATGAGAATCTTACTTTTTGCTAAGGCTGTACTCGAACCTACCATCCTCTTGTCTTAGCCTCCCAAGTACTGGTATTAACAGGTGTGCGCCACCACACCTAGCTTAGATTATGTTTTATTTGTTCGTTTATCAGTTGACGAATAGTTGGGTTGCTTTCATTTTGGGGCTGTTATGAACATTTTTGTACAGTTTTTCTATTAGCCTATGTTTTATATCCCCCCCCCTTTTTTTCTTTTTTTCTTTTTTTTTTTTTTTTTTTTGTGGTACAGGGTGTGGAACCCAGAGGCATTCTACCTGAGCTACAACCCCAGTCCTATTTTTTAGTCTTTTTTGAGACAGGGTCTCACTGAGTTGTGAAGGGCCTAAGAGGCTAAGGCTGTCCACAAACTGTGATCCTCCAGTGTCCGACTCCGGAATGCTGGGATTACAAGTGTGCACAACCACACCCAGCCTCTCATATCTCTTAGGTACATATCAAGGAGTGGAATTGCTAGATCATATAGTGACTGAGTGTTTATTCTTTTTGGAATTTTCCAGACTGATTTGCAAAGTAGTTACATCATCATTTGTGCCCAGGAACAGTGTATGAGGAAACCAACTGCTCCATATCCTTGCCAACACTTATTACCTGACTTTTTAATTCTATTCCTCCTAAAAAATACGAAGTGGTAGTCCAATGAGATTTTGATGTTTTGCAGTTCCCTGATGCCTAATGATGTTGAAAATCGTCTTGTTTTCTTATTGGCCATTTATGAATCCTCTTTTCTCATTTTAAATTGCTTTATTTGTCTTTTTATTACTGAGTTTTAAAAGTTCTTCATAGAGTCTCAATAGTGGGCTAGGAATTCTACCACGTGCTAGGAGATATATATTTTCTAGTTAATTCAGTGTTTATTAAGGTAGTGTCACTCCCTTCTCACTTCTGGGTACTAAAATCTTTAGGAGACAAAGGGAGAGATACGTGAAACAATACTTCCAACCCAGATATCCTACAAAGCCCACTTTTTTTTCTGCTGTCTTTGGAAAGGGCACCTTTATAGATCAGGTGGTCACCATTGATGCTCCTCAGAAATTCATAGTAAATTGAAACCAACAGAAGTTAAAAATAAATTTAAAGCCGGGCGTGGTGGCGCACGCTTGTAATCCCAGCATTCGGGAGGCTGAGACCTGAGGATCCCGGTTCGCGGCCAGCCTCAGCTACTTAGTGAAGCCCTCTGCAACTCAGTGAGACCCTGTTTCAAAATAAACAATAAAAAATAGGGCAGGGGGTGTAGCTCGGAGGACAAATGCCCCTGGGTTCCATCCCCAGACCCGCAAAAAAAAAAAAAAAAAAAAATTAAATCATCCAGTCTACTGAATATCAGCTTAGCAACCCAGTATACTCTAAGTCTTGGCCATTTGCCCTTGTGATGGGATAACTAAGTGGAAGCTGGAGCTTGTTGTTTTTACCCAGCATCGAAAACAGAACATTGTACAAAATGTTTCAATCTTGGGAAAAGATGCAGATTCAGAATCCCAGGTGTAGTCTACTGAATTTCCTACTGAATCCATAGTGCTTTTGCATGATTGTAAAGTTGAAAGTCAAACCATCATAAGTCAGGAATCGTCTGTTGATAGCTTTCCAACAACATGACGAGGTTGGCCACCCTTTAAGTATTCCTAGAGTGTTATTAAGATAGCCTAGGTCCTGCAGTGACTGTGGTGTGGTAATTTACTCTGATAGTTCTTGTGGAGCCTTTTTGTTTATCCAGGGCTGATCTAATTCATTCCATAATTCTCTTCTAAGCAGGTTCTTACCTAGTAATTTAATGCTGGGATTTGAAGCTTCAGTAGCTGAAGAGCAGAATCAAAGAGAAGACTAAACATATTTTAATTCCTAATTGTAACTTTATTTTATCATTCTAAGCACATGTAGCAACACAACTATTAAGCCAGTAATGCTTTTTGGCTTAATAATGTAATCCCTCTCTCTTTGTTAGTGGGGCTTAAGTATAAATTAGCCAAAGAGAAATTAATATTTGAAGACAGGGATCATTTCGAGATGGACGTGTGTGTGTGTGTGTGTGTGTGTGTGTGTGTGTGTGTGTGTGTGTGTCTGAGATTGAATCTAGGGGTATTCTCTGAACTATATATCCAGCCCTATTTTAATTAATTAATTAATTAATTAATTATTAAAACAGTGTCTCACTAAGTTGCTAAGGCTGGCTACACACTTGAGATCTTCCTGTCTCAGCCTCCCAAGTTCTAGGATTTTAGGCACGTGTCATGATGCCTGGCAAGAGATGGGCATATTTTGATGGACAGAAGCAAAAAGCAGAACATAAGTAGATGGAATGCTTGTCAAGAGGTGCTCTGCAGGGGACATGCTATTTGTTTTGATCATGTTTGGGGATCCAGTTTCACCACAATCGAGTCATTTTCCTTGATATGTTACTAACACTGTGTCTTTTGCCAGTTACAACTATCTCAAGAGGTTATGTCCTGATTACATCTAACATCAGAGAAAGCATTACAAAGCATGACAAGAGGGTTAATATAGGCCATTTAATTTTTTTCTAAGATAACATTGTAATGTCTGTGTAAACCTATAGTTTTTTTCATATTCCAAAATAAAAGCTAGAAGAGCTCATAGAAACACTTCCTTCACTGGCAACACGATCAAAGTCTTAGGGTGTTCATGGTAATAAGTACCTTAGATTTATGGGATGGTAGGATATCCTTCCAGTTTAGTGGCATATTGAACAACCCTCCACTTTTCTCCCAAACTCAACTTAGAGGATCAAGGAGAAGAGACAGAGATAGGTGTAATAATCTGGATTTAGAATATCCTTCTAAATCCTCAATGAAACCAGGCAGCCATGTTAGCAGTGGGACTTGGTTGCCAGGGAAATATCCTGGGGTGTGGCCTTGGGGATCTATCAGCTGCCTCCTCCCCTTGTTCCTGCTCTTTTTTCCCACCTCCATGGTGTGAGAGCAGCTCTGCTCATCTGCTTTTTTCCTCTTGTCACCATGCCAGAACTCTACTGAGGAACCTGGCCTCACATGGACTGAAACTCTGAAATCACCACAACTATAAGCAAATAAATCTTCTAAGTTGTGTGTGGTCAGAAAAATTGTGTCTTAGCAGTGAGCATGTTGACTGAGACGGTAGGAGATAATCATTTAATGAATTATTTTTAAATTTTCCCCTCAACTTTTAGATTATCCAAAGGCAGTTTGCTTTTGAACCTGGAAGTTGTCCCAGCCACCACCTTATAAACTTGGAATATTTGGGTCAATGATACTTATAAATTCTATGTGGCATCTTGATTATGGAGCGTGCTGATTTTCTATCTAGGCTCTCTTGCACTTTGTGACGCATGAGCCGATCACTGATAAGTATATAAACAGGCCAGATCACGTGGCCTCTTGTCCTGGTGGAGAAAAAAATTCTATAAGTACATACTTATTTGTTCAGTTAGTAATTATTAAATACCAGCCAAGTACCAGGAAATGACAAACATGATCTCTGCCCTCCGGGACCACACAGTAAAGTTGAAGAGACACTGAACACAATTATGGCAGAGTGTGATGGACACCGCACTAGAAATTAGGGTGATTTACAAGTGTCTCCAGGGGCTTTATCTAGTTTAGGGTCGAGAAAGATACCTTTAAGTGTTTTAATTCTTTCTGGCTGCTATGATGAAATACTATAAATGAAAAACGTATAAACAACAGAAATTTGTTGTTTTTTACAGTTCTGGGAACTGAGAAGTCCAAAACCAATACCCTGGCAGATTTGGTGTCTGACTGGGATGATGGAGGTGTGTTTTCTGGCCCTAGATGGCTCCTTCTCCTGGACCCTCCATTGCTAGCTTGCTCTCCAGCATTTCTTATAATAGCATAACCCCACTCGTGAGGGCCACGCCCTTATGATCTAATCCTCTCCCAATGGCTCTACCTCCCAATACCATCACCTTGGTATTTAGGTGTCACCATATGAATTCTGAGGAGATGGGAACATTCAGATTATAGCACTAAGAAAGTGATCTTTGGATTGGAGTTAAACACTGAGGATATCACATTTCATTTGAAAATTTTGGGGGATTCAGAGGACTGAATGTTACTCTCAGCACAACTGGAAGGGAAAATGAAACCTTGGCAATGAGAAAGTATGCCCAGGTAGACAGCAGAAGACTTTTAAGTCATAGTAAGGTGTTTAGACTAGATTATAGAGATAATGGAAATTACTGAAGGGTTTTAAGTGGGAGTATCCCACTTAATATATATATATATATATATATATATATATATAATTTATATAATTTAGATTTTGTGAGGATCACTCCAAAAAGGGGAACTCCAAGTACGATGTGGAGGGAAAATGGACTGGATGCGAGAAGTTAGTGGCAAGAATGAAATTTCAGTAAAATCTGTCAGAGATATGCAGGGTGACCTGGGAGTGGAAAACAGCTGAATATTAATGTGATATTGAGGAAGCAGACTGAAAGAACTTGGTCATTAATTAGATTGAGGCAAAGGAGCCAACAAGATCCTTGGATTAATGATTTGGGATACAAAGATAACCACTAAAGATTAGGAGCTTGGGGAAAAACTTTGGGTAGGAAAGAAGGAAATGAAGTTAGTTTTGAACATGATATATTGGAGAGCTGGGAGGTGCCACATAGGCTGTAGTCTGTTGAACAGTTAGATACATGGGTCCAAAGATCAGCAGATCTTGGCTGTAGATGAAAAAAAAAATGAAAATGAGGCTGACCAGTACATGGCTGCTAATGAAAGCACTGCAAGCCCATAGATTGAAACAAAAGAAAACAAACAAACAAACAAAAACCAGAGAGCCTATGACTAAGGCCCCAGAGGAGCATTGATATTTAGAGGACCTCTTTAGAAGTGATTTTAAAGATAATATTAGTGAAAACATCTTAAAATGTGTTTGAGGAAAGAAGGAAGGCCCATGAGCCTGAGAATTTCCTTTCTTTTCCATAACAGAGTTCCAATTTACTTCCATCCTAAGTGAAGTCATACAAATTCCAAATCATGTGGTTAAATTGATTCTTGAACACAAACCATGTTTAAGCATGCAATGAATAAAAAAGGGGGAGGAGAATAAAGGAAAGCCAGAGCATCAAATTATCCATGGCTAAAACTTTTTGAATAAGCACACAATCAAAGGAACCATAAAAGGCAGTGTTGCCAACATCCAGATTTGACCAAAGAAGGACCTTGCTTCCTCTCTTCCTTATATCTCTTGACTTTCGATATCTTTTCATTTTTAAAAATCCTTTGGAGATACACATCTTTGTATTCTCTCTCCCATCTTGATCTCACAGGTGTGTGACAGAAACCAAATGTAATGACTCCCAACTTGCTCGTTTTTAACTGCTTGTAAAGGACCTTTGACTAAATGGCAAAGCCACTTTTCTTTTTCATGTGGACCAAGTCATGCCCACAAAATCTTGATTTTCGGTGTGATTGCAATAGAGCTCTCCCTCCTTCTCAAACACATGGTAGACTTCTCCTTTATCATGACATATCATCCAAGTTTGTTTCTGTTTTCCCCCCTGGGGAAGATACTGTGGCTTACATTCTTTTAGAAGTCTTGGACACCAAGATTTTTGAGGTCAGCTCAACTGGGGAAGTGAAGGAAAGAATGTCAGCTAACCCAGCGGTGAAACCTCAGGAGTGTGCTCCTTACAGGCCATTTTCTCCCTGTTTTTCTTTCTTTCTTTTTTTGTGTGTATTAACCACAAATAATCCATGGGCTTTAAACTAGCCTCACAAGTAGCCACCAACAAATGTTTAAAGCATCTCAACAAGGTTTCCAAGAAAATCCTGAATAAAATTGTGTTTGAATGATGACCAACATATCATCTTTCTTTCCTTTTCTTTTTTTTTTTTACCCACTGTCTCTTGTTGATATGAAATTAACTGAAATCTCAACTTTTAAGGAATCAAGAAATATAAACAGAAGAAATGGTTGTATGTTTCTAAGGTAACACATTTTACATGAAGTAAATGCAGTGCTTGGTCAGAGAGGGAAAAGTCAAGGAATGGGAGACTTATATGCCCTACAAAATAATTGGAGATTAATGTGTTTTGTGGGCAGCTGTCACTAAATATAAAGAAATATCTTTTTTAGATAAAATATTCCTTTGGATTAACTCCTTTTGATTTAGAAAGAAAGAAAGCAAAAGTCCCATTGGATGGATTAACATTAAGGATATTGTTACCAGCAGATTTAGGGTTTCTTATTTATTTATTTGTCAAAATCCTGAGGACTTATTGAACATTTTATTAATACTCTCATTTGGATTTGAATAATTCACAAATATACTCAAATATATACATCTGTCTGTCTATCTATCTATCTATCTATCTATCTATCATCTATCTTTTGTTCTTTAGACAATGTTTTTGACACTATCCGTCTAAGGTTGTGAATGGCATATATATAATCCAGCGTGGAATGGTCTAAAAAGGGATGATAAGAGGTTTTGAGTATTTTTTACAGCAAGGTCTGTTCTTTGTATACGTCATTTTCTTTTAGGGTGTCTTTCCATGTTCTGTCACCTGCTCCAAAATTCTTCTGTTGCACTGCCATAGAGATTTTCGTATGGCCATAGATTGAATCTGAGTATATAACATAGTGTGAAGAAAGTCAAGTAAAGGCATAGACGCAGGGAAAGCAAAGTAATTCACTTAGAAATCCAGAGAACTTTACAATGCTGAAAAGTAAGTAAAAGCAGATGTTGTAAAGTTTAGACAATCAAGACATTATTTTCCTGTTTCCATTGAATTTTTAAACACATTATAAATAAGCTTTGAAGTAATACAAAATCCTCTGTTTGTTTTGCTGATAGCATCTTTTGTAAAAAAAAAATAAAAACTTTATCAATGCAAGTTTGAGTTATAGACTAAATGATATTTCAGTGAAGTGAAAGAACTGTGTCCACTGGCAAATACAGTGCCACAATGCTAAAAGGACTTTCGATGTCTGAGTCACTTAGCTGTCCATTTGATTAGATCTTTGGGGTTTAATGTTAAAGAGCTCAAATATTTTGTGCTATCAGAATGTAAACATGCAACCCCAATATGTTAGTAGTCACATGTTTTACACTTACTTAACTTTCTATTTCATGAAGACTTTTTTCTCTTTCATAGAAGGAACTTACATAATTGCTCTTTGTAAATATTCTGAAGAGAATGGTCTGGGAATTTGAAAATAAGCATCCATGCTATACTCATTCCTATCCACCATTCCCTAACTCAGATCCATATTAAACTTTAGGAAGTCTTAAGAGTGTGTGGTATTTAGATATGAAAGCTATTTCAAATGAACTGTCTTTCTTTAGTTTGGCTTCTGAAACTGAATATCCAAAAGAGCTCAAGAGAGATTTCCCTGCAGGAGCAAGGTGTTTGCTGGCTCAGGGAAGCACTGGCTTGGCTCTAGGGCAAGTGCCCATCCTTACGCTCTCCCACTGGCCCTCATCATGTGGAGTCGCCAAATGTCTTCCAGCTGTTAGAGAATGTCCCAGGCTCAAAACTGCGTCTCTGCTGAGGATATTTTTAGGGTCTAAGCCAATTCTGGAAATGAGTGGCTGCTAAAATATGGAACAAGGGAAATCAGTTTGTATCAACGACATAAACCATCATCTGTCTGTTATTACATTCATTCAGCTGGGTCACATATGACTCAATAATCAAATTACCACCCTATATATCTTAAGCCTGCACATTCATTCAAACACCATGTGGACATGGGAAAATAAAGATAATCTAGGATGTCATCTCTTTATTTTGTTTCTTTTGAATGTTTCTCCTTTTTTTGTAGACATAAGTTAAAATGCATGGAAGATTTTTAAAATTATGTAATATGGAAAGTTAATGTCCTCCATGAATCCCCCCTGTACCCAATCACTTGATATATACTGTTAACAGTTTGGTGTGTATCAGTGACTTCTTAATCACAAATGGTATTTTCTATGAATACAATTATGGCTCTTTAAAAGTAATACGAGTGAAAAATTGCCTGAATCTATTCATATAAAATTTCAAAGATGTATAAAATTTAATTAAATGGGGAAAAGTAAAGCAATGTTTTTCTGTTACTTATGCTTCAACTTTTTTTTTCCCAAAAAACATTTGAAACAGTTTAAAATAAAATCCAAGGCAAGAGCAAATATGACCAAGAACCATTTAAAAAGGATGAACCAGAGAAAGAATGGGAAGCTATTTAGAGAAGAGATAATTGTTAAGTCAAAAGGTGTCATTTGTGTCAAACTTACATCATTTGATATAAAATTTTAAATAAAGTTTCAATGCATTCTTCACAGTTCTTACAGAATGGTTCTTCCTTCTTGCAGAAGGAAGTCAGTTCCTTTGAGAAAAATTTGCTCAGGAAACTTTCATCAGTGGTCAAAACCTGAGCTTCACAGGGTCACAGGAATTAACAGCACTGCTTTTAGGAAAGGACAATGTCTTACATAACTTCATGTTTCCAGGCTCCAGCACTGTGCTTTCTAGTAGCAAGCCTCAAACACATTTGTTGAAAGAAGAAAGGCAGATAGGAAGTAAGAAAGGAGTAACTTGTGCACTCCTTAGCTGTTTATTTATAATGTAGATGTGTTCCACCTATGATTATTTTTTATTTGTACTTCATAGTCCATTAAATTCAAGAGAATAATGCCCATTCTTTTATTTATTTAACAAATATTATTGAGTGCTTATTATTGGCATAGTTTTAGGTGCTATACAGAGTAATCATGTAAAGCAGATGGCTTTTAATCTGGTGGGGTAGATAAGTGAAAAAAAAAAAAAAAACCAAAAAAACGAAACCCATCTACAGATGGGAAATCAAATAGGCAAGTAGAGGATTCTGTGAAAGCTCACAGGAAGAATAACTAAAGCAGACTAGAGAAATGGGAGACTCAGTCCATTACAGACAAGGCAGTTCTACAGGGCAACATGGTCAAAGTCTGTGGCTTCCTTGTGACTTGGCCTAAGATGGGGGTAGCACTTGGGCTTTTGACGGAGAGGTAGACATGTATGATCCTCTTGAATATCAGATGTGTCAGACAGGATTTGACAGAAGCAGGAGGATCAGGTAAAGCTGAGGTTACTAGCAGGTATCTGAGGAAGAGGCATTCTTTGCTTTAGATGGAAAAAAAAAAGATCCACACTTAGCATTAGATGGTACCTGTTATTTTAAATACGATGTATCAGACAGGTCCCAGGAGGAAACAGATGGCACACTGAAAATGCAAAGTTGAAGAGAAGTTAATGGAAGAGCTGTTAATGAGGCTGGGCAGAATTAAGGAACAAACAAAAGAGGATGTAGTACCCAGGCACTGACAACAGTGGAAAACCACTACCACCCCTGACCACAGCTGGCACAGGAGGAAGAATCTGCCTTGCAGAAGGTATGAGAGGCACAAAGATCAAAACCATGCCTGGAGAAGAGAGAGCTGGGGAAATAAATACCCAACCCTCTTTCCCCCGTCTTTGAATTCCTGTGGGTGCTTATCATCGGCTGAATCCAACTAGAAGGCAGAAGACAAACACGAGTACAGTTCCTCGTGGCCTTCAAAATTAGCCTTGTGGGAACAGAGCCAGGCCGAAGGGGTGAAGAGTGGGTCTGAAGGGGTGAATAAAGAATGTATAACATAATAATTGAGGACCCATTAATCCACTTCTGATTCCATTAAGAAAGAGCTAGCCTGTGTTTATTCAGTAATGGCATAAGATGTCTGTTTTGAAATATAGAAAACATTAGTTTCAGCTGGGTGTGGTGGCACATGCTTGTAATACTAGCACTCAAGGGGCTTAGACAGGAGGAATGAAGGTTTGAAACCAGCCTCACTTAATGAGGCCCTCTGCAACTTAGTGAGAAGCTGTTTCAAAAATAAAGAATAAAAAAATAGGACTGGGGGTATAGCTCAGAGGTAAAATGCCCCTGGGCTCAATCCCCAGTTCCAAAAAAAGAATATTACTTTTGACTCTAGAAGAATACCAAGTCATTAGAAACAGCATTCTTTGTCATAGAAAAAGTGGTTTTTCTTTTGACTACATTTGATTTGTTTTATTGCTGGCAGTACAAAGTTAAAGATCTTTTCCCATGTAAATGAAGCTGTGTGCATCTACTTCTTCAAGTAAGATGCTACCTGACTGACTTGGACAGAAACAAACATCACTTCTGGAGTGGTAAAGACTGATTTTTTACTAGACCTGTTGAGGTATTTTATATCTTAGGTATATAGGAAGTTTTTGTTTGTTTGCTTGTTGGTTTTTGATATAGAAAAAAGGCAGAGAGCTTTTGAACACTATAGATGTGTTCATACAAGAGCCTGGAGAAATGGTTTGGTTCCTTGATCCATCAAAGTGCAGTGGGCTTGAAGGAGGCCAGCCTGGGTTAGCCCCACGTAAGACAGAGCAGCACGTATCTTGAACTGATGCCAGAGTGTCTGTGGAAGAGCATGTAACCTGGACACAAGACCGGAGAGCCCACTGGCTTCAGAAGCACTGCAAAGAGAGGCCGAGTACAGGGGCAGGCTAGATTGGGTGAATCTTTTGACTAAGCTTGAGTACTGTGTCATATACAAATGTGTAGTTTTTGTTGTTGTTGTTGTTACTTTGGGATTTTTTTTTTTTTTTTGGTGGTACTGGGGTTCCTGGAAGCCCTTCTACTTCCGGGCTACACTCCCAGACTGATTTTATACTTTTTTATTTTTTGGAAACAGGGTCTCTTAAGCCAGCGCGTCTGACTTCGAATCTGACTTCAAACCTGTGCGATCCTCCTGTCTCCGCCTCCCAAACGTGGGGATTACAAGCGTGCGCCACCATGCCTGGCATTCCTTTGGGATGTGAAGATGATAATATCTGTTGGTAGTTGGTTATCTGTACATGTACATGTACATGTGGCTGAAAGAACTATTCCATTAATCAGTGGTTCTTCCATGCCTGTTAGACTATTTCTTGATTTTTTTTGTGTGTGTGTGTATAAGTGCTAGTTCTATACATTGTCCTTTGAAGACTTTCCTTTTTTTTGTAATCAACCAGAGTCCTATTTGCCCCACACTTTTGACTCACTGTGGGATGCCACCTGGGACTGATTTCCCAACATTTGCTGATCTGACGCCACCTTTAGATGGCCTGTGGCTGGATGAATAGTGCTCTCAGAATTTGAGAAAAACAGAACGAAAATGAAAAAATTATATTTCACAGACTTCAGGATACTTCCCTCTCTAGATTTTAACATCTTCAAAATCAGGTTATATTTACCAATTACTGTAGCCTTACAACTAATTAGTAGCATTTGTCTTCGTTAGTAGTGCATATAATCAGTGGTGCACTTGGTGATTGATGGCATTTTAGAGTTGAAGAAATACAGAGGAGTTTTAAAATATTGAACCTTGAAAAGGCATTTACAAATATGATTTAGGTATTTCACTCATCTATCTTAAATAACTATAATGTATCTCTGGAACTAGAATACAACTCAAGAAAGTTGAAACCTCATTAATTGTGTTCTGACCTGAATATGTACCAAATAGATTATGTCTTATTTTTCAAATAGACTTGATTTGTGATGATTACAATAAATACTATGTGAAGAAACATTTTGAAGTTGTATTCAGGCTCAGGGCTGGTTCCATTTATAAGATCTTTAATGGGTGAAGGGAATCTAAAAATGGATTCATGTGAGCCAAGCATTTGTCTTCTTTCCTATAAAGTAATTGAAAAGGAATTGTCTCCATTAAGTTTATACTAAAAGCAGAATTGGAAATTGATAACTAATAACTGTGTATCCAGCATTGTCCAGATCTCTGAAAAATAATAGTATCTGATGGACGTAGTTGTCTGGTAATAACACTGATGTATTATATTCTGCAGTAGAATTAATTTAGCATGTTTTTCCATTTTCATCAATACCATGTAAACATCTTTGCTTTGATTTTACATTTGCCAAGAAACCTTCTGAGTTAGTTTTCCAGGGGATTTATGCCCTTGAAGGTCTAGTGGATATTTTATAAATGGGTAATCACTTAGGAATGTGGCTCAATGTGAACACAAATGGACAAACATCATAGTGTCTTTCTCCTTTCTTTTTGGTATGGTCCCTGCATTAGCTTGTCTTACAAAGTTATTTGAAAATTCTACTTTGAAAGAAACCCAGTATTTTAGAGCTGTGTGCGCAGAAGTCTTACATTGGAGAAACTGATGTAGCAGTTGTCTCATCGAGAAAGCAGCTTGGGATTAAGAAGAGACAGGGGCAGCTTGCTTCTCACCTTTGCACCCTATCTTCACTGACAAGCACCATTTCACCCAAAACCTTTCTTGATTCCGGTGTATGTGGTGATTCCACAAGTATCTTAATCATTTCCAGGCTTGCTTAGAAATTGTTTTAGAGTAAACAGTCTCTCTTTGTACCTCATTATGCCCTGCACCAGGAACATGGTGTGCAATTGTAGCCAGCAACCCTCAATGAAGACATGATTAAAATGAGAGGGTCCAGAGAAAGTTAATACAAGCAAAAGAATAGGCTTCTATAATGATTAATTAGTTTGTTGGTGAATTAATTCATTAATTTTTTTTAATGAGTGTAGCATAAAAAGAGAAGGGTTCTCTTTATAGAGGAAGAAGGCTGAGACAGCGGATATGAGTAACATCTCTAATATGATGAAAACTATGCCCCTTTATTTATTGAATCCTGATATACTAGGACTCAGGGCATTATCAGAAGCTTAAATGAGGTCTACAAAGGATAGAAACTTGTGGAATGCATTATCCCAGGATGTGGAGCAGATTGAAAGCATAAATAGATTTATTAACTATTAAACATTTAGATAAGCTCATGGATAACAGATTGGGGAAACAATGACATTTTGGCACATGTATGCAACACTTGAAGGAGATTGGATCTATTCGTTATCATACATCCCTTGGTGTGTCCATTACATAAGGTGAATGGACATGAGTAGAATATATATTAGAGTCTGATTAGGCTACTAAGACAATTGCCAAAATGTGGAAAAAATTGCCCCCCAAACACATAAATAAAAGTAACTGCCTGTGAATGCTAGGGCACTAGAGGGGAGAGACTCTGTGAAGAGTGTATCTTGTATACTTGGAGCATCTCATTTTTGTTATCAGAGGAGCAAACAGCAATGTGCTTGCGTTGAACCTGGGCAGAACTAGGGATCATGTTGTCTTTTCTTCATAGACCACCATGTTGCTTGTGTCGTTTTTTTTTTTTTTTTTTTTTGAGCAGAGTACCAGGGTTTTGTCAGCAAATTAATGCATAATAAATGAGACCCAGCCATATATATAAAAAAGAGAAATAAAAGTTTCCTTTAAGCTATATCCTTTAAAAATGTTCCTGGAAAAGGGCCTCTATTCTTTTATTTAAAACAAAACTGGAAATGTGGTAGAAATATTTTTGTAGTAATTTTTTTTTACAAATAAATTTTACTGGCATTCTTTGTTGTCTATCCCAGTATGAATTAGTTCCTTGCGTGATTTACTTCTGTTTTCAACAAAGAAGGCTGAAACTAATTTAAATTAAAACGGCCTGCAGCTCTATTAGGATGCATGTGGTCCTGTTTCTCACCTCCTATCTTCATTGATGATAATTTATTTTTTCTTCCACCAGTATGCTGGCATGTTTTTAAAAGACATCTCCCCATGTGTTCATAAGCACATATTTGAATACACATGAGGGAGAGAGATATATAAAAATCAAGAGTATACTCTATTCTTGCCACAGCTACAAGTTATACTCAAAGTATTTTATAAGATAGTGGGTAGATATGGATGATCTTGAAAAACCATGCTCTTAAATATGCAAAAGGAAGAATTAATATGATCATATATTTTAATATCATAAGTAATAAAAGTACCATAAATAGCTTTTATAAAAGAAAAGTTATTTGGTTTAGCTTAGAGTTTTCAGGAGTCTCAAGAATTAGAAGAAAATATAGGATTGTGCTTATGGATAATTTTCTGCCATATTATTTTTGACCTTTTTTGCATCTGTTACATGGGAGGTACATATCAGATATTAATAAGAAGTCACTGCCTATGCTATACATTCCTCAGCTGAACACTGCTCTTTGTAACTGAACAGGTAAAGAAGGTACACCTAATTACCAGCATCTGGCAGTATTTTTCCAGGCAAGTGACTAAAATAGGTTTAAATCGATTAACATAAATCATATCTAAATTTTGATACTAAATGACTTCAATATAGCTATGTGATAAAGTTGCACAAAATGTATTACCATCAAGGAATACAACAAAATTGAGATAGCAAAACATACATCTTTAGAATATTTATTTATTTATTTATTTATTTATTTATTTATTTATTTATTTATTTATTTATTTGGTGGTACTGGGGTTCCTGGAAGCCCTTCTACCTCCGGGCTACACTCCCAGACCTATTTTTATATTTTTATTTGGAAACAGGGTCTCCTAAGTCAGTGCGACCCTGGCTTCGAACCTGCGCGATCCTCCTGTCTCTGCCTCCCAAGTGCGGGGATTACAGGCGTGTGCCACCACGCCCGGCCAGAATATTTATTTAATAAACATTTGCTGTAAATAAATTCATCATACCTGACATTGTTAAAGTGCTTTTACAGTTTATGAAACACTATTATACATCATTTCATTGGAGCCATCAAGAACTCTGCATGTATGCGTGTGGGTGTGTGTGTGTGTGTGTGTGTGTGTGTGTGTGTGTGTGTGTGTGTGTTTGGTACTGGGGATTGAACCTAGGGGCATTCTACTTCTGAGCTATACCCCCAGCCTTACTTTTCTTTCCTTCCTTCCTTCCTTCCTTCCTTCCTTCCTTTTTTTCTTTCTTTCATTTTTTTTTTGGGGGGGGTCTGGGGATGGAACCCAGGGGCATTCGACCTCTGAGCTATACCCCCTGCCCAATTTTTTTTATTCTTTATTTTGAGACAGGGTCTCACTAAGTTGCAGAGGGCATTACAAAGTAGCTGAGGCTGTCCACAAACCACGATCCTCCAGTCTCAGCCTCCAGAACGCTGTGCGGCACCACACCCGGCTTCATTCCTTATTTTGAAACAGTCTCAGTAAGTAGCTGAGGCTGTCTGCGAACTGTGATCCTCCTGTCTTTTATTTCTACTTTATAGACAAGGGAACTAGTCTCAGAGAGGAAAAACACTTTAATCAATACCACAAAACAGTCTCGTAACTGCCCTTCCTTTCCTCAAGCTCCTCTCCTCTCCTCTGTTTACCCCCTTGGCTCCCAGAATGACATTTTTCCCCTGCTTAAAAATTATTCGTAGGCTCCCAGTTGCCTGTATCTTTATGACTATAATGTCGTGACTTATGGGCTCTTTACTCTCCTGATCTGCGTTCAAACCCAGGAGCCAGCAAACTTTCTTTGCTATGGACCAGATAATAAATGTTTTAGGTTTCATGGACCTTTCATCTCTGCCAAAGCTACGCATCTCTGTTGTATTATGAAAGCAGCCATAGGGAGCAGTAAACAGATGAGCATGACTGGGTTCTTCACAAGAACAGGGGGTGGCCCACATTCGAGCAGCTTATGGACCCCTGGTTTTACAATCCAGTCCCTTAGAGTGTCTGAAGAAAATAGCAGAAGTTCTACCTAATATTTTGCTTTTAATACCACCCTTTTAAATTTTTTGTGGGTATGTTTTATAAAATACGTAATATAGTCTTCATAAATAATAGATCTGCATGTGTTCAAAACGCATGCATCATTTTATTCTCTATAGATAGATTTTCTAGTTGACCATGTTGGGAGACTGATTCCCTGCATCATCAGTGTACACCGAACTGCTGGCATTCTCCAAGCACATCACTCTTTTTTTACCTTCCTACTTTTCTTCTGTTACTCCCAAATCCTTTAATGTTTATTTCTGAAGAAGAGTATTTTTATATGTGAAAATACATAAAACAGTTACAGTATTAATACATTTTCACATGGTAAATTTAAATCAAACACTTAAAAAGTTGTATTCGGGGCTTTCATCTCATTTACTGGCATATTCCGTCCTCTTCGGTTGCCTCAGTCGTGTCCTTTATAGCGTTTTGCTCCCCCTGGTACCATGTCCAGGGTGGAGTCATATTTTGCATTCATAGTTATGTCTTTTAGGCTCCTTTCTTCTGGAATATTTTCTTTGTCTTTTATATCATTTACATTTTGGAAGACAACAGCTCTTTTTTTTTTTTTTTTGGCTGTACTGGGGATGAAACCCAGGGGCATTCTACCTCTGAGCTCCACCCCCAGCCCTATGTTTTTAATTCTTTATTTTAAAACAGGGTCTCACTGAGTTACAAAGGGCCTCACTAAGTAGCCAAGGCTGTCCGCAAACTGTGATCCTCAGCCTCCCAGATGCTGGGATTACAAGCGTGCGCCACCATGCCCAGCTCTCTCTTATCTTCTGAAAAATATAATATTCCTAATTGGCAGTTTGCCTGGTCTCATGATTGGATTTCTTCTTCACAAGATTTATTGGTGATATAGTGTCTTTTTTTCCCTAAGGTGATGATATCTTTTTCTTTATTATTTTATTTTTTATGTGGATTATATTGAGAATGGCATACATTTACACAGTGTTTCAGACCCCTCTCCTCCATGCTTCCCCTTTCCCCTCCTCCCAACAATGAGTGTCCAGGTTGACCATGCTACATTCACACTTACCTGATTTCTGAGGGCATGATGATGCTGTCCTGTAATCCCAGTACTTGAGAGGTCAAAACAACAGGATCATCACAGGTTCGAGGTCAGTCTCAGCAATTTGGTAAGGCCCTCAGTAAATTAGCCAGACCCTGTTTCAAAGTAAAATAGGGCTAAAAGGGTTGCCCCTGGGTTCAATCCCCAGTAACACACACACACACACACACACACACACACACACACCACAATAAATTAAATTTAAAAAATAATATGAACATCCTGCTCCATATAAAAATCTTTCCTTAGATTTAGCTTTCATTGATGATTTTTCCTTCACCTACTCTTTATTATAATTATAGCAAAAACTCATTAACCTTAAATTAGTTTTATTTTTCAGTTGTGAGAGATCTACTCAATTCTTTTCAAATTGGCTAGGGCACCATTTTTATTATTTTTATTTTTAGATTTTAATTCCACTTTTTATATCTTTAAATATAGTAAGCACAATTGCTTGTTAATACACATCTAATGGTTTAGTATCCTAGGTTTTCAAGTTCTGGGTCTGCATATTCCTGTCTTCCTGTTCCTGCTGGTTCTCGCCTATGGTACCTAATTTACTAAGTGATGGCAATTTGATCTGAAGATTTGCTCAAGGGCTCCCCTACCATAACTGCTGCTCAGGGACTTTCCTCCCTAATCTGCTCAGCAAGAGACAAATTTCCTTACAGTCCTGTAGTTTGGGAATGGGATGAGGTGAGTTGACTTCTAATTCACCCTTTCTTTGAGAGTACAGCTCTTTCAGGAATCAGTTTACTATAGGAAAGCTCTTTTGTTTGTCTCTTCCTTACAGGACCTGAGCTTTGGTTTTTGTTTTCTTTTACTCTGAGAGATCTATGAATAAAATCTCAACGTCGTCTAGCTGACAAATGTCTGGAGATGCAACAGCATTTCCCGAGATCATTCACTTCTTGGGGCTTTTGCCGCACTTGGATTTGGCTTGGTTATTTCATGCTTTCTTTTCAGCTTTTACATAGTTTTCAGACCACATCTTCATACATGTTTGGTGTTGTTTTCAGTAGGAGGGCTGGTCTGATAACCTAGGCTACCATATGTCACCATACTGTGATCTTTACATGTGGTATTTTTCTCTATCTGTACTGCCTCTCAAACATCTTTAGCCTTCAAATCTCAGTTCAGGTGTTACCTCCTCCATAAAGACTTCTTCAAACAAATTTCTCCTCTAACGTATAATAGATCATTCTCTTTTCCTAGTACACTTCAGCAGTATATATTGCTCTATTGTACGGTTTCTCTCCTAACCATAAGTTCCTTTTAGGCAGGTCCAGTATCATTCTTTTTAGTATCTCCAGGGCGTAGTAAAGTGGCTAACATATAATAGGCCCTTAATGTTATGTTAAATGAATGAATGAGGGTAGATTCAATTTCCTGATGGACTATACTCTTTGAGAACTGTATGTTTTGACCTCATGCGCCCAATGTTTAGTACAGTGCCTGTCATATAAGTGTCTAATACTTATTTGTGAGTAGGTATTTTTTGCAACATAGGAATTAAGATAGGCTAAGCAACAGAATGAGTGGTACAATATAGAGACCAGGAACACAAACGGCTTCATTTCCTGAGTGGAGTGCTGGTGATGATGGTAGAAATACTGAGTCCTAAAGTGACGTAGTCTAGTCTGTCTTGCCAAACAGAAGTAAATGTGGAGTCTTTGGGAATTCACGATTCACAGTTGTTCAGAGATCTGGGCTAGGAAGGAGGATCCAGAGGGAAGGAAGAGTTGAACCAAGTCCAGAGCTAGAACAGATAGATGGTAAGTGTATTAGTTAGGGTTCTCCAGAGAGAAAAAAGCCAATAAGGCATCTGTCTATAAATACATTTATGGATTATGAGAGATTTATCACTAGAATTGGTTTACACACTTTGAGAGGCTATGAGTCTCATGTCCAGTTGTCTACAAGTTGGAGACCCTGGGCTACTGGTAGCATGGCTTAGTCCAAATCTGAAAGCCTCAGAACCAGGCAAACTGGTGATGTAATTCTTAGTCGAAGGACAAAGGCCTGCAAACCTAGGGGACTGATGTTGAGTCTCAAAGTGCAAAAGCTGGAGAATCTGGAGTTCCAATGTCCAAGGGTAAAGGAAGAAGGATTTCACGTCTGGAGACTGGGTAGAAGTTCTTCTTTTCTCCGCTTTTTTTTTGTTGTTGTTCTGTCCAGGTTCCTGAACGATTAGATCGAGGGCAGATAGAACTTCTCCATTCTGTCCACTGATTTACACACCGGTCTCCACTAGAAATACCTTCATAGGCACACCTAAATATAACGCTTTATCAGTTCTCTAAGTATACCTTAATCATGTAAAGTTACACTACAACAGACTTTCATAGTGACACTCAATGGTGCAAGTGGAAGTGATTTCAGTTTTCTGTAGCTGAATCATGGCCATGCTACCAGACCTCAGGGTCTTCAACTTGTAGACAACCTGACAAGAGACTCACAGCCTCTCAAACTGGGTGGACCAACTCCCCTATTAAGGTAGAAGTGATTTCAGTCTTCTTTGGCTGCATTTTGGTCTTAACATCTGATTGTTATATTGGGATTATTGTGTGCTTTGAGCCTAGCAACACATGAGCTACTCAATAGGGAAGGCCAGCTTCTTTGGAGTTGGCTGTTGTATTGACAGCTAGATTCTCTAGCCAATTTTACTTCTACCAGGTCTGCTTTTAAGACTTCAGAATTTGGCCCCTTGTAACCCAATTCACCTGACTGCCCTTTTCCAGGAAGTGCCAAACTGAAGTCTACAAAAATTGGTAGTAATCATTGTTCCTTCCCCCTTCCTCCACAACATTTTCTCAATTTGTGCCTTGTCCATAATATTTTCCCAACCTAGTGTGCCTTTCTCTGTGTCTACTCAGGGATCAAGGCCTAACTAATATTGCAGCCAACTCTGCCCGCCAACCAAACTGCTAGTGTTTATCGGAACCTTCTACATTTTACATTTAATGCCATGTTTTGTAATCATTTCCCAAGGATCACTCCTCTTTTGAAATCTGGAATGTTGTCTCTTTGGCTAATGTCTTCAGTGTACCCCTTTATCCCCATGGTCACCCAGGCAGGCTATTCAGATCTAGTTGTGGCGTGCCTTCAAAAATGACTTGCTGATCTGTTGAGCAGAGACAGCAAGCATCCACATGCCTCTCGAGACTTCAGCTTATCCTTCCCCTCATGTGATAAAATCTCAGAAGATGCTGAGGGTTGGATAGAATCGAGGGTCATTTTTGTTTCGATTTACAGTCTTTGCAGACGTCTGGGGATAGTGTGGTTTGCGAGACTTGGGGCATTTATAGATTGGAGTCTGTGAGTGGGATGGCCAGAATGACCATCCAAGCATGAAGGCTGCAGTTTAGGACTTATTCTTTTCATGAGTCTTCTGTGAGAACACAGGCATAGCATCCTTTGCCCTGTAATAGGTAAATTACTTTGGGTATGTGGCATCATTTTCTTTTCCTAACTTCCAACACCTATAGAATTTGGTTTAAATCAAGACATTGGTAAAAGTTGTACCAATTGGATTTGTTTAGTCCATATGTAGTTAAAATGAAAGAATCGCCAAAACAAAGTATTTTATTACTTCTGTTCTGTTTACAGGTTCTTTTTAGTGTTTTGTTTAGACTGTCACAGTTACTCTGCATATAACAGAAGCTATCAGGGGATTCTTGTATGTGGGGTTTCTACAGGGCGAGGGGCATGCTGTTTTGACCATTTTCCCATGGAAAGCTCTGCCAACCCTCACAGTGCCCTGGTTCTTGAAGTCTACTTTTGGAGGTGGCCTCCCCTTAGGCGGTCATTCTGAAGAGCCTTTCAAGAACCTGAAATGTTGCCATTGGAGCGTTTCCCAGAAGGAAATTGAACCACAATTTTTTGAAGTGCAGGGAACTCTCTACCAGGAGTATGTCATGTGTCTAGACATATTCTGATGTGTTTTTCATTACAATAATGCAATAACATGGGCTGCACCAAATGATAGGGTAAATTCATTAAGATTGTTTCCTTGTCCATTTCTTTCACAACACTCAGCGAAAAGGACACCATGAAACATGCACTACCTGTGTGCGGCTTGTCTTCCTTGTTTCCTTTCTCTTCTAATTTCTTGATATTTGATTAATTTTTTCTCTTTCCCAATCATTTTGTTCCTCATATTTTTGTTTTGTTTTGTTTTTTTCTGAATAGGGTACAAAAGTAAGAGTTTATTATCAGTTCTACCACATTTCTTAGCTGATTAGTGAGAAGAAAAGAAATCCTGGTCTAATAGAGAACCAGGGAATTACCAATAAATCAGCAGTTGCATAAGGGAGAGAATGAAATTTAACTAAGGAAATTGGGGCCCCTGCTGCCATGACGAAAATAAATGAGACAATGTAGAGTCATTATAGGAAGACTGGGTGGTCTATGAGAAAGAAAGCAGATTGTGCAAACTGACATTTGAGGAATCAGCCTAAATGTTGTTGTTGCCTGGGACTGGTTGCTGTTCCTTGGTGTCATAGCAAAATGTGCTTTATTCGTGAAACTCTTGAGCCCTGGCAGACAAGGGAGGCTCTGAAATATTGGAGGGCTTAACCTCCTGGTCTCTGAGGTGTACTTCCTATTTAGAATGGAGGGTTCAGGGACCCTTACCCTGAGACTTTCCCTGAAATCCCAGCTGTAGTGTTGCTGCCCCAGCGGGGATCAGAGCACACCTGCAGAGAGAGGGCTTCCTCCTCTAACCACCTGCATTCACTACCTTGTGAGAACCATGGTTCCAGGGCTGGCCACCACCCGCTACCAGCTTCAGTTTATAGCAAGAAGTAGTAAGGAAGCTTTTGGGCAAACAAATCCCCTGGCTCAGGCTACGCAATGTGGCTTGGGTTTCTGGTATCATTATCTTGACCCACTGAACTTCCTGGCTCCTGGGCTCTCTCTTCTGTCTACCTCCAGGATTCCTTTGCTTCTTCCCACCTAGTCTAGCTTCCTGAATTATGCTCTCTATTTTTTATTTCTGACCACAAGTAACCATGTTTGACCACACAGTTGCTTCCCATTTTCTAAATGTTGGGGGAACTTAGAGCCTCTATTCCGAGTTTGCCTGTGTGTACCATGGGGCAGTTCAGATCAGCAGTTATGTTTTGTTTGGAATATCCAGGCTTTATTTACATATTGTCTTTAAAAATAGAATCAATGGTTAACATTTTTAAAATGAAAATTTTTTTGCAAGAACGTTTAGATTTCTGACTTCCCATGAAAAACTGAAAGATTTGACAACCATTGCCTAGGCAGAGCTATCTTTGCTTTCCTATCCTTTCCACCTTGCCCTTCTCTTGTCATAACACTATTGTGTTTAACCTTCCTTGGGGGAAGAATTTGAGGGAGAGAGAAGGGGTCGCCACCAATGCAGATGCCATTCATGTTCATCTAATCTGAGACTGCAAGGCCAACCAAGGCTCAAGAGCACACTGACCTTTGGTGCCAGTTTTTTTTTTTTTTTATGTGGAAAAGGATTGGGGTCACAGACTAACTATCAACCTCAGCCAAACTTGACCACAAATGTTACAAGCTCTTCCAAAGATCTTGCTATGGCCTTCAACCCTAAAGTCCTAAAATTTATTGAGCATCTCAGACATTACAACAATGCATATCAGAGCAGCAGTATCTTTATAGTCTGAATGAGGCCAGTGTCAGAACAGAATCCATGTATCCTGCAAGTGGAAAAGGCCTTCAATATCTGGTCCAATCCATTCATCTTACAGCTGAGACCATTAAAATCCCAAGGAGAAAAAAATATATTTCATCAAATAATCAGTTACTATATCTGAAAGATCTGTGCCCAAAAGAAATATTGAGATTGAGATATTTTTATTATCTCATGTTGTTGTAAGTGGTAGAAAATGAGAATCGCCATTTGAAGTCTTGCTCAAACAGTTACATGCACAGTGACAAAATGAGTTATATCTTTACTAACTTAAATTGTACTGAAAGAAGCTGGATGTGGTGGTACATGTTTATAATCCCAGTACTTGGGATGCTGAGACAGGAGGATCACAGGTTCTCAGCCAGTCTAAGTTATTTAGTGAGGCCCTCTGCAACTTAGTGAGATCCTGTTTCAAAATAAAGAATAAAAATGGGATGGGGGTGTAGTTCAGAGGTAGAATGCCCCTCGGTTCAATTGCCAGTACTTAAAAAAAAATCTACTGAAAGAATGGAGATCTTCCTAATGGTAGAAGAGAGACTATAAGGGATTTGTTTTCGTTACCAGTTTCCTGAAACTTAATAAATATTTGCTGACTTGATTTCAACAGGCTTGATTGAATAGTATACATATTTAGTTAGGGTTGAGATTAATTTGCCATTGATATGCTTTATTTATTTTTCAAGTTATTCTATAAAATTTTGAAAATTTTGGGTGGACTGAGTCTACTGTGATTTGAGACTGGGAAAGTACTGGCTATAAGGTCTCATGAACAAATTCCAAATTGCATAGATAATGATCATTGCTGTGTAGAAAGCTGTTCATATGCCAAGTATAAAAATTCAAACTATTCCAGGTACTGTGATGTTTGAGCTGCAGGTTCATCTATGCAGCCGATGTAGGTATTAGGGTTCCAGATGTTTATTTATTATGATGTAGTATTGTAGATTTAGATATGCATATATTATTATAATGGGAAATACACTAAAAATTCCAAGATAGAGGTAAAAATACACTGAGAAGATAGAGCTAAATTCCAGGAATAAAATATATTATGAAAGGACAACTTATACTTTTACGAAAACTTAATGTAGCGAAATAAAAGATGACAACACTGTAACTCATCAGTAGAAAGAGAATAACATTGATTTACTACCAATTGTACATAAATATTCACTAGAACCAGTTAGTGCTGTAAGCCTTTCATTTTTAAAAGATTGCTATATTTTATCTTACTATTGCTGAATGTCTGTTGCTTTAACTGGGAGAATTTCAAACAATTTTCAAATCCATTAACTTTTTGGCTTAGAATATGAAAAAGGAGCTAGAAAATCAAAAGAAATAGTGAAATCCCTCCATTTGTAACAATTCATCTTTTTTTGTAGTGCAACTTGCTAAAATCTTCCAATTTAAATTTATCATAAAATTGATTGGCAGGAGAGAAAAGACTATATAAATGACAAGAAATTTGGGGCCCATCTGGAAAATGGCTTTAAGTTTTAACTGCCATTGTATCACAGATGAAAGAAAAACACCAACAAGAATGACAAAAAAAATTTAAATGAACTAGGGTGAAAAATGTCAAGATTGCAAAAGCTAAAAACAGTTAAGGAGTTCGTGACTACATAGAGGTCATTGCAGCCATGGGCACATATTGGAAGGTTCTAAATTCAAGGGGGAGAAAATAATATTGCATTCTGTTAGATGTAATGGCAAAACTGTCAAGAAAGAGGATTTGCATTAAACCTCAAATAAAAATTTTAATAACATTGTACCTAAAAGTCTTGACTTTCTCTTGAGATGAAGTTAAAAAGGAAAACAAATTTCTGTTCTCAGTTTTTGTTAATGTCTTTAATCCTAAAGAGGAGAATGAAAATATTTTGAAGTGTTTCTAGTCTGTATGGAGTCAAGGTTAAAGTCAATGCCATATCCAGATCAAGATTTCTGGAAGTTGGTGTGGGAGAAAGCAAGTCTGATGGTTTTGAAAGGTAGGATGAATGTGGATGAATGCTTGCCCTTCTTAGATGAACATCAAGGCTCCTTAGGTGCTGCCTGGCTGCAGAGTCCACCTCTGTGAGCAGCTGGCGGTCAGAGCACAGCAGGGTGGCCAGGATGTAAGAAAGAGGACTGTGATGAACCTGGTGGGAAAGAGTGTGAGTCATTTCACAGACTGGGAGGGTGTGTAAATCATGGACATGTATGTGTTTGTGTCATTTTAGGGAGGTACAGAGACTGAGTTTATTATTTTGCGGAATTTATAATACTTGTGAAATTTCCCAGTGTCTCTTTTCCTTGGGCTGTTACCTAATCTTTTAAAGAACAGAGTAAAATAGGAATCTTTGTCTCCTCTTTGAGATTCTGGATGTTCATTCACATGTTTGACACATCCTTGGGCATGGTTGAGAGAACTGGATCAGCCAGGGGTTTCTGGAAGGGAGCCTACACCTTTCCTCTCCAGCAGAGGGGCCTCAGGGTGGCTGGGCCTAGCTGGACCATAAGAAGCATAGGTGGGAGCTATAAGGCAAGTTGTTCTCAGATATCACTTCTCCTGCATTCTCTGGTCAAGCAAGGTACTAAATCCAGCTCAGACCCAAGGGAAAGGAAATGAGTTTATACCTTTTCATGGGAGAAATGGAGAATATCGGTGGCCACATGTAATCTGTTTCAGGATACTCTCTGTCACTAACTATTTACATCCTTCCAAGGGCAAAATATGGTTATCACCTTCCCATTTCCCCCAAAGTCTTATGCCACTACAGAGTGCTTGAAGTCTAACACTTATTATTTAAATCAGTTCCAGATGTGAATAAAATTATTTGGGTGTGATTGCTCAGGTGTAATATTCCCCTGCATAATTCTCTTTCAATCTGAAGTCTTGTGAATTACAGACATGTTTATCTGTTGCCTCCCCCTAATACCTAACACACAGAAGGCACAAGAGCTTAAGATTTCCATAGTAGACACTCCCAGTCACAAAGGCATAGTGGAGGCGGCCCAGAGCCGTGAAAGGCTATGGCAATTCTGAATTCCAGCTGGGCAGGGGTCACTGGTTCCTTGACTAGGCCTCATTTTCAGATACTGGAAATGTTTCTCCTTCACTCCTGGCCTTGCCCTCTGGGCTCATGTTTTCACATTCTGAGTCTTTGTTCTTTGTCCTTTCCGTGTTTACATGGAAGATCGTCCCTGTCAACGTCCTACTGGAAGTTTGGAAACTAAATTCCTGGTTTCCTTTTGGGGGGTCATTTCAATTTTTGGTCCAATCTCTCAATATCTCTCTCTCTCTCTCTCTCTCTCTCTCTCTCTCTCTCTCTCTCTCTCTCTCTCTCTCAGAACTAGGAAGGAAGTCAACCCAGGGGCATTCTATCTCTGAGCTACACTCCCAGCCCTATTTTTAATTCTTTATTTTGAAACAGGATCACACTAAGTTACGGAGGCCTTCACTAAGTAGCTGAGGCTGGCTGTAAACATATGATCCTCTGGTCTCAGCCTCCCAAGTACTGGGAAAACAAGCATGCACCACCACACCTGGCCTTTTGTTCTGATCTTACATAATTTCTTTAACAGTTTGTGGGCTTCCTATGTCTCAAATTTAATCTATTTCATTGGTTCCTTGACTAGGCCTCATTTTCAGATCCCGGTCAAGGCCACATTTACATATATTTATGTATAATTCCTAAAACATAGCTTCTAAGCCTTGAGCTGAATGTCTGAGTGCTGCAGGGCAATGACTTTAAATTCTTAGAAGCCTACTTGCTAGTTGCAAGAGCACACCTTTAAGATTGTGGGAGACCTCCATGACTGGTGGAAAGAACTTGCAGTTATGACTGTGTGATTCTTAGAGGCTCTACTAAGCGCATCTTTATTTTGTTTTAAAGGTCTGATCAAAAGATTTTACGGTCATACTTCACTTCAGGGTTCACTTCATACTTCAGGATTATTCTGAAGCTCTGCTTTGCATGCAGGACTGTGGACTTGATCCTTGCCTCAAAGCTATTTATAACTCTGAGAATATTTTGCTAGGAGAGATTAGCGATGAGAAATAATTTGCTTTAAATCTAAAGAGTTCTTGATCATTTTATTTCCTGAAATTTTTGCTACTCACCCCCCCCCAAAAAAAAAAACCCCAGCAGTTCTTTTTTTTTTTTAGAGAACGTATTTTCTATTTTCTAAATTACTGAAGGCCACAGTCTTGCCAAACTTTCCACCACTATGTAAGGGCCTCCTCTTTTCTAACATCTTTTAGCATCATCCTCACTACTCTTCAAGTCCTCATCAACAGCCTCCCTAGAGCCTTGCAGCCCTCACTACCAGCCTCCTTGAGGCCCTTCCAGCTGCTGCCCACCACCTTGTCCCAAGGCTGCTGCCACATCTTTCAGGGTTTCATTACTGTAGATCTCTACTTCTAGGTCTAAAATTTTGTTCTAGTTTTCTTTTAATGTTCAATAATTGACTCAGCAACATGGTGGTTCATAATCTTTTAGGGTACAAGATTCTGTAGGCTATACATTTGGGGCAGGGCTTAGCCGGGTGATTCTTCTTCTCCAGTGATATCAACTGTGGCCACTTGATGGTCCTCAGTTGTAGATGAGCTGGTTTGAAAGATGGAAAGTGGCTTTACTGCCATCTGTGATGATGTGGTGAGTATGGCTGAAAGCCAGGCTCAGCTGGGATGTTGGCTAGATAGTTGATAAGAGCAGCTTGGGTCTCCTTGAGAGAGCATTCTAAGGGGCCTAGGTGGGAGTAGCAAGGTTTACTATGATTTAGTCTTTGATGTTATTTTTTATTTTGTGGTGCTGGGATTGAACCCAGAGGTATTCTACTTCTGAACTACACTCCTGATTTTTTATTTGAAAACAGGGTTTCACTAGGTTGCAGAGGGCCTCACTAAGTAGCTGAGGCTGGCTGCGAACCCAGATCCTCTGGTCTCAGTCTCCCAAGTACTGGGATTACAAGCGTGCGCCACCACACCTGGTTGATGTTGCTTTAAGAATGTTCCTTCTACTGCATTCTATTCCTCAAGTAGTATTAAACCTGTCCACATTAAAGAAAATAGAAATAGATTTTACCTCTCCATGGGACAAATAGCAAGGAATTTGTGGTTATCTTTATATTACCACCCTGACATTCCTAAAGTGATTCTAAAATATTATCAGTTCATAGCTTGAAATATATTGACATGCTTTAATCCATTGCAACCTTTATTATTATTTATTATTATTATTATTTGTGGAACTGGGGATGGA
The DNA here is from genome assembly GCF_963383645.1 of Muscardinus avellanarius. Classification (NCBI taxonomy): domain Eukaryota; kingdom Metazoa; phylum Chordata; class Mammalia; order Rodentia; family Gliridae; genus Muscardinus; species Muscardinus avellanarius. Next base: position 42,660,264 of record NC_137798.1, on the reverse strand, counting down.
ACCTAGGGGCATTCTCCTCTGAGTTACACCCTCAACCCTATATTTTATTCTTATTTTTTTATTGGTGCATACATCTTAGTGGAGTACAAGATGGTATAGGCACACATCATCCAGTTAGCCCTTACCCTTTATTCTTTATTTTGAAACAGGGTCTCACTGAGTTGCAAAGGGCCTCACTAAGTAGGTAAGACTGTTCACAAACCACAATTCTCCTTTCTAAGCCTCCCAAAGGCTGCGATTACAAACATGCACCACCATGCCCAGCACTACATTATTTTTTATTGATGCTCAAATTATTTTATGTTTGGCTAATGTGAGCCTTTTTAGTTGACTTCTTTATCCTTTGACATGGTCCTGATACCATTTGCTAGTTTCCTTGTTACAACATGGTATAACAAAGTGTTTCAGGTATGTAGATGGCCAGCTTGATTTCTTTTTTCTTTTTGGTTAGGAAAGCTAAAATGATGATTTGCTATGCACAGAGAATTTGGCATTCAAACTTTTCACTAATAAAGCCTACGGGTTAATATTTTCATAGAAAAGTACTTTAAACTTAAGAAGTATGCAGCTATCTGTCTAAAGTTTTGCTTTGTTGAGTACTAGAAAGAGAGACAGGACTTTGAGTTGGAAGATGTGGAGGATAGGTCTAATCTATCATTTATTTAAAAAAATTTTTTTTGGTATTTGGGATGGAACTGAGGGGCATTCTACCTCCGAGCTACACTCCCAGCCCTATTTTTTATTCTCTATTTTGAAACAGGGTCTTACTGAGTTGCAAAGGGTCTCACTAAGTAGCTGAGGCTGTCCGCAAACCACGATGCTCCTGTCTCAGCCTCCCGAATGCTGGGATTACAAGCGTGCGCCACCACGCCCGGCTTAATCTGTCATTTATTTTTAGCCAAATGAATGAATTATAATAAAACTACCTGTGCTTCAAAATCTCAGGACAGCCATAAGAATATGTAGTACTCTTGCTATTTTAGATAAAAGGTGTCTCTTTAGATTCCTAAACTGTCTGGCTTACTCCTCCCTTTTCATGAAGAATATTACTCAGTGCTCCCCTGGGTGCTTCTGCTGCCCACTTATTTTTATTCAATTTTCTCCTCCAATTGCATCTGAGGCTACTACTGACCCTCGAGATAATTCTATAATTCCAGTGTCCCCCAGGGGCAATGTCATGGACTTTGGCAATCTGTGCTAGGCTGATGAATTAGAAGAATCTTAAGCACTCCATCCCCTTGGTAAGCAAAGGGAGAACTGCCTTTCTGCCCTCTAGGGTGGAAGACTTGGGCTCTGCAAAAACCACTCACCTCTATGTGATACATTCCCAGACAATTATATGAGCTGACCTGTTAAGTGATATATACACGAATATACATGAAAAAAATGTATGATTTCCTATAAAAATTGATGTTTATTTTAGTACCATATACTGCATTAGATATAAAATTCTATGTTTGGAATACACAAATGCATACAATGATATAAACAATCATATGCCCCATAACAATTTTTTAGTCAATGATGGACCACATATACAACAGTGACCCCAAAGGATTATATTTGTTAGTGATATTATAGTGGTATTAGTACATACATGTATACTCTACGATAATGCATTTCTTGTTTTTTTTTTAAGTTGCACGAGCTTTTTAATATTTTACTTAAAGCAGCCAGGCATGATGGTGTATGCCTCTAATCTCAGTACTTGGGTGATAATGCATTTCTTGAAAAGTGTCCACATCATTAAGCAACACATGATTTTGTACACACACACACACACACACACACACACACACATACCCCTAATATATGGATATTATATTTAATAAGTAATAAAAATAATCCACTGGGCATGGTGGTACATGAGTATAATCCCAGTACTTGGAAAGCTGAGACAGTTCAAGGACAGCCTCCGCAAGTGGTGAGACTTTCATCAACCTAGCGAGACCTTGTTTCAAAATAAAAATAAAATAGGGCTGGGGGTATAGGTTGGAGGTAGAATGCCCCTGGGCTCAATCCTCAGTATCACACACACAAAATTAAAAGAATGCAGTCCATGTAATCTTTTGCAAATATTATAAATTGTTCTGAACAAACTTTATACTTTGGGCAAAATAATTCTGCCCAGTAGCCCCTAAAGATAGTCTTTGCCTTTATTACTTCATATGACAGTTAATTCATGATATTGTCATAGAGGTATAAGAGATTATATTAGTGTAGTATTTTCAGGTTTTATACATGGAATGATATCATGTGCTATGTTTAGTTATACATATCTGCATTGCAGTCTATAACTGTGCTGTCTAGTATGATGGCCACTGGCCACCTGTGGCTACTGAGAACAGGATTTATTGTTCATCTAAATCCAGATAGAAAGTGAGCTGTTTCCTAAGTGTAAAACACATGTCCGATTTCAAGACCTAAAGCGAAAAAGAATGTAAAATATCTTAGTAATTTTTATTGATTATTTGTTGAAATGATAATATTTTGCCTATATTGTGTTAAAATATATTATTAAAATCAGTTTCACTTCTTTGTGTTTCTTTTTTTAGTGTGGCTATTAGAAAATTAGAAATTACACATATGGCTCACACTTGTGGTTTTTTTTAACATATCTATTATACACATCAATCTAAAGTACATAATTTTAATTACTCATTTGACAGTTCTTTAGTTTGTTCTTGATCTGTGATGGTTCTCAATCTTAATTTGTTCATGATTTTCTTTTTTTCAACTGACTTGACTTATTCAGTTACTATGTGTTAAAACATCGGAATTTCAAGGACATTTGACAGGGTTATTTAGTAGTTCATGACCCTGGTTTCTTCATAATCTTTTGTGGAGATAAAGTAAATAAATAAATATTACCTTAGTCCTAACCTTGTAGTACTGATTTTAAAAGGGTTTGGTTAGGAGGGAAAGAAGTTGGTCAAGCAGATATATTAAAAACAAAAATAAAAACAAATTCCATACAAATGACTTCTGATGGATTAACTTGCTTTTGAAGCTACATTATACCCTCTGTTTTATGTTAAACCTACCTTAGGAAAACTAGAAGGTGTGGTTGCCTGTTATTGGTTGGGGAGACTAAATCCAAAGCCCCACCAAGATTAGCGCCTGCAAAGCTAATGCACTAGCTCTCCTGATCCTTTTAAGAACTGAGACATAGCCAGGTAAAATGGTGCATGCCTATATTCTCAGTACTTGGCAGGCTGAGACAGAAGGATTGCAGGTTTAAGGACAGCCTCAACAATGTACTGAGACTCTTAGCAATTTAGTGAGATCCTGTTTCAAGACAGTAAGTAATAATACTAATAAATGAGGAGGGCTGTAGCTCCGAGGTAGAATGCCCCCTGGGTTCTCCAGTACCACATACGTGTGTGCACATGCATACAAACACACACATACACACACCCCTGAGATGCAGCCACATATGGTGGCCCATGCTTATAATGCCAGTACTTGGGAGGTTGAGGCAGGAGGGTCATGGATTGGAGGCCTGTCTCACCAATTTAACAAGGCCCTCAGCAACTTAGCAAAACCCTGTTTCAAAAGAAAAAATAAAAAGGGCTGGAGGTGTAGCTCAGAGGTAGGATACCCCTGGGCTCAACTCTAATAGTAAGAAAAGAACTGTTACAGACATACTTACCTGTCTTTCACAGATGAGGAAGTCAAAACTCAAGAGAGTTTAATCAAATTCTTTCCCTTAAACACCAGAAGAAAATTTGGGACCCGTCTGCAAAGATTTATAACCTAGATGCTTCCCAGCTGTTGGGCATCATGAGCCTATGACATCTCTATGGTTCTAGGCAAGCTGTATTTTTTAGTCTGGTGGATAATTTAGACATTTAAGTGGTGCTTTGTACTGTGACCCAGTATGATGCAGTACTGAGGACTTCCTCTTCCCTTCCCCTAATCCCATGACTTTCCTTAGATACTAGTTGATTGAGGTATAGGACTCTGTTTCTGACGATAGAAGTTTCCTACCTATGTGTTATTAGAAAGTGGTGGTTAGTATATGAAAAATGACACAGCCACTGGGTGGAATCTCTATTTATACTTTGGTTTACCTTAATCTTGCAAAATCTAAATGTGTTACTGTTCTCTAGAATTCTCAGGAGACAACATTTTTCCTGAAGGTTTTCCTTGGCTTCCTTTCAGCTCTGATGTTGAGGGAGAAATGGAAGTAGTGGTCATTTTTCAAAAGAGCCTAAAGAGACACAAAAACATCATAAACAATGGAAGAGCTTTGTGAATGGGTCAGGAAAGAGCTTCGAAAGAATAGTTTCCTGCTTAAAACAGAAAGTCTTCATCCTTTAAGGTGCTATGGTACATTTCACATGAATTTTAAAATTTGCCTTTTCTTTCCCCTGAAAATTTGGTGAAACTAGAAAAAAAATGATATCCAGATTCCTTTAAGGTATGAGTCCAACACCTACCATTCTGTGCTATTAATATAGCCTTACTGTTTTCCTTGATAAGTCTGATAAGGATTATTTGGAGCCTGGCATGTAGTGGATGGATATTAAAACCTCGTCTACTTTGTGTGAGTTTTGTGTGAGTTTTGCTTTCCCTCACCACACACAGATATGGATAACACAAGAGCAAAGCAAATCAAAAGCACCAAGATTGCATTTTGGTTTGTAACCAATGTGGATTTCTTTACCGTCCCGTTTCAAAACTCTGCTGGGACTGATTTAACAGCTCTTGTTATGTTACATATTTTCTGTGTTTCTGGAATGATCGCGCTGTTTGATAAATAATTACTCAGCATTCACTCATTTATTTTGCGTCGCCATCTGGGTTTGGTGAGACCCCAAGCCTCCTGCATTTGCCTCTTAGCAAAGTTCCAGCAGTGGACCGTGGGCTGCTCTTTGCCGCGCTGCCACTTGAGGTCATGTTTTCCTTATCGCTCCCATACTTCTAACTTTGTTCTGGTTTCCCAGCAGTTGGTTTGCATCAGTGATCCTTATGCACAAAAAGTACACTTCGAGACATGTCTTCGTTGCCCTCGAAGGGGTGTTCTATTTGCGCGTTCAACGCTTAGACTTCACACCCAAGCTGAATTTCCTCTAGCCTGCAGAATGCTCTTTTGAATCTCCTGTGATTTTCAGATTGGTTTGGGGTTAATAGGCCCCTCGCAGTGTGTGCTTCCTTAGCCTCAGTATCTCCCCAAACCCACTGACTCATTGTGACTTCTAAAAGTTTTTGAAGTCTTGGGAGAAAGGACACTAGTTAAATTATTTCATAGTTCCTGTGTGAGAGATTTCTTTGTGATTAGTGCAGCTCAGTAGTTGCTTAGAGGCTTTTGAACTGTAATGTCTTTAAATAAACTATAATAAGGCCAAATGTTCTGGAGACCATTGTCCTGTTTGGCTGCTAGTTAAGACAGACCCAGAGCGTCTCTGGGGAGTAGGAACCAGGGGGCTTACATGAAGCAGAAACAGTTCAACATTTGCAGCTGTGTGCAGCCGGTCCTCTACATTTTCAGTTGTTTTCTTGATTCTGCTGGGACCTAAAAAATCCCCTGTCCTGTACAATCTGATGATAGAACTCCTAATTAGAGTGGGAGGGGGCAGTAAGGGGAGAGCCCAATCGTGAATGTATACAGGATTTCAGACGTCAGCCCGACATCTGCATCATGGAAACTTGGCCAGAGAACGCTCTGCAACAGGTTTTACTCTACGAGCTGTCATCTTGTTGGCACTTTGCTGTTCACTACTAAGCAGCCGTAACAGAATGTTCAGGATGTGAGAGTGCTGTTATTGCCGTGACTGTGGGGAGTCATATTTAACACAAGTTCCAAAAATTTTTTAATAATTTCAAATAGGTGAGTATGGAAAGGTAGTCAAATTCAATTAAAAATGCAGTTTTGAAGCTGCTTAACTCTCCCCCCGCTCATCTATCTGCACCTCACAGAGTAATCACGTCCTTCTGGCAGGGTGGGCGAGTACAAAGCCAGTGTACATCATAGTCCGTGATTGTGAGAGCAAACCTAGTTAATCTGATTAGGCAGGCAATTAGGAGACCCTGTATGTTCTAGCCTTCCTGCCCCTTATGGCACGGGAGCTGGGAAGGCTTGAGCGCATCCATGGAGAAGAGGCAGCCCTGCAGCAGGGGAAAGGGCAAGAACTCTGGAGCCAGACTGCCCGCCTTGGAGTCCTGGCTCTGCCACTTGCTAGCTGTGGGACTTGGGGCAAGTTATTCAACTTCTTTGCTGCCTCATTTGCAAAATGAGGATCATAATAAACCTCACTTATAGGGTCTTTGTGTGAGGATTAAGCAAGCAAAATTACAAAAAAAATTTAGAATAGGTCATGGCAGAGAACAATCTCTCAGTAAGCTGATAACTGTTGTTCATAAGTACTAAAACTAAAAGCATCAGTAATGTAGTACCAGCATGACCATCCTGAGCATATTTCAAAGTATTAAGAGATAACATGATCCCTGTAATTGCTCTGCCATTCAGAGAGTTATTTCTTAGACGCTCAATAGTGGGGAAATAATGACTCTTCCCAAACCCCCAGTGTGGGGCTCCCAGAATCAGATAGAGAACCCAGGTTTCCTCATCCCTGGTCAGGTGCTGGACCCCATCAGGATGAAGGATGCTGAACAATGGCACGGCTGTTGAGAGCCTGACCTTCCAGGTCCAAAAGGAGACTCCAAAACAAACAAACATGAGTTCTTGTTTTTGTTACCCTGGGGTGGAAACCGCTTGATACTTTGGGGAATTTGGCTTATTACTTTCAGTCTCGGGCTTTCTTGAAACTAAGTTCCTGTCATGACTTTGTCTTTTTCCACGAGACCACTCTTTTCACTTTCAGTTCTGAAATATTCGTCAAGATTTCTTTCCGACAGTAGTTTGTCTTTCTATTCAACTGTACATGCTCTCACAGACTCCCTTAAACAATAGGAAGTAATGGATTTTAAAGAAATAAGTACAGAAACAAAGGCTCCATCAATCGTGCTTTAACAATGCCCAGAAATCTGTCCTTCCTAATTGCAGTCATTTAAAACACTTCTATATTGCAACATATACATTTCATATTCTCTAGAAATCCCAGCATAGAGAGTCCACTATTTAGTTTTGCTTCTCTAGATAATTGTATATTCAGAAATGCTGGTAAATTTTTAAAATCACATAACTTCAGGTTTAAAAGGGGTCTTTGGAGACCTCACAGAAAAGTATCTTTTAAAGCCATATATTATGGATTTGGTGACACTTTACAAGCAGCAAGCTGTGGGACATAGGAAGTGTGGAATAAGACTGCCTACTTATTTTCATGTCCTCCCAATAGAATTTAAAAATTTTTAGTCATATTGGTCATCTCTATACTATTTATTTTGAAAAACAGTAATGGTTTCCACTTTGAATAATGTTTGGGAAACATTGGTCTGGAGCAATTTTTCCCATTTTACCTAAGGAAGAAATGAAAGACCGTATGTTAATCTTTAAGTTTGAGGATTTTGCCACAAATTTGAAACCAGTAGAGTTGAAGATCATTATTTAATTTGAGGCAAGTAAAGAGAACATGCTTCATTGTGTAGCTTCAGATTTTTCTTTTTTCACAAACCTGCAGTCTTTCTTGGTCTTCAGTGCTTCATGATGGTGCCTTTGCCTTCAGAAAGCCCAGCACTGTACATCAAATTTCAAGCTTAAACCGGGCATCATGGTGCATACCTGTAATTCCAGTACTTGGGAGGCTAAGAGAGGAGGATCATAGGTTCTCCACCAGTCTCAGCAACTTAATGAGGCCCTGTTTCAAAATGAAAAAATAAAATAGGGCTGGGGGTATAGTTCAGAGTTAGAATGTCCCTAGGTTCAATCCCCAGTCACTCACACACACACACACACACACACACACACACACACACACACACACTCAAAGTTCATAAACTAAAAGAATCGTCACTTCTTCACACAAAGCCAGGGTCTCTATAAATAACAAAGCAAAAGTTCCAGTGGTATATTTAAAACTGAGATTCTTTCTAAAATCTGCTCACTTATAATCTATCTTTCAGCCCTTCCTTTCTGTTTTGTATTGAAGTATCCTTCCTCTGAAGTTTCTGTCAATAAATAAGTGTGGCTTTAGTTTAAAATAATAGTCTACTGTTAATTTTCATAAGAAGAAATATGCTTATATTTTCTTTTTGAAAATAACAAGTAAACCCTGGGCGTGGTGGCGCATGTTTGTAATCCCCACGGTTGGGAGGCAGAGACAGGAGGATCGCACAGTTTCGAAGCCAGATGCGCTGGTGGTGCACGCTTGTAATCCTGCTTGGGAGGCTGAGACAGGAGGATCACACGGGTTCAAAGCCAGCCTCAGCTACTTAGTGAGGCTCTCAGCAACTTAGCGAGACCTTATTTCCAAATAAAATATAAAAAAGGTCTGGGAGTATAGCCCGGAAGTAGAAAGCCTCTGGTTTCCACCCCCAGTACCACCAAAAAAAAAAAAAAAAAAAAAAAAGTAAAGAAGAACACAACTGAGCAGGGCATGGTGGCACAGGCTTGTAATCCCAGTACTTAGAGAATCGAACAGGCTCAGACCTTCAATCAACTTAGAGAGACCCTGTTTCAAAATTAAAAATGAAAAGCCCTTGTTTAAAAGTAGAAAATGGAAAATACTTCTTTAAAAATAAAAAATGAAGAGGGCTGGGAGTATAGCTCAGAGGTAGAATGTTCCTGGGCTTGATTCGTAGTATTAAAGAGAAGGGAATAGCAGTGTATTTTTGTCGGCCGAGTGGAGCTGAAGTGGAGAAGAAGAAAAGTGGATTCATTTAGGCAGCATCAAGAAGGTGGGAGCTACAGCTTAAGTTATATCTGTGGCTAAAGGTGAAGAGGAAGGGAGAGGGTCCCAAGGGCCTGACTTGGGCCACTGGCAGTTGGCTTGGCAGTTTCACGAAATAGTGAGTTGGAAGGGAGCTTGGAAAATGGAGCAGCGCTGTCAGGCCTGAGTGCATGACACTTGGATATCCACGAGTTAATGTGTGGAGAAGACTCACAAAGAGTAAATGGGTTCTGCAAAGCAAGAGAAAGATCTAAACCTCTGGTTCAGAGATGAGAGGCTCTGACATGTTAGGAGAAAAATGAATATAGAGAACGGAGGATGATAACCCAAGTAGTGTAGACTCACATTATAATTTAAAAAGCAATTCTCACATGCCTTGGCTTATACAGTGCATGTAGTTCTCCAAAGGCTGTGTGAATTGAACTCGTATAAATACACCTTTTTAAAAGTTCACTGAAGAAATTAGTAAGTTATGAATCATACAATGTAAATAATCCTTTTCTAATGCAACTAATACCCTCCTATCTTCTTAAGAGATATTTTGCAAATTAAATTTTCTTGTCTTAGCTAAACAAGTTTCTGTAAAATCATAACATGCACCTGGACCCTTAACTGCATTGTTGTTCTCTGTTTTGAAACAAACTTGAGAAAATGAATATTGTTAGATATCTTTTGTAGATGGGGAATTAAGTGTGTTGTTTTATTTCATTTGTAAAGTTCTCCACTTAGAAGAAATCAGAGGGTGTTTTGGAAACAGCATAATGGTATCAAATATAAGAATTTTCCCCAACAAAACTTAATATTTTTTTGCTATTTTTGGAAATCAGAATGGACAGTTTGCTATGTCTTAAAGTTGGTTTCCAGCTAGCCATGTGGTGGTGGAAGCAAAAAAAATTCCACATTCTGCACTCTGTTTGCTAGCCAGCTTTAAAAACATATCAACAAGCCGAGAGTATCAAATTCACATGTCTGTTTTTCTACAGCAAGTAAAGGTTGCCCCTGAATGTATTATGGGGCAGAGATCATGGAGGAAAAGAGTTAACACGAGAAGCACTTTCTCTAGCAGAAATTGCTTAAGTCTCAGCTTCTACACGTGATGTGGCGAAAAGAAAAAGAGGATCCATTCACTGATGTTTTCCTGACCTCCTTACCATCTTTTGCCTTAAGTTAATCTAGTTTAAAGATGGAATAATGTTTATAGTACTTAGATTTAATTTGGATTAGGCAGGATATCCTAGTTTTGTGGGAGTGCTGTTGAGCGAATTGGGGTTCCTAATCCTTTAAGCAAAGAGGTATCCAATTTGTCACCTGCTGAGTTCTGTGTGACCTGCAGAAGTGGCACAAAGCATGCACCATGTTCTGTCTGAATGTCCATTTGTCTTTCTCTTTAGACCCACTGTGGGACTTGGCTCTCCTCGATTCTGCCAAAGTCATGTTACAAGATTGGAAGCTGGGAGAGCTTTTCCCTTTTACATATTTAGCTAAATATTAGAAAATCTTGTAACTAGCAATAGTTGTTCCTACTCAACAGAAATAGATCATGTCTATGCTGTTAATAAATCATGCCCACTTCAAAACCAGTTATTGTAGTGTTTTAATAATCACATGGATTGGTTTCACAGGGACAGCTGAGTGGAGCTGAAGTGGAGAACCAGACTGGCCATATTCTTAGTTTGTAAATATGCAAATCATGAATTACTTTTAAGCCTCTCTTCTGTTGGAGACCCCAGTTACTGCAAGTTTAAGGCACCCCTTCTCACCTTACTTTAAGAATCTGCAAACTCCGCTGGGCGTGGTGGCGCACACTTGTAATCCCCACACTTGGGAGGCGGAGACAGGAGGATCACACAGGTTCGAAGCCAGCCACGCTGGTTTAAGAGACCCTGTTTCCAAATAAAAATATAAAATAGGTCTGGGAGTGTAGCCCGGAGGTAAAAGGGTTTCCAGGAACCCCAGTACCACAAAAAAAAAAAAAGTGCAAACTAATGAAGGAACAAAAATAAGTATGCTAAAATTCATGAGGTAATTTTTCTCCCACAAAGACTGTGTTTCTGATAACTGTTCTTAAAGCTTTTTACTCTTTTTTTTCACTCTATCCATTTCTTGCTGTAAAACTGTAAGTACAAGGAAAAGTGTGTAACTCCAAACTCCTCTATAGCCTAAATCTTTATCTACATCCTTCTAATTTCGGTACTTCTCCCTCTGAATGCCCAGACAACCTTGGATTCAAAATGTTAGAATGAATTTGTCATCTTCCTCAACCCTATTTTTGCATTTTAATCTATTTTTTTATTTATCTATGTGCTCAAGCTTCAAATCTAGGAACTTCTTTTTGGATCTTTTCTGTGTCTCACATGTGCATTTAATCAATCACTGAAGCCAGATGCGGTGGTACATACCTCTAATCCAGTACCTGGGAGGCTGAGACAGGAGAATCACGGGTTCTAGGCCAGCCTCAGCAGTTTAGTGAGACTCTGTTTCAAAATAAAAATAAATTAATTAATTAAAAAAGGAAAAAAGAAAAAGGGCCAAGGTTGTATCTCAGAGGTAGAAATCCTTGTGTTCAATCCCCAGGACTGAAAGGAAAACGTAAAAAAGTCAGTCCCTCAGTGCTTAGTCTTTCCTCTGTCTCTATCCCTTTCTTTCTGGTCTGTTCATATCCTGAAGTCTCCACATTCACCACCTGAGCTGAAGCCTCTGTCCTCTCTCACCCTGGCCATTTGAATAGTCTCTTGTCTTCTTTGTTTTTATTCTCTACAGTAAGAAGAAAACTTAATTAAGTGTTTGCATTGCTGTTTAGATGCCTTCCATAAGTCTCCAGATGTAATCTAAGCCTCTTCTCTAGCATAAAAACCCCTTCTCCATAGCTTTGTCTACCTCCTACCATGCCAGCCATCATTCAGAGCTACTGCTAGCTCTTTGACCTCAGCCTGCCATTTCTCCTTTTTCATCAAAACCCTCTCAAGCATTAGTTCCTTCAGGAGGCTTTCCTGAGCCTTAAGTCTGATTTACATGGTTTTCAATGAGGTCCTAAAAGCCCTGTGATCACACCTGTCACAGCATAGATTAAACTTTATCATAATCTTCTAGTTATTTATCTCTGTGTGTCAGACACTAGATATGCTCCTTCAGGGCCAGCCGTTAGTGACTATGTCTCAGTGTCTAACATAGCTGCGCCAGGGAAGGGCTCAGTACATGTGTCTTCAGTAGGCTCATCCATACAATGGAAGATTACTCAGTAACAGAAGTGAACATACCCATTGAACACAAAAGGCATATACCACATGACTCCATGTATGTAACATTCAGGAAAATAAAAATGAACTTAACGTGACAAAAAGCCAAGTTCATTAGTGGCCTGTGGAGAGAGAAGGGGTAACAAAGGGGACGAGGATACCACGGGGTGCTGAAGATGCTCATTAGTATGTTGAATTATGGTAATGGTTTCATGTACAAATGTCACAGATTTAAATATACGCAGCTTATTGCGTGTCAGTTATACCTCAGTTAAACAATTATTTGAGAAAAAGGACTGTGTCAAATAATATCTTTTAATTTTGGTGGGGACACACCGTCAATGACTCAGGCAGAGAGGCAGGATCCTATCTGCCAGTAACCATATTTTTTGTTTTGTTTTTCTTTTTAAAATGGAATCCTACAATGTCCATTTTATTTTATTTATTTTATTTTTTTTGGCACTGGGGCTTGAACCCAGAGGCATACTACCTCCGAGCTATACCCTCAGCCCTATATTTATTTTGAAACAGAATTTTTCTAGATGCTGAGAGTCTCACTACATTGTTGAGGCTGACCTCAAACCTGTGATCTTCCTGTTTCAGCCTCCCACGTACTGGGATTACAGGTGTGCTCCTTCACACCAGAGTGAGTATACTTGGCTGAAACAGTTCCCACTATCTACTTTATCACCATTGTTCCTTGCTTGATTTCTACTTAGCACCTATTCCCTGCTTCTAAGGCAGTGTCAGATTCAATTGTTTGGGGTTTTGGAAATAACTAAAACGTTGGTTCATATGATCCTGAGTTACATTCTAGAAGCAAGAGAGGGCCAGGGAAGGGCATCCACTTCATCCATCGTTTGGAGTGGGGGCAGTAGGGCACGTGAATGGTAGTAGTGCAAAGAAGCTTATGCCCGGGTTGGGGGCACAGGACTCCTGGTACCTCTGAAGCTTGGGGCGTAGGAGTCTTTGTATCAAGGAAATGGGAAGGAAGATGCTCTGCTAGTCTGTTTGAAGACAACCACCCCACATAACTCAAACAATTCAAGCAAGCTTACTCTGTACTCTGAAAACCCAGAATTAAATACAGCAGGATGCTAGGGCCAAGGAAAAGACCCGGCTCCCCTCTGCGGCCCCCACAGCATTCTTTTCACTTCCTGAATGTTCTCTAAATTCCTCTCTCAGGAGATAGAGACTTTCATTCCATAATAGGAAGTGGGGATTAAAATCGAGAACTCTTAAAGAGAGTAAATGTATCTGAGATAATTAATTTCAGTGAAAGTATAAATGATATCACATTTTGTTATTTTTATTGAGGAGGGAGTTAGAAGTTAAGACACATAAGACTTGAGTTTGGGAAAGAAGAGAGGACTCTCACAAATGCTGAGGGGGAGGCCCGCGGCAAAAAAAAAAAAAAAAAAAAGGCAAAATTTTCAGATGTTATAATCTTGCCTGCCAGCCCTGCTTTTTCTTTTGGTAGTGACAAATGGGAGGTGAGTACACTGTATATCACTTCAGGAACCCTTGGTGCCCTGGATCCCTGGATGTGATAAATATGCCCAGGTGAGAACAGAGAGCAGTGAATGGTCATTTAATATATGTGTAGCTATCCCAGATCAAAAAGCAAGACAGCCAGAAAGCAATTTCAAACTTCAGCCAGGCAGCCCTAGCTCTTGAACTCTCTCCATATAATTTAGTGAGCACTGAGCTGAGAGTTCTAGAAACTTTAACAGAAGATCATCTCATACCCACAAGGAGTTTTACGTTTAAATTGGAGTTTTAAGTTTAAATTGGGACATAAAAATTATGTGACGGAAAGAACAGAAGGACAGCAATCATTGAAAAACAAAACAAAACAACATCTGCAGGATACAGAAACATTTTCCTAAGCAATATCTTCCTTGCAACGTGCAGACAGGATTGTGGAAGTTTTTCGGTTGAGCAGAGCCATATGGGGTTAGTTTGGGAGATGACTCCTGGCAGCATTTTGAAGGAGGAGGGACAGGATTTGACATTGATGATCTGTGAAAACTTCTGGTCTAGGGGGACGTAGAGGTATAAGCAAGAGACTCTAAACTGCTTCTGAAATGGGAACTATGTCAAGAATTAGGGAATTTCTGGTGAACTACAAATGTTTCAGGGAAGAAAAGGCCAAAACATAACCAGGAGAAATCATCAAAAATCACCAGTGAAGTTTGGTGAAAATAAATTGCTAAGCAATAGGACAAAAGAAAAGATTAAAAAAAAAACGTAGGGGAGGGAGGGAGGGAGGGAAAATCAGAGAGAGAGAGAGAGACAGAGACAGAGAGAGAGACAGAGACAGAGACAGAGTCTGACTCTAGCTTTGACTGATAAATTGTCAGGTAATGACTTCTGTATAGAAACCCTGGCAATTTTAGGCTTTTCTTACGTAATAGAGGCTGATTCTGGTGAAACTCAGAATCAAATTAACTGCTCTTTTGAAAGACTTATCATTACTAGCAAAGGTAAGAGCATGGTAATGGTTCCAAGGACTTCAGTACAGGATACTAAAGGGGATCCTCTGAAAAGATTAAGGTCTGCTTCAATACAAGAATGACAACATTTACAGGTTCAGCCAAAGAAAGGGGCTTGGAAGAAAATGTGTACCAGGCTAAAGAGCAAAATGACTTGTCTCTTAGTAAAATCTATGAAAATTAAAAAAATAGCCTTGTTTTATCAAGAGCTTTGAAACAGTTTCTTACCTCCCCATCCACAACCAGCTCCCTACCCAAACCACCGCCTCTGCTTTCTCTGAGATTGTCTTTGGCTTCCAAGTTGTCATGATGCATGTACCGGGGCACATTGTAAAATAATTTGATGCTCATTTATGGAGAGAGAAAACATTTCCTAAATCTTCTTTCCAGGCCACCTGTAAAACCAGTGACAGGGCAAGCTAAGTAAACAGGAAAGCCCGCATCCTCTGCTGCAGAAACCAAACACTCACACAAGGACCAATTCTCTGGGTAGGTAGGTGGGTCAGTCATGATCCACATCTGAACATCTGCTTTTCTTAGTCTTTCTTCTCCCTGGATGTATAAAGGCCTTGACTTTATTTATGTGAAAAAAGCTCCCCTTACTAATAATGGAATGGAAGAACATTTAGCAGATTGGGGTGAACTAAGTTTAAAACTTTGGAGCCTGTGGGGAATGGGTAGAAAAAGAAACACATCAGATCTATTGATTAAAGGGCATGCAGAATTATAAAGGGTGAGGCATATTGGAATCTTTTCAAACTCAGAAAGTTTTAGTCTTGTCGGTATATTTGGGGTGTATGTGATAAAGGAGTTAACAGAGCAGGTGAATTGTAAAACCACTCACAGCAAGCAGAGAGGAAGATAGAAATCCACAGACAGTAAGGGGGAGACCAGTTGAACCTCTGGATTTCACTTCATAATCTTGATCCGTAGTTAATTTTTGATTATAGCACAGCTTTGGCAGAAGAAGTCAACTTGCCAGAAGTGTTCGAAGGAAAAAAAAAAATCTCTGGCATTTCCTGTTGGTTGGAAGCTGTTTGGCTTTCTGCATTAGTATTTAGTGTTATCATTGGCCAAGCACCTTTGCTGGGTAGAAAAATACTGGTGCAAATTTTACTGGCAAGGTGGGAGTAGAAGCCATAAAAATTCTCAATTTCCCTTTTAAAAACTTAACTCATTTGTCCAAGAGGAATGAATACAGAAGGACAAGAGGTTTTAAACTTCCCGTACATCTGGGTATGGCGGTGTATTTTGACTCCAAGCACAATAAAACAACCTTACTTGCTGGTGGTATATGACATAATGACCCAAATATGTTTTTAAAAAATCATTTATTGCTGTACATAAACAGCGAAGTTAGCGCAAGGGATGATAAAATAACACGGGTAATTCTTCCTTTAGCTGGGAACCATTGGCGGCCCATTAGGATTCCAGATGTAGCTGTGTGTGCTTGCCCATTTGTTTTCCAATGTCTAGTGCTTATGCCCTGGGTACCTTGACGGCGGTTGTCAGGCATGTTGGCTTTTCAGCTTGAGGTCTTCCTTGGAGAAACACACTGATCAGGCTTCAGGCTATAAAGCACACTATTGTCTTGGGCCCAGTTTGTTGAGAATATGAGACCCAGGGCAGCCTCCTGCCAGAGGTCAAATACCAGGTTGACCTATGTTCCTCAAATCAACACTGGACCTCCCCAGACAAGAGACGCTTCAATTCTTCCTGCTGAAAAAGCGGCTTTATACTTTTATCACTCTGTAATAACTGGGATTGTTAGACAAATGAGCTCAAGTGCATTTCAGCCTCTCATGAAAAACACACAGAGCCAGAGCCTTATAAAATAATAATGATGATGATGGTGATGATGATGATGATGTAAATAAAATTTATCACAATGTTTTGGGCATTGGCAAAAGAAACACTCCAGTGTCTCCTAGTCCAAAGGACAATCTAGGAAGCAGTAGTGGAGGACACAGTTTTAAAACTGTATGGGAACAGATAGAATCATTGTATTTTAAGTGGAGAAAGAAAGTAGCTAAAAATAGAACCGTAGCTAATTTAGCTAGCGCCTGACTGCCAAAAATGCATGTCTGAAATCAGGTGGGTGTTTCTTTATGAGTCACTTAGCCAAATGTAAAATTTATAGCCCAGTCTTGTGCACACTCAAGCAAAGATTCAGAGCATCAGTTTATTACAGGGCTACTATTAAGGATGCTTAAAATTCCCCAGCTTTGCACTCCTCACCCCAGGGGTCTAGCCTTAGCTAGTTATGATTGGGCTGGGCCCAAATGCTCCTATTAGGCAAGGATTTAAGTATTCGACAATACAGTTAGGCCCTTTCTGTGGCGCTGAATGCTCTTCCTCATGGGGAACTCAGCTCACCCCTCCTGTGTCCAACAACAGCAACTTCCCTTTGCTTCTGACCACTTTTCACCTGTGCCCTGGCTTAGCAAATCAAGGGAAATAATGCTTAAAGAAAACAAAATAAAGAGCAGATGGTTGAGTGTACTCTGGGATGAATAAATTATGGCCGAGGAGGAGCAAAGCGAGCCGGTGGATGCACACGGGTGTATTTGTCGATGACATACAGGATGCTCAGCACGCTGACCTCAACATGTACCAGGCCCACCACTATTAATCACTCCGCATAATCCAAGCCAGAAATTTAATGAGCTCAAGGGATCCGTGGCCCCTTGGAGTGGGAGTGGGAACTAAGAGTGAATAAGAGGAAAAATACGAAATGCAAAAGTTGCTCCAGATAAGATGGCAGTGGCTCCCCAGTGCCCAGGAAACGAAAATGATTTTGGGTGAACTTTATTCCATGTTGAACCAGAGAGATGGCTTACATTCAGTTGAAGAACTTCATCCTCCACAGTTAGGTTCGTTCTTCTTAAAAACAAATTATGATCATTGTAAACTAGTTATTTCTCCAGCTATCATTGCGCTGTTTGGAGAATTTTCTAAATTGCTAAATGGAACACAAGTGCTCAGTTTCTTAGAAGTCAAATCACTTATCAACTCCACCACCAAGATAGAGTATGGAAAACCTGTACCATGAAGTTCCTTTTATATATCTAAGTTTAAATATAATTTCATTAATCAAAAATTGTTTTAATCTGCAAAATTTGGCATTCTCTCAATCTTCCTTTATCCATGGTACTTTCTCACTAGTCAAATTATATCTCTTACAGTTACATTCCTAGACTAAGGAATTAAAATATATTCACATCAATACTCTCTAAATAGTTCCATCGGAAAATAACAACAGCTGAACACGGGGGCACATGTCTATAATCCCCCATACTTGGGAGGCTGAGACAGAAAGATCACAGGTTCAAAGGCCAGCCTCAACAACCTAGTGAGACCCTCAATGATTCAATGAGAGCCTGTTTTAAAAGAAATAATAACAAGAGCTGGGAATGAGGCTCAAAGGTAAATGCCCTTGGTTTAATCCCTGGTGCAAAAAAATAAAATAAAGAGGAGGTTGGAAAACAAAAATTAGATAAATAATAAAAGTAGTCTTTTAAGGACCCATTGACTGATTTCTTGAGGGGTGCACAATATACCATAGGCTTTCGTGTGATGGATATCCAGTCGGGAATGGTGGATGGACTTTGTTTCCGTTATGGCATATCCATTCTTTCCTCTTGCTACTTGTGGGATTTTTCTCAGAGAACTTTATACTTCAGTTTTATTAGAAAATATTAAGATGAACATTTGGAGGTGGAAATAACTCAAATGTCTATCAAAAGATGAATGGATGTTTTTAAAATGTGAAATTATACAATACAATGGATGTTATTGAATTCTAAAAAGAGTAGACGTGCCTGTCACGTGCTACAGTACAGATGAATCTTGAAGACATACGTAAAGTGAAATAAGCCAGTCACAAAAGGAAAAATATTGTATGTTACCATCTAGATGAAGTCTCTGAGATAGTAAAATTCATAGGAACAAAGTGTATAATAATGATTTTCAGTCCACGAGGGAGGGTGACAGTGAGTTGTTCTTGCATGAATATAGAGTTTCAGTTTTGCAAGATGAGAAAGTTCTGGAGATCCACTGCACAACGATGTGGGTATATTAACACTACTTGCCTATATTCCTAAAAATGGTTGAGATGGTGAACCTCAGGTGACTTTAAAAAAAAGTTAAAAGCAAGTTGGAAAATTTTGGTTGCATCATCCTTCACCTATTTTAATCAACACTAGTTTAAACGCTAGATTAAAATGGTCCACTGGTATACACTGGGACCCGTGAACTGTTTAAGGTCTCCCAAAAGGCAGTGTATGGACTGAGTTCTAAAATAAGCATTTTATTATGAAAAATTCCACATATTCATTGAAAAATAGTACAATAAACTCCATATATCCATTGCCAATTTCAATTTAGCGACCACTCTAACTAAAATATAACTGTAGGAATAATTTTGTCAATCTTGTTTCATCTATCTCAGCATATTTTTCCTTTTTTCTGAACTACTTTAAAATAATGAATAGAGTTATTTTAAATTATGACCTAAGCACTTCTTTCAGGAACTCAAAATGCTTTGTTTAAATATCTCGTCACACCAGGCATGGTGCTATACACCTGTAATCCCAGCACTTTGGAAGCTGAGACAGGAGGATTGAAAATTTGAGGCCAGCCTTGGCAATGTAGTGAGACTATGAGCAACTTATCAAGACCTTGTTTCAAAAACAAAAACAAGCAAATAAATAAAGAAAGGGCTGGGGTTATAACTTGGAGGTAGAATTAGAATGCCTCTGGGCTCAATCTCCAGTACCAACAAATGAATAAATAAATATCTTGTCAGATAAAAATATTTGTGATTTAGATGTCATATTTTCTATAGTACTTTTATTTCTTAAAATCCAATATACAGATAGTTGTATGTGAAATTCAATGGGGAAATAAGTCAGATGTCCATTGGCAGATGATTTTTTAAAAAACATGTGGTATACATATAGAATGGAATGTTATTTAGCCTTAATAAGAAAGAAAATGCCGGGTGTGGTGGCGCAGGCTTGTAATCCCCGTGCTTGGGAGGCTGAGACAGGAGGATTGCGCAGGTTCGAAGCCAGCCTCAGCTACTTAGTGAGGCTCTCAGCAACTTAGTGAGACCCTGTTTCCAAATAAAGTAAAAAATAGGTTTGGGAGTATAGCCCGGAGGTAGAAAAGCCTCTGGGTCCTACCTTCAGTAACACACACACACACACACACACACACACACACACACACACAAATGTGATCATTTTACCACTATTGTTCTGGTGAACTTGGCCAAGTCCCTTCATCTTTCAGGGCCTTAACATTCTCATATACTATATAAAATAATGGCTTTGGAAAGGATAGTTGCTAAGTTTTTTCTAATTCAAGAACCAAATTCTTTGAGAGTAGGACCAAATATCTTACTACAAAAAGATTCTGATGGATTAAATCCATAGGTTAATCTACTTTAGCAAAGGTCCTAGCTTTCATATGGTTGCCACTGTCCACAGGATATGAAAGATGAGACATTGTTTCACATTTCTTCCAATATTGAGTGAAGAAGTACCCATGTTAGTTTGATTTTCATTGCTGTGACAAAATTCCTGAGAAAAATCAACTTAACATTTGGGAGGCTGAGACAAGAGGATCAAGGTTCGTGGACGGCCTGAGCTACTACTTAGTGAGGCCCTTTGCAACTCAGTGAAACCCTCTTTCAAAATAAAGAATAAAAAATAGGGCTGGTGGCATAGCTCAGAGATAGAATGTCCCTGGTGTTTCATCCCCAGTACTGGAAAAAAAAACGAAAAGGAGGAAGGGCTTATTTTAGCTGAGGGTTTCAGAGGCCCATTCCTTTAGGCCTGTGGTGAAGCACTATGGTGGGGTGCATATGATGAGATAAAAATACCTCATGGGGGCCTGGAAGCAAAAAGAAAGACAAAAGGGACCAAAGTCTCAAATTTCCCTTTAAGGGCATACCCCAGTGACCTAACTTCCCCTCACTAGGCTCCAACTTCTAAAGGTTCCACCTTCCTCCAATAGTACCAGAGGTTGAGGACCAGGCCTTTAACACATGAGCCTTTGGGGGACATATACTATAAAATAACCTGCTAATTTATGTAGAATAGGTGCCCTAAAGAACTTCTTAATTTCTTCTATTAAAGTTTTATAGAAGTTGGTATGATAGCATTTATAGTCTGTACCCATTTTATATTCTAAATGTTGGAAACCAAACATGAAAATAGTATTTAGCAAAATGGTATGAACTAAGGAGTTACTTAGTTACTTTGAGCCAAAGATGATTTTTTTTTAAAAAAAAGAAAACCAAAAAAATGTTAGGAAAATATGCTTTGAAATGGTTGACTGCAAGGGTGTAAACTGTGTGATTGTAATAAACACTCTTCAGCTTTCAAGTGCAAATACTCTTCAGGACAGTCTGTGTGTTCCACCCATCTGATTTCATCTTGTCTCCTTGTCTCTACACAGAGCGTCATGGCCTTCTTTAATGAGCATGCACAGAAAGTCTCTTGAGAGCCTTGGCCAACCTCAGAAAATCCATGACCTTGACCTGTATTCAACCTGATCAACTAGTGGCTTCAGTGCTGATAGGAACACTGAACAATGAGTGTAGGGTGATGACAGGAGGCCCTGTGTCAAGTAGCCACCCTGAGCGTCATCCTTTTTCTCACTTTGCACAGTAAGTGTGTCCTTTCTAAGGTTGAGCGCCAGGTTAGAAACATAATCTTGACTAAGCCAAAAAACTAATTGTTGATGCTGACTTCTTAGATTCTACTAGTTTTAATCCCTAGAATTCTGCCAAGAACAGGGAAGGAAAATAATACAGTGCATACGATTTTAGGAGAAAATAGAAAAATAGAAAGTATACATATATGGGGGCAAGACATTTCCAATGTGGGTTCCGAAAACATTTGTTTCCAAGATGGAACTCATGAAGATGTTGGCAACCAAAAGATTACTGAAGCAGTGAGTCCCAGGTGGAGAGATTTTCAGGAGTCGCTGAGAGATAGAGAGACATCAGAGACTCAAAAGAAGCCTCTCAGCGTGAGGTCAGTGATTTTCAGGAAGGCAGATTCTCCTTTCTGAGCAGGCAATCTCTCTGTAATTATCGCTCTGGCACCACTGATGGAAACATGTCTGCAGAGAACAGAATAAAGTTTGATCTTTTGCTTTGAATCAGCAATTAAAGATGCATTACTTAAGAGTTCCAACTATGCCTGGATTTTTTAAATAAGTGAACATTAATGACATTTGCTGATTCAAAAAGGCTTATGCAGTAACAGCCACAGGATTTGTGTTTCTTGAGAGGAAAATATGGATTGTGCAAAGTGGTAGAACCATTCCTCTCTCCCACCTCAGACTGCAGGCATCTAAGAACATAGACTGGCTTCATGTACCTTATCATTTTTCAAGATCTTAGTTATGAGACTGTATGTTAACTGTTTGAAAGAAAAAGCTAAACCTTCCTTTTAAGTATTGCCTTTCACCGAGTTCCTCTCTAATCCTTAAGTACACTGCACGCTGTTGATCTAGTTCCGCAGGACAGTTTCTCAATGGAAACTTCAAACATGATATAGTCTCCTATTTATTGTTTATTTATTTATTAGATTTTTTGTGGTACTGGAGATTAAACTCAGGGATGTTATTCTTCTGAGCTACACCACCAGCCCTTTTTATATTTTGTTTTTGAAACACGGTCTGGCTAAGTTACCATACTAAGTCATACATGGCCCTAAACCTGTGATCTTCCTCTCTCGGTTGCTTAAGTACTGGGATTACAGGTGTGCACCACTGCACCTGGCCATCTTTTCAGATTTAAAAAATATTGGCCCCAAGAAAGATCATAATGCATCAATATTATGGAGAAATAAAGTATGCAATTCTGTTGTATCCAGCAATAATAATTATAAGAAGAACATCTGAGACTTTTCCCTGGGCTTTAAATCATTTAAGTACTCAAAATATTAATTTTCTGATGTAATCTGTCTCATTGCAAACTGAGTTGAATGTGAGCAAGTGAATGAAAATACATTAAAGATGTCACCATTGGAGAAATATCATCCAATAATTTAAATTTTTGTTAGCATTAAGCATTTTTATGTTGTTGTTTATTCACACATGGAAGCATCCATCTGGCGATGTAATGGAAATCAACTTAAATTTTCTTTTTTGAGGTACCAGGGATGGAACCCAGAGGCATTGTACCTCTGAGCTACACCCCAGCCCTATGTTTTAGTCTTTTTATTTTTGAAACAGGGTCTCACTGAGTTGCAAAGGACCTCACTAAGTAGCTGAGTCTGTTCTTGAATCCCAATCATCTGGTCTCTGCCTCCCGAATGCTGGGATTACAAGAGTGTGCCACTACGCCCTGCTCGACTTAAATATTAACAGCCAAAAAAACAGACCAAGACTTTCATCTTTGTTTTCTTCAGAAATTTAATGTCTTTAATCAGATATTTTTAGTTATTTAAAAATAGTGAGCTGGGCATAATCGCACAGGCCTATAATTCCTTTAGATGCTTAGACAGGAGGATCATTGGTTCAAAACCAGTCTCAGCAACTTAGTGAAGCTTTCAGCAACCCTGTTTCAAAACAAACAAACAAACAAACAAACAAATAAATAAATAAATAAAATAGGGCCGCAGGTATAGGTTGGAGGTAGAATGCCCTTGGGTTCAATCCTCAGTTCCACACACAACAACAACAATAACAACAGCGACGACGACGACTGGAATATCATTTAAAAAAAAATCACCAGCCTATCATTGATTTGTCCTTTGTTATCAAAGGCAAGCTGAAGCAGAAATGTTGTGCTTAAATAGGAGATGGTTCAAGGGATTGTGACAGAGGAATGAACGACATTCACAAATAATAAATAAAACTGGAAGTAACTTGGGAAAGTTATTTCACCCTGAAAACAGTTCAACACAGAAATTTCTCCCTCCAGAATATTTTTTTGCTTTGATTCTTCATCATCATTGTTGAAATACTATAAAAATAGTTGCTCTTCGTAAAGAAGTCTCTATACAAAAAAATTCTTTATCGTTATTTAGGAATCAGGATATACCATCACTCCAGTAAAATTTGAAAAGAGTACTTTAAAGTTAAAATATTAAAATATTTTCTCAGCATAAATACTAAAGGTTATTACTATAATGTAGTTATGTATTGTGTAATTATGTCTTGGAAGATTTAATCAATTGGTATTTGAAAAGGTTTATAGGTAAAGTTTTTAGAAGATTACGTTTCTGGAATTTTTTATCCAGTGGAATTTCTGATGCTACAGTAAATTAAAAAGTTGGATGATTTTCATGTGATATCTTATTTCACTAATACAGAACAACCTTGAACCACACTAGAGCAATAATTACTTAACCTAAATCAGAACCCGGGCCAGACCAAACAGCTGTTTTCATTTTGTTAGGAGATCCATTTGATTTACTCTTTTAGTCAGCTTTCATTACTGTAGAAGACAAAACTTCACTTGAGTTTTTAACCCTGAATTCTCTGCCTGGTTTGCTGCCTGCTATAAAATTGCATGGTTGAGCTGCCACAGCCGCTGAGCACACTCCGGAGCTACTGTAGTCCTGTGGGAGGCTCTGCTCCTGCTCGGGAAAGAGGAGCTTCCCACAAACAGATAAAATCTGGATCCTTCCTATTGCCTTAAAAAAATAGAAAAAAGAAATCCAAAAACAGCAGCAAACCCATGCTCGGCATTCTGCTTAGAAAAGCAGTCAGTTGGCTGGGGGGAGGCGTACCTGATTTGAGCTCCTGTAGGAGCGGAGGCAGTCATCTGAGAGTTGTCCTCAGCTGTCAGTGCCCAGCTACCTCAGGAACTGGGGAAGTAGATGTCAGAGACACAAGATAGAAACTGGAATCAAAGTCTCTGACATTAGTAGCTAGACACAGATGTATTAGTTATGGAGTCGTTCCTTCTAAAGTTTGGCTTATATGCTGGAGTGCGACCTCATTTAATATGTGAACCCAGTTTTCCTAGAATAGGTGGGTGCAACAAAATTTTGTGGTATGTCTCTTGTAACTCCATAAATGTGCTGTCCCTGTTTCCCTCACTGAAAATAAGGCGAAAGATAATGTGACTTCGTGGAAAGGTAGCTTAGGCCATTTCCTAAGATTGCTGTCATACGGGTATATAAAAAAAAAAATCTTTGGAATTGTTGACACTGATTAAATACATGCACTCTGCATGTATTCCTTAAATAGGTAGAATCTAGCCAAACAATAGGTTTTCTGTGGTCATGTGAATTAGCTTCAGCAGAATGAACCATGTGAGGACACTTGTAGTCACGTGTGCAGCGGACTGCAGATCTCACAGTGGTCCACAACATTATGTTGCATGGTGATGTAGCTGTGCCTCGTTAGTTCAGGTAGATTCTATGATGCACTCACAGTGATGAAATCACTCACCAACACAGCTCTTAGGACATCTCTCAGTCTTTAAATGACACACAACTGTGCTAGTGAGGTAAAAAAAAAAAAAAAACAAAAAAAAACCAAATGATTATTTTGCCATATTTTAGACCATTATTTCTTAACCATATCTCTTCTAGATATTTACAGGGTTCCCTGAAGAAGAGTTTCATGGTCAAATAAATTTTGCATACAGTTTCAGGGTGATCAGGTATTTTCACCCTGAAAAACACAGCAGGAGAGAAACATGTTTAACTTGGTTTAATTCAATGTTTCCCAAACTTATTTGAGTTTGAGACACTTTTCATCCTGGTACATGACACCACAATATTTGACAAATCAGCTTCACTTTGGATTCTGGTTTGGTTTGGAGCATATGCTACGTAGATGATCTAACCTCACTGCTTTTTCAAATGCAAAAAGGGATGGAATTAAATGTTGGTGGGGCAAAGAACTCCTTTGGGCATCTATTTTTTTTTAAAATAACAAATAATTTGGAGTCATGCTGCTGCTAAGAAATATACTTGGGAGATTACCAGCTTGGCCAAGGCTCTCCATATATTCTTTTATTGAAGAATGATTATATTTACAAAATGCAGGGAACTACAGTGATGCCTCTTTTTCTAACCAACTCCTAATAATGTGGGAGGAGAATCTTATAGAAAATAATGGAGAACTAATAGAAAAACAAATTATTTCTTCTGCTATAACAGAGGCTTCACAGAACTGAAAGTACAGCTGTGTCTGGTATGTAGCAATCCACAGTAAGAAAAGCTAGCTGAAGATGGCTTCTTTATTTAGGAAGTCTGATCTTAGGGAAGAAAGCAAGTATTCTCTGAGTACTTTCCCTTTGCCTAAAACAGTGTCAGGGTAGATCCTGACCCCCAACAGTAACTACATGCATGCTTTAATTTCCCCCCTTTGCTACAGTTCTGGTATTTATGACTCCATTTTGTGTGTGTGTGTGTGTGTGTGTGTGTGTGTGTGTGTGTGTGTAGTGCTGGGGTTCCTGGAAACCCTTCTACCTCTGGGCTACACTCCCAGACCTATTTTTATACCTTTTTATTTGGAAACAGGGTCTCTTAAGCCAGCGCGCATGGCTGGCTTGGAACCTGCGCGATCCTCCTGTCTCCGCCTCCCAAGTGCGGAGATTACAAGCGTGCGCCACCATGCCTGGCTACGACTCCATTTTATCCACACCAATTTCAATTAACATACTACCTTCTTTTTTATTATTCTTTCTCTCTTTTCTTCTCTTTTCTTTCCTTTTCTCTTCTTTTCTTTCTTCCTTTTACTGGGGATTGAACCCAGGAGCAGTATTTTACCTCCAAGCTACACCTATAGCTCTATTTTTTATTCTTTATTTTGAAACAATGTCTCACTAAGTTGTGGAGGAGCTCACTAAGTAGCTGAGGCTGGCCACAGACCTGTGATCCTCCTGTCTCATCTTTCTTATTTTTAAAAGATGCATGAATAGGAGATATTAAGCTGGTGTCTGCAGCCAACAAATCAAGAAAGGCTTTAGCTCAAAAAATTTCTATATCCAAAGTTCACTCCTTTCACAATAGATTTAATACAGTATGATGGATGTTAAGTGTGTCCTATAGGAGTGAGGAGAAAATCCAAAGAGAAAGGGATTCTTTAAGGGATGTGAGTCATAGTCTATTCTGGTACACTGTATATGTGTATTTTTTGAAATTTTCATTTTAAACTAACATACGTCGTTTGTTTGGTATCAAAATGAAAATTTCAGCCTTGCAAATGGCTAAATATAAACACAAATTAATTTGCAGCCATGATGATCACATTTACTAACAGCAGAGGATTAGTGATACCACCAAAGGCCACTGGGGCAGTTGTCATCATCGAAATCCACTGGTCAAGATAATAATAGTGATGTCTTTACATTGTGTAGTACTTTATACTTTCAAAAGAGCTTTTATTCATGTTGCCTCAAGTTCTTCTCAAAAGGACCCCAGGAATTAGATGAGGGTAGAACTATTATTTCTAACTTAGAAATGAGCAAAGTGATGATTCGAAAAGCTCAGTGATTTGCTTAGTGTCACGGAGCTCAAGACTAGAGAAGCTGAGACTCAAAAGTAGGATCTTTCTGATTTCTAGGTTCTTTTCTGTCCTATCCAATATATGATAGTTCTGACTCTATCAGATTATAGGATTTCATTAAGTACTTATAAATTCCTTTTTTAAGCCTATAGGAAAAGAGAGGAGAAAAGAAAAAAAGAAAACTAGATATCTAAATGTTAATTTTTTTTTTTTTTTTTTTTTTTTTTTGGTGGTGCTGGGGTTCCTGGAAGCCCTTCTACCTCCGGGCTACACTCCCAGACCTATTTTTACATTTTTATTTGGAAGCAGGGTCTCCTAAGCCAGCACGCATGGCTGGCTTTGAACCTGCACGATCCTCCTGTCTCCGCCTCCCAGGTGTGGGGATTACAAGCGTGCGCCACCAAGCCCAGCTAATTTTTAACTAGTTACCTATCTAATGTAACTTTTTTCATTTATTTGCAACTAAATAGCTGCTTGTAAACTGAAAGATTTAAATTTACAAATGGAAAGTGCTTTATTTTTTTTATCATTTTATTTTATTTAGTACTCAGGATTGAGCCCAGGGGCATTCTACCTCCAAGCTACACTCCTAGCCCTATTTTATTTTTTATTTTGAAACAAGGTCTCACTCAGTTGTTGAGGATCTCTGGCTAATTTGCCGAAGCTGGCTTTGAACTTGCGATCCTCCTGTCTCTGCCTCCCAAGTAGTGTGATTACAGGCATGTGCCACCGGAGCCAGCTGCAAAGAGTTTCATGAAACAATAAATAAACCTTTTTCCCACTTCCTTGTCACAGAGTGACAAGGAATTAAAAGTCATGTATTTAAAATTTTAATCCGCGCTTAGATATGTGAGTAATTTGCTTTTCCTGCTTGAACCAAAAAAAAAAAAAAAGAGCCAGAGAAAGAAAGATATCAATAAATATGTGTACTATTCATAATTAAAACTGTTGGTCTGTTTTTGAAACAACATCATTTTCTTACTCTAACAGTCCTTAAACTCTAGTAAGGATTTATCTTTATTCCAAATGGTAAACATTTGAGACACCCACATGCTTTTTTATCTAGAGGAAGATGATGCAGACTTCATTTGGAAAAACCATGTTCTGAAAGTTGAATTTGGTTGTGCAACCTGATGACTTTGGTATATAGAGAAAAAAACGGTGACTCACTCTTTTAGTGGGGTGTAGTCTTTTAAATGGGTCCAGTCCTGAGCTTCACAGAGCCATCAACACGCTGCTCCCAGCCAACCCTACTTGGAAGCAATGGTATTCCCCTGAGACAGTTGACAGGGATCAGCATGCGATTTTCATCCTGAGCATAAGAAATGCAGGGTAGACTCAGCATCAATACAAAACAGATGATTCCGTTATGACACAAAGCACAGGAGAGAGTAATATGCTCCACAGAGGTCACATTTCCATTAGCAAAGCTAAGCATTGCAATGAAATGATGGATTAGCTCAGTCAGGCAAGATTTTGCTTACTCACTTTGCCCAAATTAGCACATTTTTTGTCCTCAGTGACCTGGATAATTACTTCATTTCATTGCTGTCCTCTGTTTATGGAGTCCTGGCCTTAGCCAGTAATTAACATGGCCTGAATTGCTACCTGTCAGTCCAATTCAACTTAGCAAATCAATTTATGGAACACCTAGTATATATTAAGCACTGTGCAGGATTTTGAAATTCAAAGGTGAAAAAAAATACACGGTACCTTGTATTTTAGGAGCTCACAAATAAGCCAGCTGGGAGGAAGCAAATTCATACAACCACCGTAACCCAGGGTGATACGTGTATATTAGTGGTGGGGGGATGGTTCTGTGAGAATGCACACAAGAGAAGCCTATGAGAAGTCAAGGAAGGACTGGAAATAAGTGTAAGCAGAGAGAAGGGTATTGGAAGGGAGTTATAGCCATCGGCATTCATTATTTACAAGAGATCACGAATGCCAAGTAAGTAAGGAATCAAAGATTTTGGATATAAAGGCAAAGACAGTTTTAGGAGAAAGTTAAGTTGATGATGAATCATAGTGGAGAAAAAGGAATCCATTGATTTTAAATGTCTTTGCTATTGCTAAGTTGGTTGTCTTTTCAACAGAGGAAGTAAGTATGAACTCTTGACCAAAGGTGCCAGGTAATCGGATCTTTTAAACACTGATTTTTTTTTTTTTTGAAAGGTCCCTCTTGAACTTCAGCAATGAAGCACCAATTTAAAACAAACACACCATTCTTATAGCAGCAAATGGGTGCCCGATTGTGCCCTAAGGCTTTTTTTTTTTTCATTTAAAAGTTCAGTCTGAAGTTTCCTGGCCTCACAGAAGAGCCCCTACACAACAGTGTATGCTAGGGAAACGACTGACTTTTGAAACACTTTGAATGAAGATTGACAATGAGATTCTTTCCAGAAAACCAACTGCAGCAAAGACTTATAGAATGTCACTCCATTTTTCACCAGTGGAGCAAAACTGTCTTGAAGGGATGGTCAACCTGTTAGTATCCACAGTAAACAGTGACAGAGTTTTAGGGTTGGGATGGTGGTTAGTAGAAGGCAATAGGTCCTCCTCTAGGAAATTACCTTAAATGAAGAATCATGCCTGCATCAAGGGTTACATTAGGTTATCTTCAAAACCTCCTTCAGATGAATAGTTATATGCTATCATTCTTATACTAAAAAAGGAAATGTTAACTAGCAGTTCCAAATATTCTCTTTGTAGATGATGTAGAGTGATTTGTTCCAATCTATTTATTCTCTCACTTCTTTAAAGACAACAATATTTGAGCCAGGTGTGGTGGTGCACGCTTGTAATCCCCGCGTCTGGAAGGTGGAGGCAGGAGGATCGAGCAGGTTCGAAGCCAGCCTTGCTGGCTTAAGAGACCCTGTTTCCAAACAAAATATGTATCTCTAGGCTTTTATTTAATTCTAATGGTTTATATATCTGCCTTTATAACAGTACTACACTGTTTCAATTATTGTAGCGTTATATGGTTTGAAATCAGAAAATATATATCTTCTAGCTTTGTTCTTTTTCGAGATCATTTTGGGTATCTAGAGTCCATATTCCATATTAGGATAGATTTTTTCTGAAAAATAAATATATAAATATATGATAGTTTCACCTAAAAAAAAAAGAAAAAAATATTCTCTGGTAAGAAAGAAAGCAAAAAGAAATATTGAAATGTTATCTTTAAGTCATCAAAAGCTTGGTATCAGACAAATGAAACTGTTATGTGAGATTATCATTTTTAATTTTGGATAAATTGCTATAATACTAGATGTCATCCACTAAGCCAAGCATGGGAAGGAGGAATGGGGAGAGAATGGGGTGGGGATTGGTTGGGGGCTGACTGGGCGATGTGTGCATGTATGTCTACAAAAGTTTTTTTGTATCCCACTATGATGTATGAATACAGTGCACCAATAAAAAATTTAAAAAAAAGTAGGTCTGGGAGTATAGCCTGGAGGTAGAAGGGCTTCCAGGAATCCCAGTAACACCAAAAAAAAAAAAAAAAAAAAAAAGACAATATTTGAACATAGTTAGAGTCTCCGGAGACCACAGAATGGAGTAAAGTCAAATCTCAGATCCCAGACTTCATAAACTCATGACTAAAGGAATATTTTAGGGAAATTAATCAGAAGTGTGTGCAATAGAATGAAGAGCTGGCAAAAGAAACCCTCAAAAGTAGAGAGATTAGACACCGTGAAGAGGTTGAAATGTAGAGTTGAAATCATGTGACGAGACCTCAGACTAGGATGTCAGTAAGAGAAATGAAAATAAAAATCAATTAGGAGAGAACTAAAGGGGAAGGATGGACTTGACTAGGTAACAATTACGTATGCATAGAATAAGGTCTAGGGAGCAGTTGGAGTGCCGGCCACAGACATGGAAAAGGGAAGTTTAACAGTGAAGATAATTTGACGGGAAAAGAGGAGAAAGTAAAGTGTAGGTTTAGGACCAATTGGAATAGACTTTGCTAAGAAGTTGATGAGAAAGGATCGCATACACTGATGATAAAAGTAGAAGAGTAGTACTTACTTAAAGCCAGTTCCATAAAAATATGGAACTGATCCTCAGAAGCCATTTGGTTTGGGATATTGAGTTGACTTTTCTGTCCCTCTTTTTCTCCATGTTCTATTTCAACAGTGGTTGGTTCAACTTAAACTTAGTGTTGTGTGTGTATGCATGTGTGTGTGCGTGTGCATGTGCATGCGTGTGTGTGCGTGCGTGTGTGTATGTGTGTGTGTGTGTGTGTTGGCACTGGGGATCAAGCCCAGGCCCTCACATTGCTAGACAAGTGCTGCTCTACCGCTGAGCTATATTCCTAAACCTCATAGTGTTGTATTTCTTTGAGGGGCATTAATAACAATGTTATAGTAGATTATTTTTGTTTTTTATTTTTTGGTGCTGGAGAATGATCTCAGGGGCATTCTACCTCTGAGCTACACCGCCAATCCTTTTTACTTTTTACTTTGAAACAGGATCTCACAATGTTGCTGAAGGGCTCACTAAGTTGCTAAGGCTGGTCTTGAACCTGTGATCTTCCCATTTCAGCCTCCCAAGGCATGAGCCACCACCTCCAGCAGATTCTTAAAATAGAAATATGAGATTCTATGTTCTCATGTGATTGGTGTTGGTATAAAATATGTAAAATTATTACAAAGTAAGTTTTTTTCTACAAATAGGTATACTCTACATCCTACTTGTTATAATTATTAACCTTTATTTTAAATGTTATGTGCATTACACAAAAAATGCTAGTAATCTCCCAAATTTCATCTACCTCATAGATGGATTTCTAGAGTACTTTTTCCTTTTTAGAGAACTTTTCCTTCTTTGAGTAATAAAGACATGTGAAGCCCCGTAGGGAGAAAAACATTCCCTATGAGACATTTAATTCTCAGAGGTTTATTTTAGAAATAACGCCCCCACATAAATATGACTTTGTTATATAACCTCATTCTGTCTCTTTAAGGTACTCTAGTTCATTTACAATCTCAACTCATGGCATTCGTCCGGCTCACTTTGTATTTCTGATATACTCTGCTGGGCTTCCTAGAATCCCTTGGGGATGTTCTCTTGGGGATGGAAGTCTCTGTTGTGTATATTTTTTCAACCCATGCTATTTCTGGATCTCCCTTGTTCTGTATCGAGGCACAGTAGTTACTGGGTAAAGTTAACCCAAATCACAAATTGTGTTACAAGCTCTTTTCCTGGAACTTAGTTTGGTACCAAACTCTCCTCCCTCCCCCTGCTTCTGGCCCCACCAATTTGCAAGTTGTCCCAGCCTAA
Organism: Muscardinus avellanarius; assembly: GCF_963383645.1. NCBI lineage: Eukaryota > Metazoa > Chordata > Mammalia > Rodentia > Gliridae > Muscardinus > Muscardinus avellanarius. Next base: position 42,627,966 of record NC_137798.1, on the reverse strand, counting down.
CCCAAGCAGGGATTTAAAATCTGTTAGAGAGCTCAGCCTGTTGATTTACAGAGCTGAAGTCTGCACAGAGGAGTCATCTGTAATGGGATTCTTTGCTCCCGGGAGAGACATTACATAGCAGAGCTGTAAATTACTGAAGAAATGGAGGAGGGGGAAGAAGAGGGAAGGGGAGAAGGCTCTGTAAAAGTGAGATATGCTATTGATCCGAGCAGTTGCCTTTTAACTTTTTATTTTCTACCATAAAATTAAGTGGTCACCCTGAGAAAAAGAAGAGTGGATATTGAAGAAGTCAAGCAGGCTGTATTCATTGTCCCATTTACTTGGTATATGATGGTTGTATTTGCTTGGTCTACTGGTTGTCTCCTAGTAAATTCTTCCCTCCCCTACTCCCAGGACTTTTTTTTTAATAGGCAGTAGTTTTTTTTCCCCCTACATCTATGTGACAGTGTTTTGAGGACTGATTTGCAGTCAAGAGTCACCATGATCAACCCTTTGCCCTCTCCGTGTTATCCTAGAATCAAACTACAATACTGGTTTCAGCAGGGTAATGCAAAAGGTACAGTAATTTAAAGTTCTGAAAGAAAATGTCCTCCATACATTTCCAGGGCAGTTAGACTAGCCAAAAGAGAAATGGATGACCTCAGGAAACGTCTGGCTTAACAAATGTGTATCTTTAAATTGGAAATCTAATTATTTGCCTTAGATTTGCACTGCTGGGAACTTAATGCAGGACCATGTTAAATAAACTTATTATTTCCGTTTTTCATTTAACCTGTGGGTTGTAGTATGACCAATCTGTTTTATATCCTCAATCAACAGATGATTGTATTTGGTAATAATTTATCAAGAATAAAAATCTGTTTTTGAAACTAATCACCTCATGTTAGGTCTGCCCTTTTTCAAAACCACCATCTGATATTCATTTTATCCTCAAGACAAACATGTTGATGAAAATGCATGTACCACAGGGTCTGGCCAGAGGAATGAAGCATTTCCACTCTTTGTATATATTTAGAACATTTTCTGTTTTCCCAACAGATGGACCAAATTTTGGTATTAAAGAAAAAAATCAATTTTACATAGTACAAACAAATTGAACAAGTACATTGTGTATTTCTGATTACTTTGTAACAAAATGTCCAGTGGAATTTGGGGTCAAATCGGGTCATATCTAAACTCTGTGATTTGGAAAAAAAATGACTTTTTCATATTTACTAGGTTTTTTTTTTTTTTCAGATGCTTGGATGGATATCTAAGTAGAAATACTAAATTTTATGTATTTTCCAAGTCTTTCAAAACTTTTTCAATTTAATGATTTTTTATTGGTTTGTATATATATGTGTGATACTAGGGATTAAACCCAGGGTGTACTACCTCTGAGCTCTACCCTTAACCCTATTTTATTTTTTATTTTGAAATGAGGCCTCACTAAGTTGCAGAGGGTCCCACTAAGTTGCTGAGACTGGCCTCAAACCTGAGATCCTCCAATCTCAGCTTCCCAAGAAGGGGATTATAGGCATCACCACCACACCTAGCTAAATTTAATGACTTTGCCAGGCATGGTGGCGCACGGCAAAGTTTGTAATCCCAAATTTGTAATCCCTGCACTTGGGAGGCAGAGACAGGAGGATCACACAGGTCTGAAGCCAGCTGTGCTGGTTAAGAGACTCTGTTTCCAAATAAAAATATAAAAAGTAGGTCTGGGAGTATAGCCCTGAGGTAGAAGGGCTTCCAGGAACCCCAGTACCACCAAAATAAATAAATAAATAAATAAATAAATAATTTAATGACTTTTGTTTGTGTACTATTATCTTGAAATGTTTTTGTTTCTTTCTTATAAATCCAGCAACCTACTATGTAAAATTTACTGAAGTGGCTCATTTTTTCTCTCTTCTATTATTTGGGGAAAATGACTATGCTTCTATGTCTATAGACTAACTATGTTGACTTTTATCAACCCCAGTTGTGGCACTGGTTCATTTAGAAAATAAGCTGAATTTTCAAACCTACATCATGCAAAAAGAATACACAGAGAGAATAGGCCAAGGGGCGCAGGGGAGATGTTCTCTAAGTGCTGAAGACGTAGCTCAGTGTAGAGTGCTTATTAGCATGTGCAAGACCCTGAGTTGGTTCCCCAGCACTGGAAAAAAAAAGTTCATCTTTTAAGTTTTGAATTTGTCCTAAATCTTATCTGTGTTTTTTCTAGTATATTAACTCACTAAGATTATATTTCATATCTTATATTTTAGACTGACCTTACACATCTTTATTTCAACGTTGGATTTGCCTTTTATAAGATAATCTTTAGCGTTTTCTCCTCTTTCCCCATCTATATTATATCATAGATAATGGTGCTTCAGTCTTCTTTTAAATTTGCTTGGCTCCCCAGTATTTAAGGACAACAAAAGCCTCCTTAGTTCTTCACCGTCTGGTCTTACCTATCTTCCCATCTTTATCAACCTGTCTTTATCATCTGCTTTTGTCCAGCTTTGACAGTCCCCTTGACCTGGAATTACCTTCCTCATTTTTTTTTTCTTGCACATTCCCTTAAGTTTAGCACTTAATCTTCCAGAATCAAGATGTCTATTTGATTCCCAGGCATGACTCATGGATCCCACCACCAGCTCCTTTGTTATGAAAGCTTTGTATTTCCCTTCCAGAATGCTGGGCAGAGAGATGACCAACAAGTATAAAAACTCTTTCGATGGGTAACACAAGTTGAATGAAGGAAACGAGTAGAGCACAGTAAGAAAGAAAAGTTGGAGTAGACGCGTGTCAATAGACCTTTGAAAAGGGGGCATTGAACTTGGGTCTGAAAACGTAAGAAAAAGTCAGCTATTTCAAGCATGGAGGGAAAAGTGTTTTAGGCCAAGAAGTATATAAGAAATCCCAAGATGAAAGAGAGATGGAAGTATTTGAGCAACTGAGGAAAGGCCACTTGGCTAAGTATAGAAATCAAAGAGACATGACGTGAGGGGAGGGTGGAGAGCTAGATGGGGCCAAATTAGGGAGGCCATGACCACTAGAGCAAAGGAGTGTCATGATCATGTCACTGCTGGGAGACAATGGCTCTTAATGGTGTGGGGAGAATAGATTAGAGGGAAGCAAGACTCTCAAAGAAACCTTAAGGCCGGGTGTGGTGGTGCACACTTGTAATCCCCGCGCTTGTAGGCAGAGACAGAAGGATCACGTAGGTTCGAAGCCAGCCGTGCTGGCTTAAGAGACCCTGTTTCAAAAATATAAAATAGGTCTGGGAGTATAGCCTGGAGGTAGAAGGGCTTCCTGGAACCCCAGTACCACCAAAACAAACAAACAAACAAACAAAAAAACCTTAAGAATGCTATTGATGAGGACTGGGTAAAAATTCACTTTCAAATAGTAGATCCTGTGATAAACCCACTGCTGTCTTCAGAGTATTTTCTGATTATCATTATCTCTTCAACAGTTCTTTTGTAAAGAAAATATTTATTCTTTTGTAAAGCAATATTTATTGCTGTTACAAAAGTGATACTGATTGGAGAAGTAGCGTTGAGATTATGCTGGTAGTGTAGACCAAAGAAATGACCATAGATTTTCTCTAAGTGCAAAGAATGGAAGGGAGTCGCTCAGAATGCATGGAGAGACATGATCCAAATTGCATTTTTTAAAAGGTATATGCAGTCAGGTGTGGTATCACATACCTGTAATCCCAGTACTTGTGAGGCTGAGACAAGAGGATTACAGGTTCACAGCCAGCCTCAGCGATTTAATGAGGCCCCCTACAATTTAGTGAGACCCTGTTTTAAAATAAAAGAATGAAATAGGGCTAGGATTATAATTCAGAGGTAGAATGCCCCTCGATTCATTCCCAGTAAACACACACACACACACACACACACACACACACACACACATTTATGAAGGCTGGACATGGTAGTGGTGGAGCATGCCTATAATCCCAGTACTGGGGACATGACAGGAAAATTGCAGATTGAAGGTCAGCCTTAGCAATTTAGTGAGATCTTGTTTCAGAATTTAAAAATGAATAAAAATGGCTATGGATAATAGCTTGAAGGTAGAATGCTCCTGGATTAAATCCCCGGTACAGAAAAAAGAGAAAAGAAGGAAGGAAGGGCCCAATAAGCAAACAAATAAACAAAAAGAAAAAAAAAACAGAAAAAGAAGGTGTATGAGAATGAATTACTTTTAAGAGGAGACAATCAGAGAGGGAGCTATTTTAATAGGTGAAAAATGATGGTGACTCAGATAAAGGTAATGACAATGGAGATGTGAGGAACAGACAGATGTACAACAGATTTAGGATGGAGTTGGAGACGAGGAATATGAAGAGAGAGATGTCCATAGTTTCATTTCTATTTCTCCCAGCTTTACTGAGGTATAATTGTCAACTAAAATTTTCATTTATTGGTAGGGTACAACGTGATGTTCTTTTTTCTTTTATTTTTAATTGGTGCATTGTAGTCATACATCTTAATGGAGTACAAGATGGTAGAGGCATACCTGCACACATCACTCATTTATCCTTCCCCAATTCCCACCCCATTCTCCCCCTTCTCTCATTCTCATGTTTGGCTTAGTGATTGACTTTGATATGTTTTTGAATGTACATCATGTGCATATTTTGATGTACATACTGGTTGTGAAGTGATTAACATAACTGGGCTAATTAACGGCTTCATCCCCTCATGTCCATGGTTTCTTGAATGAACAAGTGAGTGGATGGAGTTTCCACTTAGTAAGACAAGGGATAATGCTGAGGAAAGATCAGCAGTTCAGTTCTGGAGATATTAAATTTGAGACACTTGTGCCCAAATGGAGATTTTTATGTAGGCAGCTAAGTAGATTGATATAAAAATACATATGCATGTATATATTTGTAGATAAAGAAGAGATTGTACTATAAATATTAGTCTCAGATTTGTTCATTTTCATTAAGATTATCATGTGTTTTCTTCCATATTATAAAGAGTCATTTGATTTTTTGAAATTTGCATAATTGTGTAACTAATTTAATCAACAACTTCAGCATATGGTCATTATTATGTATATCATCACAGAGTTTTACAAATATTTCTGTAGGATTGATCCAAAAAGAGTGGAATTGCAGAGAGAGAAGGTGTGCACATTTCAATTAAACCCTGCTACCTTGAAAGGAACTGCACCATTAACCATGTAGTGGAATACCAATAGCCTCAGCACTGGATTCTACCAACTTATTTTATATTTCTAATCTGAAAGGTGAAAATGTTGTCTTCATGTCATTTTACTTCACCTTCCCGATTCATGATGTTGAGCATCTTTTTGTTTGTTAGTCAATCCATTTCTTGTGTGAAAATAAAATATAAAATCATTCTATAAAATGAAGAAGCAAAAACAAAACTCAGATCTTAAGAGAAAGAAAATAGGAAATAAAATCAGAAAGAAAGTAAAGCAGTAGGAAAGAATGAAAGCAATAAATGGTGACCTAGTTACTATTTTATTTGTGTGCTTTCATTTTGCAAGATTTCAATGATTGGTGAGAGTATAAAACATTTTACAAAAGTCACTAATTATGCCCGTTCCTGAATGTTGTTTAATTAGCAAAATATTGAAAGGAATTTTTGGAAGGCACTTTAGAAATCAATACCTTAATGTCTATTTTGTTACGTGTTTATTAAGAGACTTTTGAGAAAAAATTTTCAAATGCCTAAGAAACATTGCTAAACTAGGGATGGCCTGATGAAACACTTTCCCCTTGGAGGGAGTGTCTCCTGTGCTTTCCAGAGCAGCTGTACTTTGCAGTCTGCTACCACTGTATAGCAGACCTAGGAAGAGGTCACCCACAGCTCTGTGTATCCTGTTCTATTAATAAAGGAAATGTAGACTAGGACACTGGGGATTAGGCACAACTAATTTTCTAAAATGCCATTGAGTTGATCTTTATCTGTAAAGCTAACACAGACATATGAATAGTTCAAACGAGCTCCTGCCTCTTAGATTTCAGTGGGATAGAGCCTGGTGTTTCATTTCACACCCATTGAACAGCAGCTCTTGGTGTAAAGAAGTCTTTAAAAGTCATCTTTGTTAAAGCTATGGTTTTCAAATACTACTCCAGTGATTAGGGTTCTTGGGACATATATATTTTTTAAATTGAAATGAAATTTAACTTCCTTAAATTTAGCTAGACTCTGAGCTCCATACCCCACCGCTATTTCCCCAAGAAGTTTGATACTGCTCTCAGGTTCCAAGTTCACGGTGGTTGGACCGAGTTGGCACGTCCCCAGAGCACGGTGGCAGTCTCTGGAGACTATTCATGATCAAATCAGTTTTGTCATTCCGACAGTGGGAATGACAAGTTAAACATAGCCTAGCACTGTGGAGTCTTTGCGGTGACCCTTCTAACTTCAAGAGTAGTTGTTTTATGCTGAATGTCCTAAGTGGTTGGTCTATTATGAAAACGGAGTCTTTTAAGACAAATAACTATTCTTAGAGTTGGGAAGTTTAGCTACCACACACATGCAGACACTGTTCTAAAAACATTACTATGGGTATTTAATAATGGAATCATGAAATAAAAAGATCGGAATTTGACTAAAACTTATAAAAATTCTGGAAAATAGCACATTAATTTCTGTTGATGCCTTGAAACTGAAGTTAATTTTTCTGTGAAAATTGACAGTTATTCACTACTTTCTGCATGCCCAGTTTGTACTATTTGTGGATGTGTTTTTACCTAGACATAATTTAGCTTATAATTCCCTAATCATTTTATGGGTGCTAGAGGCATAAGTTATGGTACTAATCTTTTTCTTATATTTCAAGTTTGATGAAATATGTGAATCATACATGTAAAAAGGGCATATTTGATGTGTCAAGATAACATGAATAAAAATTTGGTAGCACTAGGTTTTAAACTTTATTCCTAAATATTACAACTATTCTCACTGTAAAGCCTATACCTACTGCTTTCTAACTTCAGCGATAGTATACAATGACAGACCATTGTATTTAATATCCTTCACTTCACTCTTCATACATGGAAGTAAAACCCTGATAAGAACTAATCTGTCATTTTACTGCAGCTTGGATTTGAATTGCTTATAATTGGGAGCAAATCGAGACCTTCTCAAAGCAACTTGGGTTTCTTCAAGTTGTAACTCATGTGAAAAGTAAACAACAACAACAACAACAACTTAGAAAGGGATAGTTCAAAAGCTTGTGAAAGCCAGGTGCAGTGGTGCACGCTTGTAATCCCAGTAATTGGGAGGCTGAGACAGGAGGATCCAAGGTTTGTGGCCAGCCTCAGCTAAGTGAGGCCCTCTGCAGCTTAGTGAGACTCTTTCAAAATAAAAAATAAGCAGTAGGGTTGGGAGAATAGCTCAGAGATAGAATGCCCCTGGGTTCAATCCACAGTAACACACACACACACACACACACACACACACACACACACCCCTTGTGAAAATGTTTTTTCCCCCATTTATTTCATCATGGTTTGGGTATATGAAATGATTCTACTATATGCTTCACAGAGAAATAAGTTATGGTATATAAATTTGTGCTGGGAAAGCTAGTTAATGTAAAAATTTCTTCATCAGGTAGGGAAATTTTAGCAAAAATTTAAACAGTCAATGGAATTTTTTTCCCCCCAGAAACAGGGTCTCTTAAGCAAGAGAAGGCTAGCTTCGAACCTGTGTCATCCTGCTGTCTCAGCCTCCCAAGCACAGGGATTACAAGCAGGCGCCACCATGCCTGGCTAAAAGTCAATGGAACTTTTAAATGAGAATATATTCATCATTTTGATAATAAATAAAATTTCCTGCCAAGTATTTACAACAGTGTCTAGTACATATATGCTATAAAAGTATTAGCTGTGATCATGGTGGTGATATTGGTGATGAAGAAGAAGATGATGATGTTGGTGATGGTGATGGTGATGGTGATGGAACTGTGATTGGAAAACCAAGGACCTGATAAGCATTTTCTTACACAAAACATCAAAGATCTGCTGTATTGTTTCCAAGTTGATAACAAGTACATAAGGGTAGAATGTTTGATATGGCTTTATCAAATGATTCCATCACTGCTTATTACTATAGGAGCTCTTATAATCCCCCAAATAAATATCTATTTTTTATTATTTCAGTTAGAGTGTACACACGAGTATAATAATGTTGAGTGCCTTAATATGGATACAGAATCCATAAAAAATTAGAATTTATGTGTGTGCCAAAAAGAATAAACATTTTAAGTTTGTATATCTCCCATTAGGTCTGTCTAGAAAGGTCGGTCTCTCTCTCTCTCTCTGTCTCTCTCCCTCCCTCCCCCTCCCTCCCTTCCTCCCTCCCTCCCTCCACTGGAGTTTTGGTCCTACTTCTCCCTGAAGCCTCCTCGGGGTCTTACTCTTCTTCTCCTGACTGTTAGACTTTGAGCCTCTTGAGGGAGACAATGGCTCCTCAGTAAACATATGAATGAGCTGCCGATCACTCATATAGGACAATAGCAGATAAGAGCCCTAACTTTCCAAGCAAAGCAGGTATCAGGAAGCAGCCATATTAGAAAGAATATTGGGATCTTCATACACACAGGATTGGTACTGGGGATGGAACCCTTCTACCTCCGGGCTACACTCCCCAGACCTCTTTTTTATATTTTATTTGGAAACAGGGTCTCTGAAGCCAGTGCAGCTGGTTTCGAACCTGCGTGATCCTCCTGTCTCCGCCTCCCAAGAGCAGGGATTATAAGGGTGAGCCACCATGCCAGGGCCACACAGGGATTTTAAGCTATGAATTGATAGCACACAAATACAATGGAGGAAAGTTGTTCTAATCAAATGTTAATTGAGTGGCTACTATATTTCAAGCACTAATTTAGGAATGTCTTTCCATTCTCAATTTTTTCCCTGTAATTTCTTTAAGCATGCAGAAAAGAGGCCACATTAAAAGCAGTAAAATATACTTGAAGCCTTTTGATGTAAAATCATTTTTGTTGCAACCAATTCAGCTTTAGCATGAGATCATTAAAACATGAAACTTAAGAGAGAAGCACTCTAAAAAGGACACAAGTGCTTGAGGCCCTGTGTTTGCATTCTAGTGCTGAAAAAAACCATCATACTTACAGCACCTCTTCTTACCTCACTAACACCATCTCCTAATCAGTGAAAAGCACTTCTTTGTAAAAAAAAAAAAAATCTCTGCATGGCACCAGGTGGTTAAAGTTATCTAGGACTAGCCAGGCTTGGTGGCACACACCTGTAATCCTGTCGGGGCCTGCTTGGCTAGACCGGGATGGGGCGGTGGCTCAAGAAGGCGCCTAGGCATGTTGCCAAGTCACAAGGCTCACAAGGCTGGCGGTGCCCTGAGCCTGCGCAGTGAGCCCTATCAGGCGCCCTATGGATGATCAGTGACGCAGCGCCTCGTGCTACCACCAGCCCGCCTATGAGAGGGTTAGAAATGTGCATGCCCTAGCTGTGGGAAGCTTGGGGTTGGTGGAGTGATGAGGGAGGGGTTATGAGACTGATATATATTTGCCTGCTGTGCGCATTGAGGGGAAGCATTAAAGAGGAAGCATCATCACCAAGTCGGCGTTCGTGTGTTTCTTCCCTAGGCTCTGCTGGTCAGAGCCTTAGGGTCGCGACATAATCCCAGTTTTTGAGAGTCCGTGACAGGAGTATATCTGGTTCATGGTCAGCCTCAGTAATTTGGCGAGGTTCTCAGGAACTTAGTAAGACCCTGCTTCAAAATTAAAAACTAAAACTTAAACAAAAAATAAATAGATCCGGACATGGTGGTGCACGCTTGTAATCCCAGTACTTGGGAGGTTGAGGCAGGAGGATCACAGGTTCATGGCCAGCCTCAGCTACTTAGTGAAGCCCTTTACAACTTAGTGAGACCCTGTTTCAAAATAAAGAATAAAGAAATAGGGCTAGGGGTGTAGCTCGTAGGTAGAATGCCCCTGGGTTCAATCCTCAGCACCACAAAAAATTATATATATATATATATATATATATATATATATATATATATATATATATATGTATGTAAAATAGGACTGGGGGTGTAGCTCAGAGGTAGAACGCCCCTGGCTTCAATCCCTTATACCCTCCCACAATTATGGAGTGCTGCTTTAGCAGGTATATTGGGTACTTGTGGTAGCTCTTCATAAGATGCAGTTAAAATCAATGCCAGAGGAGGGGCCTCTACATCAATATGTTTCCAGTTGCTGTAGGAGACTGAACTTTAGGGGTCCACATCCCTATTGCAATGTCTGGAACTCCCCCTTTGTCAGATTCTTTATGAACAAAGCAGTATCAAGATTATATTTAACTTATAATTTTTTCACACAAATCTGGCTATAAATAGTTGAGTCAAATGCCCACACTTCTGTTCAGAAAAAATAAATAAATAAAGGCAGAATGAACTCTTGTTGAAGAGCAAAGAATATGTACAGTGAAATTTGGAGCACTGAGCAATCTGTCAAGCTGGTTGGAAAGTCTTTTCCAATCATCAATTTTATATCTGAAAAGCTGTACAGCTCTTTTGGCCCGATAGTTTGCTTGAGGGTGAAGAGTGAGAAATGATGTCAAGGGTTTGATTAGCAATTATGTGGACAAATTATTTCCAGGAATCAGAAGTAGATGCAGAATCTTTGAGATCATGGAAGTTCTAACTGGAATTTGGTCTATTTTTAAAATATATCATGATTTTTTGAAAGAATGAATTAATATATAAATGAATAAACTATTGATAATTTCTTCCCTTAAAGTATGCCAGTAAAATCATGACAGATGAACAAAATTTTTTTTTTCTCACCTCAGAGAAGTAGATTTCTGGGGAAAGTTATGCTGAGTGACCTGAAAGATCTGGCCTTTAAACGTCAAAATAAATCCCAGGCCACCAGATGTAACTTTTAGCCAAGGCTTTTGCATGATTAGTTTCTGAAAGCACATACTCTGGCCAAGCTCACGGAAGGCCATTTCTTGGAATAACAATCTGTCATCTCATAAGAGAGTCGTTCCACAGCAAATACCTCACACTGTCAATTTGGCAACTCACCTCGTTAGTTTTTAGTATGCTGTTTGTCCTTCCTTCATCCTTCTGATCACTAAATCACTCTCTAGTGTCCTCTTGTTGATATATGGTAAAGTGACCTTCATTGCCATTGTAGGGAAAGCATATTTAAAAGGTTGATTGAGTCCAAGATTATGCTGTTTCTTGACTTTGCAAAGATTCCACTTTGGGCAGGGTGAATAGTAACTGTAACAAGTATTACAGGAATAAATAGCAAATTAACAAGAACTTAAAATTTTTCTTGATGAATAATAGTATATTCACTCTATTTTTGTGGTTCTAAGTCTCCATCACTTGACAGATCTGACATTGATTTCATGTGACTTTTTTTTTTAAAGGAACTACCATAAAATGTGTGTATTCTTTGTAAGACAATCCCAACTTTAGAAACATTAAAATGTCTGAGAAAATAGGAATTATAGACATTAAGGTGTTTGAGTCCTGGGGTAGAATTTTTAACTGCTGATAAACTTGGGAAAAGTAAAATTTCATAGCCCCAATTTTCTCCAGACAGTGCAGCAAACACTCAAATGACCATTCGAGAGGATCTCTTCTTATAAACTCAGTTTTGCACAATATTGGGACCTTATTTTAGCAAGTTGTTTAATAAACATATGACTGTTGATATATACGCATGTAACATTTTAAGACTTGGGTATCATTTGAACTAAGAAAAGAAAAATAGACCTATTGTACTTTAAATTAAAATGATTAAACTGATACATAATATTTTATTGAATATTGGGAAATACTATTAACAGTTCAGAAAAAGGGGCCAAGGACTGCTCTTTATCATTAGTGGGACAATAGTGGGAAAAGTCCATACTTTATAAATGCAGCAATATATTTATATATTTACATTTAAACATAAGCATGTTTGAACAATTTATAATTTACTTTGAACAGTGGTGCTAATTTCTTATTAAAAACTTTTGAGAGACTTCCGGGAAGATGGTGACTGAGAAAACCAGCGTTTATGAGCCCGGCTAACACTCTATCTCTGTCGCCACAAAATCAGCGCTTTTCATAGCCAGAAAACACTATCAGCAGAGAAATAAATAATGTAAACACAAGGGACAGAGAAAAAGAAGACTAGAAGAAAAACGAGAGACCAGAAAAGAAACCAGCTTGCATTGCAGAGCCACAGCGGCGCCATCATCATGCCTCACAGCACCTGGCTCCAGAGAGGAACGGTAAACAAGGAGCTGAAGTGAGCAGCTGTGGTCATTTGGGTGTAATTCAGCAGTTCTTTTAGCACAAAGAACATCTAAATCTCCCAGTGGCCAAGCTCATCATGTCTTCCGGGGACTCAGAACAGAGCTTAAAACCAGAAAAGAAATACACCAGCCTCAAGGCCGAGGGTGTGGCAGCAGCGCCATATTGGCATCAGCAGCAGCAGCAAGTTCACCAAGCCGGGGACAGCTCCAGATCAGCGTGCACAATAACTATAAGTGAAATTGTGACCCCTACAGGAGAAATCCCAACACTGTACCCCCCAGGGACTTGCGCAGCTAGGATAATTTTCCTGGGTCTGAGATTTTGCAGTCCAACCCAGTAAAGGAGTAGTGGTGGCAAAGATACCACACCCTAGTTGCATCTCCCCATGGGAAAACGCCCAGCTCGGAACCCCCACGGTCTCACGCAGCCTCGACTAAATCCCTGGATCTGAGACTTTACGATATAACCCAGTAAAGGAGTAGTGGCAGATGAGATTACCACAAACTCCAGATCCAGAGCACCCTAAGTGAAGTTGTAGTGACCTGGGGAAGAACCCAGAGAAGGCACAAACTTCTGAAATCATGAGAAAGAGGAACAACAATAGAGTAATGAATGCCCACAACCCCATAATATCAGAACCTGATAACACAGAAATTCAGAGATCTCCAGAAGATCAAATCAGGAATATAACAGTAGAAATAATACAGGACTTTTGAAAAGAATTTAGAGAGAGTCTAAAAGAAATAAAGGATGCAATCAGTGAAGTAAAGGCATCAATTCAACTATAAATATAATCGATTAGACTGCATGGGAAAAAGAATTTCACTCCTAGAAGATGATCACTCCAAAAATGAATGCATAATTTATAACTTGGAAAAAAAATCAGACAGCAGGAATCTGACATGGAAGAAATATGGGCCCATTTTAAGAGAGCTAACCTAAGAATAATCGGAATAGAGGAGGGAAAAGAAGGTGAAACCAAAGGGATCAGTAATCTCTTCAAAGAAATAATAGCAGAAAATTTTCCAAACATAGAGTAAGAGGTTGATACACAGGTCCAGGAAACATATAGAACTCCTTTTAGACAGGATCAGAGAAAAGGTTCCCCACGCCACATAATTGTCAAAATGACCAATGTAGAAGCCAAGCCGAGTATCTTAAAGGCAACACAAACAAAAGGCCAAGTGACATTCAGAGGCAAACCAATTAGAATCACTCCATTCTTCCCAAACCAAGTCATGAAAGCCAGAGGGGCTTGGAGTAACATATTCCAAACTCTGAAAGAAAACAACTTCCAGCCTAAAATTTCCTACCCAACAAAACTATCAAATTAGACGGGGAAATAAGAAGCTTCCATAACAAACAGAAACTGAAGGAATTTATGTCTTAAAAACTAGTGCTAGAGAAAATACTCAGATATTAACTACAATGAAGAAATAGGTAATGCACACCAGAACCAAAACAAGATTTTCCACCCATCAGACAACTAAGCAAAGAAAAATAAACAGTATTTCAAACAGAAATAAAATCTTAACATGTTAGGAATTAAAAGTTATCTCTTCATAATCACACTGAATTTAAATAGCCTCAATTCTCCAACAAAAAGACATAAAGCGGCAAAATGGATTAAAAAACAGAATCCATCCATCTGATGCTTACAAGAAACACACCTTACAAGTAAAGAGAGTAACAAATTCAAGGTAAAGGGCTGGAGCAAGGTAATTCATGTTAGGTAATTCATGTTAAATAGCCATTCTAACAAATGTGAAGTAGTATTTCTCTATAGTCTTTATTTGTATTTTCTTAATAATTAGTTATATTATGATTATGATGAGTGATATTCATGTGTTTATTGGTCATATAAAAATCTTTGGAGGTTCATTATCTATTTTAGTCTTTTAACTATTTTTAAATTGTATTGTTTGCTTTTATTGCTAATTTTTAGGATTTCTATTTGGAATATTAATATACCTTCAGATATAGCATTTGGAAATATATTATCCCATTCTATCAGTAACTTTTAATTCTGTTTACATTGTCTTTGGATGTACAATATTTTCTATTTTTATGAAGTGTGTTTTTTTATTCTTTTGTTGCCTATGCCTTTGGAATCATATCCAAGAAATCATATCACTGCCAATTTCAGTGTTGTGAAGTTTTATGACCCTGGTTTTCTTCTAAAAGTTTATAGTCTTAAGATTTACATTTAGATCTTTTATCTATTTTGAGTTAATATTTGTGTATGGTGTTAGGTAAGGGCCCAATTTTATTCTTTTTCATGTAGTTATTATTTTTCAACAATACTTAGTGAAAAGATTATTTCCTTCACCAAATGTTCTTAGAAACCTTGTCAAAAACAACTTGACCATATATGGAAGAAAAAACCCCCAAACATATCAAAGTTAATCAGGAAACCAAGCATGGGAAGGAGGGAGGGGGAGGGACGGGTTAGGTATTAGGTAGGGGCTGATTGGGTGATGTGTGCATGTATATCTCCACAAGTTTTTTTTTTTATCCCATTAAGATGTATGACTACAATACACCAATAAAAATTTATTAAAAAAAAACCCTTTGAATAGTTGTTAGGCTAGGACTATGAACAATATAAATTTACCATTACCTAGAAGATTATTTTCTATTTTTCTATTTTATTTTTATTTATTTATATATTTTTGCAGGTCTGGGGATGGAACCCAGAGGCATTTGACATCTGAGCTACATCCCCTGCCCTACGTTTTAATTCTTTATTTTGAAACAGGGTCTTACTAAGTTGCGGAGGGCCTCACTAAGTAGCTGATGTCCACGAACCATGATCCTCCAATCTCAGCCTCCTGAATGCTGGGATTATAAGCATGTGCCACCACGCCCGGCTGAAAATTCTTTTATAGAGAGCTGTGTAGTAATTTATTTTTTCCCAACAAGTGGAAATGGGCTTTATTTAATTAATTGATTTACTTATGTTGGTACTGAGGATTGAACCCAGGGCCATTCTACCCTTGAGCTACACCCCCAGCCCTGTTTATTTTTAATTTTGAAACAGAGTCTCACTAAGTTGCTGAGGCTAGCCTTGAGAGCCTCCTGTCTCAGCCTCCCAAGTACTGGGTTTACATGCATGGGCCATATACATTGTACTTAGCTGTGGGCTTTATTTTTGAAGAAGAAAAAAGATGAAAGAAAATAGTCCTTCTGGAGATACAAGGGCCACGTACTTTGTTTTACATTCATAGGCAAGTTGTGCGCCATCTGTGTTTCATGCTGTAGTGCTTTTCATTCTGTGTGTAATGTGCTTTAATCCTGCATGCACTGATTTTGTATTTATAGCTTTGAAAAATCTTACTTTGAGTCACATCACATGGGTGTGTGTATGTATACACATGAAAGGTATACAATATATTGATTCATAAGGGAATGTAAATTGTAAGATATACACAAAACAAATCTAACCCAGAAGTGCAGTATCTTAAAACTAAAACGTATGAAAACTGGGTAAGTGAATTCAATTCTTAACAGATGCTGTGTTATGTTTTATAGTTTGTAACAAACCTCTTCTTAAACTTTTGTGTATCATTACGCTATCCAATTATGGCTATGTAATAAGTATAATGTATGAATGTTGACATAATTCTTAGGGAATAAATGAGGGGAACCAAAGAAGGTATCACATTGGTTATGGATGGGAACTAAGAACTCAAAACAAGAGAAAGTTACATCTGAATGGTGTCTGGGTTTCCTGCGGAGGAGAGGCAAAGTGCACCAGTGAATCCTGAACACTAATCTTGAAGACTTGTACCATCTTCAGGATTCTTTCTACCATTGTGTGTGTGTGTGTGTGTGTGTGTGTGTGTGTGTGTGTGTGTGTGTGTGTGTACATGCATTTGTGTTTGAGCAGTTGTGGTACAGATGTATGGAAGGTGGCTGTCCACTTAGATGGGTAATTTGGAAGGTATCTATAGAGCAGTATTGTTGGGGGACCTGCTGTTTGGGGTAAGAACAGATCATCAGGAGACAGTCCTGTTTCCCACTGAATGGCTGGCCGAGGCCCAGAGCAGGATCTGCAGGGATAGGCATGGGTCATAATGAAGTTTCTGGCTTTGTTTCTGGCTCTGCTGGGTACCGTTTCTCCATAGCAGACAGCCCTTGAGTGAGCTGGACTCCAAAGCATGGGCGGGAGCGGGAGGCTGGGAGAGGTGCTGCAGAACCCAGAGGCGCTGCAGCAGGCCCTTATCCTGGAGGTACCTTACCCCAGCCACCCAACGGCTGCTCACACCAGATGCAGGTGGGGTCAGAGAAAAGCTGAAACAATTCTGGATTTTGTTTTGCTCAGAGGTGTTTACCCGATCATTAGCTGTTTGGTGGCACAGAAAATGTCCAATCCATCCATCTTCCTGTCTGGCAGGTTTTCCAGTTACCCTATGAATTACATATTTTCCCTGACTGAACACACACCCTGGGCCCAGGTGCTCACACATGCAGCACTAACATGAACGGCGTGTGTTGACTCTGCAGCCACTTTTAGGTTAGAAGATAAAACATTCTTGACATCTTTAATACCCTTTATAGGGTCTTTTATAAATAATGATTGTCAGCCAATAGCTTTACCTTCTCACCCCCAACACTGCAATTTTATTTCAAAAATAGAATTTGGTGGGTGGCTGCAGGTTGTTTTTGGAAAACAAAAACTACCTGTTTAGTTGCTTTACCATCAAATGCCTCTTTCATTATTTTGCTGTTTTAAAAATGTCGTCTTAATGCCCCACAGAACGTGTGGCAGCAATGACCTAAACAGAGTCAAAGAAAACATTGATTGTAAGAGCAGGAAAGATTACTACAGCTTAAATTGGGTAGATTCCCTTAAATTGGCTTTGGTGGGAGTAGCACTAAAAGGAAAAAAAAAATATGGTTAAAGTATAAGTCAATGAAGAGGATTTGTAATATTTGGAGAAGGGCATTTTATTAAATAATAACATCCATTAAGAAAGTGCATATCCTAAGTATACAGTTTGATGAATTTTTACCAGTTGCTCATGCCCATAGGACCGGTGCTGTGAATTAGAGACAATACTAAATTCACAGGGGTCTCAGAGAGGGTGTTATGGAGATATGGCTTGGCTCAGCACTAAGGCCCTGAAGCATGGCTGCCTGCATTTAAATCTTCATTAAGCCAGCCAGAGTTTCTTTCTTTCTCTCTTTCTTTCTTTCTTCCTTTCTTCCTTTCTTTCTTTCTTCCTTTCTTCCTTTCTTTCTTTTTTTTGGAAGAAAACACACCTTTATGGTATTTTTTTTTTTGCTTGTTTTCTTGCATTGCAGTTACTTCTTTTTTTTTTTTTTTTTTTGGTGGTACTGGGATTCCTGGAAGCCCTTCTACCTCCAGGCTACACTCCCAGACCTATTTTATATTTTTATTTGGAAACAGGGTCTCTTAAGCCAGCACGGCTGGCTTCAAACCCGTGTGATCCTCCTGTCTCTGCCTCCCAAGCGCGGGGATTACAAGCGTGCGCCACCACGCCCGGCGCATTGCAGTTACTTCTGTCTGTGTCCATCTTAGATGCCTGTGACTGTTCCCTTACTGAGAAGCGGGCACTGGTCATAGTCATTTTTAAGTCCTCGAGGTACTTCATGCTGTACCTTGCATATGATGAATATCAATAGGCATTTGATTAACGAACAGTGAAATTCATACTATTTTATGTCACTTACTATCTCTACTATGCCTATTTTCCAAAGAACCAGTTTGCTGGAAGAACTATAAAATACGGCGTTTACATGTTTTGAGGCAATTGAGATAAGATTTCAACATTTAGGCAATGACTTGGAGTTTAATGCAGAGTAGAAAATGTGTTGAGTGAAATGATTTCCATTTTCTTAAAGAGAAAATAAATCCACGTCTCGACATCATTTGTTTCTGTGTCTGCCTTCCCTCTGGCGGGGCTGCTCTTTTTGAGTAGACCCAGTGCCAGTCACGGGACTCTGCATCCTGGTCCTTAAAGGAAGGAGTGCATGAAATGAGAAGAAGGAAAAGAAGTTACCAAGAAACAAAAGGGAGGAAAGGAGAAGAGGGAAAAAAAAACAAGGGAGAAAGAAAACACATTTATGGGAACTACGAAAAGTTAAAATTCTGGATTGATGGGTATGTGTTCACCAGGGCGATACAGCAGATGTAGAACACAGTGGTTTCGGAGCCAGAGTGGCTGCTTGGGTCTAAATAAGGACTCCAAGTACTGGGTGCATGTACATCACTATCACTATGAACCCCATTATGATGTGAGACTAGAAAGCTCCAATAAAAGTATAAAAATATATAAATAAATCTGGACTCCTGATGTGTGTGCCCTTGAGCGAGTTACTTAATTTCTCTGGGCATCAATTTCTTCACTTACAAAATGGGTTAGGGTAATATTACTACCTCCTAAGGATCATATAGATCCGTGCTTTTAAAGACCCGGGCATTTGATAAGTATTTGACAAGTGCTAGTTCCCTTATTCAGCATATATATTTATATTTACATATTAATATATATTTTTAAATCAAAGGCTAAACTGTACCAGGCACTATTCTGTGTGCTGAAACTACAGAATTTAGGAGAACAAATCACTCCATCCTTTTATCTTGCCTTATTGTTTTCATAGCCCTGGCTACTCACTGATTTTATACTACTTTTTACCTATTATCAGTGTCCATCATACAGAGATTTTTCACTGCCTTAAAGGTCCCTTATAGCCGGGCGTGGTGGTGCACGCTTGTAATCCCCGCGATTGGGAGGCTGAGACAGGAGGATCGCAAGGATTTGAAGCCAGCCTCAGCTACTGAGTGAGGCTCTCAGCAACTTAGTGAGACCCTGTTTCCAAATAAAATATAAAAAAGGTCTGGGAGTGTAGCCCGGAGGTAGAAAGGTTTCCAGGAACTCCAGTACCACCAAAAAAAGGAAAAAAAAAAAAAAAGGTGGAAATCAGAGAACTACAGCAACATATACATACCTATGTTCATAGCAGCACAATTCATAATAGCCAAAATATGGACCAACCCAGGTCCCCATCAACAGATGAATGGATTTCAAAATTATGGGAAATACACACAGTGGAATTCTATTCAGCTATAAAGAAGAACAAAATCATGTCATTTGCAAGAAGATGGAAAGTCCTGGAGAGCATTATGTTAAGTGAGATCAGCCAAACATAGAAAGGGAAGGGACATATCTTTCCTCTAATATGCCCAAACTAGGGAGCATTGGGGGATACCAGAGGGACTCCAGATATTGGAATGGAAATCTCAGCAAGGTTTGAATGGAAAGATAGGAGAGGAAGAAGGCTGAACTTGATTAATGAGGGTCTACATCCGAATATTTGTAAAAGTATGAATATAGCATGGTTCCCTGGATAATCAGTGATGGGAGGGGGGAGGAAAAACGGGGGTGGGAGGGAGAGGGCACTAAGTACAGTTTAAATATATACCATTTATTTTCAATAAAAATATGTATTAAAAACACTAAATTTTCAACAAAAATGTATAATCAATAGATAAATACAAATTAATAAAAATAGTCCCTTATGATTTGCTTATTCAACCCTCTCCCAAACCCAAATCCGTGACAACTGCCGATCACTTATTTTACTCTCCATGTTTCTAGAATGCTATATAATTGTAATCATGTGTGTATGTAGCCTTTTCATGTTGGCTTTCTTCACTTAGTAATATGTATTTAAGGTTCTGCATGTCTTTTCATGGTTGGATAGTTCATTTCTTTTTAACACTGCACTTCATTGTCTAGATGTACCACAATTTGTCCATTCACCTGTTGAAGGACATTTTAACTGGTTCCAAGTTTTGGCCATTAGCTGCTGGCAATATCATGTGCAGGTTTCAGCTTTCTTTGTATTTTTTAAGTCTTCTGAGTAGATACCAAAGAGCGAAATTTCTGGGTCACATGGCAAGAGTGTGTTTAGTTTTGTAAGAAACTACCAAATTGTCTTCTGCAGTGAAGGTGGCTGTACCATTTTGCATCCCTATCTGCAATGAATGAGAACAGGAAATTCCCTACATTTCTGTCAGCATTTGGTGTTGTCTGTGTTTTGGATTTTTGTCCCTCAGTGTCACTTGTTCTTTTGTTCTTGCTGCTTTTAAGATCCTTTCTTTGGCCTCTGTGTTGGTCATTTTCATTATTCCACGGCATGGGGAGGTCCTTCTTCGATCTTAATGGTGTTCTGTATGTCTCCTGCATGTGGATTGTTGGCCAGTCTAGTAGGTATGTAGTGGAATCTCATTTTTTAATCCGCATTCCCATGATGACGTACTGTGGAGAATCTTTTCATATGCTTATTACCATCTGTTTGTCATCTTTGGTGAGGTGTGTCAAGAACTTTGGTTCATTTTTTATTAAGCCATTAATATTTGTATTGTTGAGTTATAAGAGCTCTTTGTATACTTCAGATTACATTTAAAAAATCATATGTGAATAGGCTTCCTTTGTCACTCATTTCATACTATTTTTATCCAAACTCTCCATAATGAAGTACACGTACGCAGACTTACAGTTACCCACATGTTTATAGAGTGAGGCACCAGCCCCTTTATGCTCAATTGCAAGTTGTTCCAAGAGGATTATTTATTTTAGAGTCATCTTGCTATAGTGCTTATACCTAATTTTATATTTCTCTACCCATATTCTGAATTTTTCTATCTTCTTGCTTAACTGAAGTATTTTGCGGTATTATCCCATGTTACTTTAAGTCTGAGAGACCCATCACAAAAATAAAAAGAGTCCTGGGATTAAATAACCATAAGAAATATCACATTTTTACCCTCCCCTCCATTTGGAAATGTACAATATTTATGATTGTTTTCAAGGCTCTTAAAAACCTCAGAGTAAGCAGCTTGTTTAACTCTGTTTACCCAGCATGTCCAAGACTTACTTTACCATAAAATAGAGCTTACTATCATTCTACAGATCTGTGTTCCAAGGAATCACACTTTCAGGAATTTTTTTTTTGGGAGGGGTGAAGATCATGGTAAGAAATTCAGAGACATGAGTTCCAACATTGAAGTTGGTTTTGTGTTGATAATCTTGGACAAAGAAGCTAGCCTTTCTGTTCCCTAGACTTCTCATTTGTAAAATGGTAATAGCATCAGGCTTGCCTACAGTGGTTTTAGGCTTCATTCAGTGTCTCTACTGCATTGAGAGATGAAAGGGGAACACAAGTGCTTTACAAAAGTTTAAGTAATACAGCTCTAAATCTTCTTGTGTCTCTTCAATCAAGCATTTACTTCCCATCTCATGCATATTCTAAAGTGATATTTATTCTTAACCAGCATAGTAATTTCACTGCCACACTCAGTTTCCTTCACCAGCTGCTTAATTTGTGCTTATTATCCGCAGCCAAAACCAAGGACCTCCCCTTCCAGAACGTCATCCTCAGTTGCCTCCTCTCCGTGACACCCCTGAGAAGCCAGCTTCCTTCTAGAGAGCAGCTCTGTAGGGCCTGGCACGGGGTCCATTAATACTAAGCTGAATCCTACATTTTTCTATTTCTAAGAACTATATCATTCTGTTTTCAATTTTTGTACCCACAATATAGGGAGGCTCCTTCTTTCATCCCAAGTGTGTTTATCATCAAGAGTTCCCACAACATAATCCTTCTTCTCTGCCTTTGCATTGGTTCTAGTTCTGAAGACAAATTGTCCTGTGGTTCAGGGCTCCACCTGCTTTCCTTCCAGGACCCAGGCTGCCCCTTCCTTCTCGTTCCTTCCTTCTCCCTCGCAGAAGTCGAAAACTCATCAGTGAATCAGTGAAAGGAGATGAAATGCCAAGGCTTACCTCTTTCTCTTTTCTTTTGAATGACTTGCTCCTCCCTTTGAACCTCTTTATTTTTTTCCCATTTTGTTTACTCAGTACATTCCTGTTTGAAGACACATCGAGGAGACAGGGCACCTGGCCCAGCCCCACCTCCTGAGAGATTTGAGAAAATGCTGACTGCTTGGCTGTCTAATCTCTGAGATTTATTCTCCATTTGTTCCCTCACCTGACTATTTTGGTTTCATTCCATCTAAGTTCTCTGTGAGACTATTTCCTCCTATAAGCAACAAGCTTCAGGAAAAGAGGGGAAAATTCAAATAGTGTACCAATATAGGATGATCATAACCACTGTCATTAACCAAGAGCTTATATTTCTGCTCACAGTAACATATTATTATTCCTCTGTTTTAATAAGAAAATGAGGAATGAAGAAGCTAAGTGTCTGCCCAACCTTGGAGAGGCTGAGAATCTAGGCTTTGAAACCTGGTCTTTGACTCCAGAGACCCTACTTTTCTTCTCTTCCCCATACAAGAGAAGGTAGTTGATATTTGATGCAGAGTATCTGGAGGGACCTGGACCAGGCTGGCTGATGTGACTTAGATATCATGATTAGCTGAAACACAGAGAACCAAGATAATGAAGGGTTGTTGGAGAGGGCAATAACAGTTGCCTGGAATGAAAACATTAACCAAGAGAAGGCACTAGGGCTACAATATACTATGAAGGCAGGGAGGGGGGAAGCCGGCTATGGGAAGGATGGAGAGAGAGAATACTAGCATGCTTAAGAACTTTGGAGATATGGATTGGAAGCCAGGCTCTGCCAGTTTTACCTGATTTTGGTCAAGTTACTTGTCTGAACCTTCATTTCATCTTAAGATGAGTAAAGGACAAGTTGAATATCCTTAATCCAAAGTCCTTGGAACCAGAAGTGTTTTGGATTTCAGAATATTTGGATTTTGGAATATTTACATATAGATAATGAGATGTCTTGGGGAGGGGATCTAAGTCTAAATATGAAATTCATTTGTTTCAGATACACCTTATACACACAGCCTGATGGTAACTTCATACAATATTTTTAGTGCACCTGTGTTTTAACTGCAACTTGTCATATGGAGTCACAAAATTTCTATTCATGGAGTCCTATTAGCACTCCAAAAAATTTGGATTTTAGAGCAGTTCAGATTTTGGATTTTCAGCTTTGCAGTGCTCTATCTGGGGAGAGTATTTCCATCACAGAGTTATTGTAAAGATAAAATGAGTGCCTGGCCTATAGTATATTATAATTATTAATTGCCGTATTATGTTGTTGTTCTCTGTTAAGAGTGAATGAGTAAGGACGAAGTAAGTTTGCTTGTTGCTTAAAATTATAAGGAGAAAGCTAACTTAGAGGGAAAATTACTGTATAATATCAAAGCTGAATTAAGGGGCATCAATCCATTACTCAGAAAATTACCTTTATGGGTGAATTATCTATGGTGGGACCACAGAGGTGTACAGCAACAGCAACAGATGGTTGCCACAGAGCTTCCAAGGACAATGGTCCCATTATTCCAGCATCTTGATGTACAAGGTTGAGAATTGGTGGTCCACCCCTCCCCTACAGTACTCAATTTACATCAATGTTTAGATAAATATTTAAGTAACATCATTTTGAAGGAGCCAAATATTTAGCCCGCCTAGGTTACCTAAGAGAATTTAATGTTTTGGTTGAACCTGTGCACTATCAAGGGGAATATAGTAAGATGACAAATGTTGAACCTATTAATTTGACTTTGCAAAATGCAGGATCTAGCAACTTGGTTCTTTATGATGACGAATCATGAGAGGTAATGCTCTGGTTCAACCATATCTCCCCAGGGTTTGTGTGTTGGAAGCTTGGTCCTCAGTGTGGCGATAATGGGAGGTGGTGGAACCATTGAAGCATAGAGCCTGGTATAATGTACCTGGGTCATTTTGGGTGCTGCCTTTGGAAGGAATTGGCATAGTGTTATGGTTTGGATATAGAATATCCCCTGCAAGAGCTCACTAGTTAACGCAAAAATGTTCAGAAGTGACATGAGTGAATTATGAGATATTTAATCTATCACTGGATAAATCCACTAATGGATTTATTGGGTGATAAGATAGGTAGTGTGTGAATGGAGAAGGTGGGTATATCTCTATTATCTCTATGGATCCCCGCTCATTCTCTCTCTATGCTTCCTGCCTCCATGATACAAGAGCAGAGTCCCTTTGCTAGTATTCTCCCACCACATGTCCTGAGCTCTGCAGATTTCACCAGGCCTGATACAGATGGAAACTTCTGAAATCACCAGAACTGTGAGCAAAGACATCTTTTTTCCTTTAAGTTGTGGTTATCAGGTACTTGGAGTCACTATGGTTTGAATGCCAACTGAAATATACAGTGCTGATGGGACCTCAATTAGTTTATGAGAAAGAAGATTATTTTAAAAGAGCAAGATAGCCGGGTGTGGTAGCGCACGCTTGTAATCCCTGCGCTTGGGAGGCGGAGACAGGAGGATCACACAGGTTCGAAGCCAGCCGCACTGGCTTACGAGACCCTGTTTCCAAATTTAAAAAATTATCAAATAGGTCTGGGAGTGTAGCCCGGAGGTAGAAGGGTATCCAGGAACCCCGGTACCACCAAAAATAAATAAATAAAAAGAAAAGAGCAAGATACTTTTTCCTGTTCTCTGGATTCTTGTCTTGCCACATGATCCCTCCCTCTCACACATATTCCCACCATGATTTCATTTTCCATGGTGAGATATATACAAGATGGCCCTCCTCAGAACTGATCAAATGTTGGCAGCATGCTCTTGGACCTTCAAAATTGTGAGCTAAATAAACCTCTTTTCTTTGTAAGGTATCCATTATCAGGTATTTTGCTATAGCAATGAAAAAATGGATGTATCCAGGCAGTGTTATCGGACAAGGATATAGAATGATTAGTCAAAAACTTGTGTTCCAGTGAAGACCTTCTTCCTAACAAATTATGGACATCTAGAGTGTATTTGAACATTCTAGTAACTGTATTTTCACTTCTGTTTCTTAATCTCTCCTATAATGCTTTCACAAATCCTAATCTTAGGCATATTAAGCAAATCAGTCTTTTTGGAAGAGCCTGAAAAGATATGTGCTTTCCAAATCAAACATGTAGTAAGAAAAAATATATAATAATGTAATTAAAATCGCAGACCTGACTAAAACATGTGTGTTTAATGAATTCAAAACATTTTATTGATGGAAAGGATCTCAGAGAGTATGTAGGATTCAATTTTCTGAGTACATTAAGGCCTAGAGAGGTTACTAAAGGCTACAGAGCTTTGCCCCAATATTTAAAATTGCCAAATGTTTGAAAAATACCTTCCCCACCAAAATAATTGCACTTGAAATTGCAAGCAGGAGCAGAAGTAGGAATCATTACTCCTTTTTCTTAAGCAACTCTTTAGTTTTTTTATGCTACTTTTCTTCAAATTCAAAGTGAAAAATATGTTCATGAATTTTGTGATTTTTGCCCTGGTGTTTCTTCTGTGTGAAATGTTATAATTTCAGCTCTAATTTTCACTACAAAATTTTTTTCCCAATGAGTTTGGAACAAAACCCCATACTGCTTCCCAAAACCTAGTGTATATTATTGTTGCAAAAGAGGGAAACTGAAAACTGAACAGAAAAGTAGCTTGAGTCAGTAAAAGTAATTTAAAAACCCTATCAGAAGCTTGAAAATGCAGGCTAATACCTAGTGCAATTTCCACCACTTGCTCACAGTCATGTTTAATGCCCAAGGGAGCTAATTTTAGGAGAAGAAAATTAGAATGTCCTCTTAGTCAGGGTCCTCCACTGTCACCAAACTGGCATTAGATGTAGAAGGTTTTTACTAGAAGAAACCAAAGCCAATGTCATGGATGAGCTGCCTGTACAGATGACCAGGAACTGTGGCCAGAAGAGCTGTTGGTTTAATTTTCTGTTATGGACAGTTTTGTGTATCCCTCAAATTCATGTTGAATCCTAACCCCTAATGTGATGGTGTTGGGAGGTAATTGTGCCCGTGAGGGTATAGCTTTCATGAATGGGATTAGAGCTCCCCTAAGACTGGAGAGCTGGCTCTTATTCTCCATCATGTAACAATAGAATAAGGAGACAGCGGTCTGCAAACTAGGAGATGGGTCCTCACCAGACACCTGATCTCCCAGCACCTGGACTGTGGACTTCGAAACCTATAGAACTGTGAGAAATAAATGTTGTTTAAGCCATCAGTCTATGGAATTTTGTTATAGCAGCCTGAGCGCAGACACTTGGCTATTGCTATCATAAAATGCTTCAGAATTTTCAACCAAGGGGGCCCCACATTTTAATTTTGTACTCAAGTTACATAGCTGGACCTGGAGCAGAGGCAGGAGAGGGGGAAGGCTGAGTGCAGGCATTCTCAGCTGCGGCACAGTGTGTTCACGGGGCCATCGCAGAACGCTTAGGCCAAAATGGCAGCCAGAGGAGCCTGTGCGCCTCAGTGTGGCTGCCTGCCCAGTCCTTGGCAGGGAGCGTCCCGTGGGCAGTGCCATCTCTGCAGCTCAGGCTTTAGCTCAGTCACACTCCCGGTAGTTGGATCTCTTTGAGGGGCAATCTCAAGACTTTGTACAATGTTCCCCACACCCCAAAGTTCACCTGATGACTCTGGAAATCCAGATTAGCATCACTGTCCGCTCTAGTGTCCCATTGTTGCCACTGACTTAGTGGTTTGAAACAACACAGGTTTGCATCTCACTGTTCTGTAAGTTAGAAGCCTGGCCTGGAGCTTACGGGGCCAAACTCAAGGTTTCAGCAGAGCTGCTGCCTCTTTCTCACTGGCTTTAGGGAAGAATGTGTTGTTACCTTTCTGTGCTTCTGGGGGCCTCCTGTCCTGAACTCCTCAGCTCCTGGCCTCCTTCCTCCCAATCTGAAAGCAGCAGTAGCACATCTTTCTGTGCCTCTATTCTATGGTCAAGGATTCCCTTGCTCACACCTGGAAAATGTTCTCTGATTTCTAAGGAGTCCTGTGATTAGCTTTGGCACACTTAGATAATCCAGGTTAATCTCTCCATTTCAAATTCTGCATTTAAACACATCTGCAGAATTGATTCTGTCGTGGACAGAAACTTATTCCTGGGTTTAGGACAGAGATTAGGATGGAGCATCTTTAGGGGATATTTTCGACTTACCACATTATTTTTCTCTTCAAACTTGCTTCCTTTCCCAGTTTCTCTCTCATTCTTTTTGCTTCTTGGCTTGCTTTCCTGCAAGAGGTTATTTTGCTTGTTTCTGAGACCAGTTTGGGTAATAAAAGAGGTAGTATTTTATAGATTCAATAGTGGGTATGAATTATATTGGTGTCAAATGAATGAATGGAACATTTTGTTTCACCTCAAATTAATGGTAGGACACAAAAAGGAATAGTTACCAATCCATTCCACTAAGAGTGTGTGTGTGTGTGTGTGTGTGTGTGTGTGTGTGTGTGTATTCTAAAGTAATGTCTTTCATCCTTCATACGTGAGCACTCCATATATCAATTAATTCAGAATCTCTAAAAATATTTTTAAAAAGCTTATAGGTAATTCCAATATGTAGCCAGGGTTATAATATTTTATAAACGTTAAGCTATGTGACTTATATATTTTAACTTGGATAATGACAAGTGAAAAGCTTATAACATTAGACTTTCCCATAGAAGGCACTCCTTGTGTTGAATACCTTTGGTAAAATCTTAATCGACTGATGGAAAAGAGATAGTTTCCTTTATCATTTATAACCCATGACTGATAGCCAAAGACTTAAAGGCAACAAGAGTTATTTTGCATTTTTAGAAGAAAAGTTACGATTTTTGTCATGCGTTCTCTGCCAAAGCCTACACTATTATAAAAACCTGAAAAGCATTAACATTATAGGCAATAGGAGCAAATAACTGAAAAGACCAAGGTGACATTAAAATAGTGCAGAAGTTGATTAAATTAAAATAATTAAAAAATATAAAACTTAGGCTAAACATGTATGTAGAATCCATAATTGCAATTAAAAAATTATGGCATACTTTTCCTGGTACTCAATTTCTATGATCATAAGCCTTGCCAGCCATTACTTTAAATTGGGTAAAATAGCCCCACTTCCACACACTTCGGTAAGTAGAACGGGGCATCATAAAAATAATCCCCAAAGAAGACTCAAGCCAGATCTGAAAGAGTATCATTTCAGACAAACTCAAGGAGCCATTTGACCCAGCAGCAGGGAAAACGGAAAGAGAGCTTCAGTCATTTGCTTATTTAACTATTTTTAAAGACATAATTAGTTCTATTAAATTATCGCAGCAGAGGAAGGATAGAAATATGAGAAGTAGTGGAAAATAAGAGGGGGAAATAAAGGCAATGGTAACTCAACTTGAAAATTTCAAGAGCTAAACAATGTTGAAAACAAGGACCATGTTGGCTTGATGGTTTGTTTTCTCTTGTTTATTTCTCGGCCCTGGGTAGGAGTTTCTTGAACCTTGCGTACTGGGGTAGTGTTGAATTCAAAGGACTGGACTTTCACTAGATCTGAAGCTGCTCAGGGTTAGCTAAGGGCAGGTCTAGGCAGATGGGTACAATAGTTGGTCTTTGTGTTTCTTCTCTGTTGATGGAAGTTCACCTCATAACTCAGGCTCCAACTCTACCTGTTATAAAATGGATTAAGTCCCTCACTAGAGTGCAGAAAGCCGCCTAGAGAAGGAAGGGTCCAATTGTAGATAGAATGTTATTTCTTTTATTTTCTTTAAGTGAACTTGAAGAAACAAAATTATTTTCTGGCCATTTTATTTTATTTTGATTCTGGGGATTGAACCCAGGAACATTCTGCTTCTGAACTATACCCCTAGCCTTTAAAAAAATTTTTTGAAATAGGATATCTTTAAGTTGCCGAGGGTCTTGCTAAGTTGCTGAGAACCTCATTAAGTTTCTAAGGCTGACCTTGAACCTGGGATCTTCCTATCCCAGCCTCCCATGTCCTGGGATTACAGCTGTGTGCCACCATGCCGGGTTCTGGTTATTTTACAGAATACATTTCACAAACCTCCAAATTCCTAAAAAAGGGCCAATAGAAGAGAAACACCTTATTATCGTCTCTTCTCCATTTTCGCCAAGAAATTGATTTCTCTCCTTTTCTTGAATTTTTGCCTTTTCTCTCCTCTCTTGAGAGAAACAAAAATAATAGAATGCTGGATCTTTGGGACTACCTTCAAGATATAATGCACTTTCTATTTTAGACTTCTTTCCAAATTGTGAAACAGGTAGTATATCAACTGGCTTTGGCAAAAATATCTTCCCCAACTGCAATGGCAAGTCACTCAGGTTTTATTAACTAATTTTAAATTTATTAATTACTTACTAATTAATCACTAAGACAAATCAGTTACTTGAAATGTCTTTTTTTTTTTTTTTTTTTTTTTTTTTTTACTTTTTTGTGGTATGGGAATTGAACCCAAGTACATTTTACCTCCGAGCTATACCCCAATCCCTTTTTAAAAGCTTCTGTTTTGAAACAGGGTCTCACTAAGTTGCTGAGACTGACCTCAAACTTGTGATCCTCTTGTCTCAGCCTCCCAAATACCGGAATTGCAAGTGTACACCACCGTGCCTGGCTGGATTGTGTCTTTTTTGTAGAGAACTTATTTGTGGGGTTATTGATACTGTGTTCTATTCATTTGTCATTACATGTAGATAAAAGAAATATTCTCTTCTGAACGAATGTAAAAAGTCTCGTCTTCTTTCAGTAAATGGAGTGTTCTTCCAGACGTATTTTGTTGGGAAAATTTTCATTGAGTTAATCATTTTCTGGGTTTATGGTAAATGTAGGTGAAGGGTTGTCAAGTGACCACAGTTGGGGGGATTGATGAAGTGTTCCTTTCCCTCCTTATAAATTTATTCTGAAGTAAACAGGTTTTCTTGGGATCTTTCTCCATGCAGAGGGTTGCATTAGCTCCAAATTAGTGAACATTTCTGATGAAAATGATGAAATGTATTATCTGGAAATGAAAATATCAATCCCTCATACCCAATTTGTCTGTTGTGCTTTGGTACAGCCTCAATCAAAATGGAGTTAATCAGGAGTGACCTCATAGGGTCACTAACTCTAAAATTAATTCTGGTTTTAATGATATATGTCTCTAATTTATACCTAAAAAGTGTGGACCACCTGTGTTGTTGACTGGTTGTGATCATCTCAAGACCTAAGGGATTTGTATCAAGAGAAAACCCAGACATGCAGGATACATGTTTCTTTAAAGTGACGCTGTAAAAAATTATTTTCTCAATTAAATCTAAGTGATTCACTTTTTATTTTTAAAGCCATAAAACTTGTGGCTTTGAGATGATTGAATATATGTTTGTGATTTGTTTTCACTAGCCCCTTTCCTTATTACCCTTCTCCAATGACACCACTCATGTAGCATAACCGCAAGTCCGAAGGCACATTTCGTAGACAGGGCCACATTTGGCACTGGGCTATAGCTTGCAGTAATACAATTTTATAGAAAATAGCAGTATTAATTAGGTATATTTTGGTGAGCTGGAAGTAAATGTTTATGATTATTGTCCAAAGCCAAACAGGAAAATGTAAAAGCAATAATAAATATGTTCTCCCATTCCAGTATACCAACTTAGGCAAATTTTTGGCTGGAAAAGCATAAGTGAGTAATTAGATAATTGCTGCCTTGATTGAGCTTAATAGGAAACATTTCAATTAGGCTAAAACTGCACAGAAAGGAAGTGGGTTTTTTACAAAGGGAAACATTCCTTGTCATGCAACTGTCAGCTCCTGCCCACACTAAGAGATGGGATTAAGTGGATCTGTGCAAAGGAAACAAAAAAAGAAATGATTGCGGTAATTAGACCTGTACTTAAACACTGTGTCTTCTGATAGAATTTCTTGATGATTCTAGCTTGATAACGCAGCCCCTATAAATGTCTTGCCTGTAACAAATTACTGCCTTAAATCTATGGCAGTACAAGTTCCTGGGAAAAAAAAAGTTATGATTTTCTCATACTACAAAAACTAACATTCTAGAATTGCAGTCCCCTCCTCCAAGCCACCTGCACGCTCCCAAATAATCAGAAAAGCCATTTGGGGCCAGTTTACGCGGGTAATACTTTCTCCTTAGCTTATCTACAGTGTATGTATCCAGTTGCTGACTCAGGACTTGAGCCAGATGTAAAAAGTCTCCTTTCTCTGAATTAGCGTCCAAAGAGCTGCGTGTTTCTTAATATCCTGGGGGTTAAGGTAGAGGTGCGACCCCTCTGACCTATCCACATAGGGGTGTTATCTGTTGAACGGTACATAGTCCAGACATAGGCAGTTAAATTTATGAGGATGATCTAATTACCGCTGCCCTTTCATAGTCCCAGCAGGTTGCAGTGTACAGCCCAAGGCCTCTCGCACAGAGACAAGAAACCGTTACTGTAGTTTTGATAATTTTGCTACATGAAAAATGGAGAAGTTGCTGATGATACACCAAACTACTATACCACCCTTTAGACATTTGATGTCACCCAACCTCATAAGGACCTTGTGCTGACAAATGTAGGGCCCATATAGACACCCTGAATACAGGCCCTGGTGTAACTGACATCATCCGAGAAGCAGGTAACTCCTGTCTTCCCTGGCTGGGCTTCTTTCTCCCACAGTGGGTCAGCCCTGCAGGGAAGCAGTAGAAGGAGCTGGTTAGGAGGTGGTGTGTAGGAGAGACCATTAACCTCCTTATGGTGGTCAAGGACATGGACTTCGGAATCAGGTAGGCCTGGTTTAAATGTGGGCTCTGCTACTAGCTGTGTGAGCTTAGCCATGTTAGTAACTTTTTCAATCTCAGCTTCTTTGTCCATAAAATGGGAATGATAATATCATCTCAGTTGGTCATGATAGCACATGCCTAGAATCCCAGTACTTGGGAGGCTGAGACAGGAGGATTTCAGGTTCAACACCAGCCTCAGCAACTTAGGGAGCCTCTCAGCAACTTAGTGAGTCCCTGTTTCAAAATAAAAAATTAAATAGGACTTGGGTTATAGCTCAGAGGTAGAACACTCATGGGCTCAATTCCCAGTTGCAAAATAAAATAAAATAAAAAATAAGATCACCTCCCTCCCCAGGTTGTTGGGAGGAATTTATAAAGTAATGCTGGAAGGGCCTTTGCACAATTGCGCACTCAAAAATTCTTGGCTCCTACACTCCATTACAGATCTATTAAGAGGGCGGCCATTCTTATAAGGGAGCGCAAGGCTGAAGAAATGCTTCCTTAAGTCAGTGCTTCCAAAGGTTTGCGTGCACATGCCCTTCTCCAGCCAATGGCAAACCCATACGTTTTGAATGCTGCGTGCCAGGGCCGCTTCTTGTGTGCTTCAGCTTGGCAGAGCAGAAAGCCAAACTCTGGAATGTGGAGCTCAAAGAGCCAAAACCAAATGAGCTGGTCCCTGTTAACAGTCCTCCGGGTCTGCAGAGTGTTATTCAGCAACCTGACAGATGGGCGATCTCCACCGTGGTCAGCAGCTTTGCACAGAAAACAGCACTTGTGGGCTCATACCAGGTGAAGCTGTCAGGTGTGTGATGTTCTCTCAGTGGTAATGACTGCAAAGACTCCATTTGACTATTTACATTATTAGGACTTTAACATAAAACAGGCTTCAGACACATTTAATTTTTTACAAGAGTCCATTTGAAGGGAAAACTGTAAGCTGTTTAATAGAATGATTTGTACTGATTTGTTTTCCAGCACATGGGAGTAAGAAGGCCAAGTCTACTGACCATAAAATTAGCCTGGGACGTGGCTGATTTTAGTTCTCAAAATTAGATCAATAATTTATAGTTTGTATAGTAGCCATGGTAGTGAAAGTTTCTTTTGGGGATGATTTATAAGCTTTATACTTTTTTTCTCTCTCTCTCTTTGAAACCAACCAGTCATGGTATGCTAAACCAAAAGGAAGTTCAGACTCTCATTTAGTGTGTAAACCTTAATTGGTTATTCTTTCTTTGGGAAAGTGGTGGCCTAATCATTAAATTTTTTTTTTTTTTGGTACTGGGGATTGAACCCAGGGGCATTCTACCTCTGAGCTACACCCCCAGCCCTATTCTTTATTTTGAAACAGGGTCTCACTAAGTTGCAGAGGGCCTCACTAAGTAGCTGAGGCTGGCCGTGAACCTGCGATCCTCCTGTGTCTGCCTCCCAAGTACTGGGCTTACAAGCGAGTGCCACCATGTCTGGCTCTAATTAATAAATATTTGGAAGAAGACCTACAGAGTTGCTCCATGGAGAGTGCTGTTGTGAGCTGGGAGTCTTGTGCAGCATGACAGGACTTGGCTTTTAGTGAATGACTGATAAAATTTTCATATCCACTGTCCCCATTTGTGTCTAGATTGTTTAGGACCAATTTTTCTTTCCATCCTGGAAATCTCAGGTGGCAGATCCTACTTTTGTGGCAAGACTTAGAGGTGGTGTGAGCTCTAAAGGAAGAAAATGCCTGTCTTTTTCTACTATACTCTTCTCATGTGGTTCTGCATTCCGGACAGCATCCATTCTCTAAAAACCCCTTTTACTGAGAGTTCTAATTTATGACAGCAACTTGACTTGCTGCCAGAGAAGCTGGAAATTAAGGAGGTTTAAGATAAATATCAATGGTGATTTTTTTTCTTGGTCTCTCTTTTTTTTTTTTTTTTAAGGAAAGTCATATGCTCATATCCTAACTTGTCCCAATAGAGGGTCAATTACAAACAGTTGGCTGTAAATCTAATCCAAGAAAAATACAGAGTGAAGGAACTGTAGCACTAGATATCAAGGGTCTCTAGAATCACTATAAATGTTCAAAATGTGTCCACCATGAACCCGGGGCCTTTAAGTGATATTTTAGGACCCATTGCTTCCCAACATGGTCCCAAATGAATAAAAATTAGCCAAGCATTTTTCTATGGTTAGGTAATTTTTTTCTGAAATCTTATAAAATTGAAATACTGTCCTAGTTAAGACTTCATAAATAGCATGATTAAATGTTCATTAACAATGAGTCTGTAGTTAAAATTAAATGACAAAAGAATAGTTTGGTTAAGTCCTTGACCCATTCAAATTCTCTTACATCATTGTACCTCCATTATTGTAGACCTAAGCGATTTGAAATCTGCCATCCCTCACCCCATTGTTTAAAAATTAAATATATTAAGGGGGCAGAATGTTCACAATATTCATACCAAGAATAATAATAATTAGCTTTTAGAAATTAAAATGAGTTTGGGGAGTTGTGGCCTATGGAGGACCTTTTTTATATCATTTATATCTTCACCATTGCACATCCGAGCAGTTTTGAAAATCAGAACAGCGGAAAGGACATATTGTACCATAGGAGAAGACTCGAAGCCTGCACTGGGCAGAGCCCTTTACTTCCTGGGGTAGAGCAAGTAGCCAAGCAAGGCAGACATCTATTGACCCTTCATCCAGCTAAGAACTGAGATTCTATTTCTTCATCCTGTATAGACTTATAATATGAAATGTGATAATTTTAAAAAGAAAGCAGTAAAGACTCCTTGCCAAATGGCAGTAATTGTTTTCAAAATCTATTTTTTTTTGTTTGTTTGTCTTCTATGAGACATTTATCTTCTAGCTTCTGGAACATATCCTGGCAATGTACTACAATTCTAGATTTCCATCTTGTTGTTGCCAAACTATGTGATGTTGAGCAAGTAATTAAACTTCTTTAGGCCCTAGTTGCAAATCTATAAAACAAGAGTGTTTAATTAAGGGTTTAGATGGCCGACTCCAGCTCTTATGTTCCAGAATCCATGAACTAAGTTATCCATTAAACCTCAACGTTGGCAGCAAATCCAATTGGAATCAGCTAGGGAGCTTTAAAAGAATCCAGATACTTGAGCTCCATTCTACAGAAATTCCAATTTTGCAGGTCTGGGTGGAGCTTTTAAAACCTTTTAAAAAGTAGACTTATGGGCAGTGGTAAGATCCATTGTAATGAACAGTTAACTCCTTGCCTGGCTCCACAGTATTCCTAGATAGAACAGCCTGATCTAATCAGTTGGACCACAGTGAAATAGGTCATATAAAAACTTCCTTCCTATTTTGGTTCCCATGTTCTGGATTCCCCCTAACCTAGGATGGTCCTTGGAAGGGCCCCTGTTTTCATGCTGCCCAGTTGCAAGCATGCAAAGATGTGTTATCTCAACTCAGCCGTCATATGACTGATAAGTGAATATATGTTCTAAGGCCTGTTGACGATGCCTACTCTGTTTTATCTAGCTCTTGAAGTGGTCTTAAGGTCAGAGATTTAGGCTTTATATGAAGGATTAATGGGGATAATGAAGTATCAAGTGCTTTTATATTTCTTCCTTGCGACAAGGTAGGAATCAATATTCCATTTTACAGATAAAGACGATGTCTCAGTGAGGCTGACCTCTGCTACCCAAGATTACACAGCTAATAGGTGGTGAGGATGAGACAGGTATGTGTAACTGCAGAGACTGTCCTCTTCCCAAAGCAATGTTTTCACAAAGAAGGGAAGAAGGGCCGTTCCACATAAACAGAGCTTTGTGAGTGCTTCTCTAGTCTTCCTTCTACAGGTCTTTCAGCTTGCAGAACTATCCAGAATGCCCCCAGCTCCCACTCCATAATCCAACAGTCAGTTAACTTGAATGTTTAAAAAAATGAAAAGAAATACAATCATGAATTGTTTAATGATGAGGATACGTTCTGAGAAATGTGTGGGGCAATTTTAATGTGTGAACATCCCAAAGTGTGTTTACACAAACTAAGATGTGGTTACTTATCGGACTATCTTCAGATACCTGGTCTGTAATTGATCAGAACATTTTTATGAAGTGCATGACTGTACTTGAGACTAGCCAAATTCATGTAAAAAACCTAGGATGAGGACATGAAGAGATGAGCTTTCTTATATCCAACCAGGGGTAGTTGGTATTATTCTTCTGTGAAGCAGTTTGGGAATGAATATCAGGAATCTTAATTATGTTTCCATCCTTTGACCTGGTAAATCAACCTCTAGGAATCTGTGCTAAGGAAGTGATTATCACTGTGGGCTGACAATGATAAACAAAAACATTCTTTAGATCATATATACTAGGAAAAAATAGAAACAACCTATTCAGTGAAGGTGAATAGTTCACTATATTTAAGTACATCCATATGATTAAATAGTATATACCATCAAAAATCATGCTTATGAAGAGTTTTTAATGAGGTGAAGAAATATGAATGATATATTATGTGAAAAAAGATATAAAACTATATGGTATGATCTCAGCTATGAAAATAAAGGATGTAAGCATTAAAAACAGCAAAATGTTGACAATAGTCATCTTTAGGTAGTAAAATTATAAATAAAGTTTATTTTCTTTATACCTTTTATACATTTGATTTTTTCCCAAGTGATCATGTATTATTTTAATAAGTATAAAACATTAAAATATTGTAATGGAAAGAGAATCATTGCATTTGACTAGAAAAAGAAGATTGGACAGAAATAAATTAGGAATAGAGATCTTAATTCTAAGTAACTATAAGTGAGCCCACCAAAATACCATTTACTTTGATAAAAAACATTTCTGACTATTTGGGATTTCTTTTTCACATGTAACAAATTAGAGGGCTAGGTCAAAGGAATGTTAATATTCCTTTTATCTTTAAGATTAACGAAAGACTTATTCTTATCACAATTTTGTTATAAATAATTTCTATTTTCTGATAAGAACAAAATTAGATGTGTTACCCAATAATTCTCTGGCCTTATTTTTTTTTTCCTTCTTTTGTGTTTTTAAACAGTAACCAGCCTGTTGCAGAGATTCTAAGTGTTCCAAGGGGATTACTAGTTTGTTAACATTGGGAAAGATAAATACAGATAAGCATATAGACACATGCAGACAAAATATGGTTGGGTAGATGTCCCAAAGGGCTCTAATGTGTAGTACAACTAAACCCTGTTAAATGATGACAATAACTTTTATTTTATTTATTTATTTATTTATTTATTTATTTATTTATTTATTTATTTATTTATTGGTGGTACTGGGGTTCCTGGAAGCCCTTCTACCTCCGGGCCACACTCCCAGACCTATTTTTACATTTTTTAATTTGGAAACAGAGTCTCCTAAGCCAGCGCGCGCGGCTGACTTCGAACCTGCGCGATCCTCCTGTCTCTGCCTCCCAAGCGCGGGAATTACAAGCGTGCGCCACCACGCCCACCACAATGACAATAACTTTTAAAGCGTTGTGGGATTGCAAGAAGCCAGTGGAAGGTGTTAAAGGCAAGAACAAAGAAATAGAGAGACAAAGAACATACAAAAACAAAGAACACCCCACCCTTAAAAGAACAACAAAAAAAATCTTTCCCCTGATTCCCAGAGAAATGAAATTGGGAAGGTCAGCAGTGAATGATGAGATCAGGAGATTTACACTGAGGCTTGCTGACACAGGAGATTGTTAACCTAAGAATTATGGATTAACTAGGATCTTCTGTAGGGGAGCTAACATGGTCTCACAATGGTGGTGTCCTGGGCTCTTGGAAGGAAATGCAAATTCTCTGTGTAGAAAGACAACCTTACTGTAGCCTTCACGATTCTCACAAATTAAATTTAATTAAAAAAATATATATGAGTTCATAAGGATCAGCTAAATAGCCAAGTCAGGTTCAACAGGATCAAAACATTGGTTACATAAAGAAGAATTAAACACATAAGAGAATGGATTTAGGTTAATGTGATGACATTTTTCACTTTTGGAGATGAAAGTTACTAATATAAAAAGGAAAAAGAATGTATCTTCAGCGTTAAATTGGAATTCCAGGTAGTGATATGAACCTGTGATTTGATAGGTAGACAAATGTAGAAAAAATGTATAGATAGGTAATATATATGATGCATTTATTTTGCCACTCTGTCCATTGAAAACACCTGAGAGATTTTAGTAATAAGGAATATACCTACACCTGAATCTTGTTTTCTAACTACCATTGTCTGCTACAGAGGAACTAGGAGTCCTTCAAAAAATTACTGACTTCAGCCAGGCATGGTGGTGCATGCTTGTAATGCCATTGTTTGGGAGCCTAAGACAGGAGGATCTAGGTTCAAGGACAGCCTCAGCACTTTGCAACTCAGTGAGACCCTGTTTCAAAATAAAGAATAAAAATGGGGCTGGAGGTATAGATTAGAGTTAGAATGCTCCTGGGTAGTT
This sequence comes from Muscardinus avellanarius, assembly GCF_963383645.1. NCBI lineage: Eukaryota > Metazoa > Chordata > Mammalia > Rodentia > Gliridae > Muscardinus > Muscardinus avellanarius. The sequence continues at coordinate 42,589,681 of NC_137798.1, read as the reverse complement.
CCATCCCCAGTACAGAAAGAAAGAAAGAAGGAAAGAAAGAAAGGAAGAAAGAAATTACTGATTTTAGAATTTGGACAGGATAGTACAGGCTTGCTATGTCTTATCTCAGGTTATAAGAACATACTCAAAGAATGATAGAAACATGAAAAGAACATATAAAATACTTTAAAAGGGCGTTCACTCATCAAATCTGGGTCAATTTGAGGCTTAAAATAAATCACACTGAATAAAATAGGAATTTGTAAATCCTCGATATAAATAAATGAATAAATACAAGGAGAAAAGAGAAAGTTCTTTCATGTGATGTAATGCTATCAAGTATAGAAGGAGTAATATTAAAATTATGGCAAATTATAGTAACAATTAAAGTCGAGAAACATCAACACATGCTAACATTTGACATCCATTTGACATATTGCTGAGGTCATAAAATGATAGTTTTAGAATCTGAATCTAGTAATGAAAGAACATCAAAGAAACCCAATTTGGAAAGCATTCTACAAAATCATAGGCCCATAATCTTAAAAGTGATGAGATCAAGGAAGGTTTAAAAACCTGTGAGATTAGTAGAAACTGAAGAGACATAAGACTAAATGTACTTTGTGATTCTAGATGGGATTTTTTGTTATAAAGTATGTAACTGGGGCACTTTGAGAAATTTGTAGGGAGTCTGGGAGGGGAGTATAAGGGAATTCTTTATATTCTTATCATTATTGTCTAGGCTTGAATATGTTTCAAAATCAAACATTTTTTAAAAAGTCATAAAACTGGTGTGGTGGTGCATGCTTGTAATCCCAGTACTTGGGAGGCTGAGACAGGAGGATTGTGGGTTTGAAGACAGCCTCAGCAAATAGAGAGACCCTCACCAACCTAGTATGACCCTGTTTCCAAATAAAAATAAAATAGGGCTGGGGGTGTATCATGGTAGTAGAATGCCCCTGGGTTCAATCCCCAGTGCCACACACACACACACACACACACGCACACAAAAAGTCATCAGACAACTTTTTAAAATCATCAAATAAAGAATGAAAACCAACAGAAACAAAAATACAAAAGATTTTAACCTGCAAATATTTTAGATATTTTCATTATAAGATAAAAATTTTAAATACCATTATAAAATATGTAAAGAAGTAGGAGGTGACATTTAAAAGGACACAAGGATTTCAAGACGAAAAAGAAAATTATTAAAAAATTAAATAAATATAGAAAAAGCTTCAGTTAAAAACTCAACGTATAAGACAAACAGAAAATCAAGGAGTTGAAAAGACTATTAATGAATTGAAAGAAAAGGCTAAAGAAGTTTTCAAAATGTAGCTCAAAGAGAGAAAGAAAATTAAAAGTAGAATAGAGAAGTTAAAATATCTGGAAAATGCAATGCAAAAGTCTACTACACATCTACTTGAAGCCCCAGAGGTTGAGAATAGAGGAGTAGCAATGTTAAAAAAATTGCAGACTGTAAAAACAGTCTGAATACAGAACTCCACAAATAAACAGTACTACTATATATGAAGCAGAATTTTAAACAATCTGTATATAAACATATCATAGTAAAACTTGAGACCACCAAAGACAAATAGAGAAAATTAAAGTGACCAAAGAGAAAGGGCAAATTATTCAAAAAGGAATTAACATTGGACAACAGCAGACTTTTTATTGGCAACAATGGAAGCCAGAAGATAGTGGAATAACGTTTTTAAAGTGTAAGTTGAGAATTTTGTAACCAGAAAACCTATATTTTAATGATCTGAGTGAAATAAAGATCTTTTTTAGATGAAAACATAGTTTAGCCATAGTAGTATTATGAACTAAATTGTACCACCCTCTTCCACCCTACTAATTTATATATTTAAGTTTTAACCCCTAGTACTGCAGATTGTGACTCTATTTGGAGATAGAAGAAGTATAGATATTTAAAGAGCTAAGTAAATTAAAATAAGATCATTATGCTGGGCTCTATTTCAATCTGACTGTCTTTTGGCAATTTTGTGGATAATTTTTATTTTATTTTATTTTTTTGGTGGTATTTGGGGTGGAACCCAGAGGCTTTCTACCTCCGGGCTACACTCCCAGACCTAATTTTTAATATTTTATTTGGAAACAGGGTCTCACTAAGTTGCTGAGAGGCTCACTAAGTAGCTGAGGCTGGCTTTGAACCCGTGCGATCCTCCTGTCTCAGCCTCCCAAGCGCAGGGATTACAAGCGTGCGCCACCACGCCCGGCTTAATTTTGTGGATAAAACATAGACTTTCCTATTTACCAGAAGAATGTTAAGAAACACACTTCATATTTCAAGAAGGACACTGACCCAAGTCAGTTCACCATATAAACTCATGTAGCACCTATATCTTTGTCTAGCTTGTAATAGATACCAAAAAATTTTTGTAAGACAAATAAATCAGAAGTGTGGCAGCCATACTTCATTCCTCCCATATCCAATTTTAGGTTAAAGGTAAGAAAAAGGAAGAAATAATGCTATGAAAGTGAACTCAGCAATATGGACTATTCATTGCTAATGCACTCCATTAGTGTTACCTAGGAAACCTTCACACTGTATTTCAAAGTCTTGTATTCAAGATTAAAGTAACACAAACAATAACATTTTTAAAGAACTTTAGAAGTATTTAAGTTTAGATATATTTAACATTGGACCAAAGACCAAGTGTTTATTTTGGTACATTATTAATTCTTATTTTATAATGGTTATTAGCCATTCTTTGGGGCTATTTTGAGAAATATTCAAAGGAAATTATTGTTTAATTTAGGCCTAGAAAAGTAAAATATCACAAACAAGTGTGTTGCTCCACATAAGAGACATACTATTTAGCAGGATGTATTTGCATTAGCCAATATTTAAAAATCAATCACTTAATAATGTACCAGACACTTTCACAACTATGTAACTGACTTTATGTGTTCTCAGCTCTCTATAAAAAGAACCAGAAAAAGGCACATTGACACAGGAGCAAGCCTTAATAGACTTATGCTCAAACACAAGGGAGACAGCATGTGGGGGACAGAAATCCCAGACTGACTCTAACCAAGGACAGAGATGTCCAGCTGTGTGTCCTCTACATGTGGGCAAGGACCTGATCTCTATTCCATGAAGAGGTGGAGTTTAGCAGCTCCTGTACTCTTCTTAATTGTTCATCTTCATACAATGCCATAATCAGTCTCTGCCCCAGGTGTGAATTTGACAATGCTAATAAAGGTAACTCTAGGTTACTTTATTTTATTTATTTATTTATTTATTTATTTATTTATTTATTTATTTATTTTTGGTGGTGCTAGGGATTGAATCCAGGGGCATTGTACCTCTGAATTATACCCTCAGCCCTATTTTGTTTTATTATTTATTTTGAAACAGGGTCTCACTGAGTTGCAGAGGGCCTCACTAAGTAGCTGAGGCTGGTCATGTACACGTGATCCTCCTATCTTGGTCTCCCAAGTACTGGGATTACAAGCATATGCCACCATGCTCGGCTATAGGTTACTTTAATAACTGTCTTACTCGTGCATTTGTCCCTTACCACCTGCAATTTCCCCCTTATCATCTGGGAAAGTTCTTAATAGGGTTTTGGAGTAGGGTAGATCACTACCCTGCTTCAGTGTGTTTGATTCTAATCTTGATTTTCTTGGCTCTGGCTTCTTGGTATCTCTGCTGACCACATAGTCTTTGAAGGCTCAACTGACTTCCCAACCTCATGTCTGCTGGTGTGTTAAATTAACTTTATGGCCTTAAAAGCTGGTCTACTTTTTAAATTCCATTTTTTGGGGTATATTTGTTAACCCTATGGAGGGTTTAACTGGAGGTTTGCTTAGATGTCCCAGTTAAAAATTCTATTATTGGGTGTATTCATTTCGAGTCACCACTCCATGCCAGTCTGGTATGGGGCTGTATTTCTATTTTCTGTATTTCTATCTTTTAATAAACTTCTTTAAATCTTCAAAAAAAAATCTTTTATTCACATTTTCCTGTGCTAATTTTAAAATGTCTTCTTTTTTTGTGTGTGCAATCTCACAGTAAGCTTACTGGGTTGTTTGAGTAATATTCTGCTGTTTGTGCCCGCTGCAAGTTCATTCATTAAGAAGTGTTTACACTAAGGATGATACTATGAACAATACACAATGAATAATTTTTATTCTTAAATGATTCATACTTTCTGTGATAGCGTATTTTGAACCAACTTCCTCTTGGCACAAATTCTTTAAACATGACTGAAAGATTCTAAAATCAGTTCTAATGTTGAGTTTGGTGCAGAAATCGTATTGTTGCTGCTAAGTAATACTATCATGTCATGTTGGCAGGATGTTATCTCTGTGTTAGAAGAACTTTTCAGAATATTTGACGATATAGGATAACTGTCATCGTAGTTGGGGATAGCTGCACAAAATAATTGGGGCAGCCAAAAGAAAACAGAGTGTTGTTTGCTTCACACCGAAACAATCCTTCAGCAAGTAAAGTTGTAAGGAGTAAACTCAGTAAAGTGGCATTCAGGTAGCCTGTAGGGGACTGAGTGGAACAAATACTCAATTCGATGGTTTTCTTTTTATAGTTGTCATTGCACATACCTAGCCTTTACCTTAGTAAATAAGTAGTGTGTGTGTGTGTGTGTGTGTGTGTGTGTGTGTGTTGGAGAGAGAGAGAGACACACACACACAACCTATTCTTCTGAGATGGTCTCATCCTACAAGTCCCAAAAGCTGTCAGTGACCTAGGCTTCTAGAGATCCTGGGATACACTCACAGGATACACTGTCTTATCCTCCATGATTTCATAGAGGCTTATTTTCTATGGGAAGCTTATTGTTTAATTGAAAATAAATTATTTTCTAGGCATCAGGTTAAGGTGCAATTTTCCTTTAGTGTGAGTCTCTGAAGCACTGGAGGTTGCTGACATATAGTTCTACAGATCCTTTGCCCTATACAGGGTACTTTTCTCTACAGAATGTCAAAAACAGATGAGAGCATTTCACTTAATTTAAATTAAAAATATTTATATTGGATTTGGAGAGTTTAGATCTTTCTCCTTAATCTGTTCTTTATTTAGCTAATTAAAAAGTCACTTATCAGTCGGGCTTGGTGATGCACGCTTGTAATCCCAGCATTTGGGAGACTGAGACAGGAGGATCGCGGTTCGTGGACAGCCTCAGCTACTTAGTGAGGCATTTTGCAATTCAGTGAGAACCTATTTCAAAATAAAGAATAAAAAACAGGGCTGAGAAGCCGGGCGTGGTGGCACACGCTTGTAATCCCAGCATTTGGGAGGCTGAGACTGGAGGATCACAGTTCGTGGACAGCCTCAGCTACTTAGTGAGGCCCTCCGCAACTTAGTGAGACCCTATTTCAAAATAAAGAATAAAAAATAGGGGAGGGGATGTAGCTTGGAGGTCAAATGCCCCTGGGTTCCAACCCCAGATTCCTCCCCCCCAAAAAAAATAGGGCTGAGAGTATAGCCTGGAGGCAAAATGCCCCTGGGTTCCATCTGTAGTACCATGCCAAAAAAAAGTCACTTATCTTAAACAATATGATCAAAAATTTTAAAAATACTACCTCAGTTGGTTGTTTAGATCACCTCACATTCTTCTATATTAATTTTTTTTACTAATACTTTTAGTTGACTTGTTTTCCAATGTTGCAATATAAGTTTGGAAGGCAAAAACCAATATTCTACTTTGCTTACTGGGAAGGACCAGATACTTGGCAAACACTTGGGTTTGACAAGTACCAGCATAATGCTAACTAACCTGCTAGTGCATATTGTTGACTTGTGGTAAACTATTTTATTTTAATTGATTAATTAAATAAGTCACTCACTGGGATTTGAACCCAGGGGCTCTCCACCACTGATCTATGTCCCCAGCAGCAACCCCCCTTTACTTTGAGCCAGTGCCTCGCTAGGTTGGCCAGGCTGGCCTCAAACTTGTGATCCTCGTGCCTGTGATTTGCTGGGATTATAGCTATGAGTTACTGCGTGGATGTCTAATTTTAAAGACTAAGAATAGCTGCTAGCTAGCGGTGCTATAGTAAGTTAGCTAACCTTGTAATGATCCTAGCATCGTGTCTCATTTATGGTTAGGCACTGAGATCATCTCATTCTTTTTGGAAAGGATGTTCACTGTCTAGTTTGAGAAAAACCAAGTCTAAACAGGCAGTGATGCACTATATCTAAAACTCAATTACTCAAGTCAAGTAATTGTAGTATTCTAGACCTTAGTGAAAGAATGTGGGTATTATATTTTGTACTTGTACATTATATGAGACTTTGCCTTTTACTTTGAAGAATGAACACCATTGTAAAAATAGAAATTAAACACACAGATAAGCGTTATTAAAATTGCCATTTTAGAAGTTTTTCAACAAACCTACCACCGCTCAAAACATTTCTGTTTTACTATTAGAGCTAATTTGATTCACAGAACCAAACCGCTCATCACTCATTTAGCACTTTATAGTCATACCTTCATTTTAACTAAATGGGACACAGCTTGATCATGGTATTGCCAATAGCTGGCTCCAGATAATAGTTAATGTTTGTAAAGTTCAAATTAATTTTCAAAAAGGACTTCTCTGTGACCACTGAGAAATGTATGAAACAGGGAGAGAGGGAGGGAAGGAGGAAGAAAGGAAAGAAAAAGAGAGAAGAGGAAAAAAAGAAAGATAAGAAAAGTAAAGAAAAAGGAAAAGGTGGGTGGGTGTAGGGGAAAGTGACAGACTTCTGAAGGAATACCCAAAAGAGGTATTCCTAAAGTGTCAAAGAGAGAAACTAATGATAGCGTTTGTCTTCCGAAGACTTCCACCTTAGAGACAAAATCTCTTTCATGTGTGAAGATTCGGTAGTATGTTACTTCTTTCCATCTTTGGGGGGAATGATGTGTGGTATAAATAATAGCATCATAGGCTACGTTATATAATTGATAGGCTATGAGAAACCAAACTACCACAAAACCCCACTTGCATTAGAAGAGATAGAAAATTATTATGTTGCGACATTGCAACATTTTCCTCCCAAGGCTGTCTAACTGTAAGAGACACCAGGTGTCACCAACTGTTCTCCTTACTCAAGAGTTCGGGAACATGTTGGGCCATATTTTCCAGATCTTAAGGTCCCTACCAGGCTTCTTTTTCATGTTAGGGAGGTTCTGTATTCTTTCTGGTGGTTTGAAGATGTAGCAGGCATTTTCAGTAAGACCTCTCCTGAAAACCCTTTGTTATTTTTTCAAACAGTGAAGTATTTACTGTGTGCCAATAAAGAAAATGAGTCCTGCTCTCTGCCGACTAGAGGAGGCCTGCGGCAGAGCTGGAAGGAGTAGGAAGTATTCATGTAAAAACAAAATGATATAGGAGGAACTCTAGATGAAAAAGGAGATCCTCTAGAGGAGCAATTAGACAACCTAACTGAGGGGATGGGAGAAGGGAAGAAGAAAACTCTCTAAAGGACACGATGTACTTAAACATATTGAAGTCAACCACTTAGCCAAGCATGGGAAGGAGGGATGGGGGGGTACTGGGGTGGGGATTGGGTAGGGGCTAACTGGGTGAGGTGTGCATGTATGTCTACACAAGATTTTTACCCCATTATGATGTATGAACACAATGCACCAATAAAAATTTTAAAAATTAAAAAATGTAAAAAATTAAAAATAAAAACAAAGTAACTCCTCACCCCCTATTACACAACCAAAACCAAAACTATTGAAGGCAGATTAGGCAACAGATCACTAGCTTAGAAAAATAAATTAAGATAAATAGTAAATGAAGTTAGAAAAAAATTAATGCCTTGACAGAGTTGGAAAGCAAAGTCCTAAATAGACAAGTTGAACATGGTTGAGAGGAAATACAGATGACAGACACATTTTGTTCTCCATGTGCACATTGGCAAAACATGATTTTTGAAAAATTCTGTGTTTTCCTGAATAACTTTTAGTCCCAAGTACATATGTTTTGGCTGAGAAGATGACTTGAGCCTCTGAGGTGATGACTAGATGGAGATGGGGAGAGACCTGCAGCCAGCAAGGGGCAGGAAAAGGTGACTTGCACTTGCAGGCAACACTCTCAAAGCATGGGGGTGAAATCGCACAGGATGCCGGGTGTGAACTCTAAAGAAAGGCAAGCTCCCCTCAGGTGCAAATCCTAAGTGACAATTGATGAAGCAGTTTCTGCTGTCCCACCTGGTGGCTGGCAAGTGACTCAGCATTTCCCAGAGCCCTGCCTTGCAACAGCTTTGCCACCTAGGTGGGGGTGGGGTGGGCAGTGAGGTCCTCCTGGAGGTTCAGGTAGCTACACAGGTGAGATGCAAATCCTCTCACCAAATCCTGACCTCAGATTGCACAAGCATTTTGCATTTGGCTTTTTTTTTTTTTAACCTACAAGCCATAGCTTGTTCTTAAGGAACCACTAATCATTTAATTTCAGTGATGCCTAAAATGCCGGCTAAACAGCCAAATGATATCATAGGCAACAACAAAGAGAAGTCTGAGAAGTGAATGTGTAGCTCTGAGCCTTTTGAGGGATTTGAAATAGGTTAGGGTTTGCCCACTGGGGTCCTTGGGGACCATTCTGACCACCCGCTGGCCAGGACTGATCTCAGCATTATATGTTCTCATATGACATGCACATGTGGGGGACCCCGCCACTTGTTGGGGTCTCCATGGCCTCGGTGCACGTTTCTTCTCTCCTGTGCTGCGTGATTGGTGGTCTGCAGTACATTGTGCAGATGTTTCTCCTGTGCCGTTCCGTGATTATTTTTCAAGTGGCCTCTTAGTCAAGCGATGGCAGGTCAGCACATGGAAACATCTGCTCTGACCATTTTTCTAAGCAAACAGCAGATGGCATCGCTGCTGTCCTTTTGATCTGGAGCAAAAATTCCCAAGGCCGAGGTGTTGGTTTACGTTGACACTGCCTGGCAAGGGGCTGCCTGCCTGAAGGTTTGCCTCTCCACACAGTAGTGCTGCCTACGGAGTGTTTTCTCTGCAGCGCTCATTTTTCATTTGTTTCTTCCTGTGACTCTACTTCTGCAGGGTGTCTTGAACTTTGGTTCTTCCTCCTGTGCCTGTTGCTCGGTCACCTCACTGATACCAACTGTGGTCCTCAGATTGTCTCTCATTCATCCCCTGCCAGGGAGACAATAGAACTGTCTGTCTGGGTCACCTCAGGACTTGGACACTGGCTCTATTTGCCACGGAGTACACATGATTCCCCGGGAAATATCTAATCCACCAAGCTTTTTCTAGGTGTTTCTTCAGTCAAACAAAGAGCATCTTAAAATTATATTTGAACAATTAGATTTGTAAAACATTAATGCACGCACACTTTTGGACGTGTACTCATGGAACAGTGGTGATCTTTACAAACAGTGCAAACATGCAAAAGGTGTGATTTAATTTTCTAGATGAAGGCTAGGCTGCTGGAAGATAAATGATCTTCCTCCTATTTTTCCTTGCTGAAGTTGGACTTGCAATGACTACTTCATTGTAATGTCACCTTTGGCCCTCTGCTGTGCTCCCGCGTGCTCTAATGTATTTCTTTTGTAAGTATTTCTCCTTTGATACTGTCAATCACATCTTTATTGTGTGTCTTTCCATCCTCTGCCTGGTCTTGTATGTCCTGTCAGGAGTTCCAGGAAGGTTCAATTTCCTGATCTGTGAAATGGGGATAATTAAAGTGTTTTCCTGGTAGGATTGTTGTGAGGATTAAATGGGAGGATGTATGCCTAGCAAGCACTATGAAAATAGCAGTTATCACTACCTTTACCTCATCACCACCACCACCATCATCACTGCTGCATCATCCATAGGTCAAAGAGTCAGAGGACCCAGCTTGATCATCCCCTAGCTAAACTATTTTATTTATACTATATTTTATTTATATTTTATTTTATATTTCTTTATGCTTTCTTATTTATACTATTTTATACTATTTTTATACTTTATTTTATAATAATATTTTATAATACTTTATTATACTCTTATATACTAATTGCCTTTATTATACCACTTAGATTTTGTTGTTGTTGTTGTTTTATGTATTCAAATACTGCATTGAGAACAATACTCAGATACTCTTCTCGAACATTTTTTTTGTTACTCTGACATATAAATTACAGTTTGGAGGCTCACAACGTCTCCAGGTTCATACTTGTAACTTTACACAGTATAGTAATTACCATAGGTCAAGATTTTTAATCTTTGTCTTCAAGTTGTTGGCAAAAGAAAAACAATACAGCCTTATTGTTAATCCTGCAGAGAGACTGATATATATTTAAGCATATTTCAGAGAGTCTCATGCCTTTTCATATTTTCCCAATTTTCCCACTCTATTCTCAGGTTCCCAACCTCTTTAACCTGTACAACCTGTAACGATACAAGATGATAGGCGCACGCGCGTCCCGGACTGCTTTTGTATATCAGACGGCCAAGCTACTGGAGCTACAGTCAATTGAAGTTTCATGCAGCTATTGATGTCTATTTATAGTCTAGTAAAATTAGACTTCAGAGTGGCCCAATGTCCTAGGTTATGTAAGTTTTCACAGCCAACTATTTGGAGGCTCAGAAAATAGAAGCTTTCAGAATATTTGGCAGTCACCTGAAGTGATTAGGAAAGAAAGAATAAGCAACAACCACTTTTAAGGCAAATTCTTCCATCTAGAAAAGTGGTCAAAATAAAAAAAAGAGTGGTCTTGGTACACACTACCCTTTCAGAATTAGAGCAACAAATAAAAAGGGAGGAGTAGAGGGTATTTTTAAGGGAAAGTGTGACTCATACTTCTAACAAGAAAAGGCAGTCGTCTGTGTGTGAAAACAATGCCGGAGCACGTCTGTTAACATCTAAGTCATTCTAGAAGTTGGGATTAGTGAGCCAGTAAACCTTAAATACTGGTGATTAGTTTATGTAACACTGGAAAAACAAATCTCCTTCCATCTCTCAAACAAATATTCCTGGTGAACCTATCCCAGTGTCCTTTTATTCTACTTCTCCTCATTTCTTCTGGAGTTTGTCAAATCCTTTTATTAAAGGTTGCCTGTTCTTTTTTCCTTCTACGTAGCCTGAGACACTAACGTGAACAGAGCTGTCCTGAACAGTCTTACCCATCCTTAGCCAACTTCTTTCTTAATTTAGCACTACATTCGACTTGAAAATTTGTGTTTACCCCTTCCATGGCTTTTCTTGGGCTGCTTTCCTTCACCTTTTTCCTGTGAGCTTGTAGCTCATTTCTCCACCAGACTTTCTTTCCTTGGATCTCTAGAATGCCTTTTACAATCTAATTGGACTCATTTAACTGTAGCTATAATTTATTATGCTTCAAGTTTAATTCTTTTAGTGAAAACATTTCCTTTGAGAGTTCCTGAATCAATACATTATTCATTTCCAGCTCTGAATGGTTGACTCCAGATTGGGTCCTTGGTCTCTCTCCTGAATCCAAATCCATCTTTCTCACCTCCTGATGAACACTTTTTTCTCAGAGTCTCTAACACAATTAACTCACCACATCCCCCATTTCTGGTCATGGAACCACTTAGTTATCCTAGCCAGGATAACGCTGGTGTTTTCTTCACTGCACGCCCCTTTTGGTCCACATTTAGCTGTTCAACACATCCCATTGAGAAGGCTTGGGCTGTGTTTTCCACACCCATTTGCTCGGTTCCATGTTCTCATCACTGCACCCCTCAGTACTTCTCTTGTCCTTCATGTTCCTGACACAGTGATTCATCTCTGACCAAGGCTGCGCCCCCACCTGTATCACCCCAGCTGCCCTGCTTCCTGCCACTCCCCATCTATCTTACATATGACTATTGGATTTTTCTGTTTAAAATGTGGCTTTTATAGTTGCTTGTTTCTGCCCCAATTCCTCTAGTGGTTTTCTACCGCCTAGAGAATACATCCAAGTCCTTCATGACTAGGAATCTTCATGTTTAAGCTCTAATTTATTTTTCTACCTCTCTGTCATGGGCCGGCCTCCATACCCCACGTACTGCAGGCATTTCTCAACTTCTTTAATCTTGCTTTGCCCTTGTGGTCCTCTTTATCGCTCTTTGGCAGGTTTCTTTTGCTTTGGGAGACTGGTCGTTATCCATGGCATGCTTAAATAACACTTCTCCAAAAAAACCATCCTTGATTATGCCACCTTTCTCCCAACCCTGCTGGCCAATTTTTACTTTTCTCGATCCTCTTTTATGATCTGGTAACTTTGGCCCTCCCTTATGGTTAGTTGTTTTTATTTTTCCCTTTCTGGCTGAAATTTATGATCCATAAAGGTTAAGGCCATTGTCTTAATTATTTTCATATTCTCCCTGGTATGAACATTTATATATTCTTGATGCTTGTTAAATATATAGATATTGAAATATATTTTCACATATATGTATATACACACACAATCAAAAAACAATCTCAATATCCCCATTTATTGTATCCTCTTTTTAACACAATAATCACAGTCAGTATTTCTTTACTTTTGCAATAGTCTAAGACTTAGAATCTTCTTTCCCCAGCCAAGACGTATTATTTGAGAAAGAAAGCAGAAAATAACTCCTTGAAAGCCCACTATTGCCACTTCTGTGGTAATGGGGAAAAGCTACAGTTCATCCTCGATGCATGTCACATAGTGTGCTTACATGTTTACGTGAACGTTATTTGTTATTTATCTTCTCTGCTAAGATGTCTTTGGGTATTTAAGGTCAGGACTCAATTGAATACATTCAGTATGTGAATCTTTGAATATACAAATGGATATGTAAATAGAGACTATAAATGTGAAGATACTGGAGCTTTTAATGGAATTTTTTAAAGATTCCTTCAAAGAGTAAAATATTAGTAGTATACCTAACCTATAGTAATTTTTTATCTTTAATTTAGGTCAGGACAAGAATACTGGGATTAAAGCATTCAGTTGAGCCATATGAAACTAAAGGCAGTTGATAATTGGAACCAAAGCAACACTTTTAAGTGGCTCCACTATGTAGGCATGGAATGAGAACAGTATTAAATCTTAGAACTGAGCACTTAGGACCTATGTTCATCCAAATCTTTCTTCATCCTAAAGTGACTTGTTATTTTGCATTTGACTCCACCTATGGAAATGGAGTGCTAATTAGTAATGCATTCTTTTGTCATTAGTGGCAATTATTGACTTAATTCCCTGTAGTTATTGGTTTATAGTCGTTCATAATTAATTGGGTTTATTATACTAGTAATCAAATTATGAAATTAATTGGGTATTTCCTTTACTTTGAAATTGGTCTAAAGGTATATACATGCATGGCATAACCTTGACTCAGTAACTCTGATGTACCTATATGTTAGTGAATTATGCTTACAGATTAATCCATCCCCTCAGTCAGGATTCCATCGGATTTCATTTGTTTTTTGCACACCTATTCTGGGCAAGCATAGAGTTACAGATCTTAAAGGGAAGGTATAAAAAGTGTCTAACCTTGATCTTAGCTCAACTGATGGTCATATGATAACCATTATTATGGTGATAATCACAATCCTAGTAGCTAGTTGTATTTTAAGAATTTCTCTTCAAAATGAAAAAAATCATTGATGCATCATTTTTTCCTCCTAGAATTCTCATGATTGAGGAGAGTGATAGAATCCAAAGGAGATGACTTTGTTAGGAAAATGCCCAGTGGTGACAGATGTATACGAATTTATTTGGATCTTTGTCTGAGGTAACCAGAGATAATGGAATCTGAAGTCTTGCTCCTCTTTTCTGCTTTTTTCTTTCTGGAGGTCCCAAAGCCCTGAGAGTCACTTAACCTGTGTAAGCATGATTCAATACCCATGCCACCCAAATCCTCCCGCCTCTTTCTTCTTCTTGGAATGGAAGAAGTGAAGAAGGCAAGGAGCATCTAAGAGTTCCTGAGTCCAATACTCAGCTCAGTTGAGAGACATGAAAACCACAGTGTGATTTCAGACCTCTACATATCAGGTGGACTTGGTCTGTGGCTATGGCCTCTTGTTTCATGAAGGCCTTTCACAGGAGGACCAGACTCTTAAATAGGATGGAAGGGGTAAGCAGACTTTTCTCCATTCCTGGAAGGCAGCTCAGCATACAGCTCTGTTTAGCAGAAGGTCTAGAATCTTGGGAGTTAAAGACAACAAACATCTATTTGTTTCACTAATTTTGTCTGTTTTGTACATAAGCATCGTATTTTCTAATTTGATTGGAATTAGAAGAGATGCAAGCTAAATTTTTAGGTATATTTTCTTAGTTTACACATTACTTTTTTCTGACACCATCTTTTGATTTTTGTGTCTCTGAAACTTTGAAATTAAAAAACTAAAGTTTGTCTGAACTCTAAGGGCCTTTGAACTTATTAGACATCTTTTTATTCTGCTTTATGGAGAAGATCTGACCCTTCAGCTTCATTACCTTGAGATTGGGCTGTATTTCACTGTCGTTTCTTTGATATGTGTACAGTAAAATACCAGACCTTAAAATCCAAATCCCTTGCTGGGCTTCTTCTCCCTGGGAAAGAATACACTTTATGGCCAGATGGAATGGCATCATGTCTCACTGCCGGGGGAGCTCAGAAAAGACAACATCACGGAACACTTTCCATTCTCATCTAGGGCAGGCTCCTTAGTTTAGTCAGGTGCTGTAACTTGGACCCAACACTGAGCTCCAGCTCAGGAGACAAAACAGTTGGAAAACTCAGAGAAAGGCTCTAAGGGTCAGTGAAATTTACTGTGGGCAGCTGCCGCTTCAAAGCCTCTGTCTGTGCAGAAGCCTATTAAGAAGTAGTAGGTTACGTTCCTGCCGTTTCCCCCAGCATGATGGATGATGCTCTGAAGAGAGAAAAGACTTCCTGTTCCACGGAGGTGGCTTTCCTCGAGGCCGCCCCGACACCCTTCTTACGCGCTCGCCGTCCCGTTTCTAGCCATTGAATTCATTGCTCCACTACATGTAATAATAACCTGGGCTTGTCAGGATGACGGACTGTGACTCACCAGTGGCTGCCTGTCAATCAGCAGGACCTCCCACTCTCAGACCAGGGGCTCCTTTGCCATCAGTCCAGGGGAAAGGGCCACCAGGGAAAAGAAGCCAGTTGCATGTGGGCTAATAACAGAAGAAGTGGTGCTAGCATTTGCTTGAACCCCCCCCCCTTTTTTTTTGCTTTCAGAAACATTTTTGCATTATCTCATATTAAGAAATTATTCCTCACGGGCCTTTTCTCGGTTCCTGGTGTTAGCCAACTTCCTCCTACAAGTGTCCCATGTGAACACTGTTCCCTGGGCTCTGCATGTTCTTCCCTCTGGGCTCTGCTTCTTAACTGCACTCGTTTTTCCATTCTTCATCTAAAGAGAAGCCCCCAGCCTTCTTGTGTAGATTAGAGCTCTCTACTTGAGGTACCAGTAGGACAATATCTTAATTGTTTAGGTGACCATTTAAGGATGTTTCTTCATGCTCTGCGTTGTTGAGAACTGTATTGTGCACATGTGCATTCGAGCGTGCAGACACACACACACACACACACACACACACACACACACACTCCAGTGCACAGTGCTGTCCTTGCCCCAGTTGCAGTCTGCACGAGGGCAGGGACAATGGTTGTCCTCACTGTTGTGCCCACCACTCAAAGCATATTTGCTGTTGCTAGATACCACTGGCATTTCTTTTACACATCTTTAGGAAAGCAGAAACTTGTAGCTACATAGGTACTTAGAGATAGGGGTAGAGATGTTGTTTCATAGTTATACAAATACCACAGTCAGTAGAAGCATGAGGTGCCTTTTAAGAACAAAGCTGAAGTGCTTTCTTAGTAACAAGCATAATTTCCCTCCTGTGAGTGTGGGGACAGGTTAGGCATAATTAACAGGCACAAGAGTGCACATTTTCAGACAGAATGACTACATATTTCAAATAAAGTGGTTTTTTTTTACCCTATCTAGTAATGGTTACCAAGTGCTAGTGTGTATTTAAGATAGTCTCTTGGTACTGTATAAAGATGACTGAAAGACAACATTCCTACCCTCCCGAGGCTTATCATCTAAATAGAAACATTGCATTAAAAAAATCAGAGAAGAAAGCATTCACTTAGTGTGGGAGAATCACAGATAATAAGGGAAATTTATTTCTCTGCCCTTTTAGAATTATGAAGAACAAATATGTAACTGATCTCCATTTAGGGGCAATTTATTTATTTATTTATTTATTTATTTATTTATTTATTTATTTTTGCGGAACTGGTGATGGAACTCAGGGGCATTCAACTTCCGAGCTACACCCCTTGCCCTATTTTTTTATTCTTTATTTTGAAACAGGGTCTCACTAAGTTGTGGAAGGTCTCACTAAGTACCTGAGGCTGTCCATGAACTGCAATCCTCTGGTCTCAGCCTCCTGAATGCTGAGTTACAAGTGTGCACCACCATGCCCAGCTCAGTTAGGGGCGATTTATATAGATCTATAAACCCATAGAGCATATAGTTTCATTCTAAAATTAATCCATCACTCAGAAGGAGGGAAAGTCAAGTCTTTCATCAAGCTTTGAGACACTAATAGGCTTCTTTTGTTAATCACTGTATTTAGATTGAACTAGAGTATTATTTAGGAGAATAAAAACTCATATAGAACTTTCCTCTTGCTGTCTAATTCAGAGGATTTTTATGTGGAAATTCCTTCATGGGATCCTGAAGGGCATGTCAAGAATGGATGAAGTCAAGGGATAAAGCTCCAGTCCTTTCAACCACCAATCAGAAAGGCTTTTTTTTTTTTTTAAGAATTTTAGAATTTCCTTAGAAGAAAGAATTCTGCCATGATTTGCTAGTGTTTTTTATCTTTTTTTAACTGGCAAGTTCAAGACTTTTGCAGAGCAGGTAACAATAGTCAATTTGAATGGGGAGGTGGGAGGAACAGAACTTAGTTACCTTGGAGTTTGCAGAGGGAAGGAGAAGCAGTGACTTTTATATGAGAAGAGCAGGGAATCATAAGAGCTTGACATGGACCCCATGTTCAGTGGGGATATTAGGTCAGGATGTGTGAATCCACTTCAGAACATGTAAGAGCTCTTCTTTGAGAGATCTGAATTGAGTAGAAAAAAAAAAGACTCGAATAACTCCTTTGATTAGGTAGGGGCTATTCTAATTTACCTCCATGTTTTTTTGGGGTGTGTGGTTCTGGGGATGGAACCCAGGGGCAATTGACCTCCGAGCTACACCCCCTTGCCCTATTTTTTATTCTTTACTTTGAAACCGGTCTCACTGATTTGCAGAGGACCTCACTAAGTAGCTGAGGCTGTCAGCGAACTGTGATCCTCCAGGTCTCAGCCTCCCTAATGCTGGGATTACAAGTGTGCGCCACCACGCCCAGCTACCTCCATGTTTCTTAATGGTCCTTCATGCATTGAGTGGTGGGGGGTTGTTGGGGTGTATGTGATGTAGATCCTGTGTTGATGGGCATCTTCCTCCAACACACACTATCCTTGAGACTTTCTTGAAATACTTCTTTGGAGGTAGCCAATGAGTGAGAAGCATGGAGGGGCAGAGAAGCCACCTCCAATGTGGGGAGTCAGCTGTCAGTAATGACCATGACAGCCCAGGCAGACCGCACACGCCAATCACAGTGAGCCTGTGAGCCTCCACTTTCTTGTGTTTTAGGTAGTTCTTATCCCAAACCCAAAGCATAATCACGAATTAGGCCTCTTTCCTAGGTTGTGGTTTGTCTTTTAGTCTCTTGGTCATAATTTTATGAGAATCTATTGGTATGAGAGAGAAGATAAGAAGAAAATGTTTCTGGCCAAGTGTACTCCAAGAAATATTGGCCCTGATTCAGAATATTCTACTTTTATTTCTGATAGGAAAAAATAGAAATGCTATAGTTCTTATTTGAAAAGTATGTTTATATATAGTTTATGCATTTATATGCTGAACACAAATGTGACTCTTCACAGACTGGAATGTTAGAAATTATAATTTTTTTCAAATACCACTATCCCATGAGATCTTTGTCTTTTGTTAAAAAATAAAACATTTAAATATCTATTGAAAATCCTTAAAAATAATGAAAATTTGAATCTTAAACTACCAAAAACACTATTCACTGATCTTGTTGGGAATAATCTTTTACTTCAAACAAACAAACAAACAAACAAACAAACAAACAAACAACCCAGCCAGACATGATGGTGTATACTTATAAGTCCTATACTTGGGAGGCTGAGACAGGAGGATCTTGGGTTCACATCCAGCCTCAGCAACTTAGTGAGGCGCTTCACAGTTTAGTGAGACCCTATTTCAAAAAAAAGAACTAAAATTGGCCTGAGAGTGTAGCTCAGAGGTGAATGGCCTTGGTACACACACACACACACACACACACACACACACACACACGAACAAATACGCAAAACAGCCAAATCTTGAGACTGAATTTAAAAGAGTGGGTAAGATAGACAATAACTGAAAAATGTAAATATATTATGTTTATGTGGAAAGTCATAGTAATTATCATATAAAATATTGATGCCCTTTGATTAGAATATACTTTACAGGTCAGGAACAAAAATAAAAAAAATTTAATTTGCCTCCAATTTAATCAGTAATGAAGATTCCAAAAGGAAAGAAAAGCTAACAGATACTTGTGAAAAGAATCCAGTTAGCACATGCAATAAGCAATGAATTCTCAACTTTTGAAAGTTACCATAAACCTTTAAAACTGAACAGAGAGTAGATAACGGGAAGACACAATCAGAACTCAAGTAGAAACATTTCTTCATTTAACTTAAAAAAATCTATTTATGTAAAAATCCCATATGAATGGAAAAAAACTAATAATCATAAATCAATAAATCAAAAACAATCAATCACAAACAATAAATCATAACTAAATTAATGAGATGAATATAAGAAAATTGTTACTCTTCCCATCAAAAGCAAGTTTATGATTCTGATTTAATATAGCTGAATATATATCATATTGGACAGTTTGTCTTCTTGAAATGCACAACTAACGTATAGCGCTGGGTGATCACACAAACTGGAATTATGTGATTATACTGTGGGAATTCATTCTACTTATCTTTATAGTCATTTTTGTTTTATGCCCAAACGTATTGTGTGAGTGTTGACAGGGCACCAAGAATGTTACTTTGTCCTTTTACTGCACCTCTCACAAGAGGATCTTTAAGAGCTTTACTCACATTAGTGTGTTATTCCCAAGATTATTTTTCCTGTTTTATAACTGAGAAAACTGCTTCCCACGGATACGAGTGCCTTGTTCAAAGGCTGCAAACTCAGTCTCTAACGTTGCTACAAAGCCTTTCCTGATTCCAGGGCTTGAACAGTCCACCCTGGAGATTAGCACCTGAAGGAGGCTCTCTGCGATGCCTCTACTGAGAATGCTCCTGTGCGCCGCATTAAATTAAGAGTTTGTGAACACACATGTGAGATCCACTTCGTAGAGTCCATAAGGACAGGGTCTTCCCAGCAAATGAAATGGCATCAGTATGGAGAAAAATGAGTAACCCGCTGCATAGAAAAGCTGCCAAGCATTTCATCTACATGGCTTTACATTCAAAATGTTGATTATAGACAAGCTATGGATTCACAAACTAGGATGCATAGACTTAGAAATATTTTTATGGGGCATTTGTTTTTAGTCTGTGATAATTAGTATTTATGAGAAAGTAATAAAACTATATCCACTAAAATATATATTTACCCATTGTGATTTTTTATGGCTTCAGACTAGGAAGTTTTAAATATGCGAAAAAGTCTTAGAAAAATGAGGGCACTAAATAATCTCACAAATATAACATGCGTGCAGGCTTGAAAAGAAGTTTCAAGGGAGAGAGGGAGAAAAATCTTGTGGAGCTGTGAAAGCAGGAAAGTAGTCAACTGGAGAATCCATTCTTTGCCATGCCTTGGGAGCATCCCTCTACTTCAGTTAGCAACTTTATTTAAAAACAAAAATACAGTGTCCTAGTTACAGGTCCTTTGGGTTGCGCAGGGTGAGGAGGGTCACCTGGATGCGTCTGACACTCCTTGAGCAGGCTTATGAAGTTGAGCAAGCTTGGCCTGACTGAAGAAAGGAAGACTGTTCTCAGCAGGAGCCTACAGCGGCTCATTTTCCAAGCGCGGTTAACATTTGCAGAGGCCCATTTCCCACTTAGGGGAGCATTGTCCAAAGAAGCCCGCTACCAAGAGAGTTCACAATACCAGGAAGAATGGTCTCTATGGTCGTGCATGTTAACTATCTGTTTCTATCCCAACCCCATGCATGATCTTGGATCTCTTTGTGCTAAAAGCAGATAAAGCTATTATGACCCCTACATGAATAACCTAGTATTTTAAAATATAAATTTTCCCATTACTCTGTCAGCCATAAATACCTTCTTTGCTGACATGCTGTTCAGAATCCGCATCATCTGGAGAGGGCCATTTCATACCCTCTGTTCACATGATCTAAGCAGCGTTTTTGCATGACTTTGGGGAATAAAACAGGAAAGCAGGGGGACATTTTAAAAATAGAATAAGTTTAATGGACTTTTCACTTAACATTTCTTGAACCTCTTTAATATACTATGGGGGGATATGTACTAAGTTTTTTTTTTTAAGGGGGGCCCCATTTTGTTACCAAAAGTAACTGGAAAATATTTCTGGAACATTTTGACTCACTTTCAACCTCTTTAATGACTCAAAAAATATGAAATAATAAAATAAAACTCAAAAGCTGCCAACTCAAGTCTCACAATAACTTGCCTGCCAAAAAATAAGATTACTACTATTCATATTAATAGTTCTACCCCACTACTAAAAAGAAAGTTTCTGGCTCAGTCAAAAGAACGTATCCACTGCCTCCACCTCCGATTCTAGAGTCAGGTAAAGCATGAAAATGATAAATTGTTAAGTGAGTTTCGTTGTGTTTGGAATGTCTCTAACCTCTAAAAGAGACTGTTATCCCAAGAGGTAAGGAACATTGGTTAGTAAGCCGGGCGTGGTGGTGCATGCCTGCAATCCCAGTATTTGGGAGGCTGATAGAGGAAGATTGCAGGTTCAAGGCCAACCTTTGCAACTTAGGGAGACCTTGTTTCAAAATAAAAAATAAAATGGGGCTAGAAGTGCAGCTTAGAGGTAGAATGTCCCTGAGTTCAACCTCTAGTAACACACACACACACACACACACACACACACACACACACACGAAACATTGTTTAGTTACATTGCATTTTTTAATTGAAAATAAATGGTATACATTTAAACTGTGTTGGGTGCCCTCTCCCCCCACCCCCGTTTTCCCTTCCCCCCTCCACCAATGATTGTCCAGGGTAACCATGCTATCTATATTCTTACTCTTACACATATTTGGATGTAGACCCTCATTAATCAAGTTCCACCTTCTTCCTCTCCTATCTTTCCATTCAGACTTTGCTGAGATTTCCTTTTCATTATCTGGAGTTCCTCTGGTATCCCCAATGCTCCCTAGTTTGGGCATATTAGAGAAAACATATGTCCCTTTTCTTTCTGTGCTTGGCTGATCTCACTTAACATAATGCTCTCCAGGACTTTCCATCTAATTGCAAATGACATGATTTTGTTCTTCTTTATAGCTGAATAGAATTCCATTGTGTGTATTTCCCATAATTTTGAAGTCCATTCATCTGTTGATGGAGACCTGGGTTGGTTCCATATTTTGGCTATTACGAATTGTGCTGCTATGAACATAAGTAATTGCATTTTATTATCTCTAATCAAACTGGGGAATGGTTTCTAGATTTCTTTCTGGATTAAACACAATTTACTACCTTTTCCAGGTATTTTCCACATACTTCTGCAACTGATTTAAATATGATACTGTTTGACTGTGTTTTTTAAACATTATGCTTAAGGAATAGCATAGCGCCTAATACAAAGAAATGAGGATGTTGACAATAATAGTTTGTATGTGAGGAAAACCCTTTGGCAATGGAATAGAGCAAGCATGCAAGGTGGGAGAGAGCAGGGACAGTGAGCTGCTTTGGAAGCTGTCACAATCCCAACTGTCCAGACAAATACAAGGACTCAGACAGGGGCCATAGGCATGATGTTGTTTTACTTCCTGGATGTGGCAAGGCTCCTGGCCTGGCCTGGGGTTCTGAGTCCCCTTCCATCGCTTTTTCTATAAGAAATCATTTAAAGTCATGCAAGGAGGAAGGACCTTGGCTCTCCTAGGGTAGCTGTCTCAAGTGCTCCTGCTCCTGTTGGACCTCAGGAGTTTAAATTTGGGGTTCAGGGAATACCTATGACCTCCCCTGCACTGAGGAGGGGATAATGCTTCTCTTTTTTATTTTTAGTATCATGTTTGTGTGCAAAGGGCACTCCTGAAACACTCTCTCATAACTCTGGAAGAGCCTGTATTTCCTTTGATCTTCCCCCACATAGACAATAGCTGTGGGTGTCAGCTGTAGAGCTGTGCTGCCAGGGGCTCCTCACCAGCAATGGAACCCACCTGAATGGCAGGAAAGGGAGTGTCCCCAGAGCTCATGAGACAAGATGAGGTGGAGGACAGTAATGGATCAGCACCAGGCCTGAAGCCACAAGACAAATCACTCTTGGGACTGTCCTCTTCTAGACCACTTTCTCAGCCAAGTCTCAGAGCGATGGGTTTGAGAGTATGGTTCTAGATGTCTATCAAAAACACCTGAGCATGTTTGCTAAAGCTGCAAGTTTTCTTCCAGTGGCAACAGCACAACAGCGTTATGTCTGTCAGAGACCCTGTGCACAGTGAAGTAGATGTGTTCTATACAGGGTGAACTTCCCTCTTTCTGGTTATTGGCAAAAAGTAAGAGTTATGTCTAATGAACATTGCTACATGCTTGAGGTGGCTGGAGAGTGGACCTACCATGTCTGTTTAGATAGGTGTTCCCATGGACTTTTTTGCTTGTTTTGGCTATAACTGTGTTTGCTGCTGCTGAGCGGGGCTATGTGTATAACTGCAGTTCACGGCTTTACGTTTCTCACTCTAAAGGGATTTCCTGTCAAAGTACAGGCCAGAGGGGAAAAAATCAGGAAATAATGATAAAACCACCTTTGGAGAGAGCGCGTCTGAGGATAGAGAGAAGGAAAACACTGAGGTGGAGGTTTTGAGATTAAAAGGAGAAGCTGCAAAAGAAAGATGGTGCTGGCATAAAGTCCATGAGACAAAACAGCAGATTTATATAAAAAGGGCACTTGAGAAATATGGAGAATTGTTAAGTACAGATCTTAACTGTGATTTGAAAAACACAGGAGTTTGTCTAGTATTCTCTCTAAGCTGTCTGTTCTACTTCAGCTTCTTCTCTACCCTCACCACCAGCCCCACATATAGGAAGCTCATTCTTGATTTGATGAAAACAAAATTTCTCCATACTAGCTTATTTTCATTACTATCCTAGAAATTCTGCATAACTTTTTCAGTCACCAACACACATTTAGGGGTGACTAAGTGATCAGACAAGCAAATGAAGCAAAAAAGGTTATTTCGGATAGAAGTAGGATTCCTGTTACTAAAAATAGGGCTGTCACAAATCATCAGTGAAAACAAATTATTGTTATGAAAACACTTAGCCATATTTTGAATTAAATGATTATATTCCAGTTTTTCTTCTAATTTTTTATTTTCTGGTGTGGTACTGGGGATTGAACTCTGGTATTTTATCACCAAGCTATAGCCCCAGCCCTTCTTATTTCTTGTTTTGAAACGGGGTCTCTCTAGGTTGCTGAGATTCTTATTAAGTTGCTGAGGCTGGCCTTGAACCTAAAAACCTTTTGTCTCAGCCTCCCAAGTACTGAGGTTACAGGCTTGTGCCACCACACCCAGCTTTTGCTTCTAAGTTTGAAAATTAAAAGTACCTCGGTGGAAATTTCCACCACAGGCTCTTGTGGATTTCATTCCCACCTCAGTTCATTTGTGCCCAGAACAGAGAGTGTGTTGCCTTAATTATATAGGCGGAGAATCTGACCACCAGATCACTTGAGTGACCTGCTGGACAGCATGCGGTCCTCAGTGGCAGAAAGGGGGACTCCAGCCCATTTCTTCTGGCTCCAGTTTCCAAGATCTTTACTCCAATGTGTGTGCTGGCTCCCCCCACCCCTTATATTAATATTCCAGGAGAAGATAGACATTCAAACTTGTTTCTTGGGTGCCAATGACATATCGCTGAATCAGGTACTAGAACATCTGCCATGTGTTAATCCGTTTACTTGGAATGAACAGAGAGGAATTATGGTCTAAAGAGTGGACATTCCAGGATCTGAAGATGAAGTCAGGTGCCCACTCTGTTGGCCTTCCTTCCTGTCCTCTTTTTCTGTAGGTATCAGATCACTTGGTGACTTGAGACAAGGCCCTCCCTTCCCCCATTTATTTGGCTTTGTGAAGAGCCTGCCCTTTCTAAGAGTCCTTAGGCTCCGGGAAACACGGGCAAAGACTGGACATGCTCAGGTTCCAAGGCCTTATTTCTCAGATGGTAAAAACCAGTGAAGCATCAACCCTCCACCTGTAGTCAGTGGAGATTACAGAGGATTGGGCTATTTAAAGATGTTTCCCGAGGTTTGTTTTTAGAAACAACAGAGAGTCCCCCTGGTATCCCTAATACTTCCTAGATTGAGCATATTAGAAAAAACATATTTCCCTTCTCTTTCTGATCTTAACATAATGTTCTCCAGGTCTTTCCATCTTCTTAAAAATGACATGAGTTTGTTCTTCTTTATTGCTGGGTAGAATTCTGTTGTGTGTATTTCTGATAATTTTGTAATCCAATTATCTGTTGATGGACACTGAGGTTGGTTCCATATTAGGGATACCAGAGGGACTCCAGATAATGGAGAAGAAACCTCATCAAAGCCAGGAAGGAAGGGTAGGGGGGAAGAAGTCTGAGGTTCATTAATGGGAAAGCTACATATGACTATGTGTACACATGTGACTATAACATTGTTAAACTGGACACTAAGTACGGGAAGGGAGGGAAATGGGGAAGTTGGGTGGGAGAGGGCACCAAGTACTGCGTGAATATATGTCTTCCTCAACATGATCCACATTATGATGTGAGACTATAGTGCACCAATAATAAGGAAAAAAGAAAAGAAACAGTAGGAGATAGGACACTGTCCCAATTTGAGTGACTAGGATCCGACACAAAAGGCTGAGGATCCAGCAATGAAGCTAAACACCTCCACTTGCCACTCGGTCATGGCATTCCTGGAGGATGGGTGGGCATAGGTCGGCATACCACGGAAACTGGGGCACCTTTGGTGAAATGTAGGGTAGCAACACACACTGGGAGCTGAGGAGTGGCCTTGGATCCATGCCACACTTTACACTGGCTCATGAGACGCTGACAGGCGGTGGTCAAAGCAAAGCAGCTGAAACACACGCCAGCGTTTTCCTCCTACCATGTTTATGCATGGTTGAAACTTCTATTTGCTGGACAACTAAAAGCCACGGGTAGGGACCTGTGGGATCAATTGCACAGTCTAGCAAAACAGCCTAAACGAACAGACCTGAAGAAGTGTGTTGATCTACCATCTGGGTGTTTAAGACAGCTCTGGAGCATAGTCTTGTTTCTGGGTGTTCTCTTTGGGTGGATGTGTCCCTCTGTTCTTATTTACCTATTATTTGACTGCCTCACGGAAGCTTTTTTTTTGTTTTGTTTTTTGAGATACAGGGGATAGAACCCAGGGGCATTCTACCTCAGAGCTACACCCCCAGCCCTAATTTTTATTCTTTATTTTTTTGAAATAGGGTCTCACTGAGTTGCAAAGGACCTCACTAAGTAGTCCTCGAACCACGATCCTCCTGTCTCAGCCTGCCAAATGCTGAGATTACAAGTGCGTACCACTGTGCCCGGCATGGCAGTTTTTGACAACCAAGCGGACTTAACTCAATGTCCTCTACCCTCTGGCTCCTTCGCATGTGCGTGTGCGTGTGCGCGCGCGCGTGTGAGTGTGTGTGTGTGTGTGTGTGTGTCTGCACTCACATGTGTCAGCACATGTTATGGAGGAGGAGACTGCCAGCCTCCCATCTCTAGGTGAGACCTCAACACCTGGAAACAAGGCTTGTTTCCACGAGGAGCAGTTCCACTTTTTTAATATCTCTGAGATGTCAGGAGGCTTGCCCCTGAGCTGATGCTGGGTGTCCATTACATAAAGGACTGTAATGAAACACATACCTGCCAGGAGACTTCCAAGGAGGGTAATCTGTGAGATTCCAAAAACAAGGGGCGATTTTCTAAGTGGGGTTTGTTCAGGCACACCATGCTTTTTATTTTGTGAAGAAAATGTGAAATACACACTGGTTACTTGAGACACAACATGGATTGAATGTTGCTGGAGCCGTAGTTGTCAGTGCTGCTGAGTGAGTATCATGGCCTTAGGAGGGCCAGGGGGATGGTGTGGTTACCTCTTGGTGTTACAGAGCACACCTACAGGTGGGTGGCGTGAGAAGGTGGATGTAGTGGCAGACTTTTTGGTGGTTTGGTTGTCTGCGCCTGGAAATGTTCTCAGTAACTATATGTGTGAGAAAGGCTGAGTGGCTGAATTTTTTAAATGAGCCTTAAAAAGTCATTTCTAGCAGGGTGTGGTGGCACACAACTGTAATCCCAGTACTTGGGAGGCTAAGACAGGAGGATCACAAGTTCAAGGACAGCCTCAGCAATTTAGTGGTACCCTGTTTCAAAGTAAAAAGGGCTGGGAGTATCACCTGGTTTAATCCCAGTACCAAAAAAAAAAAAAAAAAGTAAATTCTGAAGATATTCTTTCTTTATTCCTTGTTAGCATGTAATCCAGCTATGTCCTATATTACATACATTCAAATTAACCAATGCTATATTGGACTACTTCCAATGGAAAGATTGGACTCTTTTGGTAGAGTCACTCTGGAGAGATATGTGTAACGATGAAACATAAGCAAAATTCTGTGTAAATGAATATCATTATAAAAACAAGTTATGTATAGTAAAACCATCCTCACGACCAAGCCGGAACCCTATACTAATGCCACCTGTTAAAGTGACACAATGAAGTTCTGTGAAAGAGAAGTTGATTAGCAGGTACTTTGTGTCTCATCAAAAGTATTGCTGCTTCAAGGCCCCATGTATAGCAGCAGTTGCATGTGAAATTCTAATCTGAGTTAAAATTTGTTCAGGCAATGGGATTGACGTTCCTTACTTGGGAGTTTGATGTCCTTATGTTTCTGTTGGATAAAAGATGCTTTCTGACTTGATACTTACTGGGGAGGGGCCCTCGCGTCACAGAACTGCAGAGCAGGAAAGACCCATAGAAATCACCTTTGATACTCCACCCCACTCCCAACCCACTTAGGCTATAGATGAGGAAATGAAAAACCCAGGGCCACACAGCACTTCAGTGAGTGAGTCAGGACTGACTCAGGGTTCCACTCATGACCCGCCGGCTCCAAGCCTCACATCAGCTCTGAACCCTTCCCCCACGCATCCCGGTGATTGCTGAGGAAAGCACCCTTGGCTCACTGGAGTTTGCGGGGCACCTGCTTGAGTCTCTGGATCTTCACGAGTAGCAGCAGCATGGCCTGGGAACAAAGGGGGTGGGGTAAGAGGAGATTGGAGGTGAGGGGGACATCAGCCGTGGAAGACGATCCTGGGTCTCTGCAGCAATGAGATGAGTTTTCTTTTGTGACTTGTAAAGTTTCTCAGATGATATTTTGAAGAGAAGGGCCCAAAATGCTGTGGGCAACAGGCAGCAGTCTTTATTCAGCCTTTAAGTGCAGCATTGTTGAAAAAAACAATATAAATTTGAATGAAAAACTTGGTATTTTTTCTATTTGTATGCATACAGATAGATGAACTTGGGTTGCCTATGAACTTTAGCCTTTTGGGGGGGGCATTAACTGAGTGCTATTTATATCGCCATGGCCAACCCACATATGATGTATAAATGAAACTGTTTATTTTGGTCTTTCTAAAAAATGATTCTCAGATGATAATAATATTTAGCACAATAAACTGGGAGTGGTGGCACATGCTTGTAATCCCAGAAATTTGGAGGCTGAGACAGGAGGATCTTTATTTGTGGTCAGCCTCAGCTATTTGGTGAGGCCCTTTGTAACTCAGTGAGACCCCGTTTCAAAAATAAAGAATAAAAAATAGGGCTGGGGGTGTAGCTCAAAGGTAGAGTGCTCCTGGATTCCATCCCTAGTACCACAAAAAAAAAAAAAATTTAGCACACACATTTATAAATCTGAATTTCAGGTTTTTAATTTTTTTTCCCTTCAGCTTGGATGGATACTCCCAAGATTAGTGAGTTAATTCCATGAGATCCTTAGAAAAATTTGCAAATACTGAGTAAAATGGTTTTGAGGTTCCACATATCAAAAACCAAATGTAATTCCTCTCCAGCTACATAAAGTAGATATGTAATAAATATCTTATTTGCTAAAAGACTAAATTAATGAGTGAATGCTAGGGCACTGGGAGTGGCTGATTATATTAACAGAGATTGGGCTGGTTTTTAGGAAAAACATTCGGCAACCTTCACCTGATGTTATTTGGTAGACACAGTAAGGTACAGTACGCGTTACCAACCTCATTAAGTTCCAAATAAAACTCTATACTTTACACCATTTCTACAAGAGGTTTTATTAGATTTCCTTAACTGGTGTCATATTTTTTTGGCCAGGGCATTTTTAACCAGCTTCACATAAATAAAGTTCTATTTTGTCACCATGTCATAGTAAAATAAACTGCTTGTACTATGCATCTCTGCCAAAGCCAGAGCAGACGGGGAAAGGATATAAATGTGTCAGTATTCGGGGAGAGAAAACACATAAATGCACATGGTGACTCTCTTAACGCAGAGGCTCAGCATGATGCTAATTCATTTGGGTGACATTTAGAAAGCTACTCCCAACATAAATAATACGTATATAGTGGGGGGTATCTCTGACAGACACGAAGTTGAAAAAAAAATGGCCCGAAAGAATGCACATCAGATTTTACAGGTGCTCAGAACATTAATGTACAGTGATGGATGACCTTTGACATAAGGTTGAATGGAATGTTTTGTTTATATCTGGTACCAAGTTTATTGACCAGCACCAAAGGGTAGGACCAAGCTGGGATTTGAACAGTCTCTACTTTTTTCTCTTTGTGAAAACTGTTTTCTGGTCCCACCCCCTCTCAGGCAACAGTTCTTAAGTTGTTTCACAGATACAGTAACACAAGATGGATTACTCTCTCAAAAGGAAAAAGAAAAAAGTTCGGTCTACGTATTCATTACCAGAGGTGCAAGTTTTGATGGGTAAATATGAAAAATTAGGCAGAGAAGATTTTTTGCCACATTTATCATACATCTTTAATCTTGGTTTGTCATCTCTAATGTGTCTACAGTTTTTAAAAAAATCCCTGTGATTAATGGTGAGCTGCTACTGAGAGTGCCTGTAGATAAAAATCACAGAATCCAGAAACACAAGAGAACAACAAGTCAGCCCGGCCACCTGAACGACAGCACGGACTTGTCCCCACAGTGGCCTTTTCAGTATGAATAAAAACAGAAGTTATGAAGAAAAGCGGGAAAAACTATTTATATCAACCCAAGTGATCATTTCCTTTCATTGTGCAGTGGGAAATTAACAGGATACAACAGAAATTTCTTTGGAAATAGTTTTTAAGTACTTAGCATAAATTATTTCCATTATGATGTTGGCCATTATACTTAGTTATTATAATCTCCTGAGCAATGCTGTACACTCATTCTTTGTGGTTGTACCTTTCAAGTTAATTTTACCATGTCCTCCTTTAATCAGTTTTAGTTTCTTTGCTTATTTGCTTATTCATTCAATAAGTATTTATTGAATGTCTACTCTGTCAGGTTTTGAGGCAGATACAAGATGCATCAGACTAGGAACTTTTGTTGTTGTTGTTTTTTGGTGGTACCTCTACCTCTGGGCTACACTCCAGACCTATTTTATATTTTATTTGGAAACAGGGTCTCACTAAGTTGCTGAGAGCCTCACTAAGTAGCTGAGGCTGGCTTCGAACCTCACTAAGTTGCTGAGAGCCTCACTAAGTAGCTGAGGCTGGCTTCGAACCTGTGCGATCCTCCTGTCTCAGCCTCCCAAGCACTGGATTACAAGCGTGCGCCACCATGCCCGGCGACTAGGAACTTTTAGGTGGTTTAAGAAGAAACAGGATAGATAAAGCAGATGCAAAAGTGCCCCAAGTACAAAGTAGGAAGTGATGCGTGTCCGTAGAGAGTCACACAGAGAGTGAGGAAGCACAGAAGTGGACTTGCTCATGGCTCCTAACAAGAGTGCACTGGCCAAGCATCCTCCAGTGGTGAGATTCAGACTGGCCTTGAAGGGTGCCTAGAATTTTTACCTACTGGGAGCAGGAGGAAACAACGGGAAGCCACTGTAGGCACAAGGGAAGAGGGGACAAATGAAGAAATCTGGAAAATAATGAAATGGCTCCATTAAGCTAACTAATAGATATGTTGCTTCACTTACTTTTGAGGGGGAGGTGTTGGTTTGGTGAGAACACATAAAATCTGTTCTCCTAGCGATTTTCAAAATACAAAAAATTGTTATTTACCATAGTCATGATTCTATATGACTCCTCAACTGTTCCAAAACATTTTATTGTACGTGATAAATATATGCAGTTTTTGCCAATTAAAAGTAAAATATAATTAGTTAAAATTTTTTTTTGTACTGGGGATAGAACCCAGGGGCATTCTACTTCTGAGTTATACCGCCAGCCGTTTTTATTTATTATATTTTGTTTTGAAACAGGTCCTCAATGAATTGCTGAGAGTCTCACAAAGTTGCTGAGTCTTACCTTGAACTTTTGATCCTCCTGTCTCAGCCTCCCAAGCAATGGGATTTCAGCCCTGTGCCAACATGCCTGACCAAAACATTTATTTATTTATTTATTTATTTATTTATTTATTTATTTATTTATATTTTTTGGTGGTACTGGGGTTCCTGGAAGCCCTTCTACCTCCGGGCTACACTCCCAGACCTATTTTTATATTTTTATTTGGAAACAGGGTCTCTCTAAGCCAGCGAGGCTGGCTTCAAACCTGTGCGATCCTCCTGTCTTCGCCTCCCAAGCACAGGGATTACAAGCATGCGCCATCATGCCCGGCCCCAAACCTTTGTTAAAAGAGGAAATAATAGAAACTAGGTTGTGTCCAGGTAAGCAAAGAACTTTAAGAGGCCACACTAAATGCTTCAAGATTTCCTCCATAGTCAGTAAGGAGAAATGGAAAGTCTAGCAGAAACACGGTTAGAACTGTGCTAAGCAAGAGCTTTGCAGGGTGGGTGGGGGACAAAGAGATTGTGGGTGAAGAGACCTGATAAGAGGGAAAGGACTTCTGCAAAAGACAACGGCAAAGGAGATGCTGTATTAAGACAGACTTTTGGGTTTCAGCTGGGAAACCAGTAGAGCTAAAAAAAAAAAAAAAAAAAAAAAAAAAAAAAATGGGAGTAGGTTTAGAAAGGCCAGAATGATGAGTTCAGTTCTGGACATCACAACGAGAGCCTGACTCTACAGAATCATGTTGTGTTCACCTTTGAGTCCTTCATTTCTAACATAGTGTAGAGGCCCGATAAAACCAGAATGTTACTGAAAAAATGATTATCCCATATGATGATGTCAGTAGGCAGTGAGAAAAATCAAACACTTCAATATTTTTTTTCTTTCCACAGTGTCTGACACATAGTATATACTTAAACGTGTATTAAATATCTAACCATTTTGAATTTTATCCATGAATTGGTTAAAATGTACAGATGATAAATATTTTGAGGAAGTTCTTCCATTGTGATAATTTCCAAAGTGATAGATTTATACCCTTTTTTTAGTTAATGCTAAACTAAATACAGGTTGAAAATACCCTCATTAAAGTACTTAGGACCAGAAATGTTACAGATTTCTGATTTTTTCAGACATTCTAATATATGTATGTGCATAAGGAGATGCCTTGGGAATGGGGCCCCAGTTTAAACACAAAATTTATTCACATTTCATACACACCTTATACATACAGCCTGAAGATAATTAAAGATATTTTTAATGTGCCTGTATTTTGACTTTAACCCATTCTGTGAGTGCGGTTGGGTGTGAAGGTGTGGAATTTTTCTCTTGTGGCCTCATCTTAGTGCTGAAAAAGGTTTGGATTTTGGAGCATTTGGATTTCAGAGTTTTTATTAGGATGTTCAATCTGAATTTGACATGTCTGCTTCTTGCTGAGGAAAATTTTATACTGGAGACTTTGGTGCCAAAACCAGTTTCTGCCTGTAGAGAACACTAAATTTGTCAGTCACTTGCTTATATTATAAAATAAATAAAATCATCTAGAAGTTGATCTTACCTTTTATACTTCCGTCACATGCTGAACATAAATTTTCACAAATTCGCATTCTTTGGTTTGCTCTTAAACATTCACAAATCTTCATAGACTATTTTATTCTGCTTTGACTTTTCCTCTATATTCCATCTTTCTAACTATACACGTTTTGAGATTTATGACTTGCTTTTTATCAGCTGCTTGTGCCATTTTCAGAGTTATAAAAATGTGAATCTTTTGGGTTATAAAAGAAAAATATTAATATAATCTTTGCTATTTAGCCTGGATTGCCATTTATACAAAGTAGCCCAAAAGTATTCTGCCATATTTATATGAAATTCAAAAGTTGATGATGAAGAAAACTCTTAAAGTTCCAGTGCATTGCCGATTAGTAATAGCTCATAATACATCTTGTTAACATTAGCTAAATATTTTCTGACATTCAACCCTTGATAACCGAAAGCAGTGTTTAGACATGGACCATAATAGAGGCAACTGATACTTCAAAACTAAACAGATAGAGGCAGAAGTAGAATAGCAGAATGATAAAAATCAAATTCCACAACACCACTGAAGGATCCAGAGAGCCGGGTACACACAGCTTGATGAGAGATGACTAACCAAATCTAAAGGTTCTGTAAATACACGGTCATCTGAGAGTAGGCTTCTTGAATATCCCATTCTTCATACCTGAAACATGACCACTTGAGGACCACGCCCAGACTACAGAAGGTGTGGTCTAAGGTCAGACTCAGGAACAGATAAAAATGGGAGCTTTGTATTGATTCTCGTGATACTTAATGAATAACTGTACTTTTTTTTTTTAACTTCTAGTTGTTGCAGCACAGAATCTCCAAGGATTATCAGTTTGAGCTCTAAGGATCTGAAAAATGGGGGTGGGGGGTGGGACATTTTTCAGGTCTAGACTTCTTTGGTCTGCTGTGCGTTTCTTTCTCAACGTGATGTCTTGTCTGTTTCTCTGGTGAAAAACCTGCCATTTATTTATGTGATCATTATATAAGATAATCTAGTAATAGAATTAAAAAATATTTCCACCTTTTAAGAAACTTGTCTATTAAAACCACAGTCATAGGGTTATAATAACAAATAAGAATAACAAACAAGAGATGACCTAATAATAATAATAATCCCCCATAGAGACTGTTTCTTGTTTTCAATAACTGCACAGCTAAGAATTTATTTATGTCACTGTGAGCCTTTTTGATTGGTCCACATCACTCTGTGCTCATTGTACTTGAAGCCAGGCTACCAGAAACATGAATGAAAAAAATGAAGCCATTACAGGAGTCCCCTGCTTGGGGTATGAAATAATAGTTGTTGAAATCTCTGAGTAACCCAAAAGTCTCTACCGTAAGCTCTGACCTGATTCTAAATTGTTTGTGTGCAGAATTGTGCACTGTACCTACACAGGGGATTAAGTTTGATCTCTCAGCCATCTATTTCCTGGGTAGTCAATACCAGGCTCCCTCAGTCATCTACCTCCATAGTAGGAAAGGGAAAATAGGCTGACCTATGGAGTTGAGGCAAAGTGTGTTTACCGTGCTGGGGGTTCATTCATTTATTTCTTGATTCCTTGGCTAATTTATTCACTCACTTATTTACTCATGAAAAGATATCCAGAATCTGTTGTGTTAGGTAATGAAGTCGGAAGACAAAACAATCTCTGTCTTGTATAGTGAGCACACGCCCAAATAAACGACTACGTGGTTCAGTGTGATTGCTTCTATAGTGGAACTGAAATGAGCCACATGTTGAGGGAGACCAGAGAGAGAATGGATGGGGCAAGATGAAAGGGAGCTTTACAGTGTAAAACAGTGATCCCCAAATGTTTCCCAATTCCCTGCCTACCCAAAATGGAGCCTTCACTGTCTCTCATGAAATAAGAAAAATAAGGACTATGATTTCATGATGATATGTTAACTTAAGATTCTGCCTTTTCTACTCCTGTGCTATTAAAAAATCCACTTCTTTCATGAAGAATGGTAAGAATAGATTATGATCTTTGAGGTTTAAAAGTGATTACTGATCTGAAATCTGGGACTCTGTATGTTGGGGGTGATATTTGAGGTTAAGCCTTTGCTTAGGTGTCCTTGTTTTCCAAATCCTGGCAACAGTTAGGGGCTACTACACCCAGACATTATTTTTTCAAAAGGTAAGATGATCTGAAAATATAATTAGGTTTAAGGAGTGTTATTGAGTTCCCTTGGACAATACATTCTTCAGAGGCAAAGTCAACATTTAGCGGCCTTTTCTCGTTCTCTTTGTTAACTTCGGGTGTTCAACTGTGCTGTACCACACAATCAACCGTAGGTCAGTGGCAGAGACAGACAATGGCACAGCATGGGAAGTGTCTACCTCAGTGAGAGATGTATTTCTGCAATAAGTGGATTTGTCTGGACTTCCATCAGAATAAAAAATCTACAAATTCATCTGCCTTGCTAATAAAGAATTGCTGAATTGCATGGCATTTTCTAACACCTGTCACTCACCTGGAAAGCCAAATGTCTTCTCTGTGACCTGTGCCCCCAGTGGAACCCCTGAGGTTTTGAGCCCCACATCCAGAGTCTTGTGGTTTGTAGGTAGTGGAATCCAAATGGAAGGACTGGGCTCAGAGAACTGAGTGTGGTCTAGTGCAGAACAAATATTAAGATCAATAAATGGGATCACTAATAAGTAGCTGAGGCTTAGAATTCCCCTGGGTTCCATCCCTAGTACCACAAAAATAAACAAATCCTGAATGACATGATTTTATTCTGTATTAGAACTGCATGCCATGTTTTTTTTTTTTTTTACTCCAGCACAAGGCAAAGTATTTAATTACATTGACAGCATTGTATGTTTTGATCATGTGATCATTTACAACATGACATCTGTGTGTGTGTGTGTGTGTGTGTGTGTGTGTGTGTAAGAGAGAGAGAAAGAGAGAGAGAGACTCTGGGGGATTGAACCCAGGAGTGCTCTACCACTGAGCTGCACCCCCACTCCATCCATCCATCCATCCCCTCATTTATTCATTGTGTGGTACTGGGGATTGAACCCAGGAATATTCTACCTCTGAGCTATACCCCCAGACCTATTTTTTTTATTTTTTTGAAACAGAGTTTCCCGAAGTTGTAGAAGGTCTTGCTAAGTTGCTCAGGCTGGCGGCAAATCTGCAGTCGTCGTGTCTCAGTCTCCCAAGTACTGGGATTATATATAGGTATACGCCACCATGCCCAGCTTAATTTTTATTTTGGAACAGGGTCTCACTAAATT
Organism: Muscardinus avellanarius; assembly: GCF_963383645.1. Taxonomy (NCBI): domain Eukaryota; kingdom Metazoa; phylum Chordata; class Mammalia; order Rodentia; family Gliridae; genus Muscardinus; species Muscardinus avellanarius. Next base: position 42,554,122 of record NC_137798.1, on the reverse strand, counting down.
GCCCAAGCTGGCTGAAAACTTGCAATCCTTCTGCCTCAGCCTCCAGAGCAATTGGAATTACAGGCATGTGTCACCACACCAGATCAGCATGATATCTTGATGTACTGAATGTATACATTTAAATGAAAAGGTCAAATCTAGCTAGTTAGCAGATGCATCATCTCATGATCGACATTCCGTGAATATAATATCCACTTTCTCTGTTTCTCAAAAAGACTGTATATCATCATTAACTGTGTCACCATCCTGTGATCGCTTGAAATTTGTTCTCCATAACTAAAATTACGTATTCCTGACACACATCTCTTCATCCACTCCTCCACAGTTGAACTGTTTTTACACAAGCACACCAAGTGAGTTTATTTGTACACATCTCAGGCTCATTCCTTCCTCGCCACTGCCTTTATCTCTGTTTCTAAACAGACATAGTAGCATGCCGTTGGCGTTATTTTGGTTTTTCTTGCTATTTAAAGAAAAAACATTCCTTAACTTGATAGTTTTGCAGTCATTAAAATTTAAATCAAACTAGCCTATTTTCATGGTGTATCATGATTTACGTAAAATTCGGAATTGCAAAATATAAGAGGGGTTGGGGCTTAAAGATAAACGTTTAAGTTTAAAGAAATATTATTTTTATTCAGTCATGGCATGTGAAGATATTAAATATATTATCTTCCCCTTCATTTTGAGCCTGAAAAAACTAAAGTTTGAAGTAATTGAGTAGATTTCTCAAGATTGCACAATGGGTTTTTTTTTATTTATTTATTTTTTTGGTGGTACTGGGGTTCCTGGAAGCCCTTCTACCTCCGGGCTACACTCCCAGACCTATTTTATATTTTTTTGAAACAGGGTCTCTTACGCCAGCGCCAGCGCGGCTGGCTTCGAACCTGCGCGATCCTCCTGTCTCTGCCTCCCAAGGGCGGGGATTACAAGCGTGCGCCACCACGCCCGGCTTGCACAATGGGGTTTAAACTACATCATCTTTGCAATTAGATTGCCTTAGTATATATTAATATATTTTAATTGTTTTTGATACTTTCGCAAAACAATTCTTACAACAAAAAATAACCAACTCTTGCATAAATGTTTAGATAAAATGGCTTTGTTGAATGAACAGGTCTATGGATAAGGAAGCAACCATTTTTGTTTTGTTTGTTTTGTTTTGTTTTGCTTTAGCAATGGCTAGTGTTTGTAAGGGTTTTGCCTTGAGACACAGAATGTGGATGCAATTCTGAGGCACTGCTGTGGAAAAAATAAGAGAAATAATGTAAATTGTCAATCTAAAATTCTGAAAAATTGTTCAATATTTTCTTTTCCTCTTTTTTATTTCTTGCTTTCTTTTCTTTCTTTTCTGGTACTGGGGATTGAACCCAGAGACATTCTACCTCTGAGTTATAGCTCCAGCTCTTAATTTTAATTTTGAAAGAGGAGAGGTTCAAAATTAAAACAGCCAAGTTTCTAAGGCTGATTTTGAACCTGCAATCCTCCTGTCTTAGCCTCCCAAGTACTGGGATTATGAGTATGCACCACCGCACCCTGCTAGAATATTTTAAAATAGAAAACACTGAGCTGGGCATGGTGGTGCATGCTTGTAATCCCAGTACTTGGGAGACTGAGATAGGAGGATTGCAGGTTTGAGACCAGCCTCAGCAACATAATGAGATTCTCAGCAACATATCAAGACCCTATTTTACAGCAAATAGACAAACAAAAATAGAGAAAGAAAGAAAGAAAGAAAGAAAGAAAGAAAGAAAGAATGAAAGAAAGAAAAGGGCTGGGGATATAGCTCAGAGGTTGAATGCCCCTGGGTTCAATCCCGATTACCACCAAAAAAATTATTTTTCTATTGCTGAAATTCTGTTTATGAATCGAATTATTGGCTGCTTAAAAACAGATTACTTGTCTTGGTAATAATTATCTTATTGTTGTCATTATTATGGCTGGAGACGTCAGACTCTGCGATTTTTTTGTGTGAATTTTAGAGTGTTTGTTCATGATGTGTTACCTGTTCCCCACAACCTTGCCTTTGAAGCGGAAAGAGAAGGTTGTCTCTCTTGGTTGAGCAGTAGGTAGGTATGACTTCAGATTGGACTTCAGATTGGCTTGGTTGTCTCTCTTGGTTGAGCAGTAGGTAGGAATTGACTTCAGATTTCCCTTTTGGAAATCCAAAGAGCAGAGGACACTCGCTGTGTGGTTTTGTAACCAGAGCTGGGCAAATGGAAGAAGTAGGGCCTAGCCTGGGGGGAGTGTATTCCTCACTGCCTGGATGGAGCATCCCTCCACATGCCAGAACAAAGGGGAAGGGACTCGGACTTGGATTGCCAGATTTCCAGATTTTTCCAGGAAAAAAAAAAGAGTGAGGCAAGATGTGCAGCTAGTTTATGTGTTAAATTAAGAATTTGTAGCACAAATCATTTGCGTATCCCCTGTAATGAGAATATAAGTTGGAGGTTAAGATATAGGGCAAAGGGCTGCTGACCCTGTTAAGTGATCGATTAGTCTAATACCCGGAGGTTATTAAGTGTTTCCTATACTGCTCCTGATTTGGAAGGCAAAATCCTCATGGCCAGGGCTCTGTCTGTGTGTTCACTATTTGCATCCTCTAGAACATGCTAGGGAGCGTGTCTGCTGAATTTGTGAATTAGTCTGCTGGTGCTGCTGTAACAAAATACCAGAGACTGGGTGGCTTGAACAACATAAATTTATATTCCCCCAGCTCTGGAGGCTGGAAATCAAAGATAAGTATCTAGGAGAGAGTTGTTTTCTGCTAGGCCTATCTTCCTGAATTGCAGATGGCTGCCTCCTGTGTCCTCAATGACCTTCTGAAAGAGAAAGCTAGATTGGAGATGTTTCTTCCTCTTTTATAGGGCATCAGTTTTATCGGATTAGAGCCCTACTCTATCATTTTATGATTTATGATTTAACCTGAATTACCTCCTTAACGGTCTTGTCTATAAAAAGAGTCACACGAGGGGTGGAAGCTTCAACATAGGAATTTAATAGGTGGGGGCACAAGAATTCGGTCTCTAGCAAGCTAATAGAAGTTTGTTGGCTAAAGTAATTATTGTCACTCAGCAATAATACAAAGGTGAAAGCTGACATGTGAATATCTTGCAACAAATCACATGGTTCAGGGTCTCCCTAAATATGTCCTAGGGAATCCCAGTGTCTCAGAACATTCTGTGAGAACAGGGTTTACATGGTTTAAGTAGATTTGTAGAACATGGCAAACTCAAAGAAGCAGATATGCATTAGCATATTAAAGTTTCTGAGATATGCTTTAGAAAAGCTAGCTGTTTAACCCTAAATTTTCTTCCACATATTGGATACAGAATGTATCTGAAGCTATCCCCCACTTTTTAAGAAACCTATTGCTACCTGTTTATCTGCTTTGGAAAATAACCAGCCCTGACTGATGGCTTAATATTCGTGGAGTTGGGGGCAAAGAGAGCAACTCTAGTTTATTTTGCTTTCCATTACTGTTTAAACTCTGGACTCACAGAAAATGGGACTCTAGACATGGACATTAATATAAACTTAAACTTGATGTCAGGATAATAACAATAAAAATTAATAGTGAGTCAGGCACAGTGGCACATGTTTGTAATCCTAGTACTTAGGAGGCTGAGACAGGAAGATCCCAGTTTGTGGCCAGCCTCAGCTACTTAGTGAGGCCTCCACAACTTAGTGAAACCCTATTTCAAAATAAAGAATAACAAATAGGGCTGGGGGGTATACCTTGGAGGTAGAATGGCCCTGGATCAATCCCCAGTACCATACACACACACTTAATAGTGAACATTGTCCTGCTAAGAAAAAAAAAAAACATGTATCCTATAGGTATGGAAATGATTGTAGAAAAGAGAAGCCCTTTTGATGGTCGTAGCCAGGAAGGAGTAAAGAAATGGAGAGGAAGAAGAGGGCATAGAAATTCTGAGGAAGAAACCTGAAGCTCATTTGAAAACTAGCTTAATTTTTCTTGTATTCTAATCATAAATTTAAAGTCTCTTTCAAGTTGATTTGTACCTGTTTTATTTCACTTAGCACAATCATATCCAGTTTTAACCTTGTCACCACACATGATAGGATTCCATCCTTTTTATGGTTGAATAGTATTCTTTGGTGTACATATACCATATTTTCCTTACCCATTCATCTGTTGATGGACACTTAGGAATTGGTTTACAACCATGATTACTTTCTAGATAACTGAACTTAGGTCATGAATTTAAAATCTACATTAATATATAATATAAATAATTTTAACAGTATTATGTAAGACATGTCTTTGGATAAGTGTCCGTCAATAAGGCCAAGAGGAGAATAGAGATTGTTTCATCTTGATTGTAAGTCAAGATGAAAGATTCTTATATTGCATCCCAAAGAATGAGAGAGTGGTTTTGAAATTGCCTGAAAGAATAGTGTTTTCACTGTAGTGATGAAGATAAGTTATTGTCTCTCCTTGATACTCTCAAGGAAGGAAAACTGAACCAGTAGACCCTGATCTCTAAGAGAATCCACTGTTAATTCTGAGATTTCCCAGAGCTCATCACTCAATCTAAGCCCAACTTTCCTTGTTTGTCAAGTGTAGGGCAATAGATAACAATATTTGGAAATTCTCTGTCTTCAAACATTTTGTGACTTTATCTTTGAGAACAATTGTCCAGTAGAAACTTAATGCAAATGTCATATGCAGGTTTAAATTTTTAAGTAGCCACTTAAAAAAAGTAGGAACAGCCGGGCATGGTGGCGCACACTTGTAATCCCCGCACTTGGGGGGCAGAGACAGGAGGATCGCGCAGGTTCAAAGCCAGCCACGCGCGCTGGCTTAGGAGACCCTGTTTCCAAATAAAAATGTAAAAATAGGTCTGGGAGTATAGCCCGGAGGTAGAAGAGCTTCCAGGAACCCCAGTACCACCACCAAAAAAAAAAAAAGTAGGAACAGGTAAAACTGATTTTAATAATGCATTTTATTTAGCATAATCTACTCAAATTAGTAATAACATAACATGTAATCAAATAAGAGTGAGGTCTTTTACATTCTGTGTTTAACCCTAAGTATTTGAAATTGATGTGTATTTTATACCTCCAACATATCTCCATTCAGATTGGACACATTTTAGACTCAATTGCCACTTGTGGCTGGTGGCTGACGTAACTTTAGATCTAGAAAATCAACACAGTATGATACCATAAGGTAATTTTGCCCTGCTTTTCCATGGTGGTTAAGATATTCTAAGATATCTAATTATTTCTGTTATCTTCAAGCAATTTTACATTAAACGATTCTTTCTTAATTTTTTCCCTTAACTTCCTTTTGCTTATTACCGCAGAAAAGTTTTCTTCAAATGCAAACTTGTCAGTTATGCCAAAGTCTTTATAATCACTTTGCAATGTAGTTCTGCAGAGATGGGCAAGCCTAAGGCAATCCACACAGATTCTAAGTCAACTTCTGAACTCATGCTACTCATTTTTGTACAGAGGATCTATAAACCTATGTATCAATTAAATCTTGATTTTTTTCTAATTTATACTATATTATCCCAGATAATAAGGGCAGGACAAATTGGAGGCTTTGGCTTTTATGAATATTCTGTACTCCTAGATGGATCGTACATAAGAGGCTTCCTTCTAGTTGTGTTTGTAGCTGAATGCATATGTGGTAGAGATTTGAGGTCATCATTGCACACTTAGACACCAGCGCTTCTAAACTGATGTGTCCACACTTCCATCAGAGAAAAAAAGCCCCTTCTTACTGATACCATGCATTTTCTGTGCTCTTATGAAATATTCACACTTCTGAGTAATGGATGGTTTCTCCTTGGAGGAAAAAGAACTATCTAATTACTAACTCAGCATTCCTTGAGAAGCTTCAACTAGTTATTTCCACACATATATAATTCAGGACACACTAATGCCTAAAATGTGTTTTGGGTGTAATGCATCTAAGTGTTAAAAATAGTCCCCTCTAAGAGGAAAAATATTAGGTTACTAGCCAATAGAAACTGAAGATACCTTTGCTATATATGTTCAGATACTCATCGTTTAATATAAAATACCTTCTCAAATGTGTTTTGAGTGTTACATTGCAGAGAGAAAAAATGTGTACAGCTGAGCAAAACTCTGGTTTTACTGGCACAGAGTAAATCATACCTAAAACATCACCAGAGCTGTGTGTCTGTACATGAGAGAGACCTTTTTGTAGCAGTCTGTGTCATGCATTTTGGAGTAGACGTGGTAAATCATAAGCTGAGGACCACCACTGTGTTTGCAGAGCAAAAACCCAGACTTTATTTGCTGGATAATAAATGATTGCAGGGCTGGAAAGGAGTCAGATATTTCAGATCAGCCAAAGACAAACTATCTTTGAATCCAGCCCTCTTAATTCACCTGTACATATGCCTACATTATTACTCGGGTGCTAGGCAGAAGTGCCTTTTGTCTTGGAGGCTGAAAGAGCCTTTCGTTTAAATTACTAACCTTCCCTGGCTTTCTTTTAAAAGAGCAAAATAAATGCTGTAGTGGTTACTAGTTGTAAAAAGTTGTTAAATACACAAGTTCTGCCCCATTTCCAGTGCAACGCTGTGACTTAAGGATGCCTGTTTATTGTTACAGGGTGTGCAGCTAACCTATGCAGGTAGATGTAACTGGATTCTCTTTCTCGTTCCCTTATGCATTTCATTATCACTTAAGGGGCAGTTCAAAAGGCAAAAGGCAAGAGTTGAAATTGCTGGGATTAAGTACAAAGGATCTTAGAAACGTTTGCAATCACGGGGTGGAATGAAGAGAACTGGGGGACATGGAATAAAACAAGGTCTCAGCATTAAAAAAAAAAAAAAGCTTTTTACAAAGAGAAATAGTTTCCAAAATAGAACTGCAATGAGACAGAATGGGGGGGGGGAGTAATACAAAATGCCAAATGAACACAGATGAAGAATTAAAATACGGTCTGAGCACAGGTTGGTTGGCATTAATAACTTACTTCCATTGTCTGTCAGGCTGGATTTCATGGTAGGGCCGTGACACGCTGACAGCCTGGAGGTATTATTAAGATTACAGGGGTGGCCATCTTTCACTGGGCTGTGAGGCTGAGCCATTGTGGAGCAAATTTGACAGTTACTTGAATTTTAATTAATTGGCCAGCTGAGAATTGTGATGACACATTGGAAATAATGATTTATGAAAGAAAAGTTTTATCCACCCAGGCTCTAGCAGATCTTTTTCTTAATTCTAATTATACCAGGCAGGCAGATGTATGTATAAAATAGAAGTTTAAGGGGTTGCGTGTTTGTGTTGTTGAAAAGTTTAAAGACAGAAACAGTGAGCTTTTATTGGAATTACTGTTACTTACCTGTGGAGTTATGTATTTATGGGTATCAATAGTTGATCAAATATGATTTTATTTATGGTACATTTAATGAAAGCTAATTACACTTGCAGGAACCATGCACACTTTCTGTACAATGATGGTGTCTGTTGGCTAATAAATGCAGAAATTATTTGGAAGCAAGAGGAATTAAACCTTGAATGTGCCAGTTTGTGACGTATCTGACATTCTAAAGCTTTTAACGCTGGATTTTAATGTTTTACTATATTATTACAGCGTGAAAACAGCGAAGTAAATTTCCACTTGTAAACTTGTTTCATATGCCCAGTATTTATAAGTAATTGATGATATCATGCTACTAGTTTCTTGTTTTGATTCTAATCGTTCTCTGTTAACAGCACCCATTAGATATTCACTGATTTGTCTCATGCCTTTTTCTTAGCACACATATCATTTGCATCAGGGTATATTGTAGAGCTGACTTGCTAATGTTCACATTTTCTAATTATTATTCTAAAATTTTGAATGGTGAAAGTTTGTCAGTTTTTTTCTTTATCGAATATTACTGGGGTAAAATTTGCCATATTAATCATTTTCAGTATGCAGTTCAGTGGCAGTAAGTATGCTCAAATTATTGTACAAATATCGCCCGAATAGATCTCCCGAATTCAATTTATATTGCAAAGCTGAAATTCTGTACCCATTAAGCATTAGCCTTCCTTTTCTCTCAGCAACCATTCTATTTTCTCTCTGAACTTGACTATTCTAAGTAGGAACTAAAAATAAGTGGAATCATACAGCATTTGTCCTTTTGTGGCTGGCTTGTTTTATTTAGCATAATGTTCTTAAGAGTCAACTGTGTTGTAGTGTGTGCACAAAACTCTTCCTTTGTAAGGCTAAGTAATATTCTATTGTGTAGATAGACCACATTTTGTTTATCCATTTGTCTGTCAAAGAACTGTTGGGTTGCCTCCACCTGTTGGCTGTTGTGAATGGTGCTACTATGAGCAAAAGTGTACAGATAATCTCTTCAAGGCCTGGCCTTCAGAACAAATAGCCAAATTATGGAACCAAGCTAGGTGTCCATTAACAGATAAATGGATTGTAAAATGTATATGGGAAATACACAATATGGAACTATATTCATTAATAAAGAAGAACAAAATTATGTCATTTGAAAGAAAATGGAAAGACCTGAAGAAATTTATATTAAGTGAGATTAGCCAGTCACAGAAAGTGAAGGGCTGCCGGGCATGGTGGTCCTGCACTTGGGAGGCTGAGACAGGAGGATCGCACAGGTTCGAGGCCAGCCTCAGCTACTTAGTGAGGCTCTCAGCAACTTAGTGAGACCCTGTTTCCAAATGAAATATAAAATAGGTCTGGGACTATAGCCCAGAGGTAGAAAGCCCCTGGGTTCCACCCCTAGTGTCACCAAAAAAAAAAAAAAAAAAAAAAAAAGAAAGAAAGTGAAGGGTCATATGTTTTCTCTAATATGCAAAAACTAGGGAGTAACTGGGATACCAGAAGAACTCCAGATAATGTTGGAGAAATTCCACTGGAGCCAGGGAGGTGGTCTAAGGGAAGAAGGAGAGGGGGAAGATGGAGGCTCATTAATAGAATTACTACCATCAACCATGTGTACATATGTGACTATACCGACATCCATCTCAGTACTCTGTATTGGGAAGAGGGGAAATGGGAAGGCTGGAGGAGTCCCACCAAGTACTGTGTGCATGTATATCACTGTCAACATGATTTACATTATGAATTGAGATTATAACACACCAATAAAGGCATATTTAAAAAAAGAGAGATGGACAAGCCGGGCGTGGTGGCGCACGCTTGTAATCCCCGCGCTTGGGAGGCGGAGACAGGAGGATCGCGTAGGTTCGAAGCCAGCCGTGCTGGCGTAAGAGACCCTGTTTCAAAAATATAAAATAGGTCTGGGAGTGTAGCCCAGAGGAAGAAGGGCTTCCAGGAACCCCAGTACCACCAAAAAAAAAAAAAAAAAAAAAAAAAGAGAGAGAGAGATGGACTGGGTGGGAGTAAGGGGGAATGTGAATTTACCTGCTAATGAGGCCATGTGTAAAGTCTGTAGACTTACAAATGCTTTACGAATGTGCACTGTTTTTCATGTTTTAAATCGGGCAGTCATAGTCACTTGTTCAGATCTTGGAGCCCCACCCTTCCCCAGCAGAAGGCTGTGGGACAGCTGTCTCTCTCCTCAGGCTGGATGCCAGAGGCAGAAAGGAGGTCCTGACACACATTCCTCATGCCCGTTTCCTCATCTCCCCACCGTGTTTACCCCAGGCCACCTCTTTCTCGAGGCGCAGCCACCAGTTTCCCAAATCTTCCCTGACTCTCCCTCTCTCCAGCTCCTTCCCAAGCTGAAGGCAGTCTCTCCACACTCGCCATGACCATCCCATAACTTTTTCCTGCCACTTGCCACATGTGTTCCCTTCCATGTCACAGCAGGCTCTGGCTCTGGCCAGTGTATGCCCTGCAGCCGTGTACTAGGGCCCTTAATGTGAACTGGCTTCAGGACATCCCCTGGCAACCAGCCCACCATGCGGAAGGGCTCTTCCGCCACTCTCAGAAAGCTCCCCGAGAAAGGACAGAGATGAACCCAGGTCCACGGCTCTGGCTATTTAGAAACCTAAGTCAGTATTCAGTTATGGAAAACTTGGCTCCTAATTTACCATAAGAATAAGTCTTGGTTCAACCTTAGAATGAGAGGACCCTTCTGTGTCTCCATCATAAAATAATTATTAAACATTTTTAGAATACCAAGAAATAAAGGGAGAGATGTAGTCCTTGAAACATTTCTAGGCGCAGTGAACTAAACTTTATCTCCCAATGAAGAAAAATATGATAAAGCTGTTTCTCTAGGAAATCGCAGATTCTCCCAGTTGGAGCAGGCCAAGGTGTGGACTTGGTGGACTTCACTGATACAGGACTCTGGAGAGTACTAATAAAATTCTGCCTCTGTTTGCTCAAATCGGGTCATATTGCCTTTTAAGACAGAAGTGCTCTGTCAGAACCACACCTTCGCCAGTCCCAAAAGTTGGGGATGGAGCTCAAATCTAAAATTGCCTTCCAACTAAATAATGCCATGAAAGAATTACAACTATACCTCTGCGTGTAATATTTTGTCATTTGGAAACCCCAAATTTAATGCTAGGTAGCATTTGGTTGATTTATGTCCCAGTTACAGAACGTCACAGCCTGTCACCTGAGTTGATAAAAATTCTTTGCTTGACAGAGAATACACTAGTGTGACCAGGTTTGGCAGAACATTTCAAGGGAAAAGAAAATTGAACAATCCTTAAATTTAGTGAGTTCTATATGTTTGTATATGTATATATATTTTTCACTCAGCTGATCTTATTCCTCTTCACCACTTCCACCCCTCCAAACTTTCTTTCTGCCCTTGCAGAAAATTTAAATCACAACATGTGGTTGCATAACTGGAGTGAATTACTCCAGATACTTTTTATTTGCTTCCTTTCCAATGTATGTGATAGAAAGCATAGATTAAAATGTGTTCATTTCCCAGCATGCCTCTAAACGCCAATGAGGACGAGTGTCTTACCGCTTTCGTCCACTAGGTGCCAGCACAGCTCTGCTCCCTGCTTCATTTTCTCCTAAGACTTCAGCTCCTCTTTCCAGCCTTGTTAATTAAGAATACCTTGCATGTACCTTATGCTTTTGTTTGTTTACTTTGCTCTGGGGAATTTAGCTAAACATAACCAAAAGGATTTTCATAAGATTGATTTTGCTAATCGCTGAGAATTTCAGTTTCAAAAGAAATTCTGGGTACTGTACAATAAATTTGTCATTAGCAAGATGTTATTTTTTGAGTTTTTATAAGTTTGGTATTAATTGTAAAAGAATAAATGCCAGTTAAGATAACTGAGACTTAAAAACCTATGTAATGTAAATAAATTTAAAGTAGTGGTGGTATACTTCCCAAATCATAAGAACATTTATTTTACCAGTTTTGTTATCCTAGGGTTAGTTTTTTAAAATTGATAGTTACCCCTTTTTCAGTATTATAATTTGATGTGTTATTTGTTTTGCTTCATCTAATTACATATTTTAAATTTATTTGGAAATATTCTCTTACATTTCAAAATGAAGATAGTGCTATCATATTTTTACCCTTTCATTATAATAATTTATATAAGATATAGCTTCTAAAGTGATGTGCTTAAGCACTTACGTTATACTTATTCTCAAAAGTTTCCATATTTTAACTCCTTCTTTAATAATTAGTGGTTAAAATTTTTACTACAACTGAAAAATACCATGCAAGATTATCCTGTGAACAAAAGCAAAATTTTGTATATTCTAAACTACCTAGGAAAACACAATAAAAATATTCCCTGTCATAATTGAACATATGCAAGAGACTTTCTACCTAGAAAATACCATCAAAATGCAAGTTAATATGGTAAAAACACTTGATGGGACCTATAGGATTTAAGATTTACAAGAAATGTGTAAATTTGAACGTATTTGATGTATCCGTCTAGATAGTGTAATCTACAGCTACAGTGAATACTACTGCTGCAGTCATTACTATTTTATAATGTAGACTATATGGTCAAAATATTCTCTGCACAATTTTGTGCAGCCTATTTGAAAATGATGAAAGCCATAAAATATCAACTGCTTAAACTGTAAATATTTAGGCTAATGGGATAGTCTGATTTCTAAAACTGTGAGATGATTTCTTTCCTCTGTTGTATGGTAGGTAGTGGGAGAGATCGCTGCCGTCACTGATTACACACATTATAGGCAACTCTGTTCCCAGAGCTTGGTTTCATTCCACTGAGTGTTAGTATTTTGAGTAAAGCCTGGATTAATTCAAGTATCAGGCGCTTTCTGGGCCCATGTAGATAAAACATATAGTGCATAATTCTCTTTCTTCCATTCCAGTTGTTTCTTTTAATCTGTAGACGTAAGTCTTGTGTTTAAGGATACAAGCAAAAGGAAAGCAGCGGAATGTTGCTTAATCTGAAACAGAGGTTTCCCAGTTTAGTCTCAGAAGTGAGATCAAGTAACCTATCCAGTCATTCTATATCTGTAATTCTTTCACAGGACTTTTCTCGAGTTTCTGAGATCAGCCCAAATCCTGGTTGGAATACTGCACTCCGTACTTTGTCCTTCAGTATCAGACAATCATGGTATGGCCAGGGTTCTATGGAACTTCAAAGATGGTCATCTGTAAGTCTGAGATTCTTTGTTATTGTGGCGCTCAATAAAAAGATTTCAGTGTTGAATTCAACCCAGACCACAGAATGATTGAACTGGTTGTTTGGGGTATGTTGCATGGTAAGATATTGTGTAATCGAGTCACTTGCAACTTTGCAATTTGTTTTCTTTCTTTCTTTCTTTCTTTCTTTCTTTCTTTCTTTCTTTCTTTCTTTTTTTTTTGAAATGGCCAGGCTATTAACTATATATGGCAATTAAAAGAAAGTGCACGGAGCATCCTGGCCACGCATCGTTTTTCTCTGTGTTTGATTTAGGCATCTGTAAAAGGACACCGCTCATGCCTGCGGAGTTAAAGCGCTGTCATTTCCACCATAAACTCCTATTTTTAGGAGTTTTGGTTTATAACTCAACCATTAAAAAAAAAAAATCCCAACCTACACTCAGAGGAGTTCCTCTTTTTAATCTCAGAAAATTTTACTAAGAACTTGTAGTTTCATTCCTTTTTATTTGGAAGAAAACAATGAAAACACACGTCAATTGTTTCAAACACAGTTTTCTTCTTCTTTCAAACTCTGAACTAGCTTAGTTATGTGGAAAAAATGTTTTAGTGTATTAATTCAAAGAGACTGCTGATAGTAGTTCTTAAAGTTGACTAAATTCAGGGATAATTATGAAACTTTTGCAATAAGTATTTTAGGCTGTACATTTTGAAAATTCTTGCTAGGTTCCCAGTCTATAAAATGACATGGGAAAATAGGTTTGTACATAGCTACCGTGACTTTTAAAGTTTACCTTGGTGCTCTGTGTGGACAGCTACTGGTAACAGAGACTTTAGAACTTTTTATTTTTAACTTTAGAAAAGTGTGAAGCAGAACCTGTATGTAAAACCGATATGTAGCAGTTCGCATTCTCAGTGACCAAGATGATGTTTTGTATTTTCTACTCATACATTTCAGATTTTGCTTGTTCCGTGTTGTTAGTGGTGCTGATTTAGTTTTTAAGTTTAGTACATCTTTTGAATCTGCTTTATTTCCTTTTCATGATCTTAATAAAACATATGTAGAGCTGTATGAACACAATTTATTTACATGTGTATGTAACTATCAAATCCTTTCCCTCTCGATGAAACCATTGGTCTTTCTGATAGAAAAAGCACTAGAAAACAAAAGGTTTGCTCGCATGGGACAAGAGGCAGGTTGTTGTGAAGGAGTGAGAAAGGGGAAAGACTGAGTTCAAGATATTTCACAAAGCTGTAGGTAATCAGGAGAGGGTAAGGGAGAGAGATCTAGGTGGACGAGTCAGCTCCAAGGTACCCGTAGCTTTTTCAAATCTCCCTAAACTTGGTCCTTCTCCTTTCTCAATTTTTCTTCACAGAGATTATGGGTAAAAGAAAGAAGGACATAAATCATGTTTACTTGACAGAGTCATTTAACACAAATACCATTTTAACAAGTAAAGCACATGAATATATTCAATCATATTGCAGCCAAGCCCCCTCACAGGAGGAAATACGCATGGTAGGGAACTCATATTTACATTTTACCCCTCTGGTTACGACTTATTTGATTAGGAAAAAATAAACTGCCATCCTCCCACTTTTTTAAACTACAGAAACATGACTTTCTTGAGTTTTTTTTTTTTTCATGAATGAGTCTGACCACAAATTTAGGCTTACTAAAAATTGTTACAAATTAGCTGGGAAACAGAATTTGCAACAAAACTTCCCTTTAAAGTTAAAGCTGTTGTATGAAGTTCAAACTCTACACCAGACATAGGTTTGAGAAGACTTCACTGATTATAAATGGATTTATACTTTAACTAGTGCATTATTTTAATGTCTCTCAAATACAATTCAGTTCCCCAGACTTTAGTTTATATGCAATTTTTCAGACACACGAGCTGAAAGTGGTGAACAAGGGTGAACACAGGTAGTTAAAATTGAACACATTACTGGTTGATCTCTTTGGATACAATGTGAAAAATAGACTCATGGAGTATTTTTATAAACATATGCTTTACTCATTATATATCCATATATCTACACCTTAATCTGTTTTTCATCAGGTTTCTGTTTGAAAGCTGATGAGATGCACTAAAATTCTCTGTGGTTGATTCTGTTTGGTGATTAAGTAAATAAATAAGCAGATGTGATATTGGGTGATTAAGTAAATAAAATAAGCAGATGTGATATTGATGATCAAATTGATCAACATGCAACAATCCAGTTGATTGGCCATCATTTGCTAAGATATATTGAAAAATCAAAACCAGTCAAGCAGAAGAAGCCCTATTCGAGTCCTCCTGTAGACTAAACTCAATGGGGTGCAGACTTACAAAGAGGTAATTCTGCTAGCAATGTTCTGCCCTGACACATGGTCAAGGTGGGCTTTCCTTTACCAAGATCTGTGTCATCCTGACACAAGCCAACTCTGTCTAGCATCAGACCGTGTCCCGGGATTTTCCTGAGCACCCAAAGGAAAACGCATGGCAAACACTGTACTGAGTCTTCATTAAGAAGAGAATTGTAAAATGTTCCTCCTTTCAGAAACTGAAATAATAGAGTATCTCAAAAGCAAAGACTTTTTTTTTTTGCGGGGTCTGGGAGTGGAACCCAGGGGCATTCGACCTCCAAGCTACACCCCCTGCCCCATTTTTTATTCTTTATTTTGAAACTGGGTCTCACTGAGTTGCAGAGGCCTCACTAGGTAGCTGAGGCTGTCCGTGAACCGCCATCCTCTGGTCTCAGCCTCCCGAATGCTGGGATTACAAGCGTGCACCACCACGCCCGGCTTGTTTTTGTTTTTGTTGTTTGTTTGTTTGTTTGTTTGGTGGTCCTGAGGTTCCTGG
This sequence comes from Muscardinus avellanarius, assembly GCF_963383645.1. Taxonomy (NCBI): domain Eukaryota; kingdom Metazoa; phylum Chordata; class Mammalia; order Rodentia; family Gliridae; genus Muscardinus; species Muscardinus avellanarius. The sequence goes on along the minus strand of NC_137798.1, from coordinate 42,538,731 downwards.
AAGCCCTTCTACCTCCAGGCTACACTCCCAGGCCTTTTTTTTAAATATATATTTTGAAACAGGGTCTCTTAAGCCAGCGTGGCTAGCTTTGAACCTGCGCCATCCTCCTGTCTCCGCCTCCCAAGCGCGGGGATTGCAAGCGTGCACCACCATGCCTGGCTAAGACATTTGTTTAATACACTTGTTATATTCCTTTGATACTTTATTTTTCAGCCATCTATTAAGAGACTCGATCATTAAAGCAACAAAGAAAAATGAAAACAATCAAATAAACAAAATAACCCTCTTCCTCTGTGCCACAAGTTTCTGAGCATTTTCGACTCTTGCCTCCTGGTCTCAGCGATGGTTGTGTCATCTGCCTGGCTCACTCCTCCGGCCTTTCCACTGGCAGATGGATGGTTCTATATACAGCACTCGATTCCTACTCTGTACTACCATTTTTTTTTCTTTTGTAGTACCAGGGATGGAACCCAGGGACATTCTACCTCCAAGCTACACCCCCAGCCCTACTTCTCTCTCTCTCTCTCTCTCTCTCTCTCTCTCTCTCTCTCTCTCTCTCTCTCTCTTTCTTTCTTTCTTTTTTGGTGGTACTGGTGTTCCTGGAAACCCTTCTACCTCTGGGATACACTCCCAGACCTATTTTTATACTTTTTTTATTTGGAAACAGGGTTTCTTAAGCCAGCGCAGGTGGCTTCGAATCTGTGTAATCCTCCTGTTGCTGCCTCCCAAGCGCGGGGATTACAAGGTGCGCCACCACGCCCGCCTATTCTTTATTTTGAAACAGGGTTTCAATGAGTTGCAAAGGGCCTAAGTAGCTGAGGCTGTCTGTGAACCAGGATCCTGCTGTCTCAGCCTCCCAAATCCTGGGTTTATACGTGTGCACCACCACGCAGGGCTTGTACTACCTTTTATTTTTTTTCTTCAAATATATACCTTTATAGTGCATTGAATTATATATCACAGTGAAGTTCAGAGAGACAGGAACATACATACATAGCACTTGGTGTGTTTCCTGCCAGATCCCAATTCCCCTTCTCTTTTAGTGTACAAGATATTGAGATTGGTATTGATACTTTTGTATATGTAGATAGCATTATTTCAACTGTTTCCTTCATCAAGTCTCCTTCCCCTCTCATGTCCCTCCCCTAGACCCCTCTCTACCACTCCGTGGCATCTCTCCTCCTGTACGTAGACAATATTGTACTATTTTTTTCTTGCCTTCACAGCCCCAAATTATGTCAACACGATTCCCCATATTCCCAGCCTCTCCACCGCCTCATTTCCTTCATGTTTAGCAAGGCCAGGCGCCCAGTAGGTTTTGAAAGGGAGAATGTGATGAGCCAATTCTGGCCCTTGAAATGTGCACGTCACACAGTGTTGACAGTCAGCAATAATGGAAACCAATGTCACTCTCTACAGCGCTGCCCCAACAAGTCGGTTCTGGTTGATGCTTTTTGAACACAATTAAGCCTAAGCAGTTTTACTTTGCCCTTTGCTTGAGCTGTGTAGACATTTCTAAATTGGTCGGGTGTCCTCTAAAAAGACAATATGTCAGGGAACACCCAGCCATTGCTGATCCAGCCCAGCAGCGCTGCTGGAGCTTTCACCCTGGTTGCGTTCTCTCCAGGAGCCCAAGATGACGTGGAACCCTGTGGGACAGGGTGACTTCAGCATCCCTCTGACTTAGATGTGGCAGGTGCTGCAGTACAAATGCAGGGTTTTCTGTAGTGACAGGCTTTCGATGAACCAGCCAAGGAAAACTTAGTGGTGCCCTAAAATGAGGCAAGTGTTTAGCCAACTCTATAGCCTCATTTTGCCTCTTAGTCTCCTGAGCTAAAATGTCGTATCTATCTATCTATCCTTGTTGTACCATAGAAAGAGCTCTAGCCCTGTCCTTGTGCCTCCAGGGGCGCTACATGGGGAAGGGTAAAGGGAAGACATTAGTTTGTTGTTGTTGTCTGTTTGTTTGTTTGTGTTCTGAGGATTGAAACCAGAGATGTTCTACCTCTGAGCTATACCACCAAGCCCTTTTTAAGTTTTTAAAAATTTTGAAACAGGGTCTTCTTAAGTTGCTGAGGGCCTCACTAATTTGCTGAGGTTGACTTCAAACCTGTGATCCTCCTGTCTCAGCCCCCTATGTACTGGAATTACAGGTATGCACTACCATGCCTGGTTGAAACATTAGATTTAGTTTTGCTTCTTTTTTGTTCAGTACTAAGGATTGAACCCAGGCACATTCTACCTCTGAGCCACACCTCCAGCCCTATTTTTTTTTATTCTTTATTTTGAAACAGGGTCTCACTAAGTTGCAGAGAGCCTCACTAAGTAGCTGAGGCTGGCTGTGAACCTTCGATCCTCCTATCTCAGCCTCCCAAGTATGGGGCTTACAAGTGTGCACCACCATGCCCAGCTAAGACATTAGATTTTTATGTTCCCCTGTAAAGACATTTATTGTGCTTCTCAATGAAATTTAAATTTTGTTATTTCTATAGGATAGCACATTTAGAAATTATGTAATTTTCTGGATAATCCAAAGAGAGAAGTAAAAAAAAAAACAAAACTCATTTGAAAGCTAACATACTGAAACAAAGCCCCATATATATGCCGGTGACTGTTTTTGGTATTCCTGCTGATTAAAAAACAATGAGAAGCTAGACATGATAGCACATGTTTATAATCCCAGTAGTTGGGAGGCTGAGACTGGGGGATCTCAGGTTTGTAGCCAGGCACAGCAACTTAGTGAGAACTTATTTCAAAATAAAAGATAAAAAATGGGGTCAGGGGGGTGTAGCTCAGAGGTAGAATGCCCCTGGGTCCAATCCCCAAGAAACAAACAAACAAACAAACAAACAAACAAAACAATGAGAATCCATCTTACTCTACACCCCACATGTACTTTCAACAGCCTCTGGGTGAAATCCTAAGAAAGGGGTTCCCAGGGAGCATCTTAGGGTGATTCTCGTTTGTTGGAAGGGGTTCTGGTCTGTGACTTCTTTCTTCTTTTACATTGTCAACATTCCACCAGACCTCAGTGGCCAAACATGGAAAAGACGTTAGTAGCTTTGAGAGCTAATGCAAGAGTGGTAGTGATCATTTAAGGGGCTTATTGATCTGTCTTGGGCAACACAGAAACTGAGAAAATGCAAACACTGCTAAGGGCGGCCAGTGGGGGAAGGGGCAGGAGGGGGGCCTTGGGAAAAGCACTCAGGTCTGTTCGGCTCCTTGCAAGTCCTAATGAGACAATAGCTCATCCAGTCAAGCCCAGTCCTTGCTCTCAGGAAGTGCCACACAGGTAAATGAAGAAATTATTTGAAGAGGGATCATGATGGGTGGGAACTGTTTGTCATTCAGCTTGGAAGCAATGCCGATCTCAGTTTCTTTAGCTTGACTAGGATTGATTTCCCCTGACTGGGGCTCTTGCAACTTCTGTGATTTTTTTTTTTTCCGCCCAAGGTTTGCAAAACTGATAGTACTGAGAGATTAAAAAACAAAACAAAACAAAACAAAACAAAAACTCTGCCAGTAGCCAGAGGAAACCTGAATAAAACTGAGGCTGGAGTAAATATCTCAACACTTAGATTTCTTTTTAAACAAATTTTACTCTTTAAACCTTGAAGACGCCAAGAGGTGACCCTTTTTAATTGAGGATCTCTATCTTCTTGTTGTTTTAAAAGAAAACTATAAAAACTACTTTATTTGATAGACACTTAGTAATTAAAAATGGATATGAGTGAGTGATATCTGTGAGCATATACACTTTGGGGCAGAATCCTAGAATTAGGTATAAATAATATTCACTGTGCAACACCTGCAATCCTAGTACATGGGAGGCTGAGTCAGGAGGATCACAGGTTTGAGCAATGTAGTGACACCTTCAGCAACTTAGCAAGAACCTATTTCAAAATAAAAAATATGAAGGATTGGGGGCATGGTTCAGAGGTAGAATATTAATGGGTTTTATCTCTAGTACCACATACACACAAAAATAATTCACCATCACCCTGCCCTCCAGGTCCTTTTGCTGGATTTGAAGTAAGTGTTTTATTCTGGTTCAAATATGCCATAGCTTCATATATTCAAGAGGATAGAAGGAAGGAGAGCTTAGAATTAGAACACCTCATTGATCAGATGTTAAACCTTGACAATTATGAGGTAATGTGGTTCTATGCCACTAAAAATAATCATAATGGATGTAGATATTTAAGCGGTTTTCATGTGAACCTATTTGTTTCTAAAAAAATAATAATAATAATAACTAGGTTCCCCACTGCTAAACTAGAGAGAAATTCATAGTACAAAGAATCAACTTTCACATAGTGTAGGTAAGACAATTCCTCCCAAACAGATGCCATGTTAGACCAGGGGTTGGGGAACAGGCAGTCCCCTCCAGCAAAGTGCTGGTCAGTCCCATGCCTAGCCGCAATTGTCACCATGCTGAGATAAGTTGGAAGAGAGAGAGGTAAGTGATGAAGAAATTCAACGATGGCTCAAAATTATCCTGTTAGGAGATTCCTGTGGCCCATTAAGGGGCTTAGATAGGGCAACCTTCTGCATATTGTGTGGGCACTTAGAAAATCTACAGCAGTCTAGGAATTGAGGATCTTAAATAGTTGTTGGGAGGTAAAAGTGACAAAATATGAAATTTAGGATCTCTAGAATTGTTTTCTGTTTAATGTGCTATAGAATTAGTGAGAGTTTCTGTTACCTTCAGAAGACAGATGAGGAACCATAGGTATGAACTGTTGGGTTGTTTTCCATTTGTTTTTTTCCTTCCTCCCTCCCTCCCTCCCTCCCTTTCCCTCTCCCTCTCCCTCTCCTTCTCCCTCTTTCCTTCCCTCTCTCCCTTTATAGGTGAAAAGTTATGTGAAGGGTGTTGTGGAATGAAACTCATGAAAATGAAAAAAATGAGGTCACTAAGATTAAAGCAGTACCTAAAACATAGTAGGTACTTAATAAATGTTAATATTTCTTGAATAAAGTTTTGAGAATAAATGACACAAAATCTGCAAAGTTTCAAAAATTATATTTTGTCAGTGTGTGTGTGTGTGTGTGTGTGTGTGTGTGTGTGTAACCCCAATTAAGAGCAAGAGGGGGAATTTTAACAACTATATTTTATAAACTAAAAGCAGAGTTCTACCACCTTCTTTTCACCCCACAAGAACCATAGAATTGGAAGTTAAGTGGGAACAGCACAGGAATTAGGATATTAATTTCAGTCAGTGGTCGGTGGCTGGTGATTTATAGTTTTAATAAAAGTAAAGAGTTAATTCTCTAGGGATGACATACTTTTAATTTTTGTAACCTCCCAAGATAAAACAGACACAGCCTAGGTATAAGAAAGTTTGATTCCAAGTAATTTAAGACCTCAGAATGTGTTGCTGAGAAAGTTGTGCATCTCACTAGACTCCGTGGGTTTGCTTGGGCTTCGGTACTTTAAAGACAGAGATTCACCTTTTCAAGAGATTCGTTCATCTTTCAAAAACAAGCATGCGAGGTCGCCCTGGATGGGAATCCATGGTAGAAGTGTTCTGATTTGCTTGCCATTTGAATACTCAAGTCCTAACAGATTACTAATGATATACTTCCCACTTGTTATCCAAATAAGCCTCTTTAAGACAATTTGGGTTTAGCTGAATATGGATTATAAAAACATTATTTTAGAACTTAAATAAAAACTAAAATCTGAAATATTTCTAATTAATCTTTTTTCTTTAATCTGTTTTAACTAAACACTAATTTGTGGTGAGATGCCCTTTCTAAAGATTTACATTCAATGTTCAGCTGTGCTTAGCATCAGAGCCTTGGGTTCTGAGTTCTTATGGGCCACAAATGCTCCTTACCCATCTCTACTCTTGATGCCCTCTTTGGGGAAGGAAAGGAAGAAGGATAAGGTGAAAAGGAGAGCTCCATTCTGCTCTCTTTTATCCTTCTGTCTTTAGTGCAGAAGGAGAAGGGGAAAGAAATACTGTGGTCTTGAGGAGCGTCTCCCTCCCCAATCAGGAAGCTCTCTGTCCTGGGACTTTTCCTGGGGATTGTGCAGTCTCCTGATCCCTCTTGCTCAGTTTACAGATAGTTCTGTGGAGGCTGGTGGAGGTTTTTATTAGGTTAGCTCCATCCTTTGTTGTTCAGTGTATGCTTCAGCTTTGAGTATACTAGCAAAAACTTTTCTTGAGAAATTTTCTTCAAGAGCCTGGATCATTTCTAACAGAACATTTTACTGCAACCTAAGTTTGGTCTTTCTTTCTGTCTGTCTGTCTGTCTGTCTGTCTTTCTTTTCCTTCCTTCCTTTCTTTCTCTTCCTCTTTCTTCTTTCTTTCTCTTTCTTTCTTTCTCTCTTTCATCTTTCTCCTCCTCCTCCCCTCCCTCCTCCTCCTCTTCTTCCTTCTCCTTCTCCTTCTTCATTTTGGTACTGGGAATTCAACCCAAGGGCATTATACCTTCAAATTATATTTGCAACCCTTTTATTTTATTTTATTTTATTTTATTTGTTTTGAAACAGTGTCTTTCTAAGTTGCTGAGGCTAGTCTCAGGCCTACAATCTTCCTGCCTCAGCCTCACCAAGTACTGAATTCCAGGTATATGCCACCACCTGGCTTATAACCTATGTTTTTGATTACAGACAAATGAATTTCGTTGTAGTTGGCCTCTTGAGTTAACAAATAATCCTGCTCTTGGAGCTGGGATGAATCCAGTACCCTGGTGGTGGAAGCATATCACATCTGGCAATGGGGGTGGTGGCATGAGTTTCAAGGGTGCCATGATCTCCACCAACTAGGAGTCTCCCCTCTTAAAACTGTAAGCGAGGATTCATTTAAATCTAAGACTGGTCAGTCCATGTGGGGCTCACTCTGGCCTTCTCCCTTTTACCTGATCCAGCTTTGCAGACGCAGTTGCTCTTAATCCAAGTGTGTAGGCACACATTAGACATTCTGTAACTTCTGTCCTGTTTAAGGAGCCATCTTCCAGTGATGTGACTAATTCCAGTTTTAATTTTGTTTCTAACCAGATCTGATTAGGGGTGTGTTCAATGTACACCGCTTTCATCTTAGGATTTAAACTTCCATTAGGGTGACTACAGTAGGCTTTTAACTTTAATATGATTTTATGTAATGCTACCAAACAACAATACCCGGTATTTGTTTAGTGCTTTTTTAAAAGGCATGAAGTAATTAATGTACGTTTACTTGTTTAATCCTCATAATATCCTGTGAGGAATATTAGAAGTAGGCCTTATTATCTCCACTTTATAGCTAAAGAAATGGAGTCAGAAAAATAGGGAGTTTGCAAATGGCCTGTGAGTTCCAAGTGCGCTCATGATGATTTTTCAGTTTTCCTGCTTTCTCTTCTCAGGGGACCTTGTTGCCTTGCTATATACTATAAATACATTATACAGTGTATACTTTTACTATTCTCAGGTCCATCAAGTTTAATGGGGTAGCCTGGCATGGTTCCTAGAGCAGGATCATGTACATGATAAATATTACTTTATAAGATGATGTATTTTGGCTTGAATATGGTTTATAGTTTAAAAATGCAACAAAAAGGAGTGGGTCTCCTTTCATTTTGCTTCACCAGCACCTAGTGTGGTGCCTGGCACATAGTAGGTTCTCAGTAGATATTTGTTAAACAAATGAAAACACCTCATTACACAAGAACATGATAAAGAGAAGACCATTAAGACAAATAAAAGGAAGCACTACTTCACTCAGCAGGACATGCTTAAATAGGACAATCGACCTCTGCCATAAATCCCTGGGTTCTAGCTGAGGATCAGCCACTGGCCTGGGTATAATGTAGCTCTAACCAAGTTTTCTGATTTACAGAACCATCGATCTTTGGAGCTGAAAGGGCCATTTGAAATCATTTAAGCCTTCTCCCTTGTAGATTTTTTTTTTTTTTCATTTCAGCAGAGGAGGAAATCGAGATTGTATTTCATCCTGCTTTTAGGAAACAGAAATTACCACGCAGACAAACTTACTTTTGAGTTGCTTTATTAAATTATCCGGGAGGCATATATGTTTTCTTGTTTATACAGAAGAATTTGCAAGACTGAGGTGCAGAAAGTTTAAATGACTCTTTGGGATTGCACTGTGAATTCATGGCATAATCCAGAAGGATCCTGTTTCATAGCAAGGGACACCAGGATCAGAATCATCCCTTTCAAAACATCATGTCCCGTGTATTACACAATGTTGCTAGCTCAAGACACATTACAAAACGCTCAGAAATTTTTGAAAGTTAATTTAACTGTACTGTAATTTGGCATTACCGCCTACATAAGTACCCAGAACAAAATCTGAGAGGCTTCCCAGTTCCCTTATATCAGCCAGTAACTAAATCTCGTCAGTTCTAATTCCATGTCTTTTGATTTACCTACATTGTTAAATTGTGCGTCTGTCATCTGCTTTCTGTCTCTCCCTTAATAACGGCACACTCAAGCTTTCCAAAATGTAGCACCAATAATTTTCTTTTCTTCTTAAAATCTTTTAGTGGCTTCCCATTGACTATACGCCAAAAGTACATTCTTCACATAGTGCAAAGCCCTCCATCTTCTGGCCTCCACTCATCCACTGTCACATGGTCTGCTTTTTTTCTGTGTACACAAAATCAAAGACCACGTGGATCTCTTTATACATCCTGAATTCCCTCACAATGGGACATCATTGCTCTCTCACCTCTAGACCTTTGCAAAGGCTTCTGCTAGGACATTTCTATCTTCTTATTCATCTCCACTTTGAACTGCATCATCCCTTCAGAGAAAGGACTTCCTACTCATGGTCGAAAGTAATGTTTTATAATTTTCATTACATAAATGCAAATATAATGGCTTTCAACAGTTAATTCATCTTCAGGAAATATTTATCGAGGGTCTAATATGTGTCAGGTATGATCTCAGCCTCCTTTCCTTTAAATGGAGGAAGGAAGAAAAATAATAACTCAAGTGTACTAAACTCACAAGTGAGGAAGCACAGGACTCCATGGGAGCCCAGAGGAAAGGCATCAAAATTAGATGGATCCGTTCAGGGAGGCCTTCCTAGAAGAGATAATTTACCTAAATTTTGAAGAGTGAATAACAGATGAAAAAACAGAGGGTTGAATATTGAGAGCAGAATAAAGAGTGTTTGGATGAGCAGTACTGAGACCTTACTTCCTTGGGTACTCACAGGAAGTGTGGTGTGGAAAGATGGACAACTGGGGGTGCTATGGGGAATGAGATTTGAAGGGTAGGCAGATGCCAGCCCGTGAAGGCCTGCAAGTGCTAGACTGAGGAATTTGAACTTCATTTTAACAGATATTGAGAACTATTGATGGATTTTATGTAGACAGGCGAGAAACTTGAATTTGATGTGAAAAGACTATTGTAATAATAGTGTAAAGAATAGATGCAAGATTGGGCTACAGGATTACCAAACAGGGATTTCAGGTGGGGGTTGATCTAAAGCATAGATTACTAGTTGTATAGTATAAGTTGTATAGTATAAGGTGGTTGCCATGCAAATGAGAAGGAGAGATAGAATCGAGAGGTTTTAAGAAGGTAAACTGGAGAAATTGGTTACTGACTGAATTAGTAAAAGGGGAGTTTAATATTATTCCCAATTGACTGATTTTCAGTAACTTGTGGAAGACTAAACATTAATTAATCTCCTAGTCTGTGTTATTTTAAAAATCTTACTGGTTTAAAAATACTCAGCAGGCCAGGTGTGGTGGTGCACGCTTGTAATAATCCCACCATTCGGGAAGCAGAGACCAGAGGATCGTGGTTCGCAGACAGCCTCAGCTACTTAGCGAGGCTCCTCGCAACTCAGTGAGACCCTGTTTCAAAAATTATAGGGACTAAAAAATAGGATTGGGGGTGTATCTCGGGGTTAGAATGCCCCTGGGTTCCATCCCCAATACCACACACACACACACACACACACACACACACACACAGCAATAGAATAATGGCATTATTCTGAAAAACTAACTAATGCAAATTTTTGTGTGGTATTCTTCAGCACACCAGAACTTAGCAGCCTGAAATAAGAATGTATTAACATGTTTTCTGGTTCTGGGATTGATAGGCCCAGCAAGGCAGTTCTCACTTGCGGTTCCTGGTAGAGCTGATGAAGCTGAGGCTTGAGACATCTGAAAACTCGAATTCACATGTCTGGTTCCAGCTGCAGTGAAGGTTGAACATTCCTCTCTCGGGTTGGCTTCTCCACGTGCTTATTTTAGGATCCCCGGAGTAGTTTGAGCTCTGACATGATGATTGGCTTCCCCCAGCAGTAAGTGTTACAGTAGATCTGGTGGAAGCTACAAGGCTTCTGAGAGCCCAAACCTAAAAGTCATGGGGTACCACAGTGGTTGAAACGATGAGCAACCAGCCCAAATTCAAGAATATGAAAAAATAAGAATGGTTGTCTCTACAGGGAAGGAAAGAACTAATGGTGGCCTCTTGGAGACAAGCTATATTACAACTCCTTGCAATAGTTCATTTTAAGTTAATCAATGGGACATCCACCTTTTCCCCTTAAATATCCCTCCATATCCTACTGGTAAAAATTATAGGACAGACAGGACCATGCTATACTTAAAAAATGCAGGATGGTTTTCAACTCTTGGGAATATTTACAAGATGTTTATTCTATTTAACATTGTAGTCAAGTCTGCTACTTCTACCTCATGTGATTCCTATCACTTTTCCATAATCACACACAAAAATCTTTTTTTTATCTAATATTCCCTTTAATTGGAAACAGACTGACTTTTCAGAAGGAAAAAAATAATAGAAATGTTTACTTTTCTCATTCTTCTCCAAGTCAGGGATAGCCAATGAACTAAAGCAATGAAAAACACATTAAAAGTATTATTAATCCTACTAAAAGATCTCTTTAAATGGCTCTGTTAGAAACTACTCACGGTGAGAATTCAGCTGCTCTTTTTCTTAGGAATAAAAATCCTATGACCTATGAGTGCTATATTTTAGTATTCATTCCACAGATATTTATTACAGAGCACAATGTCCCAAGCATCAGTATGCGCTTCTTATTTAAATTATATTTTCTTTTATTTTGTTTCTTATGGAAGGCTTACATGGTGAAAGAAACTAAATGCTTCCTTCTTTGGGTTTTCTATAAAACATGATAATATTAATGTTACTATTCCTTCTATATGTCAGTGGGGAGTCATCTACGATTGTTTATGGTGACTCAAAGTTTTCAAAGAATGTCCCAAAGTAATGAATGCAACATTTCCATTTTCAGTGTGTAGTTGTTCCTAACAAGTCTGCCATTATGCAGAATGAGGGAATTCTTCAGCTCCCTTTAAGTGCTGTTGATATTTATAGTGTTAGTTTTTCCTGCAAATAAACTCCTTAAACAACTAGGCAAACTGTTCACATTTCTTGAGACTGATTTTTAGCCAGGAAAATGGGGTACATTTTAGGAAAAGGATTTTCTTTGCAAGGATTTTATTCTGATTGAATAACCAGATGGAGAGTCACGGATTTGAAAATGTTTAGCTGAGCAGTTCGACATTCTCTACTGGGTTCCACAGTAGGATGCCAAATAAAAATCACAATTTAAGCTGTTATGAATTAATGAGAGTCTACAATACACATACCTATTTATTCTAACCCAGACCTAAATGTGCTTGTGTTGTGGACAAATACATCTGAGGATAACCATAGATCTGTAATGTACAGCATTAACCTCCTGTTAGTTAACCATAGTAAAGTTCAGAAGAGTGCTTCCATTATTTAAACCAAAAAACAAAAACACTTTACTTATGAGCTTAATCCTGTCATAAAAACTGATTGAAATCTGGCAAAAAACAAAATAAATAGTAATCAAATTAAGCACATTTTATTTAAAAGCAAAACTATCACATTTAATGTTTCTGGCATCCTTCCCTAAGTAAATTAGTCCTTCTTGGAGTACCTGTTTATTTTTTACACGTGATGATTATAAATTCTCATGCTGTGACTATTGCCAGGACAAGTGAATTATTCTAAGTTGTTCTAAAGGTAAAGGAACCTTGAGAGGCTGAGACAGGAGGATGGCAGGTCTGTGGCTAGCCTCAGCTACTTGGTGAGGGTCTCTGCAACTTAGACCCTGTTTCCAAACAACAACAAAAAATAGGACTGGGGGTGTTTCTCAGAGGTAAAATGCCTCTGGGTTCAATCCATGATACCACAGTACCACACACACACATACACACACACACAAATACGCACACATACACACACTATACATATATATGAATCAATGCAACATCGTCATAATGGGCCAGAAAATATTTGGATTTAGGGAATCTTCCCTGGAAAGATTAGATGCTTTAAGAGCCGGCGTGATGTCTTCTAGGCCTTCAAGTTATTAGTAGAAAATCACTGTTTTGAGGCCCTAGCTGTCATTGCTTCAATTGTGTGCCATTTACTAAGAATTTCTAAGGAAGACTGTTGTATATAAAATGCAAAGAACAGGGAGATTTTCTTACCAAGAAGTTGCTAACTCTAGATTGCTGATGCTACTAGCTGTTGGAGCTTGTGATTTCAAACCACGTGGAGTAAATATTTCATTATTCATATATTTTAATTTAATTTAATTTAATTTAATTATTCATATATTTTAAGCTGACTTAAGTCAATGTTGGTTGCTAGTCTCATCCTTGGGTTAAGTGAAACCATTGTAGATATAACAAGTTACTTTGAAAGATAAAGTTTTCCCCCACAAACCATATACTGGGCTGCTTCTCCGTATTTGTAGAGTTGTCTCTATTTCCCGATCATCTGGCTAGAGATAGGATCATAAACTATATTGAAGGATATAGAAACACAGTCAGTGTTTTCAAATGCATGATATTTGCTATTGATTCCCATGGGAAATGCCTAGCCCTGATGCAGACAGGTCAAGATCCCAGAAAAAAACAGAATAGGACAGAAACCCTTATGTTTTTATGTCATTCCACCTTTAGAGTGCCCACCATAAAGGTGACTCTTGGAAGAGAGAATTAATGATAAAGGATAGCAATGGGCTATCTTTTGGTTGAAACAGCTAAAGATTTCTCGAAAGTGTTCAAATTTGTTCATCCGACTAATCTATGGTTTGGTGAATTGAGTAATTTCACTTGTTTCCTATTGTGAATAGCATCAATATGTCTTAGTAAAGATTTCTAATTTTCCAGAATAAAAAAGTGAAGATATAATCTATAAGGATATGATCATCATAACTTTAAGTGATATCGGAGTACTCTTGATTTAGTTGGAGACACAGCAAATAGCTTTTATAATGAATTCTTTTGGTTGGATGGTAGCATACAAAGATTAAGAAAGGTATTCTGTTTTTTTATATCCCATACTTTGTACTATTGCTGTCTTGCACCTTACTTATAATGCTGTAATCCCCATAACACATTGCCATTATTTCAGTTTTGCTTTTAGTAGTCTATTGATGTTTAAACACATTTAAAAATAAGAAAAATTCCTTTAGATTTATATACATTTTCATTTCTAATGTTCTTTATTTCCTTGTATAAATCTAACTTTCCATCCAGTATTATTTTCTTTCTGTCTATAGAAAGAATATTCTTAGAGTGCGCCATCATTTTTATGGTACAGGGTGCTCATAATGAACACTCAGATTTTTGTTGGGAAAAGTCTTTACTTGTGTTTTTTATTTTTTTATTTTTTATTTTATTTATTTATTTTTATTATTATTTTTTGGTGGTACTGGGGTTCCTGGAAACCCTTCTACCTCCGGGCTACACTCCCAGACCTATTTTTTATGTTTTTGAAACAGGGTCTCTTAAGCCAGCACGCTGGCTTCGAACCTGCGCGATCCTCCTGTCTCCGCCTCCCAAGCGTGGGGATTACAAGCGTGCACCACCACGCCCGGCTACTTGTGTTTTTTAAAGAGAGTTCTCTCTTGATATAGAAATCTACGTTGGCATATTTTTCTATCAGTCTTTGGAAGATGTTCATCTACTTCTTTGGGCCTAAATTTTTCCCATAAGAAGTCGACTGTCATTTTTACCTTTGTTCTATTCACACTCTGTTTTCTTTTGAATTGGTAGCCATACTTAAGATTTTCTCTTTATCATTGCTTGACAGCAATTTGAGAGCATTTTTTTTCTTGTAATGTTCTTCTTTTTATTCTTCTTGGGATTTTTTTTAACATCTTAAATATGTGATTTGCCCTTAAATATTTGATCATATATATGTATGATATCCACTTTAATGTCTTCTAATTTCATCATCTCCTATTTCTAGGTCTGTTTCTATGGATTGACTTTTCTCTTGGAAATGATTGTGTTTTCCAACATCTTTCTTATTTTCAGTTGGATGGCAGAGATTGTTAATGTCACATTGTTGGGTGTATGAACTGCACTGTCCTTCTTTAAAGAAATTTTAGATTTTTTTCCGAGAATAAAGGTACTTGTGAATCATTTCTCTGAGCTTGTTTTTAAGTGTTTTAGCATGGGTCTAAGGTAGGCCTTATTATACCCCTGCTACAAACGTATGCTCTATGAGCATCCAGGAGTCTGTACTGGATGCTCCATGTTTTCAATGCAGTCTCTGGATTCTGTCTACAAGCACATGAGCATCTCCCAGCCTTTAGTGAACTGTGAGAACATTTGAACTCCAATGCCCACATTGTTTTTGCTTGGCCTTGTAGAATTTTATTCTACACATGTGCAATAACCAAAGACGACCCTTATGGGGATTTCTCAAGCTCTTTCTCTACATAGCTAAATTTCTTTCTGGTATTCTGTCCTTCAATGAGAACAACTTTGGACTTGTTGAGCTCTAATCTTTATTTTCTCAATTCAATGAGGACCATATCTTGGTTGAGTTGTTCTTTCTTGCACTGAAGCCTAGAAATTGTTTCCAGGAGGAACACAGGGGTGATCATAGAGATAACTTCATTTGTCTTCTCTGGTGGAAAAAAAAAAAGTCCTTCACTGCTGGTAATTTCTTTTCTGAAAACAGCTGCTCTATATTTTGTCCAGTTTTCTAGTTGTTTATGGTGGGAGGGAAAGTTATTTATAGTGGGATGCCAAGTCAGAGACAAATCGAAAATTTCTCTAGTATAAAGTATTATATACATACAGAAAAGTGTGCATGTCGTAAGTGTCCAGCCTAAGAAAGTTTTCATAGAATGAACACATCTCTATAAACCAGCATCCCAGAACAGAATCAGCACCTGGAGGTCCCTCTGTCTCCTTCAAGCATAACTTTCTCCCAGCAAAGATAGCCACTATCTAGTATCTATTACTGTAGATTAGTTTTATCACCTTGCCAACTTCATGGAAAGTCCTACAGTCTGTACTCTTTTAGATCTGTATTTTAAAATTCAATAGTATTTGTTTGAGATTCAACCATTTTGTTTTCTATATTATTAGTTGATTCATTCTTACTGTGCTATAGTATTACAATGTCAATGTACTCATTCTGCTTCTAATGGACTAGTTTGAAGGTATTATAAATGAACATTCTTATATACATGCCTTTCTAACTTAAGCCTTTTTGTTGGATATATTCCTAGGAGAGAATTTCTATGCCATAATATATATATATATATATATATATATATATATATATATATGTGTTCAATTATAGTAGTGCCTACCAGAGTTTTCCAAAGTGGCTTTACCAATTTAAAGTCCATCAGCATATGAGAATTTCGTAGCTCTGAGAACCTTTTCATTTACTTAAGTGTATGCAGTGACTGTGAAGTCTTCTGTCCTGCTTTATCTGCGACACTTTCTTGTTGATTTGTTGTTATTTACATGTTCTAAGTTGGAGCCTTTTGTCAGTATGCATGTTACAAATATCTTTTACCTTGTGGCTTTCCTTTTCACTCTTTTAATTCATCTTTTGGCAAAAATTTTTGAAATTTTTGATGTAACTTAACGTATCATTTTTCTTTTATGATAGCACTTTCTTTGACCTGCTTAAAAAATCTTTGTCTATCACAAGTTTATCCTGATATTCTTCTACAGCTTTTCTAAAAGGCTTTATTGTTTTACTTTTGAAGTTTAGTTGTACAATCCATCTGGAGTTGATTTTTTTAAATTTTCTGTGTAGAGTGTGATATAGTAGTTAAGGCTCACTTTTTTATTTTTCTACTTGGCTACCCCAACTGTCCCAGTGCTATTTATTGAAAAAATCTTTCTCAACTGCTTTTCAGTAGCATATTAGTTTTAAAATCCTATCTGCATAGATTTATTTGTGAATTTTTAAATCACATTCTATTGGTCTATTTGTTTATCCTTGTGCCAATGTCACATTTTCCTAATTACCATAGCTTTTGCATCTTGCTATAAGGTAGTGTAAGTTCCCCTTTTTTGTTCTTTATTAGTATCACCTTAGTTCTTCTCTGCTTTCTTATTTCCATATAAATGTAGTATTCCAATATAATGTAGTATTAACATGTCAAGTTTCATAATAATTTTTCATCATATTATAATGTTATTGAAGATAAAAGAAAAAGATTTTTACTTTTGCATGTGTAGGCCCCAATATGTATATTATATGTAATGAACAAAGTACATATTATACTCGTCAATGGAAAAAAAAGTCTCCTTTGAGTATGGTACAGAAAATAAGTTGATAAAATTCATATTCAAACCAGATTAATTCATTGTCAGTCTAGTGCAAACTTCATCGGGCTATAGTTTCTAGATTGTATGTTAGGAGAAGTGGCTGCTAAACAATCTTAAAGTAAGATTTGGATAAGAGCTAATGGGGTGATGTGCCAGTTATCTTGTACTCCATTAAGGTATATGACTACAATGCACCAATTAAAAATTAAGAAAATAAATAAATATTGATCAGAAAATAAAAAAAGAAGATTGGAGCTTTAAAACTGCTGAAATCTAAAAATCCATAAGCTATTATGAAACAGTTGGAAGCTAACAGATCCACTGTTCTGGTCAGGTATAGAATGTCCTCTGAAAAGCTCAGGTTGATATAGTTAAGTCACAAGGGTTATAATCTCATCAGTAGATAAATCTACCCTAGTGGATTTATCTGGATGGTAGCCTAGGTATGTGGGGTGTGGCTGGAGGACATGGGTTCATGGGGGTGTGGCCTTGGGGATTGTGCTTGTGTCTTTGACTCCCCTGGCCTGCTGGCTCTCACTTGCTTCCAGACTCCACGTTGTGAGGACAGAGCCCTTGCTGTCTTCCTCCTGCTTCTCACCACTATCCCTGAGCCCCAGACCCTGGCCTCATATAGACTGAACCCAAAATCTCCAAGAAACTGTAAACAAATTAATTTTACTTTCTCTAAGTTTTGTGGTTAGTTGTCTTGGATTATAGCAATGGAAATGTTGACAGAGACCTCTATCTTCATACATGATTAATTATAAATTATGAATCAATAATGATCAATGTTTTTTCCTAGTACATAGTATGTAACCCACATTTATTAGATAAATAAATATTGAATGAATTAACTGTAGTTAATTTAAAATTTTTTTTGGATTCTCTGCTATAAGTGGTACAATTTTTCTCTGTAAGACCTGTGAAATTGCTAGTGGTTTTCCTTTTATATTTTTATAGAGTTTGTCTTTTTTCTATGAAAGATAATCATAAGAATGAAGGTAAAATATAATGAAAAACTGTATTTGATATAGCATCATTGTATCAATCACTTTTTGTTTGTGTGTGTGTGTGTGTGTGTGTGTGTGTGTGTGTGTGTGTTACTGGGAATTGAACCCATGGGAATTCAACCTCTGAAGTATACCACAGCCCATTTAAAAAAATTTTTTTTTTGAAACAGGGTCTCAGTAGAGAGTCTCACTACTTGCTGAAGCTGTAACCTGTGATGCCTCTGTCTCAGTCTCCCAAGTACTGCCCAACAATAAAACAGTTTTATTTATAATACTTTTATCTTATGGGATATGTCTCTCAGGGACATTTAAAGAACATGTAATAGGAGGTCTTTGCTTGGGAATGGACCAATATTTTTAAGACAGATGGTACCTTTTCAACATATGCATTTTCCTCTAGTGATTTTTACAGAAGTTTGTTTAAAGATTCTCCTAGGATGGTTGCCTGATTATAAAGAATATTTAACTTGCCATGATTTTAAAGTGATACAAATATAAACATAATTAAAGTGACTTAAGTCCATATATTTAAAAGTATTAACACATTTTTTCAATCTATGTGTGAACATAAAATTTCAAAGAGACTATTTTATAATTCTAAATTTTCTATGAAAATAAAACTAACTGATACTGAGAAATATTTTACTTATATCCATTTTTTTGTGTGTCTTTCTAAGATGATAGATATATTGCTTAAGAAAACATTTTCCTTTTTCATAAGTGAACTTGGAAAAAAGTCTTAAAATTAACACAGTACCTGAAAAAAATGTTACCTGGACTACTTTATCAATATAGCAACACTTTATTTTTTTTTTTTTATTTTTTTTTTTTATTTTTTATTTTTTTTAATTAATTTATTTTTTAAATTGGTGCATTGTAGTCATATATCAATCACATTGGAGTACAAGACTTGAGAGGATATACAAGCACACATCATCCAATTAGCCCTCCTCCAGCCCCCGTCCCATTCCCTCCCCCTCCCTCCATCCCACACTTCTTTGGTGATTTACTTTGATACATTTGTTTATGTACCTCCTGCATTTTAAAGAGGCTCCATCCTCCAGTATTACATACCCTCTGATTGATCACATTAGTTGCTTCACTATAGGGCCCTTTCTATAGCTCAACCTCTTCCTGTTGCCCTTTTCCTCCTAGTTATTGCTGATTAAGAGAAGCGTCTGATTTATATTTTCTGCGATATTTCTCTGTGCATGCTGCGTTGCAAGTACCAATCCCACTCTTGATGGTCCCAGTAGTGGCCTGGCTACTCAGTGGACTGATCCAGACCTCGCTGGCTCACGCAGCGGCCTTGCCTCATGGGAGGACCCAGTTCTGGTCTCGCTGGCCCCTGAACCGGTCAAACCCCTAAGCTGGCTTTGGTCCCGACCTTGGAGGCCGCAGGAGTGAACTTGCCTAACGCCAGGCTCCGATGCTGACCATTGGCCCCTGCACCGGTCTAACCCCTTGGCAGGATTCCAATCCCGGTCTCGGAGGCCCCAGCACTGGTAATGCCTCAAGGCAGGCTCCGATGCCGGCCTCACTGGCCCCAGCACCGGCCTAACCCCTTGACAGGCTCTTATCCTGGCCTCAGAGGCCCCAGTACCGGCCTTGCCTCATGGCAGGCTCCGATGCCGGCCTCACTGGCCCCAGCACCGGCCTAACCCCTCGGCAGGCTCTTATCCTGGCCTCGGAGGCCCCAGTGCCGGCCTTGCCTCACGGCAGGCTCCGATGCCGGCCTCGCTGGCCCCAGCACCGGCCTAACCCCTCGGCATGCTCCGATCCCGGCCTCGGAGGCCCCAGGACTGGTCATGCCTCACGGCAGGCTCCGCTGCCGGCCTCGTTGGCCCCAGCACCGGCCTAACCTCTCGGCAAGCTCTTATCCTGGCCTCGGAGGCCCCAGTACCGGCCTTGCCTCAAGGCAGGCTCCGATGCCGGCCTCGCTGGCCCCAGCACCGGCCTAACCCCTCAGCAGGCTCTTATCCTGGCCTCGGAGGCACCAGTACCGGCCTTGCCTCACGGCAGGCTCCGATGCCGGCCTCACTGGCCCCAGCAGCAGCCTAACCCCTCGGCAGGCTCCGATCCCGGCCTCAGAGGCCCCAGTACCGGCCTTGCCTCAAGGCAGGCTCCGATGCCGGCCTCGCTGGCCCCAGCACCGGCCTAAACCCTCGGCAGGCTCTTGTCCTGGCCTCGGAGGCCCCAGTACCGGCCTTGCCTCACGGCAGGCTCCGATGCCGGCCTCGCTGGCCCCAGCACCGGCCTAACCCCTTGGCAGGCTCTTATCCTGGCCTCGGAGGCCCCAGTACTGGCCTTGCCTCACGGCAGGCTCCGATGCCGGCCTCGCTGGCCCCAGCACCGGCCTAACCCCTCGGCATGCTCCGATCCCGGCCTTGGAGGCCCCAGCACTGGTCATGCCTCACGGGAGGCTCCGCTGCCGGCCTCGTTGGCTCCAGCACCGGCCTAACCCCTCGGCAAGCTCTTATCCTGGCCTCGGAGGCCCCAGTACCGGCCTTGCCTCACGGCAGGCTCCGATGCCGGCCTCGCTGGCCCCAGCACCGGCCTAACCCCTCGGCAGGCTCTTGTCCTGGCCTCGGAGGCCCCAGTACTGGCCTTGCCTCACGGCAGGCTCCGATGCCGGCCTCGCTGGCCCCAGCAGCGGCCTAACCCCTCGGCAGGCTCCGATCCCGGTCTCGGAGGCCCCAGCACTGGTCATGCCTCAAGGCAGGCTCCGATGCCGGCCTCGCTGGCCCCAGCACCGGCCTAACCCCTTGGCAGGCTCTTATCCTGGCCTCGGAGGCCCCAGTACCAGCCTTGCCTCACGGCAGGCTCCGATCCCAGCCTCGGAGGCCCCAGCACTGGTCATGCCTCGAGGCAGGCTCCGATGCCGGCCTCGCTGGCCCCAGCACCGGCCTAACCCCTCGGCAGGCTCTTGTCCTGGCCTCGGAGGCCCCAGTACTGGCCTTGCCTCACGGCAGGCTCCGATGCCGGCCTCGCTGGCCCCAGCAGCGGCCTAACCCCTCGGCAGGCTCCGATCCCGGCCTCGGAGGCCCCAGCACTGGTCATGCCTCAAGGCAGGCTCCAATGCCGGCCTCGCTGGCCCCAGCACCGGCCTAGCCCCTTGGCAGGCTCTTATCCTGGCCTCGGAGGCCCCAGTACCGGCCTTGCCTCACGGCAGGCTCCGATGCCGGCCTCGCTGGCCCCAGCACCGGCCTAACCCCTCAGCAGGCTCCGATCCCGACCTTGGAGGCCCCAGCACTGGTCATGCCTCAAGGCAGGCTCCGATGCCGGCCTCGCTGGCCCCAGCACCGGCCTAACCCCTCGGCAAGCTCTTATCCTGGCCTCGGAGGCCCCAGTACCGGCCTTGCCTCACGGCAGGCTCCGATGCCGGCCTCGCTGGCCCCAGCACCGGCCTAACCCCTCGGCAGGCTTTTATCCTGGCCTCGAGGCCCCAGTACCGGCCTTGCCTCAAGGCAGGCTCCGATGCCGGCCTCGCTGGCCCCAGCACCGGCCTAACCCCTCAGCAGGCTCTTATCCTGGCCTCGGAGGCCCCAGTACCGGCCTTGCCTCACGGCAGGCTCCGATGCCGGCCTCACTGGTCCCAGCAGCGGCCTAACCCCTCGGCAGGCTCCGATCCCGGCCTCAGAGGCCCCAGTACCGGCCTTGCCTCAAGGCAGGCTCCGATGCCGGCCTCGCTGGCCCCAGCAGCGGCCTAACCCCTCGGCAGGCTCCGATCCCGGCCTCGGAGGCCCCAGCACTGGTCATGCCTCAAGGCAGGCTCCGATGCCGGCCTCGCTGGCCCCAGCACCGGCCTAACCCCTCGGCAGGCTCTTGTCCTGGCCTCGGAGGCCCCAGTACCGGCCTTGCCTCAAGGCAGGCTCCGATGCCGGCCTCGCTGGCCCCAGCACCGGCCTAACCCCTCAGCAGGCTCTTATCCTGGCCTCGGAGGCCCCAGCACCGGCCTAACCCCTCGGCAGGCTCTTTTCCTGGCCTCGGAGGCCCAAGTACCGGCCTTGCCTCATGGCAGGCTCTGATGCCAGCCTCGCTGGCCCCAGCACCAGCCTAACCCCTCAGCAGGCTCCGGTCCCATCCTCGGGGGCCCCAACACTGGCCTTGCCTCACGGCAGGCTCCGATGCCGGCCTCGCTGACCCCAGCACCGGCCTAACCCCTCAGCGAGTTCCGGACCCGACCTCGGAGGCCCTAGCACAAGCCTTGCATCATGGCAGGCTCCAATGCCGGCCTCGCTGGCCCCAGCATCGGTCTAACCCCTCTGCAGGTTCCAATCCCGGCCACGGAGGCCTCAGTAGTGGCCCTGCCTCACAGCAAGCTCCGATGTCGGCCACTGGCCCCGGCGCCCGCCTAACCCCTCAGCAGGTTCCGATCACTGTCTCTGTGGTTAGTATTTCAAAGGTTCCAGTTGTAATGTATCAGATCTCTGCCTCCCCCGAATATTGGCCACTGGCATCGCCACTGCCTCCACCGTTTCAAATCCTTCCCAGGCTCTTTTTCCACTCTGAATGTTGTCCAGTGTTCCTAAGCATGCGTGATGGTAGCATTCGACATTTGGTGTAATTTCTCCAAAAAAATAAAGTTGGTAAGATCCGGTTTCTGCTTCTCCTGAATACAAGTCTCTACCACCATCGCGAAGAACTCTTTCAACACCGCATTTCTCCTTGGTCTCCGCTAAACTCTCTCCTTATATGTGATGTCTGAGATTCTTAACAATATAGAGAAATAGCAGTCCTCTTTCACGGCGAATTTTTCCATAAGTTCCAGTGCATTTAGATAAGTTTTGTCTGCATCTCCAGTGTCCTGGCATCCATAACGGCTTTCTTACCACCTCTCCGATATTTTTCTTTATCTTTTTCTGTTCTGGGCCCGGTTTCTCCAGGGGTCTGGCGTGCTACTCGCAGTTCGGCCGGGACCCAGAGTCCCGCGATCCAGGCCCCGGCTGGCGTGCCCTGTACTCGACCCCCGCCCAGAACCCAGCGTCTTACTGGGCCTTGTTTCTCCAAGGGTCTGGCGTGCTACTTGCAGTTCGGCCTGGGGCCCAGAGTCCCGCGACCCGGGCCCCATCTGGCGTGCCCAGCCCGCAACCCCTGCCCAGAACCCAGCTTCTTACTGGGTCTGGTTTCTCCAGGGGTCTGGCGTGCTACGCGCAGTTCGGCCTGGGGCCCAGGGTCCCGCGACCCAGGCCCCGGCTTTTGTGCGCCACGCGCGACCCCTGCCCAGAACCCAGCATCTTACTGGGCCTGGTTTCTCCAGGGATCTGGCGTGCTACTCGCAGTTCTGCCTGGGGCCCAGAGTCCCGCGACCCGGGCCCCATCTGGCGTGCCCAGCCCGCGACCCCAGCCCAGAACCCAGCGTCTTACTTGGCCTGGTTTCTCCAGGGGTCTGGCGTGCTACGCGCAGTTCGGCAGGGGCCCAGAGTCCCGCGACCCGGGCCCCATCTGGCGTGCCCAGCCCGCGACCCCCGCCCAGAACCCAGCGTCTTACTGGGTCCGGTTTCTCCAGGGGTCTTAGCAACACTTTAAAACTTGATTCTACAGCTATATTTTGTGAGCTTGTGTTTATTTGATTGATGTCCTCAATTGAAATGAGCAATAAGAATAGAAAATTTTGGAGAACTGACAAAACAAAATATCTTCAGGACATCTATACAAATTAAGAGCCTTCATGAAAGTGTAATTGCTCCTACAAAGAGTGAAACTCATTGGCGAATCTTTACTTTCGTTCATCACAATTATTTGTCTTTTTGTTTTTAATGTGTCATAAGTGGTCTGTGGTCTTTAGTAAGGAAACTTTTTTTTGGTGGTACTGGGGTTCCTGGAAACCCTTCTACCTCAGGGTTACACTCTCAGACCTATTTTTATACTTTTTTAAATTTGGAAACAGGGTCTCTTAAGCCAGCGCGGCTGGCTTTGAACTTGCGTGATCCTCCTGTCTCTGCCCCCTAAGTGCGGGGATTACAAGCGTGCACCACCACACCTGGTATAAGGAAACATTTTAATTGCAAATCAAATGAATATATAACTATGATTCAATCAAAATTCCTTTTGTCTTTTTTTGGCCTCCTGAATGATGACCAAAAATTTAGTCCTGGAATATTTCAGGTAGGTAGGTAGATAAAGGGATGGATGGATAGACAGATATCTTTGATATTTCAAGTATTTGAGCTGATCATATATATATATGTATTTGTCTTCATATCTAGATCAGATATGTCTATAGATGTAGTCTATATCTACTGCTAGGTGAATATATAGTTATGTATCTTTAGATAGATATATATGTATATATATATAGTTAGATAGATAGCTAGATATACATAGATAATATCAAGAAGAAATTAAAAAATTTTAGGAGATAGAGACATTGCTTTGGATCTAGAAATTCCATTATGGAAGTCTGATGTTTGAGTAACATATAATTCTAAGTTGCCCTACATTTTAGCACGCATTCCCACAAAGGTTAAAATGCACTAGTCTGTACTCCTAAGAGATGTCTTGAAGTTTTCATCTAAGAAGTTACCTCCATAACATATATAGTCAAAGAAACCTAATGAAGACATAACCTTAAAATTTATTTTTGTAGCTTTGAAAGTGAAAAGAAATGTTTGAATTTCACTATGAAGTTTAACATAAAGTATTATGTCTAATTCTATTTTGATCTGGTATTAAGAATTGGTTTAAAGGGCGAGAACTTCAGCATGTGAGGTTATAAGGATGACAGATTCACCTTTGTCTACTTGAGATTCTTGTTTCTAGGAACAGTGGAAAGAACATGAGATCTCAGTTTGGGTCTCCACTTGGACTCTACCTCTTTTTTTTTTAACTGTCTGTTTCCCTCTGTTTTAGTTACTGCTTAGTTCTAACTGATCACATAAAACCTTTTTCACAGAGGGTTGTTAAAAAAAAGAGAAAGAAAAATTTATGTGCCTTACACTTAAAAGCCTTTTCCTTTTACAGGCGCGCGCTTGCTCTCTCTCTCTCTCTCTCTCTCTCTCTCTCTCTCTCTCTCTCTCTCTCTCTCTATATATATATATATATATATATATATATATATCTCCTTCCTTCCTCTCTCTCTCTCTCTTCTCTCTCTCTTCTCTCTCTCTCTTTCTTTTCTTTTCTCTCCCATTTGTGTGTATGTTTTTCATTTTTAAAGGTAATAAAGATGTGTGATACAGTTATCATTTCTACATTTTTCTTCTGTTTTTATATTTCTGTTGGTTTCTGATGGTATTCGATGAGAAAGTATGACATTTATTTATATTAACCTGGAGGTGATTTCTAAAAATGGGTCTAGGGTCACAATTATCGTGGACAGTAAATCCCTTTGTGTTGAGCTTTCTCATCCTACGGTTCTGAAAACAATTCTGATTTAAGTTCAGCCAATTCCCTAGATACAGGTTTGGAGTCTGTACTAAATTTTCCTTTTCAGGAAGGATTTAAATCAATTCAAGGATGGTAGCTTTTCAATGAGTTATTTAGAAAATGGGATATTTGCAAAATAGTTATCTTTTTGAAACTTAATTTTAAATTGTTTGAATTTTATTGGTGCGATGTGATTATGCACTGCAGTGAGATTCAAAATGATACATTCCTAAATGCACTCAATGTCTCTGTGAGTTTTCCTCTGCTTCCCCCCCCCCCAACCTCCTCTACAGTTTAAGTTTGGCATTATGAGGGAAGCCATGACATCCCACAGACCATCCCTTGATCACTGTAGAGATGTGTGATTCTGGGGCGGGTGACCAAGGGTCTAACTGTTTAGCCGAGCTGTTTGTAGACATCTGGAGCTCAAAGTATGTCTAACATCTGCTATACTGATGTTTCAGGGTTTTTTTTTTCTTTTTTAATGTTTTCAGCTCAATCTCTATAGTAAATCGTATGGTATAAGAAAGCTGGCCTGAGCTAAGAAGCTTATGAGGCCTTCCATTTTTTATTCCTTTGTAAAGAGCACACGTCTGCAGCAGATTCACATGAGGGGTCTTTATCTCTTCCCTGAGGCCTTGTGCTTTGAACACTGTTAATATCCAGACATACAAAAATCCCATACCTGGAAACTCTCATAATCATGAAGTGGCAAAAGGTAATAGGATTATGATGCTGGTTTCAGTTTTTTTCAGATGGGAACAGTTAACATGCCCTTACTCAGGTTGTAAGTGATTGAAAATAAAATCTGCCTTTCCTGACAGTCTATCCCTATCTGTAAATATTTTAATCATTCCTATTCATTGTAAAATGTAAATGAAAGCTTCCCCCCTGGCTTTTCATATGACTAGCATTATGTTTCTTAGGGTCTTAATTTTCTTCTTTTAAAATAATATCTCAGTAACATCTGATTTAAGAATTATCCAACCATAGGTACCAGCAACTCGGCTTTATACATTCTCTCCCACACTGATATAGATCTGAATCCAAGAATCAAATCATCCTTTGTTGCTTTGTCATTATCTCATCTACCTGTTCAAAATTATAAAATTGCTTCCCCTATACCATGCGGTTGTGATAGGTGCTAAGGACAGAGATACAAAGAGCAGATGGATTCTGGTTTTGAGGAGCTCATAGTATGGTGAGATGGTTTGCAAATATGTTTCATGGCTTGTACGACATTTGGAAGGCAGACAAGAAACTCAGGGCAATCCGACCTCTGGTGGACAGAGGGCCAAGGTCAGTCAGGACCTGCAGTGGCTTCTCAGGGTGAAAAGCATGAGGTCCCCTGAGGAGAAGGTGGATGGTTTGGACTTGAAGGCCTTAATGGGATTTGGGTGGGTCTTGGTCTTTCAGCTGGTTGACAGTCAATAAAGAAATAGAACAGTAGGCTGGGTATAGTGGTGCTCATCTGTAATCCCAGTACTTGGGAGGCTGAGACAGGAGGATCATAGGTTTGAGGACAGCCTCCTCCAGTAGAAAGATTCAGCAACTCATCAATACTCTGTTTCAAAACAAAAATTAAAAGGGTAAAATAAAAGTGCTGGGGCTGGAGGTGTATCTCAGAGGTAGGCTTTCATTGGGTTCAGTCCCTGGGGGGGGGGGGAGTCAAGGAGGGAAGGCCAGGGGTGTCTAGGATAAAGCTCAAGTTTCTGATCTGAATCATTGTTTGTAGAATATATGGGCAAAACCCAGAGAAGGAGCAGATTAGTGGTGGGAGTGGGAGGAGAAAGGAGAGATTCTATTCTGGTTAGACTGAGATTCAGGTGCCCATGGATATCTAGATGGAGCTGTGCAGGGGGCCATTGCAAAGCTGGGTGCAGGGCTGAAAAAGTTCAAGTCTAGATAGACAGAATTGAAGTCAACAGTGCAAACACAATGCATTGTAAGCTAACTCCCATAATGATACTTATTTTTCTTTACCCATTCTGCAAGATAAATTGAATTTTAAATCTATGCCATTTAAATAAAATCAACAATTCATGCCATTAATGCATTTTATATCTTTTAGTGCTTTTCAGTAGACCTCACTAATATATTCACATTATCTACTGTTTTTAAGTATGTTGGAAATATACTTTGTGTGTTTTGTGCTAAAACAGTATGAATCACTTTGAACTATAGATGTCAAAGAAAGAATGAGGAGTATTTATTTTCCCTGATGGTAAGCAATAAAATCGATTGGTTTTTGAGAGGACAAGGGATAAATAATTCTGGTAAGAAATGTTCTTCTCAAGAGACATCTGAGCTCTTTCCCGTGTCATTTTATTACGCTTGGGGTCTCCTAGCATTGGCAGAGGTCACACATACTGACGACAGTCCAGATCTTTAGATCTCCATCCTTCTTCTTCTTCTGTGAATTTTTCTCAGATTGCTGAAGAGCCAGGAAATGCTTTAATTAATTGCTGCTGCTGCTGTTGTTGTTTTTAATCTGAAAAAAACCACCTTTTACTTCTCTGTTTTCTCAAACAGTACCAAAACTTTTGCACATTTCTTTTGTTTTTTCATAGTCTATCTCCAGAAATTCCTATGGGTCCACAGAGAAAAGTTTCAGGGACACAGCCTGCAGTGTCCCTCCAGTGTGCGACTCCTGGCGAACTTGACTCTGACAAATCACTTAGAGATGCTGATTAGGTTATATGGGGGGCCGCGACCTTCGGAGCCTCTGCTGACTTGCCATGTGGTTACTGGCCATTTTTCAAGGTCAACAGGCAGGGGCAGTGCTAAGAGAAGCCATCACAGAATAGGTAACTTGGCTTGAGACAGAATGTTGACCTCTTTTCATTAAGGGGACATAGGGCAGATCCCAGCTAAAGCTAATGCCTGAAAGTGTGATGATACCTTTAGGATGTCACAGCAGGAACCTTGGAGCCACTCAATTGAAGTCAGATGTCCCAGGGACAGGCATGCATCCCCACAGGCTGGAAGGCATGATCCTACCACGGGGGAGGGACAGAGAGTCTTACTCATGTGACCACATGGTTCTTAATTAGAGGTGCTTATGCCTCTAATTAAGATGAAATGACGAATCGTCTTATTTTCTGGTCCCATGGTAAAATGTGCCTGCCGGACTTGGTGTGATCATCTTATCTTTTAGTTATAGCACTGTCTCCAGCATCTTCTCATCCAACCTGCCCCACCCTTTTTGCTGTGCTTTTGCTGCAATTAATTTTTGAAAGAGAAGAGAGAATGTGGGAGTTTGCCCTTGTTAAAGACAGGTTAATTCTAGACACGGCTTTACATGTTGACATTTCCCAGTTAGCTCACAGTTCGTAGTCGAATTCTGTTGAAACTGTGCCATGATATACTGCCAGCAAGTGGGAGTGGTGAAAAATGCTAGGAAGGCTAGTGACGGCTAAAATAACACAAAATAGTACTGCTGTCATCGCCTGTTTTGACAACGCAGACCTTACCAAAAGCAACAAGAAGACCCCTATATATTTGATAGTATGGTAAGGAGGACTAGTTAGCTTGCATCATTCTGATCTTTTTAGAGTAAAAAATAGTAAGTCTTTTTTTTTTTTTTTTTTTTAAGAAAGGAAACCAAATCTACTTATATTAAACAAGCTGGCTCCGGATGGTTTACCTACCCCCTTTATTTATTTTTATTTAAAATGTCTTGTCTCTATTATTCCTTTCAGTTTGAAATCAACTTTCAGTTTCTTTCCTTCAGGGAGAAGACAATCATTTAGCCCTTTAAAGCAGTTGCTTTGTGTAATAGCCAAATTTTAGACAAATACAAATTAAAACCACTTGTTGTGATTAAATCTGAAACTAACAAATACTTCCATGCATGAACGTAACTTTTTTTTTTTTTAACTGACATGACTATTTGGTGCAAGATACCCTATTTGTAAAATGTTTGTACTTGGCTCATCATAAAAGGTGTTTTCTTTTTTTTTCTTTCTTTTTTTTTTCTCTTTCTCTCTGAAAAATACCAATTAGCCCTGATTATGTGTTGTCACTCACTTTATGTTCTTTTTCCAATGCAAAGAAAAAATAAACAAAACACAGAAGTTGGTCTTAAATATCAAAGATCAAACCAGATGAAGCAACAGAAAAAAAAAAATCCATTACCCTATGTATTCTTTTAAATTAAAATACGAAAGTCTCCTGAAACAGCGCTGCTTTATGTAATGCTGCCGTGAAGCTGGCAAAACCCTGTTTATATTAATCATCCTTCCCTGTAGCTTCCACGGCAATCAAGCACTGCACCTTCAGCTATGAGCGGAGCCCTCACCCTCCAGAAGTTCCTGTCACTGGGTGGTACTGGAAAATGTTTCACGAGCCCCGAGTGGGCCAGACGGAGACCGCACTGTCTCCTCCAGCAATGACAAATCATTTATTAATTTTCATTACAGTGATTAGAGCCAGCCAGGTAGAAGGAAATCTGGACAGAAATGAAAAACGCACTTGTTCTAAACTGAATGATTTCCTGAAAGTCCTCCCAACTTTTGGAAAGTTAGTGTTCACTTGCTTTTGTTCAATGTCTGCTGATTTGAGTGTATTTAGCTTTGGGCTGTTAGGTGGATGGGAGCTGAGAAAGTCACTCAAGGGAAATACTGATATAATGACAGTTTTACCATATCAAGTCTGATGTTTCTTGGGGTCCTTTGACACTTCCTAGAATATTTCCCGGGCCTTACTTTGTTGTGATAATTCAGAATATCCTGATTTATCCAATGCTGAGTTTCTGTATCTATTAAAGACATTCCCATGTGGTGCTTTCCATTCATGTTTAAATATATTACTTGGTATTTAAGATAATTAATGCTTTTAATATTTGCTGATTCATAAGTTCATTAATTCGTAATTTATTTACTCTGATGACAATTAAATGATCCAGTAAAATGTTCCTTTAGCAACCTATGTTTTACCACAGCCTATGAAATTGCTTCACTCAGACTTAACCCCTATTTCACCATAATGGTGGAAATGTTGTAAATATCTACTCAAGAAACTTACTGTCATCTGTCACAACTTGGTTCAGACATCACTACTTCCACCACCACCTTAGGAGGTATTTTTTTTTTTTTGTCTTCCCAAGATACATTTTGACTTTATCTAAACATAAGCTTACATTTTAGTCTCTGTTTGGGAATTTTCTATTCTATTTCTATCATTTTATGATTCATAAACCCAGACTGCTTGAAAATTAAAAAGGAAAAAAATTTTCCAAAGCTGGGCAGGATGGTACACTCTTGTAATTTCAGTACTTGGGAGACTAAGATGGAAGGATCATAGATTTGAGGCCAGCCTCAGCAACTTAGTGAGGCCCTCAGAAACTTAGTGAGATCCTGCTTAAAAAGAAAAATAAAATAAGACTGGGGATATAGCATGGAGTTAGAACACAATCCTCAATATCAAAAGAAAAACAAAATAATGAAAATGTAAGGTTTTCTACTGTTCATCTCAGTTGAAAGAACAAATGCTTGTGGGGAAGGGGTACAGCTCAAATGGATGGTTGCTGAAGAGAGAAAGAAGAAAGGTTACAAGGAGGCCTCCTCCTACATGGAAATTTATTCTTTTAACCAAGAAGCTGTGACAGCATAGATAAAATATTTCTTGTTCTCAAGGTTCACAGAGTACAGCCTGGGCGGGAGACAATGAGGAAGTAGACAGGTAAATAGAAAGTTAGACTGGAAGTTATATGAGAGAGGAGATGGGCATCTCATTTGATTGGGGTGGTCCAGGCTGGTCAGTTGCCTAAGAAGGAGAGAATGGAGAACTTAGAGATAAACTTTAGCCAGGCAGAGATTTAGATTCTTTGCAGTCTAACATGTGGGCAAGCTTTTACCCCTCTCCCCCACACAATAACTTTATGCATTAAACTTTATATTTATCTGTTAATTTTAACATGATCTATAGATTTACTTTAAATGATGGGCTGTGTCAATTCAAATTTAAGCTAGGAAGAGGCACTTCTTGATACCTTTTTAATGAGAAAGGCTATTCAGGAATGCCTTTAGTTAAATTATAAGGCCACAGTTTGTCATAATATGCTAGGATTTGTTGAGAATCTGCTGCCGGTGTAGCAGCCCAGAGTCCAGCAAGAAGAAGAAAAGGAGCGTGAGCTCCCACATGGACTGATGTAAGCCTGACGTCAGGCTGTCACTAGCAGCTGTGCCCTCAGGCCTGGGTCCTGGTACATCTCTGTTCCTGGTTCAGCTTGTGGTGGTGAGGAGCCAATGTATGCAGACCATTTAGCATGGTTATTGGAACATGGTATCCTTGAAACACATGTTAACTCTTTGCTGAACGATAAAGGAAGTGAATGAACATTATTGTCATATAATCTTATCAGAGTTAGGGAAATAGATCTAATCCTTTCTATTAATAAGTTCTTAGGGTAAAATGGAACTTTTTTGGCAATGGATAGATGGTTTGTTAGGTTTTAATCCTTAGTTTATGTTTAGGATTTAAGGTAGAAATTTCCAATAACATATATACATATTATACCATATGGAAAAGATGTCTTATGAATATAGATTTTAAAAAGTATGTAGTACATATTTATAAATAAAGATTGAAAACAGTATGTAGTTATAATAAGCACATAGCAAGTAAATATGCAATGAATTTTGTGTAAATATATTAAATATTTATACAAATATTTAGTATATTTATTTATGTATATATGTTTATATATATAGTATTCAGGATTGAACCCAGGGGCATTGTACCAATGAGCTATACCCCAGCCCTACTTTATTTTTTAATTTGCAACAGGGCCTTGTTAAGTTGTCGAGGCTGGCTGTGAGACTGTGATCCTCCTGTCTCAGCCTCCCAAGTACTGAGATTACAAGTGTGCCACCATGCCTAGCTAAATACTGTATATTTTAATGATTATTTAGGAATATAACTTCAACTCAGGGTAGAAAGTGGTTGAGAGAAAAATTTTGAGACTAAACTGATTGGGTTTTGTTTTGCTTTGCTTTGCTTTATCTTTCTATTGCTGTATAACAAACCACCCCAAAACTTAGTAGCTTGGAGTGACAACTATCTATGATCTCTCACGATTCTGCGGCTTTCCTGGCCTCGCATGGGCAGTTCCCCTGCTGGTCTCGCTTGGGGTGCTTTGTACATTTGCAGGCAGATGGGGGCTGAGCTGTGATAGCCCAGGTGACTCTCTTGTGTGGCTGGCAGTTGGTCCTGGCAGTTGTCTGGGACGGTGCCACAGTTTGCCTCCTGAAGGCCACTCCAGGCACTTGGACATCTCCGCTCATGGTAGCTGTACTCTCTAAAAAATGCAGTAGGAGGACAGAGACCAATGGGTGCCGTGTCAAGGTGCCACTGCTTGTGTAACACATGCTAATGTCCCAGTGTCCACAGCGAGTCCCTGGCCAAGCCTTGAGTCAGTGCTGGAGGGACGCACTGGGGCAGGAACAGAGAGCTGTGATTGAGTGGGAACTACCAAAGTAGCAGCCTGCCACAGGGCTGGCTCCGAGCTCTGCCCTTTGATGGCTGTGTGAACTTGGGGAAGTTACTCCTCTTCCCAGTGCCTCCATCTTCTCATTAATAAAGTAGGAAAAGTGTTGGTACTCTTCAGTGTCCTGCAGGGAAGTCACCAGTGAGACAGTAAACGGATGCATGTAAAATACATGTAATAGCTTCTGCTACACAAAAACATGCTGCAAAAGTAAGCCAGTGCTAGTAGTGGTTG
Organism: Muscardinus avellanarius; assembly: GCF_963383645.1. Lineage (NCBI taxonomy): Eukaryota > Metazoa > Chordata > Mammalia > Rodentia > Gliridae > Muscardinus > Muscardinus avellanarius. The sequence goes on along the minus strand of NC_137798.1, from coordinate 42,506,046 downwards.
TAGTGATCGTCATAGTTGTAGCAATAGAGTTATTTTTAGTAGTAGCAATAATCATAGGAGAAATATAAGAAATATCATCTGAGGAGAGTATCCATGCTTTGTGACAACTGCTAAGCTTTTAAGATCTGTGATGTGATGATTCCTAGAAAACTAATGGGTTCCATCTAGTTTCTCTTTCTTTCCTTTTAGTCATATTAAAAACTACTAACGTTTCTATCGCAGTTCAAGGGACTAGAAAAGACACACTGAAAGATAGGTACAACTCATTTAGAGAAGCAAATCGGGATTTACACAATACAATACCGGGGACTGTAACTTAAAGAATTAATTTAAAGGGCTCTTCCCGGTTCAGTTAAGAGTTTTACAGATCATTAACTACTTGACAGGGCTGTTCGGTGAAGAAATGACTGTAATTCCAAAATAAGCCACTAATGAATGCTTACTTAGCACTTCCATGACACTTCTAGGAGAGTGTCATAAACAGAGGCTAAGGAATTATTAATACCTATAGAGATGCCTCCTGGGATAGAAACTATCTCCCCAGCCCTCCCGGATAATAACCTCAGAATTATTTCTCAAATCCCACACTGACTTCTTAATATCTTTTTGACTAATCCTTCTCTCTCCATCCCCACCTCCACTTCCCAACTTTAGGCACTAATCTTTTCTTATCCTAGTTAATTTTATTAAAGCCTCCTAACTGTGCTCAGGACTCTCTGCACTCTAATTCTGCTGCCAGAATGTTCTCTTTGATAACACAAATAAAAGCCTGGTACTATGACACTGAATCTCTTCTCTGAACATTTCACACCTTTCTTTTTTGTACCTGAAAAGTCCAGACCACACAATATGACCTTCTAAATTCTCTATACTAAGTGGGAGAGGTTGTTAAATGAAATAATGATTCAATGTAGAGACCATCATCCTCTTTGTATGGAGAAATGTCTATTGGGTTTTTGAAATAAGAAAGCCCCATGATGGCCTTCATACTTGCTTTGCCTCCCAACTTTTATGAATATTTAAGTTAGAGTGAGTAATTATTCAGCTAATTTACTAGGCCGGTTTCCACAAATGAATATAAAGAATTGACAATAGTACTTACATACCTTGGCATTGTGTGGTCCCCAGTTTCATGGAGGAGCACCAGCTCTTTCCATTCCTGCTCTGATTTGCATAGTGAAGACTGTTGACAAAGCAGCGTAGACTACAGTTCCTGGAGTTGTATTTCTCTAGGAGAAATGGTATTGTGTTTCCACTTTTGTGTGTGTGTGTGGGGGGGGTGGGTCTGGGGATGGAACCCAGGGGCATTTGACCTCCAAACTAAACCCCCTGCCCTATTTTGTATTTTTCTTTTGAAATAGGTTCTCACTAAGTTGCAGAGGGCCTCATTAAGCAGCTGAGGCTGTCACGAACCATGATCCTTCAGTCTCAGCCTCCTGAAAGCTGGATTACAAGCACGTGCCACCATGCCCGGCAGTTGCCACTTTTTTTTATTCTTTTAACAATTTTTTTATTGAACATAAATAGTATACATTTAAACTACATTTGGTGCCCTCTCCCCCCCTCCGGCCCCCGTTTTCCCTTCCCCCCTCCCACCAATGGTTGTCCAGGTTAACCATGTCTTATTGCCACTTTTAAAAAATCTGTTTGTCTTTGTTTCATGGAGTGTTTTGCTAATAGCTTATCACATTTAGGAGGAGCACTGGACATTTATTTGGTAATACATTTATAGGAGAGAAATATTCGTAGACCTTTCTGACAACAGTGTTTTTATTAACTGCTTTTAAAACACACTTAGTTAATATGATCTCTGTCACTAGGGGTGTTTTCTTTTGCATTTACTTTGCTTTTCCTGAAATTGTGTCCTAACTGAAAAAAAAAATTGCCTTGGAATATATTTTTCTATGTGTTAACACGTCCTAAAGCTGGAGTAGGGAGAGAGGAGGAGATCCTAAGAGCTTGCTTGTTGAGAGTGAGCTTAGGGTGCTCAGGCTGTGAGCTTGAGGAGTTATTTAAAAGACTCATAACTAGTACAGATGAATACGCCTCACTCTTAACCATAGACAATCAACTTAAAGCAAAACAATCATATCAGGATACTGGTGTTCCTTGGGATTTTGTCCTAGACCATCTTTACTTCTCATTTTCAGACTTGCCCTAACTGTCTCATCCTCCCCCATGGTCTTCGTGGCCATTTGCATGTGCATGGCTCCCCAAAATGTGGCATTCCATTTAAATGCCTAGCAGCAGTTCAGTACCACTTACACCTGCTCCCAGGTGCCTAGTACCAGCCTCCACCATTCTCAAGCCTCACGTATCTGTCCTTTCTACATCCCTCACTCCTCAGGGCCAATCCATTCTTCCCTCCATTTCCAAGATGTCTCTCAGGTCCCTCTGTTTCCCTGATAACTTTCCTATCTGGGTCATGACAGTTCTTGCCTGGATTATCCAATAGCATCTTTCTTGTTGTCTTTGCCTCCAGATAAACTGTCCCAGCACTAATCCATTCATTTTACTGCATTCTAAATTAAAATGCCGAAAATTTGATTATACTCTTTGATTATATTTGATTATACTGAAAATTTGATTATACTCTTAGATCTTTCATTAATTCCGCATCTCCTTTGGGATAAATGTAATGCTCTTTAACATAGTTTAAAGATCCTCCAGTGCCCAGCTAACTCCTGTACTATACTCCTTTGTCCCTAGTTTACATGCTTCTCACCATATCACATCCTGTACTTTTCAGTATGGTCCACAAGCCACATGGATATTTAGATTTCAATGAGTAAGTGAAGACATTGGGCATGGTGATGCTCACCTGTAATTTCAATACTTTGGAAGCTGAGACAGAAGAATCACAGGTTGAAGGGCAGTCCCAGCAATGAAGTAGCCAATTGAGACCCTATTTCAAAACAAAACGAAACAAAACAAAGGGCTGGGGGTATAGCTCAGGGGTAGAATTTCCTGGGATTCAATCCCCAGAACTTTAAGTTGGGCATGGTGGTACACACCTATAATTCCAGTACTTGGGAAGCTGAGATGGGAGCATTGCAGGTTTAAGGCTAGCCTCAGGAATTTAGCAACGCCCTTAGTAACTGAGCAGAACTCCTGTTTCAAAATAAGTAAGTCTGGGGATGTACCTTGGAGGTAGAATACCTCTGGATTCAGCCTCTAGTACCCCCCCCAATAAAGTGACACCTGAGATTATTGATTCAAGGGAATTATACAGAATCTGAATATGTGTTAAGCAGTGGCAATACCTTTTTAATATGTTTATAGACAACCAAGGTGACAAATCTGTATTGGTTAGTTCTGATAGGTTTGTTAAAAAACAAATTAAATACACCAAAAAACCTGTGCTCTTTACTTTAAGGTCCTTTTTGGATTTTTACAGTTGATTTGATGATTACCTTGCACAGTCTGCACTGTAAATTTGAACCTATTTTCAAGTTTTTATTGACATTTTATTTGATTATATATTGTACCTCAAAGTGCATGATAAAAATTCCTTAAAAGTAGATCCTCACTGATTTTATTCTCTACAATAAGCACTTTACTTATTACTTATAGGAGCCAATAAATAATACTTTACAATGGCCATAGCTTTCCCAGAGATCTGATCCGTTTCCTTACACAATCCAGTAAAGGAGACATGTTTCCTCCCATCCCCAATCTCTAATCAAGAGCCAGTGGAAGTTGGGGCCGGTGTGTGTGATTCTAGGTCTCCAGCAAGAAAGCTGACAGGCAGGGGCAGGAGCTGTCCAGTCACCTTGGGGATGATAGGAGATGTGGTAGCTTATCTCTTACCTGTGCTAGAGACACTTTTTAATTATTTATTTATTTTTATTGTTTATTTATTTTTGCGGTACTGAGGATGGAACACGGGGGCATTCTACCTCTGAGCTCCACCCCCAGCCCTATTTTTTTATTCTTTATTTTGAAACAAGTTCTCACTAAGTTGCAGAGGGCCTCACTAAGTAGCTGAGGTCGTCTGCAAATCCGCGATCCTCCCAAGTACTGGGATTGCAATCGTGCACCACCACGCCCAGCTAGAGACACCTTTTTAAGGGCCAGTGTAGACCCTGACAGCCATTTTCCTGGTCCTGATAGAAGTTAAATGATTTGCTGAAACTCAAACCTTTTGCTCCCTCCTCTGTAAGGATCATCCTTCATCTTGGCACCTAGGGACAGAGATGCTACGTGTCCCTTCTGCTTTTGTCAGAGTGTTCATTTAAAATGTTTCCCTTCATCTAAATATAAATCTTCGTGGATTCTCTCAGAGGCCAGGCTTTGGGGAATTTTATTTTTAATACATATCTCTGAAATTGTTTGAACTTTTAGAATGAGCCTGTATTGCTTTAGAAATTAGAACACATAACTGTTTCACTTGAACAATTTAGATGTAAATGACATTTAAAAATAGGATCAAGTGTAAATCTTTTTAAATTCAAATGCTGGATCCTGTAAGAGAATTCTTAGTTCAGATTCTTTCAAGTCATAGGAGAATCAGTATTGAATTTCACCTCCTAAATGACATATCTTATTATCTGATTATCTACCTTTACATCAACATAACAAATCCCTTGATTTTCAGGGTGAGAAAAAACCTTACTGTTTTACAGTAGAAATTCTGAGTGATTTCTCAGGTGACTGGATTTTTGATGTGTTCCTCTTCCACGTCATTCTCTCTTTCCTAAGCCATACCCTAGACATTCCTCCTTTTTTCTCTTTTCCCTCCCCCCATTTGTATATAACATGAGACATATCCAGTTCTCAGGTTTGGCGACAGTTCAGGACCAAGGGACAAGGTCACAGGGATTATAGACTGTTGAATGTGTGACAAGGCGGCTCATAAAGAATCTGGTCAGATGTCCTTCATTTGCCTTTAATTAACTACAGCTGCTTTTTATGTTGCGCGCTGATCTTTGATCTGCTTTCCCCTTCAGACCTCTGTGCACAAGGTAGTTAAAAACAAACTAGGAGGCCAATTTTAAAGACAAAAAAAAAAAAAAGAAAGAAAGAAAGAAAGAGAAAAAAAAATCCCTCAGGGGTAATCAAGTGACAGTCGAGGCAGCCATAAGCTGTTAGCTTTATTCATTAGAGAACTTTAAACATGTCAAGAAATAGAATAATGTCCCTGCTGTTAGATCAGTCTCAACAATGAAGATTACAACAGCTTTGGGACGCATGAGTGGGCAGGCTTCTTGTGAAAACAAGTTTATTGAGGAACATTTTACTACAGCGGCACAGAATCTAGCCTACCCAGTTTCATAGAGGGAATATTGGTTCAATATGCATCGAGAAGGTTGGCCTTCTAAGAGTGGCAGATTTATGATGCAACCTCGCTCTAACCCAAATGGCCCCTGCAATTAGGTTTAGAAAAACTTCCTACAGGCTAAGCCGCTGAAATGGACAGCCTACGTAACAACACAGAGCTTCTGCCAAAGCATTAACCACAGGGTAGGACTGAGCAGTCTGGTAATGACCGTATAAATCTCAAAGTCTTTCGTTGGTGTAGGTATTTGATATTGTCTTCTTTTGAATCAATATTTCAATGTCAGTGTTACCAATTTTAGGAAAATAGAGTTTCTTGGAACAAGTGGTCTTGGGCTAGAGTTTAAGAGCTGTTTTGAAAGGGAGTCCATCCTAATCATATCTAAGAGGTCTCCCCAGGCCTTTTTTTTGCGGTACTGGGGATGGAACCCACGGACATTCTACCTCCAAGCTACAACCCTAGTCCTATTTTATTTCTGATTTTGAAACAGGGTCTCACTGAGTTGTGGAGGGCCTCACTAAGTAGCTGAGGCTCTCTGCGAACCACAATCCTCCTGCCTCAGCCTCCCAAATGTTGGGATCGCAAGCGTGTACCGCCATGCCAGGCTTTTTTTCTCCTTTATTGACCATCCACAGCAAACTATTCACGATTTGGAAGCCTTTTGTAATAGGAGAGACTGGTTTCGAAGGGAGAAGATGGTACACTTTCTAATCCTTAATGATTCACCAGTATATTTGCAGCTTTCACAGTAGCTCTTTCTCCTTAGAAGAGAAACTTATGAAATCAACTTTATGGAAGCTCTCACAACATATGAAATTTAAAAGAAATGGACATTATTCTGTGTTTCTTGATTTTCTTATGCTTAAAGGTGATGTTTTTGCTCAAGACAAAAGTAGGGGGCCTTTGAGCTCTGGGTTCTCTCAAATGATGTACAAGCACCATAGCCTATCCTCAACCACGTTGGACAGTCTCTTCCTTGGGTCCTTATACTCATGTCACTGTTTTTGTTAGAGGATGCTCTTGCAAAGGACAAGAATTCATTAATAGGAAAAGCAATATAGTGGGAATATATATATATATATATATATATATATATATATACATATATACACATACATACTCTGCTCTCAATTGCCTGAATGTTTATTCTAACTCTTCTATTTGAAATTTGAAAGAATTTTCTAAAAAAAAAAAGGGGGGGGGTGGGAGAGTAAGGTAACACCTAGTTTTAGGTATTTTCAAGGCAAAGTGATTATACTTAGCTCGAATTTAGGATTAACTGTAGACTCGGACACCTAGATACCCAAAGAGAGAAAGCAGAAGAGCCAACAGTGGGCTGTCGGGGGGGATGTGGACCTGTACTCAACTCTTTTTTTTTTTTCAAATACTTTGTTTTTTTAATTTTTTTGAATAATTTTTATTGGTGCATTGTAGTCATACATCTCAATGGGATAAAAAACTTATGGAGATATACATGCACACATCACCCAATCAGCCCCTACCCAATCTCTAACCCCTTCCGTCCCCCTCCCTCCTACCCATGCTTGGCTTCCTGATTGACTTTGATATGTTTAAGTACATCATGTGCTTTAAAGAGTTTCCCTTATCCTCCCTCTTATCCCCTCAGATATGTCACCTTCATTGCTCCTCTATAGGGTCCCTTCTCCATCTAGAGTTCCTCCTGTTAACCATTTCTCCCTAATATTTTGCATATTAAAAATTTCATTTGATTTCTTATTTTTTGTGACATTTCACTGTAAATGCCATAATTTTATTCTCCCTTATGGCTGAGCAAAATTCCATTGTGTTCATATTCCATAGTTTTGAAATCCACTCATTTGTTCAAGGACATCTTGGCTGGTTCCGCAGTTTGGCAATAATGAACTGTGCAGCTATGAACATGGTTGTTCACGCATTAGTTTGGTATTTTGGTTTTAATTCTTTTTGGTAGATACCCAGAGGTGGTATTGTTGGATCATATGGTAAGTTCATTTTCCTCTTTCTGAGGATTTTCTATACTGTTCTCCGAAGTAGTTGTACCAACTTGCAATCCCACCAACAATGTATTAGAGCTTCTATTTCTCCACACTTATTCCCACTTACTGAAAACCTGAAAGCCAGAAGGTGAGTAACTTTGACAGGATGATCCACTCACAACAGTTTTTTTTTTTTTTTTAATAGAGATCACTTGGATCTGGAAACCTGCTGAGAGATTAGAGGAGGCAGGGGCCACTTCTCTTGCGTCCTGGGCACACAGTTGAAGAAACATTCTGGCCCTTTGCTGTAAAGCAGGCCCCAGTTCCAGGCCAGCTGCACAACAGGCTCTAGGCCTGGCCTGCTGGCTCCAGACCCAGCTTCACCCCACAACAGGTTCCAGGCCCGGCCCTCTGGCTTCAGACCTGGCCTCGCCCCGCTGCAGGCCCTAGACCCGGCCTCACTGGCTCCAGACCCGGATTTGCTGCCTGGCAGGCTCTGGTTCCTGTCACTGTTGGCATGACATTTACAGAGGTTTTCATTTTTCCCTCCACATATATTCTAGTAGGAAAAAACAGCATGTGTCATTTGCAGAAGCTGAGAGCCAATTCCCTAGCAGCAATGGATTTTATCTCCCCACTGAAAGTGGAGGTTCACAGCCTCACCATGGAGAGCGAAATCCGCTGCTCCAAGCACACCCTGACCCCCAGGGCAGTGCAGAGAAATGCAGCGACCATGAACTGTGGTCTCCTGGGACCTCCAGCACAGCAAATCAGCCCATCAATATGGGTGGGCTCCCTCCAACTTGCCCTGGACATTTTTCTTACATAGTGTGTTGTCTAGAATTCCTGAACATGTGCGGCAAGAGCAATTAACTTTTGGGGAGATATTTTAAAAAATTCAAGGTGGATTGGATTGGATCTGTCTGCCTCTCCCGAATACTGACCACTGCCGCTACTGTCTCTGGAAAACTTTGGTCCTTCTCCGGAAAACTTTTTCTTACATAATATGTTGTTCAGAGTTCCTGAGCATGTGGGGCAGGAACAGTCTACTTTGGGAGAGATTTCTTCAAAAATTCAAGGTGGATTTGGTTGGATCTGTCTGCCTCTCCTGAATAATGGCCGCTGCCACCGCCTTCTTGGTCTCTCCTAGAGTATGTTGTTGTTAAGTATTCCTGTGCATGGGTGGCAAGAGCAGTCTGCTTTCTGGTCTCTTCTGGGATATCCCTCCAAAAATCCTTTTTCTTGCAGTGGCAGGCGCCATGCAGCAGTCTTGCCTCTAATTCCGCCATTTTCAACTCTCTCTCTCCTCGCCATTTTCAACTCTCTCTCCTATATTTCAGATAGGAAGTCATGACTGGAAATGTTTCTGTGTATTGTCCCAATCAGCTATTAAATCAAAATCAATTGTCCAGGGTTTCAAGGGGGATGCATATCCTATTCGGCTGATGCTAACCATCACCACTGCAGCCGTAGTTGCCGCTGCAGCTGTAACTGCAGTCGCCACCATCTTCCTCCCTCTTCAATATTTTTTAATAAAAGAAAACAGTACGTGTCTTTTGCAGGAGCTGGGAGCCAAAGTACTTAGTGACAATGTGTTTTATCTCCCCACCAAGAGCGGAGGCCCACAGCTTCACCACAGAGAGCAGGTTCTGCTGCTCCAAGCACACCCAGTCCCAGCACTGAGCAGAGGAGTGCGGCAGCCAGGAGCGTCCTTGGCTCCTGGGATGTGTGGCACTGGCCAACCTGATTATGCGGAGCTCCATCTGATGTGCCCCAAACATTTTTCTTTCATAGTATGTTGTCCAGAGTTCCTGAGCATGTGGGGCAGGTTCAGTCTACTTTCGGGGAGATTTCCTCAAAAGTTCAGGATAGATTAGAATGAATCTACCTGCCTCTCCCTGATACTAGCAATGCCGTCACCGCCATCTTGGCCCTCCCCCTGAGCATTTTTCTTATATAGTATGTTGTCCAGAATTTCTGAGTATGTGGGGCAGGAGCAGGCATTTTTTGCGGAGATTTCTCCAACAGTTCAAGGTGGGTTGGATTGGTTTTATCTGCCTTTCCCGAATACTGGCCACCACTGCCGCCACTGCTGTCTCTGCCATCTTGGTCCGTCTCTTCTTTCTTATATTTTAGTTAGGAAGTCATGGCTATAAATGTCTCTATATATTGTCCCAATCAGATATTAAACCAAAATCTGATGTCAGGGGTTTCTCAGAGGAATACCTGTTCTATTTGGCTGCTGCCAGCTATTGTTGCTGTGGCTGCCATCTTCCTCTCTTCAACTCAGTCTTAACACCGCAGGATGATGGATGACTCAAGGAAACCAGATATTCAAATTTTAAGTAAATAGGAAATCTTTTTTTTTTTTTTTTTTTTTTGCGGGTCTGGGGATGAAACCCAGAGGCATTGACATCCGAGCTACACCCCCTGCCCTATTTTTTATTCTTTATTTTGAAACCAAATCTCACTGAATTGCAGAGGGCCTCACTAAGTAGCTAAGGCTGTCCGTGAACTGCAATCCTCTGGTCTCAGCCTTCTAAATGCTGGGATTGCAAGCGTGCGCCAGCATGCCCAGAGAAATCTGTTTTTTTAAATGTGAATATTTTGACTTTTAAATGTTCACAACCAATGCATTTTTCAAAGAACACTATCCAGGCATGATGGTACACTCCTACAATACTCAGGAAGCTGAGAGAGGAGGATTTTGGGTTCGAGACCAGCCTCAGCAACATAGTGAATCTCTCAGCAACCTAGCAAGACTCTGTTTCAAAACAAAAATTAAAAAAACCAAAAAAGGGGCTGGAAGTATAGCTCTGAGATAGAATATCTCCGGCTTAAATCCCCAACACCAATAAATAAATAAGTAGTCAATAAATAAAATAAATAAATAAATAATAAGAACACTATGCAAAATGAACAAAAACATCTATAGACCATTTTCTAGATATTAACAATTTTACTTTCATTGTTGACTGCTTGGCCAAGGTATGTCATAACTCTTAAAAAGAAGGTAGTGATTCTGAGTTCCTGTGGTTGACACTGTGGTCAGAAATGTTCATACAAGGTGAAAAAAAATAATGGCACCAAGGCTAAAAAAATACCTTCTTGTGTAATGGTGACTTGCGGTCTTTTATTTCTTTGGTTAAGTTTATTCCTAAGTATTTTATTTTTTTTGTGTGTGGGAGATCCTGAGTGGAAGTGTTTTCTGGATTTCTTTTTCAGTGGATTTATGGTTGGTGTACAGAAAATCTTCTCATTTTTTAAGATTGATTTTGTATCCAGATACTTTGCTGAATTTGTTGATCAGTTCTGTAAGTCTTTTGGTTGAGGTGTTCTAGGTATAATATCATGTCATCTGCAAATAGTAAGACTTTGAGTTCTTCTTTTCCTATTATAACTCCTCTGATTTCCTTTCCTTGCCTTATTGCTCTGGCTAGGGTCTCATGTACTATATTGAAGAGAAGTGGTGATAATGGACATCCTTGTCTTGTTCCTGTTTTTAGGGGGAATTCTTGAAGTTTTTCCCCATTTAATATGATGTTGGCTGTGGGTTTATTGTAGATTGCCTTTATTATGTTGAGGTATGTTCCTAAAACATTGTTAGTGGGATTGAAAACTAGTGCAACCACTTTGGAAAACAGTATGGAGGATCCTCAGAAGAATGGGAACAAATCTGCCATTTGATCCAGCAATACCACTTCTCAGTATCTATCCAAAAGAAAGCAAACCAAACTATCAAACTATTCCATGCATATCTATGTTCATAGCTATGCAATTTACCATTGCCAAACTATGAAACTAACCAAGATGTCCATCAATGGATGAATGGATTACAAAGCTGTGGGATATGTACACAATGGAGTTTTACTTAGCCATTAAAAAAATACATTTACAGCATTTTCAGAGAAATGGATGGAACTGGAGGACATTACGCTAAGCGAAATTAGTCAGTCGCAAAAAGTAAGAAATTGGATACTTTCACTAATATGTGAAAGCTAAAGTGAATGAGGGGAGGGGAGATGAGAAAAAAGCTCTCTGAGGCACATGATGTATTTAGACAAACGTATTGATTCAATCACCAAGCCTAACATGGGAGGGAGAGTTAGGGAGGGAAGGGGGTGGGGATTGAATGGGGGCTGACTGGGTGATGTGTGCATGTATGTCTACACAAGTCTTTTTTTTTATTACCCCACTATGATGTATGAATATAATGCACCAATAAAAAAATTTTAAAAATAAAAATAAAAAGAATTTTAAAATGCTAAAATTAGTAATAATCTGTGAAATCATCATTATCCCTTAAAGGCCAGTCATACCAAATTTGTCTACAACACTATTGAATATCCAGTATTTCCAAATGCAGGGAAATAATACAGTTCTTCATTCCTCATACAGAGTGCTATATGTGCCAAATAAAATGAGATACTGCCAAATTAAAATGGGCAGATACCAAATATAAATAATGCACATAAGATAGAACGCTAATCAGATTTTCATGCGGAAAACTTCAATACTCAAAACTATATCTTCTTAAAAGAAGTGATTCCCGTGCCAAATAGATAAGCTTAGAGTCCATGGAACTTGAATGATGTTTATTATACACACACTGAATGGGAGATTAATTCACTGCGTAGACAACATTTGAAATGAAAACTTAAGCTTCAAGTGAGTGAATGAATATTGAAAATGTAGAACTTGAATTTAAAAAAAAATTTTCTGGTATTTAACTTCTGAAAAACCTAAAATGAAGAGTTGTATTTTTAAATAAACACATAATAATTGAGCATCTTTGTGAGGTACAATGTGATATTTCAACACATGTATGTAATATACAATGATAAAATTAGTACTAAGCATATCATTCCCTAAAACATTTATCATTTCTTTTTTTTTGGTACTGGGGATTGAACCTAGTGGCATTCTACCTCTGAGCTACACCCCAAACCTATTTTATTCTTTTATCTTTTTTTGTTGCAGTACTGGGGATTGAACCCAGGGGCATTCTGTCACCGAGTACACCCCTAGCCCTATTTTTAAATCATTATTTTAAAACAGGGTCTCACTAAGTTGCAGAGGGCCTCACTAAGTAGCTGAGGCTGGCCGTGAACCTGTGATCCTCCTCTATCAGCCTCCCAAGTGCTGGGATTACTATCATGCGCCAGCTTTTACTCTTTATTTTGAATCTGCCTTTACTAAGTTGCAGAGGGCCTCACTAAGTAGCTGAGGCTGGCTGAGAACCTGCCATTCTCCTGTCTCAGCCTCCCAAGTATTGAGATTACAAGTATGTGCCACCATGCCCAGTTAACATTTATCTAGTTTCATTGTATTGAAAGCATTCAAAATTTTCTCTTCCAGCTATTTTGGAATTATATAATAAGTTATTCTTAATTATAGTTTACTGTTAGGGAGCACTTGGACTTAATGTGTGCGTGTGTGTGTGTGTGTGTGTGTGTGTGTGTGTGTGTACCTGTTAACCAACTCTTCTCTATACCCCCCTCCCCTTTCCAGCCTCTGATAACCATTACTCTAAACAATCAGAAGTTCCTCTATATTTGAGGGAATAATTTATACTTACTTAGATTTTAAAGATGGATCTTATGTTTTGAGTCAAGTGTAAGTACACCAGACTCTTGCTTGTCATTTGTGAGATATATTTTTCCATTAACTGACACTTCTGGAACTAAAAAATAAAATAAAAAGTGGTATTTTCTGATTTCTTAAAAATCAGTCAAAATTCTAAAAGTGAGTGGTCTAATTGATTTTATATGTAAGTATTTTAGACAACTGTATTTATTTTAAGTGCACAATTCATGTGTAGTGTTTAGGCTTATGAAATTAGCTTACAAAGTGCATTTCTTCCTCTAATCTTCCTAGACAATAATTTGCTGTAGTTTCTATTAACAGAAGATATGACATTTTATTGTCTTTATCCCATATGACTCAGATTGCTAATCCTGTCCAAGTGTGCCACTGCTTGGAAAGTTTGTCCATCCTTACTTCATGCCTCTTCTGTTTAACCTCTGACAGCTCCTACGGATCACTTGAAATGATGGTCTCACTCTCAAGTTTTTCCGGAAAAAAAGTGGCTGATATGTCTTTAATTCCATCACAGATCATTTTTAAATTTTTCAAATGAACATATTTACTTTTGATCATTTTCTCTTCCCCTTCCTCCTTCCCTAGCGGTCCATGCCTCTTAAATTCTCCTTTGGATTTTCATCTCATGACCTCATGCCTTAGGGTTTTTTTTCCATGAGGCAATGTGTGCACACAGATGTTCTGTAATGTATAGCATATATTGGCTGGAGAATGGAAATTTCACTTCTGTAAAGTGTTTTGGGATAGACTTTTATGCAGGAGGCTATGCCAAATTGAATTGCGGATTGTAACCTGCAGCCAGAGTTACCTCTGCTTGCCCCTCCAGGAAGCTGCTCGTGAGTTAATAATGGCAGTACCCCGTTGCAGTGGTTTCCAGAGTTATTGTGTCAACCTTTGAAGCAGGGATCACATTTTCCCTGTGTCTGCACACCTCTCCTGATATGATGAATTCTTTTAAAATAAGAAGTTTCGGTGAGCCAGCCTCATCCACATGTTAACATAACTTCTTATGAAGTATATATGCATTTAAAACTTGACTCATTTCCTTTCCTTTCCAAGTTTGCAAACCTCGCAGGAATATAGAATAACCAGACTATAAACTAGAGCCTCTAATAGGAAAGCAGTTTATAAGATACAGTGCAACTAGTTAATCCCAGTACCGCTGTTGTTGAGTTAGTTGTTAGCAGGGCGGAGAGTCAACTAACTAGGGTAGAAAGTTAATTATTTAGAATAGAGAGCAGGAAGAGTGTTTTAGATATTCCAGATATAGTCTTACTGCTTTTCAAATTGCAAAGACAGAAATGTTACAAGGAAATTTAAATCTTTGAACTTCTCTCTTGCCCCTAATCTGGGAACACACAAAGCCCTTCCAATAAGATGTCTCCTCCTCCTGGTCACTGTTTGGCAATGAATTAACACATGACCAAAGTTCTTCTGATTTTTCTGCTGGTTCAGCTGAGAAGCATTCTGTTTGCCTCTCATAACTACTACTACTACTTCTCCTCCTCCTCCTCCTCCTCCTCCTCCTCCTCCTCCTCCTCCTCCTCCTCCTCCTCCTCCTCCTTCTCCTTCTTCTTCTTTTTGTATGGGAGTTGAACCCATGGGTTTTCTACCTCCAAGCTGTACTCTTAGCCCTATTAATATTTATTTATTTGGAGTGTCTTGCTCAGTTCTGAAAGTCTCACTAAATTGCTGAGGCTGGCCTTGAACCTGCAATTCTCCTATCATACAGTCCCAAGTACTGAGATTCCAGGTGTTTGCCACCACCCAGCGCCTCTCACATATTAACAGTGGCAGGATGGGAGCCGGGGCTCTGAGCGGCTGTATCCTCTGAGTTGGGAAAGCTTTATAGCAGAAGTGAATAAAGACAAGCAGAGACAGGCAGGTAAGGGGATGGGGAGAGGAGGCCTCAGAGCCAAGCATCCCTGCCATTTCCATCCTCTCAATCCTGAGCCAACAAATTCCTCCTTTGTATTTAACCTGGTGTGTGTTGAATTTTGTCTCAATAACTCTGAGAGTCTTGACAAATTATTTTTGTTTGATTTGACGACCTGGAGGAATAAGAAAGCATTGTTCCTGTCACACACATTCCTCCATCTTTGTACAGAAACAGAAAACAAAATGAAACATGTGTTCGCTCTGGAAAATGCCATTTTAAAACGCAAATAGACCCTTTTAAAAAGATACTGAAGAAATAACTGCCATTGAAGAAAAAGTATTGTTCTATTTTTTGACAATGGCATGTTAGTGTTTATTTTAATAATTGTATTAATAGCCCAATTTGAATCATATCTTCCACATAGAATTTAAATGTCATGTCTTCCACTGAGTTTTCCATGACCAGTTCTCCCAAAACCCAGCCCAAACCAAGAGAAACCTCAAGCACAGCCTGAGATAACCCAGTGGAACTGTCTAGCCCTGGTTTTAGCACAGTTCATGAAGGTCCCTCTCCTCTCTTTCTCATTCTCCTCCTACCCCCTCTTCCCTCCTCTTCCTCCCCTCCTCCTCTCCTTTCTCCTCCTCCTCCTCCTTCTTTCTTCCTCCTCCTCCTCCTCCTTCTTTCTTCCTCCTCCTCCTCCTCCTCTTCCTCCTCTTTCTTCTTTTCTCTCTCTCTCTCTCTCTCTCTCTCTCTCTCTCTCTCTCTCTCTCTCTCAGTTGAGCCCATGGGCATTCTACTTCTAAGCTACACTACCAGCCCTTTTGTAAATTTTGAAACAGGGTCTCACTAGGTTGCTGAAAGTATTTTTATTTTATCTTTTTAAAAATACATTTATTGCCAGGCGTGGTGGCGCACTCTTGTAATCCCAGCGCTTGGGAGGTTGAGACAGGAGGATCACACAGGTTCGGAGCCAGCCTCAGCTACTTAGTGAGGCTCTCAGCAACTTAGTGAGACCCTATTTCCAAATAAAATATAAAATAGGTCTGGGAGTATAGCTCGGAGGTAGACAAGCCCCTGGGTTCCACCCCAGTACCACAAAATAAATAAATAAATAAATAAAAATACATTTATCGGTGCATTACAGTCTCACGTTATAATACAGGTCATGGTGACAGTGACATACATGCACACAGCACTTGGTGACTTTCCCCATCTCTCTCCCTTCCCCCTTCCTCATACAGAGTATTGCGATTGGTATTGGTATTCTCACCTTTGTACATAATGCCATTGGAAGTTACTCCTTCATTGCTGAGAGTCTCACCTGATTTGCTGAGGAGATCCTGAACCCACAATCCTCCTGTCTCAACCTCCCAAGTACTGGGATTACAGGTGTGCACACCCACACCCAACCAGGAATCCAGGATCATGGGTCCACTTCAGGCCCTCCTATTTTTCCTAGTGACCAATTTGGGACCTTTGAGGCAGGAGAGATCAATCCCCTTTCTCCCCAAATGGAAAGTGGAATTTAGTTAGAAAAGGTACCGTTTATATTTATATAAACGTTGTTAATTTATATTCAGGAAAAAGTTGAAACTTCGTTTTATATGCAAATTTGGTTATTTGTCATTTGTCTTCATTTATTGGACATTATAACGTGTTCTGAGACCTTATTTCCAGAAATTTGTGTTTTGGTTTTTAAAATTTTTTAAAAATATTAACAGATAAAATTATATGTACTTATTGTATATAACATGTTGTTTTGATGTATATACACATTGTGGAATGACTAAATCTAGCTACTTGATGTATGTATTGTCTCATAGTTATAATTTTTATGTTAAGAACACTTTACATCTACTCTCAGAATTTTTCAAGAATACAGTGTATTGTTAATTATAGTCACCATGTAGTACAGCAGCTGTCCCACACTCATGCCTCCTGTCTCACTAAAACCATGTATCCTTTAACCAACATCTCCCCTGTCTTCCCATTCCCTAGCCTGTGGTAACCACCATTCTACTTACAACTTTTATGAGATCAACTTTTTAGATTCTACATATGAGTGGGATCATGCAGTATTTTGTCTTTCTATGCCTGCCCTATTTTACTTAACATAATATCCTCAAGGTACAGCCATGTTGTCACTATCACCTGACTTCCTTCTTTTTATGACTGAATAGTATCCATCATATGCAGTCAAGTGCTACACAATGATGTTTTGGTCAAAGAAAAGTATTGGTCATAATGTATAGTGCAACACATTACTCACGTATTTGTGGTGTTGCTGGTGAAGACACACTTAGAAGATGGTGGGTATCCACTGAAGCAAACATTCCAATGGTGTAAAAGTATAGTATACATGAGTATATACAGCGAGTGATACTTGATATTGAAAATAGATGACTATTTTATGGATGTATGAACTTACTGTACTATACCTTTTATCATATTATTTTCCTTCTACTTATTGAAAAATTAGCTTCTGTAAACCAGTGTGCTGTGGCATGCTGGCAGGAGCCTCGTACATCTCAAGTTTGCTGCGTCTTTTGATTGCATCATTTTCTCTTGTGCTAGACTTAATCCCATGTTGTTTTGTTCACCATGGCCCTAGGAACACTAGGTATACTAGATATATATTCCAAGTAACCTAGGTCTGTAGTAGGTTACACCATCTAGGTATATGTGAGCACACTCTCTGGTGTCTACACCAGAGAATGGCCTCATACTGAGATATCATGGAACATGTAGGAAAAAGAACATGGAATTGGGTGGGGCTATAGTATTCTTTTCAGGATTATAGATACCCCATTAGTATCTATGATGAAATTACCTAACAGTACCTGTCTTAGAATCACCATCATGAAGAAACACATGACACCAGGTTCTTTTATCCCTTCACGCATTTATGGACACTTGAGTAGATTCAATATCTTGGCTATTGTAATGTTGCCATAAACATGAGAATGCAGATATCTTTTTCTTGGGTGGGGATGTATGTATGGCACTGGGGATTGTACCCAGGGATATTGTGCCTCTGAGATACACCCCAATCCCTATGTTACAGGGCCTGAGTTGTGAGAGCCTTGCTAAGTTGCTAAGACTGGCCTCGAACCTGTGATTCTCCTGTCTTAGCCTCTCAAGTGCTGTATTACAGGTGTGTGCTCCACCATGCCCAGAGGGAAATGCAGATAACGTTTTGACATGATGATTTAATTTCCTTTGGATATATACCCAGTTGTAGCACTGTCAAATCATATGGTAACTCTATTTTTAGTTTTTTGAGACCTTCCATGTTGTTTTTCATAATGGCTGCACCAATTTATACTCCCACTAACAGTGTACAAGAGTTCCCGTTCCTCCACATCTTTGTCAATGCTTGCTATCTTCTGTCTGACAAACTCTGGATAAATAATGTAGTTAGTAACCATGTGATGGCACTAGTTGATCAGGGTGCACCTGCTGCAACATCAAACAGACCCAGTGATACAGTGGCTCAAAGAACAGAAGTTTACTTCTCTTCCATGTAGCAGTTCTGATGGTAATGGTCCATGTCATCACATAATCTCTGCTCCTTGTGGTCATTCTGAGATCCAGGTTTCCTTCAGTGGATTCTTCTCCATCCTCTGGGCATTGTTTTGTCACCTGTGAGGTAAATGGAATCACTGCCACACTGAAGTCCCAATTAGTGGGAAGTGAAAATTAGACACAGGAAAGGCACACTCATAATCTTAGACTCTCTGTCTCTCACATTCCATGGACAAGAACTTAATCACATGATTACACTCAAGAGATTCTGGGAATGCCCTCATACTGAGATATCATGGAATATGTAAGAAAGAGAGCATGGATTTTGGTGGGGCTACAGTGTTCTTTTCAGGATTATAGATACACCATTAGTTTCTGACATTGTTTCATATATTGCCTATGTATACTTTATTGTGTAAAAGAAAAACGAAGAAATTGATCCTTGTAGTGTCGAAGTAGCACATGAAGAAATCAGAGTTCCAACAGATATATTGCTTCTCATGTTTTAATTTAATAAAAAATTACCTGGCAGTTAAATTTAGTCATCGAGTGAATATAGAAATCACACATCTCCTACAATATAATTAATATAATATTTATAATGTCTGGACATAAATATTAATTTATTTTTTTATAGATTAACAATGTTCTTGATGGCATTATATTAATTCATTCATGTTTTCAGAATTTGAAGGCATTCTGCAGAATTTCAGGGGAGATTGTCAATTACTCTTCATATGTCAGGAGATTCTTTTTTAATGAGGACACATTTTAAATTGCTTGACAGAAAATCCAGGCTGTCTTCCCTAGAAAGGATGATTAAGTCCTTAAAATATGTGTTTCACTAATTACTATTTCACATTGTCTCAAAATATGAATACAAAGCATATCCATTTATTTTTGTGGATTTACATTGTGAAGTCTGTCTTGCAAAGCAGTTTTATTTTTATTATTAAAAACC